>NW_026294606.1:99152728-99752728 GCF_007827085.1 Peromyscus californicus insignis
CTCTGAGTTCGAGGCCAGCCTGGTCTACAGAGTGAGTTCCAGGACAGGCACCAAAGCTACACAGAGAAACCCTGTCTCGAAAAACCAAAAAATATAATAATAATAATAATAATAATAATAATAATAATAATAATAATAATAATAAATCTTCTACAGGCTTCCCTACAGCCCAATCTTATGGAGGCATTTTCTCAATTGGGGTTCCCTCCTCTCAGATTACTCTAGCCCGGGTCAAGTTGACATGAAATTAGCCAACACAGACACCACGTGGCCCAGCAGTTCCACTCACTATACCTGTGAGAAATTAAAACAGCCACACAGAAAGTTGGTGCACAAATGTGCTGAAAAGTAGAAATGGCCCAGTCACTACCAAGTGGTAAACAGATAAACAAAATGTGTATCTATGAATGAATGGAATGGAATTCAGCCATAAGAAGGATGAAGTAACTCTCAACAACCTAGGAAGAGAATGGAATTTCTTCAACCTGAGAAAGCTTGTGTAGGAAAATCCCATAATCAACATACTTAGAGAATCTGGGTGCTTTCCCAGTAAGATAAGAACATGACTAGGATTTCCACTCATGCCCATTCTACTTTCAGGAGGCCATAGTCACGGCATTGCTGGTTTCCCACTAAAACCATCCTGTGTTCCAGGATCCACACGAGTATTCTGTCCTGCAGTAAGTTGTCAGACCTCCTGAGTCTTCACCAGTCTGTGACGGGTTCTTGGCTAAGTAGCTTTTTTAAAAAATTAATTTTGTTTGTTAATAAGGATGTATTGCCTTGTGTGGTGGCGCATGTCTGTAATCACAGCACTTGGGAAGCTGAGGCAGGAGGATTTCTGCAAGATTGAAGTCATCCTGGGCTATACAGTGAGACCCTACCTCAAAAAATTAAATACTTATTTTTGTCAGCATGCTTGAGCTTTCAGACTTCACTGTGGCCTTGCCTACTTGCTGTCAAATGATAGGAGAGGTGAGACCATGTGCATTTTCTAAGAGAAGCCAAGTCATTTTTCAGAGTGGGAAGTCCTATTGACTGACAAGACTTACAATTCTTTTCTAAGTAGCGGAATAGAAAGAGGAATAGGAGAGATTTGCTTTCAAAGTTGGAAGGAGATGGCATAGAATCTCTTGCAGGAGACTTGCTTTTGAGTGGAAGTTTTTAGAGCTATTTTGGAAAATCAAAGTATGACTGTTGGAGATGATGTAGTTTCTGTTACTTCCTGCATCCTATCTCTCAATCTGGTATGACGTGCACTTGAGAGTTCCCTTAGAGAGGTTTGGCAAGTTTACTTATCCTGAGGCTGTGTAGTTTGCGTTCTTTTGCGTTTGTGTTTACCTGCTTCTTCCCTGTCAGGATCCAGGACACAGTCTCATGACCTTTCTGAACTGACACCAAGTCTGTACCAGCAAACCTTGAATTTGCTGCACACTTTAAGCAAGGCAAAGTCCTCATAGGAGATTATTATGAAGGCCAAACATCCACACTGGAGTCATTGTTTCAAGTTAATTGAACTACACTCCTTATAATCCAGCGTCCATGTTGGTCTACCTTAAACTACTTACAATAGGAAAACAAATGATCTTGTTCATATTGTCATGATTGGGGCTTCTGTGCAAACAAATTTAAATTCTTGAATGTTTAGGAAAGCAATCAAAATATCATCAACAAGACAGATCCATCAGTGTATCAAATGACAGACATCACAGTGCAATCCATTTTGTCCTAGGGTGCATAAAGGCTCCTGACTCTCAGCCCAGCCACTCAGCCTCTAGATAGTTTCCCTTCTTAGAGAAAGGAGGTTTTGCTTTGGTGGAGCAGGGGTATGTGGTGTGCAGGAGGAGCCAGGCAGAAGTCTTAATCCTGTTCTTGCCTTTAGCTACCAGCAGAGGTGGAAAGTGATGACAGCAGGGGTTCCTCGCTGCCTGCTCTCCTCTTTCTGGTTAAACAGACGTTTGTAGTCAGACGTTTGTAGTCTTCCTGTTAATCAGCTGGTAGTGAAAACAGACTGCTTCTGGTAAAGCTGGTGGGGCTGAGGCACAGCAGATTTGTGCACCAGAGTTCCAGCTGTTCTTCATGGAGGAGTGGAAAGGGTTACCAGTGAGAAGCAGCACCAGCAAGGGTAGTCACCCTAGTGAACAGCAGTTTCTTAAAACGCCCTAGCGTTTCCTAGTCTTAATAATTAAGAAAGAAAGTACCAGTTTTCTCTATGTCTTTTTTGTTTGTTTGTTTGGTTTTTGGCTTTTGGTGTTTTTTTTTGAGACAGGGTTTCTCTGTAGCTTTGGAGCCTCTCCTGGAACTCATGCTTTAGACAGGGTGGCCTCAACTCACAGAGATCCACCTGCCTCTGCCTCCCAAGTGCTGGGATTAAAGGTGTGTTCCACCACTGCCTGGCCTCTGTCTTTTTTTAAGCATCTGCACGTGTGTACGTTTGTATGTGTACATGTGTATGCACATTCACATGTGTGTATATGGAGATACAAAGTTGACATCATATAGCTTTTTCAGTCTTTTTCCACTTACTTAACAAGGGAAGATCTGTTGTTTGACCTGGAGCTTGCTAATTCTATCTAGGCGGGCTAAGCAGCTTGCTCTGGGGGACCTGTTATCTGTCTCCCAAGTGTTGAAAATGAAGTGGCTGCCACACCTGCCAGTCTTTTACATGGGCCTGAGGATCTGGACCTTTCACCCTTGCACAGCAAACACTATTTACTGAGCCGTCTTCCCAGCCTCGGTTCTCAATCTCTTACAGTGAAAAACAAGCCCTGGTATTAACAAAGGGTTCTAAAACCTCTGGCACACAAATACAGAGGAAGGGTCCCGGCAGTAGATGTTTTGACATGCTGAGTGGAACCATCACCTTGTGGCCTGGGACATTCAGGCACGAGGTCATCTTGAAGCACAGAGCTGGAATGTGTATCAGTTAAATGCCACTGGAACTTTAGGTGTGAAACAGACCATGGGAAATGAACCTGAGCAAGGCTAAGGAGCAAAGCAGAGTTGAAAGACTGAAACCTTTGCGTGTTCCCACTAGAGTTGTTTTCCATGGATCCATGCTGCCTTTTTAAAGAGAATCTTAGAAATGAGGGTAAATGAAAAGCAGGAAGAGGAAAAGAACTCTTCAACTCCTCCAGAAGTGCTGAGGCCAAAGCTGTGAAAAGTGTCAGTTTTCCCACAACCACCCTGTCCACCATTTCCTGCTGAAACCTGCTGTGTATATAAAGGCTAAAGGAGCCTTCCTGCCTGGGGCTGTCAGCACGATGCTGAGTACACTCCGAGTCCTGTCCAGCTCCAAGAGGTTTGTCTCGGAGTTGTGTTTTGGAGCCCTCTGCCAACTCAGCCGGTGTCTTATTTCGGAGAGAAGCACCTGTTTTCTCTCGACAGCATGGTAATTGTGCAGTCTTACATGGTTTTCCTCAGGCTAGGTACCGAGCTCAACCTTATAAAACAGCATTTCTGAATGCTATAACAAAATCAGTTGGATTTGCATTAGCAGCTTTGAATCTCACTTTGGAGTAGGACTAGTAAGGTCAAGAATGGCAACCAGAGAAGTATAGCTGATGCCGTGCTGTACAGGCAGCTGGGCAGGCAATTACTACAAAACCTTTCTAATTACAGCTGTCAGCATGTACACACAATTCATTAAAAACTGATGCCTTGTCAGTGAAACCTAGTGAAGAAAACATAGCATCATTAGAGCATAATTAACTGGAAAGGGGAGCATTAAAAATTGCCCTGGGAGTGGAAGCTCTGTGCTTGCCCCTGATGCCTTTTAGCCAAATGTAACACTAGCCTAAGAAGAGAGTGGTCATCATGAAAATATTTTCTTTCCTTCCCAGTCAGGAAGCAGAGTCACAATGGAGACCACTGCTCTGCTGTGCATTTTGAATGTGCAGGAAACAGCTAGCCATTACCAGCGGAGCTTTTCCTGCTGATGAATGAACCCTGAGGACACAGTGACCTGTCTTGTTAATGAGTTCATGAAGAATCTGGTCCTTGCATTGACCCTGTCCTTAGAAGCTTTCTGTAAAGCTGAAACAGCATTTCTCTGATTTAGGAGTTAACTCTTAGTGAGCAAATGGGAGCCAGAGCGAGAAAAGAACCTGTGTGCAAAGAAGCGAAGTCTGCCAAGGGGCTTCTGTGTCTTGGGCTTTTTATTTTGACTCCATTTGCAGGGACGTGCTGTGTTGTGTTGTCCTGTTGTGTTTTTCTTGATGTGGTAGTTGTAACTGGTGGTGTTTCCCTGATTTCTTTTTCAGCATGTTACTTGCATATAGAAATCTGCTGGGGTCTGTGTGTTAGTTTACATCCTGTCACTGCTGAATAGTTATCAGATCAGAGAGTTTCCTAGTGGAATCCATAGGGTCCTTTATCTATAGAATCATATCACCTGAAGATAATGATCCTTTGACTTCGTCCTTTCTGTCCCTACCCTTTTATTTCCTCCTTCAAGTTATTTGGATTTTATTTTTTGATTACTATTTCATTTTTCCTGTTTATTGATTGGATTGTTTGATATCATATTTGGTTTTTGAGTTCTTTGCAAGTTAATATATTCCTGATTCTACATATTTAATAAGATTGGAGAAAACGGACCTTGTTTTTTATTTTAGTGGTAATGCTTTAATTTTAATTTCCCCTCATCTAGTGTAATGGTGGCTATAGATTCATTGTGTATACCTGCATTATGTTCTTTCTGCTCCTAGTTTCTTCAAGACCTTATCATGATTGAATACTGATATTGTCCAAAGCCTTTTCAACATCTGTTGAGATGATCATGTGATTTGTGCCCTGAATCCATTTATACACTATATTACATGTCTTGTTTTGCCTATGTTGAACCATCCCTGAATCTCTGGAAGAAAAACAACTTAATCACAACTCAGATTTGTTTGTTTTCAATTAAATTACTTTTTTTTTTTTTTTAAGACAGAGTCTCACTACATAGCTTTCGCTTGCCTGAAACTCCCCATGTAAACCAAGTTGGCCTTAGACTCATAGAGATCCACTTGAGTGTTGGGATCAAAATATGTGCCACCACACCCAGCCTCACTCAAGTTTTTAAAGAGTACTAAACTGAGAGGTCACAAGAAAGGAAATGCAAATGACCCCTACACTTTAGGAAAGATGCTGCATTTTTCTCAGTGAGAAAAAAACTCACAGATTTATTTGTTTGTTTGTTTGTTTGTTTTACATGTATGGGGGTTTTGACTGCATTATGTCTAAGTACCATGGGCATGCATTGTCTGTGGAGCCCAGAAGAGGATGTCAGCTCCTCTGGAACTGGAGTTATATGGGTGCTGAGAATCAAACCCAGGTCCCCTGGAAGAACAGCCAGTGCTCTTACCCACTGAGCCATCTCTCCAGCCCCAAACCCACAGATTCCAGTCATTAGGAGAAGCCGTTTTTCACCAGATTTTCACCAGATTTTCAGAAACAATAAAGTTCAGTCACGCTGCTTTTCAAGGCCTGTGTTTATTATAGACCACCTGCACACTGGAACTTCTCTCCTCAGTGACTTTGCTCTCCTGGGTATCACCTCCTCAGCATCAGTGGTAACCACAGGATAAATTATGGTCCTTCTGTACCATAGAGTGGCCTTCAGCTTTAAAGGAGTGGGATGTCCTTTACATATTGGTGGGGAAGGAACTGTAAATGATTGTGGATGTTCAGATTCTCTGAGTGGACATAGTCAGAATTCTGGGGCTGGCAAGATGGTTCACCTGGTAAATGAGCCTGCCGCCAAGTCTTAGGACCTAAGTTTGGTTCCTCAGAGCCACATGGTACAAGAGAGAAGTGACTCCTGAAAATGGTCCTCTGATGGACACACAAGAGACTGTGGTATGTGCAGGCATACTCACACACTCATATACAATAATAAATTAAGTAAGTAAATATAATAAAACATTTAATCTTTAGAAAAGAAATGAGAAAAATTACGTGAACAGGGTATATTGGAACAGGTAGATTTTTTTTACTGGGACATCTTTTTGTTCATTTTTAAGCCATGCCTCTAGACTTCAGTTTGTTAGACTGAGATTGTGTTTCTCTTCTTTTAAAAATGTCTTCTATTTATGTGTGTGCATCTGTATGTGTGACTAGGCACATGTATGTGTGGGTGCCTGCCAAAGCCAGAAGAGGACATTAGATCCTTTGGAGCTGGAGTTAGAGATGTGTGCTGGGATCTGAACTCTGGTTCTCATGATTGAGCAGCAAGGACTATTAACCTCTGGGTCGTCTCTCTAGCCCATGTTGCATGTAAGTGGTATAAAAAGACAAGAGGTTTATTGTGCCATTGCATGGCCCTTCCTTCCTTCTTTTGCTGACCATATCTCCCCAGCCACCAGCCTTGGCTTCTGCTTCACAACTGGTTACCCCAGTCACCTTGTAGACTGACTCTGGGACTTGTACCTCAGGGATATGCGGGTGTTAGAAAAACAAGTGAATGCAGGCTTCTCTGTACAGGGGAGGTTGCTGTGACAGTTCTGTCCTCGTGCCATCCTCTTCTGGTCCTTGCACTCATCTTACTGTTTTCAAGGATTTTTTTCAGATTAATTACAAGGAGGGCGGGGCAGAGAGACATTTGTAAGTCTTCATGGACAAGATTACAAAGATGTTACAGGTGCTAGACACAGGAAGGTAGGCAAGCAGTTCTGAGCTTTTCCAGAGGACTGTGAGGTAACTGATAACCCAGTGCTTCTGTTCCACATGGGCTCCTGTAGAGCTTAATAATTAGTAAAGCTCTCAGTCTCTCCTGAGTTAAATTGATACCTCAGCCACTGAAGGGGAACAAATGAAAGAGTACTTTCTCCAGGGTGGGGCAGTGCACACAGCAGATGAATTAGGAGCGCAGCCCAGAAGCCTTGGCATGGTCACGCCTTGCTAACCACCATAACTTCCTTCTTTATGTATAATCAGCTTGTGGAGAGTGTGAGAATGGCCGTGTGCTTTGTTAATAACCAGAGTGTGGTATGAGGGGTTTTAAGTATTTCCTTTCTTGTCTCTTTTGGTTTTCTCCTCTACTTTAAAAAAAAAAAAAAAAAAGCTCCACAACTCTTGTTTGATGGCAATCTAAGCAGCATTTCAGGGCTCCCCTTCTTGATTTCTATCTGACAGAGGCATGTTTCCATGTAGCCATCTCTTGTGGTTTTCCTTGGTCCTGAAGCAAACATAGCATATATCTGAAACAGGTAACCATCAAAGACTTATCATTTTAGAATTCGCCTGAGCACATCACACCGCGTTTAGGCAGTAGAATGAGTATAATGGTTCTGACTTTGCTGAGACACAATTTTCCTTTTGGGGGGTGCAGTCATGGAGACAGTCTATTACATAGTGCAGGCTAGCCTGTATCCTCCCACCTCGCCTGAGCGCTGGGATGTCAGATGTACACCACTCTTACCCACTGAGTCATCTCACCTGCCCCAGTTTGCGCTTTAGATAAGTAACATTGTCAGTGATTTTCTTTTACGTTGACCCAGTAGCCATGTAGATACCTCTCCTGCTCATCAAGAAATATTGTTAAGAACATGAGTAGGCACAGAAAGACAAGAAGTGTTTACTGGAGATATCTTGGTATGTGTATACATATCTACATATATAAAACTTGACTGCATAAGACAACCCAATGTTTTAAATAAAAGTAGACATACTTCATAAAAGAAGATACATAAATAAGTACATGAAAGTATGTTTGACATTAAGAGACTTCAAGGAAGTGAAAGTCAATCCATGTTAGTTGAAATGAGATAAGGAATACCAAATGTTGGCAAGGATACAGAGCAGCCAAACTCCTAGGAGAGTTTCCAACTTCGAGAACTATTGGGCATCGTTGTTGTTAAGTTTAATATGCACCTACTCCATGCTCAGCAATTCTGCTTCTGTTTTCATTCAAAAGAAATGAAAACGTGTGAATTTTAAAGACTTCATGCAACCATATTTTATTCCTAATAGTGTAAAACTGGTAACAGCTCAGGTGTCCAGAGATAGGAGGATGGATTAGCAAAGTATGGCAATAATGAGGACCCACCCACTGGTCCTTGTAACACTGATGAGTCTGGAGGGCATTGTGCCACATGAAAGCCACCAACCACACACAAGTTGTTGTTCAAATCTAAATGGTCCTTTAATAAAAAAAAAACCAGAGCCAGATATCAGGGTAAAAGTTGAAAGATCAGAGAAGCAGAACAGCCAGCCACTGGTTCTTACCTCTACAAAATCCTCAGCCTAAAGAGAGTGAGTTCCTGTTTCCTCACACCTTTTTCTCTGCCCAGACATCACTTCCTGGGATTAAAGGTGTGTGCAACCACTGCCTGGCTCTGTTTCCAGTGAGGCCTTGAACTCACAGAGATCCAGACGGATCTCTGCCTCCCTAGTGATAGGATTAAGGGTGTGTGTGCTACCACTGTCTGACCTCTGTGTCTAATCTAGTGGCTGGCTCTGTCCTCTGATCCTCAAGCAAGCTTTATTAGTGTACACAATATACCACACAATATATTTCCTCTTTTTTTGTCTAAAATAATAAAAGGTTATAACTAATATAAGAAAAACTATATACAATAAGTATAAGTATATACAATATATACAGTCAAGAGTTACATTAGCAATGTCCAGTCCATAAACATTTGACAAATTCAGAGAAAATACTCCGTTATGTATCCTATTTTTGTGAGTCCAAAGTGTTGTATCTAATTCACGTTCTATCCTAACTTGTATTACCAACCAAAAATATCTTTTGATGTCTTTCAATCTTATACACTTTACACCTTTTCAGTGAGTAACAAGGAAAACTATATCTAATCTTCAACTCTCTCAGAGACCTGAGAAGGAAATAATATTAACTGAGTAAACAGGAAGTGCAAACAAGTGACTTCAAAAAATGTGAGAAATGATAGAAACAGCTGGCTGCCTGGACAGTCACCCAAGAGTTCTCTGCAATGTTGGGGCATCCATCTTTGTTTGGCCTATAGGCCTAACATATCTGAAAGACTCATCTGTGAAGCAGGATTTTTTTTTAAGCAGGATTTTCTAAAGGGCCTTCCTACCTTGTCTTGGCAAGGTTCAGCAGTCCTTTTGTATCCTGCTTGTCCATTTTGGACATCATATTGTCAGCAGTTGAGACAAGGGCATTTTCTTGCCCAGTGGCTTACTTGCCACAAAGAAAATAAACTCCATGTGGAGTTTTTTCAATGCCCATCATCTTCTCTGAAGTATATTGGTGCTGCCAGGAGCAGACATGTCTCACTGTCATTTAAAAAAAAAAAAGGAATCTATGTTATTAAAACATCTTAAATGCCATATCTTATAGATATCAAGTGTTTGAAGATGACCTGTCTGTCTAAACTATCTCTGTTTGACCTTAAAAACATGTCTAACCTGACTACATGTTGGATTGTAATAGGTGACTAATTACTAACTTGTATTTCTTTATATCCTAATTAGTTGGTAATAATAACTTTCAAGGACTAGCAATTTGCATTACATTGTTAAATGAGCTGCATAGGCACAATACCTTGAATAAGATTAGAAATATATGTACAGTATTTTCTAACAAAATTAATCTCAAATGTGTATCTGTATATAATACATATATAGTATACAAAAATCGGATTGGATATAAAATACTTAAAATTAGTAGTTGCTTTGATTAAAGGTAGTAATAATCTACCTTTTATCTTATATCTATATCCTCCTCTTTTTCTTTGAAGATTCAATAATCTACCCTTTTTACCCTATTATTTCCTCTGGAAATGCAGCCAGTACTTTTAACCACTGAGCCATCTCTCCAAACCCCCCTTCTTGTTTTGTTTTGAGGTAGAGTTTCATTATAGAGCTGAGGCTGGCCTTGAATTGATCTTCCCGCTGTAGCCTCCTAAATCTTGGTACTACAAAATAATAGCAAAAGCTCTGTGGATACATTGTGCTTGGGAATGGACCTGATTGTAGAGTGAGGGTCATTCTCAAGAGATATGTAAACTCTTCATGCTCTAGTCATTAGATCATGAATCTACTAAGAAGTAGGATTCTGTAAAACCTTTTCTGTTAGGCACTGAAAGGATATTCTAGCTTCTTACTTTTCTTTATTCCATCAATGTACTCAATGAGAGTATTTTTCATTTGTTTTTCCAATGGAGAAAGAGCAGTAAGTAAATTAATGGCTACCCCATCCCAGCCTCTCTTGAATCTTAAGTCTATATATTCATTGTTTTTTAAATCTGCCTCTTGCTGACTTAATAACTACATCTAGTTAGGACCAGTTCAGCTTATGTCCACGCTTTAACGTTTGGGTGACTACTTGTGCTTCGGCCAAAGAAATCAAGAGCTTGCTTAAATGGTGGTCCTCAACCCATAGTGTATTCCTAGTGATGTGCAGATGCTGGGGCCTTGCTCCTAAAGTGTGTCTTGGGGAACAAGAAAGGGAACCTAGAATTTGCATTTTGTGTATGTTTCTACTTGCATGCACACTTATGAAGGTCAAAGGACAGCTTGTGGGGTCGGTTCTCTCCTACTGTGTGGGTTCCAGGAGTCAAGCTTGACGGCCTTTACCCACACAGCCATCCTGTGGGCCCAAGTTTGTATTCTTAGTAATTCAGGGATTCCAGAGATGATGGTTCTTAGACTTCTGAGGAACACTAAACAATATGTGGTGGGTGTTGGAGGAGAAGCGGGCAGTAGATGTTCTTGGTGTTCTATTTATCATGCACTGTCAGGAGCCAGAGCTCCCAGGAACAGGAACCCTGGGTACGCTGTGTCCCTGGCTTCAGCATGGCTGCTGGCATAGACTAGGAAGGAATACAGGACATTGTGAATGAGCAAATGAACTAATTAGGGCAAATGGCATATGAACAGAGTGCTATCAGAAACAGCTCCATTCGGGAACTTTGATGTTGTGGAGAGGACTGCAGATCCGTAAGCACAGTACTTATTAATAATAAGTAGGACACTAAAGTACTGCAGCAGTAGAGGTGAAACAGGACAGCTTCAAAATTAGGAAGATGAAGACACTAACAGGGGAAGACTGAAGATTCTCCAGGATTTTCTCCTTTGGGTGGTTGTTAGGTTGAACTCACATATGCCAGGCACATACAATACTATTGAGCCACACCATATCATCATCCCCACCTACCCCCCCACCAAAAAAAAAAGGTTAACCCAAATTGACTACCAGTGATTGGTTATTTGCTTATTTATTTATTGTTTTTCGAGACAGGATTTCTCTCTGTAACAGCTTTAGCTGTCCTGGAACTTGCTTTATAGACCAGCCTGGCTTTAAACTCAGAGAGATCTGTCTACCTCTGCTTCCTGAATGCTGGGATTAAGGCATGTACTACCACCGCCTGGCTAAAATTTGTGTTTTTGGTTTTGTTTTTTTTTTTTTTTTTTTTTTTTGGTTTTTCGAGACAGGGTTTCTCTGTGTAGCTTTGCGCCTTTCCTGGATCTCACTCTGTAGACCAGCCTGGCCTCGAACTCACAAAGATCCACCCGGCTCTGCCTCCCGAGTGCTGGGATTAAAGGCATGTGCCACCACCGCCCGGCTAAAATTTGTGTTTTTCAATATAGATAGAGTCTTACTATGTAGTCCTGACTAGCCTGGAACTCTGTAGATCAGGCTGGCCTCATAGAGATTCACCTAACTGCAGTTTGAGTGCTAGGATTTAAAGTCTGTGTCACAAAGTCTACACACACACACACAGACACACAGACACACACACACACAGACACACACACAGACACACGTGTGTGTGTCTGTGTGTGTGTGTGTGTGTGTGTGTGTCTGTCTGTGTCTGTCTGTGTGTCTGTGTGTGTGTGTGTGTGTGTGTGTGTGTGTGTGCTATGCTTGTGTGGATTCCTGTGGAGGTTAGAAGACTTAGGATCCTCTGGAGCTGGAGTTAATAGGCAGGGTAAGGAAGGGTGCCTGGGCCTGGATACTGGGAACCAAACCTGGGAAGAACAACAAAGCCATCTCTCCAGTTTCCAGTGAATTTTTTTTTAATCAAAATTATACAGATGTACAGTTTGAAAAGCCAAAATATATCATACCAGTCACCTGACTGCAACCTGTCTTCTGCTTCCTAGACGCAGTCACTTAATAAAAACTTTCTAAGCTACTCCTCTCCCTCCCTCTCCCCCCACTCTCTGTTCCATATTTTAAAATAATGTGCTTCTGTAGTGCTGTTTCTTGTTTTGTAAGTTTTACACAGTCTCTATTAATTTCCTCCAGCCTTTAAGAAGCACCAGCTTGGCTGGGTATAGCTCATTGGGTAGAGTGCATGTTTAGCATGAGAAGGCCCTAGATTTTGTTTTCAGGGTAGAAAAAGTAAGCAGCTGCCCCTCCTGTTTGAATATTCTTATACTAGCTTCCTTCCCTTGGCACCTTTTTCATGGTAACAGTCACTGCATTTAGCTCGATACTCAAAGAGTGTGGACTGTATTTCCTGTTATAAATACATACTTTTTATTGTCTGGTTAGTTTTCTGTGTTTCCATTTTTTTTTTCCAGACTCCATCAAAGCTTAAAGTCTGGCTGAAGACTATTTTCTACTAATTTCTACTGTATTATATACTTGATATAGTCTTATGTTTTATATTGGATATTTTCATTTTTTATAATTTGTATGATGGAGCATCAGAGTCAGGTCCTCACAAATGCTAGACAAGCATTCTAACATCAGACCATAATCCTGGCCCCTACATTCTGCGATCTGTCCACCTTCCTCCATTCCCTTCGTGATCCCTTCTAGAGCCTCTCCTCCTCTTGCTCTCTCAGCTTTGTTCTGGGACTCCTTCTGTCCTTTGTGGACTGTCCTTCTTCCCTGGTCCTATAACTTCCTCTTTCTGGGTTGATTTTCCGGGTTGTCATAGAACTCATCTTCTAGTGCCTTCCTCAGAACAGGTTTGTGAGAGGTGAAGTGTGTGGTAGTGAGTGTTCGTTCTGCCTTCGCTTCACTGGTACAGCACCGCAGCTGAGAAGAGTCTTCCCTGGAGAATGGTGAGAGGAAGCTGTCAGTCTTCCAGCTTCCAGAGCTGCTCTTGAGAAGTCCAGAGCAATTCTGAAGTTGGGGGCCTTTGTATATGACCTCATTTCACCGATCCCCCACCCCCACTGCCCCACCCCCGAAAGCTTTTGTTTGCTTGGTTGGTTGGTTGGTTGGTTGCTTGCTTGCTTGCTTGCTTGCTTGCTTGGAGACAGGGTCTTGCTATGTAGCTTGCCTAATCTCTTAAGTCCTCATAATTCTCCAAGTTCAGTCTACGAAAGACTGGAATCACAGGTCTGACCCACCATGCCTGGACCTTTGGAAGTTTTTCAGTCTTCTTTTTATCCCCAAGAGCCTTACTAGGCACCGAGAAGCCCACCAGTGAGAAACACCAGTTCCTTCTTGCACCTCTTCCTGGCTAGTGTCACTGCCTTTCTAGTTGTGCTGTGCACACAGCTCAAGTCCCCACAGAAGAGGAAGCTAGTGTCTGTATGAGTATCTCACATTGATATGGCTGGGCACGGCTGGAGGAATGCTCGCTTTTCTGAAGCTATCGTGTGCCTGTAGCAAATCTGTAAACCTGATGATTCTTTCTGGCAGATTCTGACAAGAAATGCAGTTGGCTAAGTACTGAGTTAGTTCATTGCTCTGATTATATCCATCAAGTTATATATAACTTTGAAAGTGGCCCCACTTCCTTCCTCCAGGCTGGAGGATACAGGTTCAGGGGCAGAGGGCTTATCTAGCATATGTTAGGTCCTATGTCTTGTGTATTGCTAGCAATACATACTTGTACACATACCCACATACAACACCAACCTCCAACACATGTATACAAGCACTAGTGACCCCACAACATACCCACACACACCCCTAAAAGGAGCCCAGCTGTGTTGTCTCCAGTAAGAGTGGGAAAACCTATTACAATAAAGAAGTCTTTGGTTGTCTTCATGTTCTAGTTATTACAGAGTTCCATTTTTGTATAAAATGAACCTGCATTTCTTTCGCTTACTGCAAATTCTACCCTAGAGGAAAACATTCATCAGCTTCCCATTCTTTTTGGTTTTTCGAGACAGGGTTTCTGTGTAGCTTTGCACCTTTCCTGGAACTCACTTGGTAGCCCAGGCTGGCCTCAAACTCACAGAGATCTGCCTGGCTCTGCCTCCCGAGTGCTGGGATTAAAGGCGTGCGCCACCACCACCAGCTCCTTTCCATTCTTTCTCTTTAGTTATTGTCACTGAAATGATTGTAACCAAGTATCTAACATTAGAGTTTATGGCATGATGGTGGATCATTCTGCAGATCCTCAGGATGGTACAGGCCAGCCTAGGGTAAGCTCCACACTTCTGACAACTATGCAGAATGTCTGTCATATGTTGCAATAAACAAATGCTTTTCTGCTGCTGATTTGAAGTTCACAGCTGCCTGGAAATTGCTAAGGATGGACAGCCACAAAGGCCCTAACCAACAGAGTTTCACTTAAATCATTTCACTTATGAGAATTTATGCATGATGTACAAAATTAATATTATTTCCCAAGATTCATACATTCTTTTAACAAATATTTATTGAGTACATACCAGGACCAGACAGTGTGCCAAGTGATGTCATCTGGAGAGTGAGTGTCAGGAAAAAAGTGCCCAAAATTGACTGTTTAGAAGGTTCCCAGAGATCTTCAGAGAAACTAAAATTTAACAATCAGACCAAGTCCAAATAGAAAGCCAGTTCTCAGGTTTGGGGGGCTGTTACACAATAGATCGACTTTTCTTGATTTGAAATTCAAGGGACTTATTTGGGGTTGGGAGGTAAAACATATCTTGCTGCCAGATATGACTTACCTTCAGAAAAAAACAGAACAAGCAACTCTTAGATCCCACGTCCACTAATGTTTCTAGCAGTAACAGTTTAAATTTGGGGACTGGAGAGATGCCTTATTGGTTGAGTATACTTGCTGCTTCTTCAGAGGACCAGAGTTTGGTTCCTAGCATCCACATCAGGTTCACAAATGCCTATAACTCCAGTTTCGTGGGTCCAAAACCCTCTTTTGAGCACCTCAAGACCTACCCAAATGTGTACAAATGTTATGTTACATACATATAAAAAATAAATACTTAAAAATTTTTAAATTTGTGTGTGTGTGGATTTTAGAGTACATGTTTTTATTTGTTTTGGTTTTTCAAGATGCTGTCTCTGTGTAGCCCTGACTGTCCTAGAACTTGCTTTGTAGACCAGGCTGGCCTTGAACTCACAGAGATCCACCTGCCTCTGCCTCCTGAGAGTTGGGATTAAAGGCGTGCGCCGCCATGCCCAGCATAGAGTGCATCTTTTTGAGGACACGTGAAGACCGTAGTGGAGACTGCTGGAGACGTCAGTGTGCCGAGTATTGTGATGTGTACATTCACAGCCGTCACCATCAGATGCTTCCACCTCCTGGGTTCCTCTGTCCCGGCTGTTCTTGCACATTTCTCCTTGACTGCCTCCTTCCTCTCGTATCCTTTCCCATCTCTTTACTCCCTCTTCTGCTCAGCTACACTTCCTGTGTACAAAGTTTTTGTTGTTTTGGGGGGGCGGGGGGTGGTTTGGTTTGGTTTTTATGTTTTTCAAGACAGTTTCACTGTGTAGCCCTGGCTGTTCTAGAACTTACTCTGTAGACCTTGAACTCAAAGATCCACCTGCCTCTCCTGAGTGCTGGTATTAAAGGTGTGTGCACCACCACTTGGTTCTGTGTGCAGTTTTTAAAGAAAATAACTGCTTGTTTGCATATTTGTCTCTTCTGGGTGAATTAAAAGAGAAAAAAAATCTGTGTCTCTGTCTCCAGTGGCAGCAAAGGGTTTGGCTCACCAAAGGCATTCTGTAGATAAGGGTTTAGCATAAGTCTTATCTCTGGTTTAATTATCACTCTTCAAGGTGGTTATTATTACCCTCATTTTACTAATGGGTTACTTGAGTTTCAAGAAGTTAACTTGTACAGAGTACAGATAAATATGTAGTAATTAGGTGGTGGGTAAAGCCATAGCGCTCCAGTGCGTTAGAAGCATAGATTCAAGGTAGTGCTGGCAACACCTAGAACTTTGGTGCACAAGTAGTTCTTAGGCATCCTGCCATCCTGTCCACACCCGTTATGAGGGTTTTTGTGGTGATGACCAAGTGTTCTAAAATTAGATTTTGATAATATACCAACAACCATTGTACCAGCTGTGATGGTGCACTCTTCTACTCCAAGCACTTGGGAGGCAGACCAGACAGATCTTTGAGTTCGAGGCCAGCCAGCTATAGAGGGAGTTCCAGGACAGCCAGGACTACACAGAGAAACCCTGTCTTGACTACCACCACCACCACCACCATCACCCAAAAAAAACCAAACGTTGAGTTCTATGCCTTATGTGGGTGGGCTCTCTATTGTGTGAATTATATCCCAATAAAGTTATTTTAAAAGTATTCTCTGAGATTAAAAATTGACTGGTTGGGGCTGGAGAGATGGCTGAGCAGTTAAGAGCACTGACTGCTCTTCCAGAGGACTCAGGAATTATTTAAAATAAAAAAAAAAAAAAGAATTGGCTGGTCATCAGATTTCCCAGCATGCTTCCAGAGCATAAGTTTAGTAGCTTATATTTGGGTGATTTCCATTATCTTCATTCCCAGGAGAACTTTCTTCAAAGTGATTGAGGCTGTGGTTTGGGTTTGGTTCCAGTTTTCACATGCGTGCCCCACTTTGAGCTGTACCATTCAGGTCAGACTGTCAGTGCCCATGCTCAGTCTCCTTCCTGAGTCCAGACTGTGAAAGCATTGATGGTACTTGCTCATTCAGTCCGTGCAGAGTTACTAGTCCAGCTCTGTGGTAACAGGAATGGCAGGCAGCACAAAGCCACTGGTCCCCCAGGAGAGAGTAAAAGTCCTGAGAGCCTCACTCAGCAGAGGGTATTATGCCCCATTTCCCAGAGCATGTGGCAGGTACGTGGGGACAACCAGGAGAACTGAATACTCCGCCCTTCTCAATCACACTTGAATTTTTTATAGTAGTCTAATCTTAGTTGACGTGTCTGCTGGGTCAGCTAGCTTTATTTCATCGCCTGGCTGCCAGTGACAGCTTGTGATTGTTAACAGCTTTAGTAGATGTTTCTACCATGAATGACCTGACTCACGTCTTTTCATTGTGACCTATTGTGGCTATGAGTACAAATGCAGATGCACTGAGGAACCTAGGTACAAATGAAACCATCACTCAGCAATGAAGAGTTCATAACAGAACTGTCTGTATTTCTATATGAAAAGGCTGCTCTCACGCCCACTGATTGGTGGCTTAAGGAAGGCAGCTGTGCTTACCCATTTTCTCTGGCTCTAGAGATGGGGATTCTTATTTCGGTGGTCAGTGATGCAATGAGTAAAAGCCTTCCATCCATTCAAGAAGCAGTGTTGTGGTTGATAGATGGCCTGGCTGTGGCCACCATCTATGAAAACCATTTCCTGTGTCCAAAAAAGAGGTAGGTGGAGGGAGAGAAAGAGAAAGAATCTTCTGCTTTTGGTCCCACGCTACATGAGAGCAAATATTTCTTGAAACCCATTACATTTCCTTAGCAGAGTGACATTTTGGGATTCCAGCTGCCTTCCTGAAATCACTTGCATACAGATCTTTGCTTCTCATGAGTTCCTTAGTTCTAGATTAGCAGGGGTGGCATGACAAGGGGAAAGCTGCTGATGGAACATCTGGCTTTCTGAGGAGAGATGGGAGCTGCCCCAGGAGGTAGAAGGATAGATAGGTTGAGGTGAGCGTCATTACATTTTTCAGTGACGTTTTAGCAGGACTGTAGTTTCTATAAGACAGAGACATTACTCTAGCAATTGAGCAAGCAAGCATGTTGTAGATGCTGACCAGAAAGGGGTTTGGGAATTGGACTCCCAGAGAAGCTTCCCGACCACTTCAGCCTCATCTAACAAAAGGACCATATCTCACACTCCTCTCCAGACAGAATGCTGAGCTTTATCAGTAATCACAGTTGTGTCCAGCGCTGATTTCCTTACTTGGGATTTCACATGCTATTTAGTGGCAGTCAGAGGTATAGAAGAGTTGGAGAAACGTCTACAAAAGAATATATGAGCCAGCTATTAGGTGTCATTTAGAGCCATGTGATTAGTGTGCCTACCTGTTCCTAAAAAGGGCCAGACATGACCTGTTTTAAATGAGGTGTCTATGATGTAAAACTGAAGGGATTGTTTCTGGTCTGACTGAGGACACCTCCATGTCCTGAAATTTAAACGTGACCTCAACCTTGGAGATGCCTATGAATTTACATTTTATTTTTATTGACATCTGGATTTTTTTGTTTGATTTTTGAGATGGGCCATGTGTATTAGTTCAGGATGGTCTCAAGCTCCCTGAGTAGCTGAATTTGATAAGGAGCTTCTGCTCCCCTCTTGCCTCCATCTTCCAAGTTCTGGAATTATGTGCATGAGCAACTAAAGCTGTCTTTAAAATATTAACATACCCAGGGTTGGTTGTTTAGTGTTTTGTTTATTGAGACAGGGTTTCACGTATCCTACGCTGACCTCAAACTCATAATATAGCTGAAGATGACCTTGAACTTCTGATCCTCTTGCTTCCACTTCCTGAGTGCTAGGATTATAGGCATGCACCATCATGCTTGGTTTACTTGATCCTGGAAGCTAAACCGAGGGCTTCCTCCTCCTAAGCAAGCACTGTACCAGCTGATATATCTTCAGACTCTTGAGTGTTGGTTTGTTGTAAGGTGACAGAGAGGGAGGGAGGGATGCTTAAAGTTACAGAGAAATCAACACTGGGGTTTAGAAAATGTGCCAAGTCCGCCCTGAGCAGCTAGCCAAACACCCCATCATTGAGACACGTTTGTCTTCTGTTTTGCTTCTCTCCGGGGCTAGCCTAGAGAGCTGTGTCCAGCCATGTTGTCCTACAGGAGTATTAATTATGTGAGTATATGGCTCTGTCCCACCGACCAGCACATGCCTGACCTTCATGGGCTTGGCAGGGTTATAGCAGAAAGCTAAGCAATGTTCTCCTTGAGAGAGATCATTGCCTTTTAAATGTCAGATTCTGGGTCTGCCTGAACTCCTCTTAGCTTTGTGGTTCGGATTGGTTGGGAGCCCATATGGAATCAGTATCTGGAAAATGAGCTGCATCTTCATCCACTGAGCTCCCAGGGCTATGCATAAAGCAAAATGTCATCATGGTCTTTATTAGAAGCTGTGTTTAATATTAATTTTTTTAAAATTCCATCTCAGAAGTGCAAATGGTCTCTTGTATTGGTCAATAAATCATTGTCCCCAGCTTGACCTGGGGACAGAAATGAAAGCAACAGCAGTTTGTCCCTCAGGGACAAAACACCCCCTCTCCATGCACAATCCTCTTCCCATTAAACTGAATATTTCCTCTCAAAGAGCTTGCCACTGCCTGCCTTTCTTACTGCCAGGAAACAGTGGCGTGCCTTTCCCTGTTTGCCAGGAGGTCCCCCTGCCCCACCTTGGGAATGGCTCCAGGAAGGAAACTGCTGGAGCAGAGTCAGGAAGGGCTGTGGAATTATCTCTTTCCTTGGGAATAAGTGAAACTACATTGGAGTGGGACCGGGCAAGGGAAATTCAGGAGTCGGATTTCCTAATGTCTGAGAGTCAGAGGCTCTGCCTTGCCACCAGCTTCACATCATTTGCCCCTCATGGTTCACACATCTAGGTGCATTTCTGTGGTGTTGTCCTGAGAGGCCCAGTCCTTAGGCTGTACTCTTCAAACCAGGGCTCTGCTAGTAATTGCATGATCCTTCACCATTTCTTTCGTACTGTTCTCGTGAGTTTAAGACTTTCTCGTGCCAGAGCTTATTATCCTCTGGGGATCTTCTGTGTGTTTATCCTTCTAGTAGGATCCTTGACTGTTCATTTACCCGAGTGTGTATTTAGATATGGCTGGGCATAACAAAATGAGGTACTAGAAATAAGCAACCAGAATTTCCTGGACTTCTGGTACAAGTTAATTATCCTCCATAGTACAAGTTAATTAGAGAGAGGAAGTATACCTACAGTCATCCCCTTACCATAGGAACAATACTTAATGTCTTCAGTCTAATGCTTTAAAAAAAAAAAAAAAAAAAAGGCCAAGTGTGTAGCTTGAGTTTTCCTGCCTGGCCCACAGTCAGGACAAATCTCTATCACCTGCCAGTCCCACAGCCGCTCAGACCCGACCAAGTAAACACAGAGACTTATATTGGTTACAAACTGTATGGCCGTGGCAGGCTTCTTGCTAACTGTTCTTACAGCTTAAATTAATCCATTTCTATAAATCTATACCTTGCCATGTGGCTCATGGCTTACCGGCATCTTCACATGCTGTTTGTCATCGCAGCAGCTGGCAGTGTCTCTGACTCAGACTTCCACTTCCCAGCTTTATTCTCCTTGTCCCGCCTATACTTCCTGCCTAGCCAATGGCCAATCAGTGATTTATTTATTGACCAATCAGCAACACACTTGACATACAGACCATCCCACAGCACAAGTGGGTACCTTTTGGTGGGCTCTGCCAAGGTATGCCACTAACCAAACACCCAGCACACAACAAAGTTAGTCCAAGAGTTAGTAGGGGAGGGAGGAGGAGAGTGAAAGAGCAAAATGCCTTCTAGGAGTAGGGACATTGAGAGACAGACAGACAGACAGGGAAGAGGGGCAAGAGGCAAGAGAAGCAAGAGAGGGAGCTGTGCCTGGCAGACACTTTTAAGGGGTGCACAGGTCAAGTAGCTAATGGTGGAAAAGTGCCTGGTGACGGATGATGACGTAATGCCTCAGTGGCGAGGTAGGCTGCTGCCGCTGGTTACTAATGTTCAGTATATGCTGACCTCACACTGTACCACTGATGGTACAGCAAACACATCCAAGCCTTGTCAAGGTAGCATGCTCAGCAGAATTGTTTAACCTGAATCTGTCCACAAAAGACAGGTGAATCCAGTGAGCAACAATCTATGAGACAGCCAGAGTAGACTCTTAAAAATTAATAATGACACCAAGGCCAGAAGGCAGAAGACTGCTCAAGATTAAAGCTTAAAAGGAGACTAAGACACTTTGAAATGTGCTGTGCTGGGAAGAGTATTAAGTTTCTTGGGTATATGAGGTGTTGAGTTTATGTAGGAGAGTGTCCTAGGAGATGAAAGCTGAAGTATTGAGAGGTGCCGTGGTATGTCTACAAATTACTTAAGAATAGTTCCATACTGTCCCCAAAAGTAAACATATATTAAGGGAAAAAAAAGCGTATGTGGCCAAAAGTGAATTGACGAGTCTAAGTGAAGCTTGTTCAGATACTGGCAGTGCTGTGCCTCTCACTCTGACATTTTCAAACTGGAAAGTTGAAATCTTAAACTGATTTCCCGTGGCCTTTCCAAATTGTCTTCTATTGTTATAAAAACAAGCAGCAGAGTGGGATGGAGGGCAACACCACTGACTAGCATTTCTTCCCATCTCTGCCTTCCAAAAACTAACCAAGCCCAACCCTGCACAGCATCTAAGCTCAGAGGAGGTCAGGGAAGTATGACTGTAGACTGGTGCCCATTTCTATCATTATCATTATAAATAGTGTGCCAGAAGACCTTTGTTGGTTGGCTACTTGATTTTGAGACAGGATCTCACTTTGTAGTGTTAGCTGAACCAATACTCACTGTGTCGACCAGGTTAGCCTTGAACTCATGGAGACCTGCCTGTCTCTGCCTCCTGAGTATTGAGATTAAAGGCACCTGCCACCATGCTTGGCCTGAAAACCTTCGGATTGGCCACATGATAGCTCAATTTTAAGGTACCTTTGTGAATCTAAGTAATATTTTTGCTTTAAAAATAGTTTTTTGGGGCTGGGCAGTGGTAGCGCACACCTTTAATCCCAGCACTCTGGAGGCAGAAGGAGGCAGATCTCTGAGTTGGAGGCCAGCCTGGTCTACCAAGCCAGTTCTAGGACAGCCAGGGCTACACAGAGAAACCTTGTCTCAAAACAAAACAAATCAAAAAGTAGTTTCTTAGCCGGGCGGTGGTGGCGCATGCCTTTAATCCCAGCACTCGGGAGGCAGAGCCAGGCGGATCTCTGTGAGTTCGAGGCCAGCCTGGACTACCAAGTGAGTTCCAGGAAAGGCGCAAAGCTACACAGAGAAACCCTGTCTCGAAAAACCAAAAAAAAAAAAAAAAAAAAAAAAAAAAGTAGTTTCTTTTGAACAATAAAAGATAAATTAGGTATATAAATTCAGTGCTTAGAGAATAGGTATACATTTTCCAAAATAGCTTTATTGAGGTAGAATTTCTCCATTGAGAGTGGAGTTAGCTGGCTTCTAGCATCTTCTCAGGCTGTATATCTGTCCACATAGCTCTGGAACCAGAATATGGAAAATGAGCCATGTCTTCCAGCAGTTCCCAGGGAAACTTGTATTATTCCTAAAAGGAAACTTGCACCCTCGGCTGCTCAGTCAGCTCTCATTGCTATGGTATACCTGAGGAAAGTTCATTAACTAAACATTGTTTTACATTTCTTTATTTTGTGTGTGTGCTCAGGTGTGGTTAAACAAAGAACATCTTGCAGGAGTCGGTTCTCTCCTTCCACCATCAAGGTTCAGAGGTCAAACTCAGGTCATCAAGCTCCCTTACCTACTGAATCATATCACTGGTTCTTTATTTATTTTGGAATCGTGTGTTTTCCATCATGGTTTCAGAAGTTCTGTCTGTGGTCAGCTGGCCCCATTACTTTCAGATCTGACACTGACTGTCTCAGTTCGGTTTCTATTGCTGTGATAAAACACCATGACCAAAAGCAACCAGGGGAGGAAAGGGTTTATTTCACTTCCACTTCCACGTCATGCTCCATCTTCAAAGGAAGTTTAAGGGAGGAAGTCAGGGCAGGAACCTAGAGGCAGGAACTGGACCAGAAGCCATGAAGCTGTGCTGCTTACTGGCTTGCTCACCTGCTTTGTTACATCGTCCAGGACTACCAGCCCAGGAGTGGCACTTCCCACAGTGAGAGCCCTCCCACATCAACCATCAATCGAGAAAATGTACCACAGGCATCTCTACACACCAATCTTGTGGGGGCATTTTCTAGTTGGAGGTTCCCTCTTCCAAAATGACTCTTAACTTGTGTCAGGTTGATATACTAGGCAGCACACTGACAGGAAGTCAGGGAGGAACAAGCCGTTTACCTCAGTAGCCAGAAAGCAGAGAGAACAGAAAAGGAAGGATCCAGAGACAAAAATACACCCTTAAAAGGCATGTCTAAAGCCAGATGTGGTGGCTTTATATCCCTGTAATACCAGCACACAAGAGGCAGAATGAGTCCAAGCTGAGCTGCACAGTAAGTCTGTGTCAAGTTTTAAAAATAAATGAAGAGTATGCCTCCAGTGACCCTCTTCCTCTTACTGGGCTCCACTTCCTAATAGCTCATTCAGCAGTGAATAGATTGGTCAATTAATTAGATGCTACCAACAGCACCAATCTGAGCAAGGGATGGGAGGGTGTAATTCATATTCCAACCATAACAGCTGCCATTGCCTCAGCTCTCCATCCCCTTCCATCCCCTCTATCGTGGAGATTCTTACTCTGTTAACACTTGTAGTCTGCATAGATTTGCCTGTTCTGGACATTTCATATAAATGGAATCATGTGATCTGCATTCTCTGTGACTTTCTTCTTTCACTTAGTGTAGTGTTTATATGGTTCATCCATGTTATAGCATGTATTTAGGGATTCCCTCCCTCCCTCATCTCCCCATACCTTAAGACAGGGCCTTGTGTATCCCAGGCTGGCATGGAACTTATCCTGTAGGGGGTGTTGACCTTAAACATCTGACTCCTGCTAGGATCATAGGTCTATGCTACAGTTCTCAATTTGACTAAGCACATCTCACTCAAGTTAGGGTTTGCTTAGGGGCAGATTCAGCAGCTCAGCTTTGAACCTAAAATTGACATGTATTTTATATAGTTGAAGCATCTACATGCAAAGAGGAAAACTAGTTTGGTGGAATCTTGCTTTCTGAAGAACTGAGGCATGCTCTTCATAAACTTGCTCAGAAGCAGGAACAGAGTGAACTTGAAGTACCATGCCATAAAGCTCACGTTATTGACTGACAGTGCATATCCATTTGCATTTTTTGGTTTTGCTTCTGGTTTTGTTTTTGAGGAAAAGAGTCTCACCGTGTAGCCTAGAATGATTCCCAATCTTCTGTCTTGGTCTCCTCAATGCTGGGATTACAGGAATGTTCCATCACACCTGGCTTATCCTTTTGTATTAAGTATGTGAAGCAAGCGTGACAGTTGCTGGGTATACCAAGAAAGAAGTAAAGGGGGGTCCAGTCTCCCCAACACTTGGTCAAACCTGGACTCCCTCCAGAAGTTCTAAACTAGGCACATCAGTAAGCACACATAATACATTACTCTGTGTGTGGACACAACCCAACTGAGGTGGCTGGTCTCAGAACCAAAGGTCAGCAGAGGACTACACTTCACAGAGGGGAGGGCCATTAACTGTCTCTTGGAATGTGAATCCAGCAGGTCAGTCACATTGGTGTCGAGAACACTTAGCTCCAGTTAACTGTCTCCAAATTAATGGCCTGGTTACAGCAGAAACCAGAAACCATGTAGCTAAAGTACTTCTGCTCTGGGGAGGGGATTCAGGTCTCACTAGTGGAAATGGAGGGCTCTTACCTAGGAGGAGTTCTTCATTCAAATTGAACCACAGTCAGCTACAGTTGCATTGTCCTCTTTGAGATTGCCAGCTGAGAGTCCACAGCAGAACAGATCAGATCTCCACACTGAACACATGGAGAGGGGCTCCTAGCATTGTTTTTGAAGAGACATTTGCCATTACAATAATCAGGTATGTTTAATTCACATATTTAAAAAATCTGAAGCTAGCCTGGGCTACATGGCAAGACCCTGTCTCAGGGAAATCAAGCCACACCAACAAATGCCCTTACTGTTGGATTAGCACAGGAGCAGTCGAACTGAAGAGCAGTGTGAGGCTGTGAGTTGCAGCTGCTGGCCAGCTTTCGTTTTCACCTTTTGTTGATAGGTGCCCCATCTTTTCCTGGGATTGTATCAGCTTCAACAGTATAAAGAGTTCCGATGGTTCTAAACCCACAAGATGGTCATTAGGACTTCTTCATAGGGGTTTCTGCCTTCAGGTTCCGTGTTGAGATGGGTTTGTCACTGCTGGCTTTAGTCCTTTCCTTGAGTGCTCTGCTCTGATGGGACTTTGGGGAGAGTAGTTAACAGGTGGGTAGTGAAATCAGCCGTCAGAGATTTGGATTGTACTTTTCATTCTTAGAGCTTTCAGCTAATCTAGGGAAAACCCAGAGGAAGAGCAGCTCCAAGCCTGCAACAGGGAGTTCTCAGGTTGAGCTTTCCTCACATTCCTACAAGGTGCCAGGCCTACACCCAGCCCTGGAAAGTAGTTCATGTATGTGCCCCTCCCTTGTAAACAGAGGACAGACACTAAGGGACAGGCAGCTCTCTGCCAAAGAGTCTGCTGCAGATGATTGGCACGTTAGTGGTTCTGCCAGTTTTGATGTGAAGTGTAGACTTGAGCCCAGCTCTGTAAATATTCTAAGGAGAGCTCACTAATGCTCCAGACATGTGCTGTGCTTGCTGGTCCACTTGGATTGATTTTCTGTCTATCAGTTCAAGCACAGTTGAGTCTTTTTGTTATGAGGAGGGGATTTTTTTTTCCTTTGAGTAACTTTGAGTAATAGTTAACTTTTGAGTAACTGTGCTGTCAAATCGGGGACTTGTTCAATTAAAAGTCTAAAAATCTTATGCCGTGAGTAAGCTTTTGCTTCAGTGTGGGTGAGACAGAGTGAGTAAGACAGCAGAGTGTGGTGGCTCACGCCTTGAATCCTAGCACAGACAGGTAGATCTCTTGAGTTCTAGGTCAGCTGTGTGTACATAGCAAGTTCCAGGCCAGCTGGCCTACATAGTGAGACCGTGTCTCAACAGAGAAAAAGGAATGAGTAAGGCATGGATGAGCTCCAGGACAGCAGGGAAAGTGGACCTTTCTTCCTCCCCCAACTGAGCAATAGTAGAAATGGGAGTGTACAAACAGATACGGGATTTGTGTCCCAGACTGTGGGGTCATGCACAGGAGAAGCGAGCAGCTGGTGTGAGGAGCACTGAACTAGCTCCAGGTCCGCCACTGTGGACTGTAACAGGTTTGTTCCCTTACAGTGCGGTGTGGTTAACAAATGTGTGGATTAAGGTTATATTAAACAGCCCCTCAGCGACTTCCTCTTTAGAGTCTTCTAGTAAATGGTCACAGTTTGCCTATTTGTTACCCTATTTACTAGATTTTTTTTTCTCCTCATAGCCAAAGATCAGACCTTGTAGCTTTTTGTGTGTGTGTGTGTATGTGTGTTCCTAATTTCAAGCACAATGGAGCTGCTATCTCTGTTGAATGACTATAATTGATGGATGAAAAAAGATGACTTTAAATCCCTTTTCAAACCAAGAACTCTCCTGTGGGTGCCTAGTTATTGGAATTGCTGTTAAAGTTCACAGGGAAGGAATGTCTTGTACATCCTCGAACCTCATTGGCACATTCTGCCAACCTCTTCAATAGGGGCCTCTTCCTCAGTTCCTTTCCAGACCTTGTAAATAGACAGTAGCCTAGATCATAACCGAGGATGAACAGCAGTAGGACTCTTCCTACAGAGAGCAATGAGTCAAAGTCCCTGCTGAGACACAGAGCAGAGAAGACACATGTAATATCTGTTTCCTTAACAGGAGGGTATACCTTGTAGTTGAATTTTCTTATGATCATTGCTTAGTACTACCACACAAAAAGGACCAGGGTCCACTCGGGAGGCAGAGCCAGGTGGATCTCTGTGAGTTCGAGGCCAGCCTGGGCTACCAAGCGAGTCCCAGGAAAGGCGCAAAGCTACACAGAGAAACCCTGTCTCGAAAAACGAAAAAAAAAAAAAGGACCAGGGTCCTTTCATATATGTATACAGTGCATTAGATCCCATTTAGAATTATCTTAAGCAAAGTAGATCTCAGAAAACTCTTAAGCAGCTTCTCATCTTGGAAACACTCAAGTCCTGAGGCCTCATTTTGTCCCATATCTGCATTTTCTGTTGGTTTGGCCTTCGTTGTATTTTTGTTTAACCTCTCTTAATTTTGCTTATTTATCCAATTGATCTTAATAATGAATAAGCCCAGTGTGTAGGGGAATGAACTAGCCTGACATCCTCTGTATCAGTGTTATCAGAATAAGAATGTTTGTACCACTCCCGAGTCTTATGTTTTTGGTGTGGGCACTAACCTGTTGACCTATCCTAGGGCACAAATAGCCCACAGTCCATGGTTTCGTATTAGGTTGGAATGATAATAGGTCGACTCAGAAACGATTCCCTTCGGCATTAAACCTGAGGTTATCTACACCCATAGGCCAAATGCAAGTCAGATGGGAAGGAAGCTGAGAAGGCACTGGGAGAGTAAGCATTGCAGGGCCAGCCTGCGCTGCCTGCATATTTCAACTCTTGCCTATCTCTGTGAAGCAGAAAATAACCTCCAGTTTCCTCCAGCAGAGAATTCATTTTAATTTTATAAAGCCCAAAGCAGGCTGGCAAGATGGCTTGGTGGGTAAAGGCCCTTGGCACCTGACAGTCCAAGTCTACAAGCCTGGCATCAATGCCCAGATAAAGGTGGAGGGAGAGAATCAACACCACAAAGTTGACCTTTGATCTGCACATCCCTGCCCCCCACCCACAAAAAAATAATGTTTTTTAAACCCATGTTCTTTCTATAGTTTCCTCCCTCGTATCACCTTCTTATGAACTCTGGTTGCCTCCTGTTTGCCTTGTCTCATTCATGTAACGTTGACTAGAAACATCAACCTGCCGAGACTCGAATTTGGCATTTGGGGTTTCTCCCACAGCACATGATAGATAGCATCACTGGCAAGTAGAGCACAGGCTGTACATTCTCTGCTTTGGGATGTTCTCTACCTCCTGGGAAAAAACCAGGCCCCGTTTCCAGGAGTTGAAAGGCAGTTGCCTTTAAAAGGCCCTGTTACAGTGCTATGACTTCTTGCTTGTATGTAGTAGGCCCTGGTTCTTACTCTGTGAAATAGTCCCCTGGGGCTTCAGAACACAAGTAAGGACAGTGATTCACAGTGGCCAACAGTTAACTGCACCTTGACCCCTATGCCGGATGCTGTTTTGGTCCTTTATATGAACAGTTCCCACCATCCATGAGTAAGCATTCAGTGTAGATTGGGAAATCGAGACACATGTACTTGAACAATTAGCCTTGAGTCATTGGAACAGAGCTAGAATTTGGACCTATGCATGTGACTCCAAAGCCTTGTCTGAACCCCACCGTCCTCCTCCCTCCCTGCAAGCAGAGACTTGCCTCACACACAGAGGTCTGAGGGCTGAGGGCTTCCTGTCAGCTGTGCAGCTGAGCAGTCATGTGTGTTAGGCAGGAAAGGCGGATTAGGATTCTACCCTGCCTACAGTTTCCACATAGAAAAGAAAATGCCCTAAGTACAAGCTTCCATTGAGACAAATGGCTCCAATCTAGGGAATCCTGGGACCACCAAAACAAACAAACAAACAAACAGTTAATCCAGAGACCAGTGTTCTTATATTCATTTTTTTTTCTTTCCATAGGATAAAAAGGTCAAGTGGCATGAGCAGCCTTTTGGGGAAAATTGGAGCAAAAAAACAGAAAATGAGCACCCTTGAGAAGTCTAAACTGGACTGGGAGAGCTTCAAGGAGGAAGAAGGGATTGGTGAAGAACTGGCTATCCATAACCGAGGGAAAGAAGGGTAAGGAGTAGTTCTGTTCCTCTGTGGCCTCAGAGCTCAGCAATGATTTGTTTCAAACCATCCTGTTTAGCAAGCAGGAGTTTTTCACTGTGCAATGAAAATGGAGTGCGTTGGTTACTGGGGAAGCTCTGTAAGATGAGGCAGATCCCATCTGTGAGATGCCACTGGGTGGACTGTTCCCCTGGACTGAGTTTGCTGAATTAAAGCTCAGTGAGCTGTAAGTCTCCTGGTTTATTCACAAGGCTGGGTCTGGCTTATGGCAGCTGGCTTGTCCTAATCTGAATCATTTGGTCTTCTGAGAATTGGGTTAGTTCAAGTGCTTCAAAAGCAAAGGAAGCCAACCTAGTGCCAGGATACTGTCACATTATCATGAATGGTTTGGTTACTATGGTCCAGGGCATAGTCTGACCATTTTCTACAGCCTGTAAGATATATGCAAGGCCATTGCTGTACCGTTTCCTATTCACTCTGGAGTAAACCAAAAATGACCTTTTCCGTGTTAGTGTTTATTTTGTTTTCCCTGTGGGAGTGTTGAGAAAGGATCTCTCTCTGTAACCTAGTATAGCCTCACACTCATGGTAATCCTTCTGCCTCAGTCCTCCAAGTTTGGGATCACAGGCAAGATCCACCACACCCAGCTTTCCTGTATGTTTTTTGGTAAGTAGAAAGAAATGGGGCTCATTTAGTGCTGAGGGAGTGCAAGAGAAACCTAAGGAACACAGGCACATGGCTTCAGTCAGTATTCCTCACTCCTAAGGTATTGAACAGCCGTTTACATAGTCCAGGCTTCCCATCAACCCTGCACCTCACCAGTAAGATCATCTCTCTCAGCATGGCAGTCATCTCAGCTCCTTTACCAGTAAAATCGGTATAATCTTACACCTGCATTCCGGTGAAAGCAGAATGTATGTGTCACTTACATGGATGTAATATGTATAAAGCACTTTGAAGAGAACTGCCGTAAAGAGCCTTCAGCAGCTCAGGAAATGAAAGAGCAGCCATGAATCGGCAGATTCGTCACTCAGTTTGACTTTTCTATCTGAGGCAGTAAAAGTTAAAATTCTCTGAGGCCATCGAGCAGAGCAAAACTTAACTATCAGGGGCTGGCGAAAAAGGGAGACACACACATACACTACCTTCAGGATCTTTCTATCATCTCCTTCTCATCTCTTTGTTTTCTTACCTCTACCCAGATGTGTCTCTTCTGGGTTTTTGTTTTTTCCCCTTACAGCTTATTTACCCCAGCAGAATCTTTCAAGCAATATGAAAGTTACAATGTGGTTACATACTATTTTTTAAGTGAATGATTACAATGATTACACGTTGTTTTTTACTTGTATTTCCCTTATGATTAAACATTTTATGTATTACAGGTGAAAAACAAATTCTTCCCAAGAACCCGCATACATTCATGTCTAAGCAATGTGTTATAGATTAACAGAGGGTAAGCAAGCAAGGTATTTTTCTCAGCTAGTTCTTTTACTGGCAGGCTGCATTTTGTGGTTACAAAGAAAAGATCAATTACTTTATTATTTATTATTTAAAAGGTAATCTTATTAAAAAATCTTAAAAGAATCATACATCTAAACTTTTACATATGCAAGACAATCAGCTCTACTTTAAATCCTCGGGTACATACCCACTCATCTACAGTTTTTATGTCAGGAAGCTGAGGGCAGAAATGGGTGCAGGAATTAATCATCACCTTTGATCACCAACCCATCCAGAGCAAGAAAGGTATGTCAGCCAGCAATGGCCAGGCAGTCATTGTTTGGTTCCCTGACATCAGTGAGTCCCTCACTCACCCTTTGAATGTGTGCCTTTCTGAACTTTAAATTGTTCCCTGAGAATTTTTCAATCTCAAAGCTGTTAACAAAACCATCTTAACCTGGGGTTGGGGATTTAGCTCAGTGGTAGAGCGCTTGCTAGCAAGGCCCTGCGTTTGGTCCTCAGCTCCGGAAAGAAAGAAAAAAAAATCTTAACCTAACCTTAAGTCATTTTTAAAAAGCTTTGTTTTAGCTATGATGCACACCGAAACCCATAAACACCTTACCCAATATCAAAAAGAACTTGAGCTAACTCCTGGGACTCGATTGTTTTCCTTAATCATTAACCTAAACAGCTCTTCAAGAAAAACTTGTAAGACCTAGCTGTGTGACACTTCCTTGTTCTTATTTTCTATTCTGCGTAGACCTCACTTTATCAGGGGCAGGGGCAACACTTTAAACAGTACAGCTTAACAAGAAATCATCTTCATAATAATCCACAGGTAAAAATGCCCAGTAGAGTAGGATATTTCCATGAGATAATCACACTACATTAAAGGCAGGGAGGATTCCCCTAACACCCAATCACACCACGCCAGATACCAGAGAAAGATGGCAGTGGCAAACATGTAAAGGCACAGCAGTAGCAAGAGACATTCCAGAGACAAAGCTCCTTGCCTATCCGAGATTCAGCCCCAGTGACTTGCATTCTGGTGGGCCAATCTCCTGGAGTCAGTTGCCACCTGCTGCTCCTCTGACATGGCCACTCATCACGTGATGGCCTGTATAAGTACATGTTATCCAGGTTATTAGCCTAAATTAGCCTTTAATCCCAGTACTTGGGAGGTAGGGTGTCTTAATTAGGGTTTTCTGTTGCTATGAAGAGACACTATGACCATAGCAACACTTATAAAAGAAAATATTAATTGAGGCTAGCTTACAGTATCGTCATGGTAGGTGGCAGTGACAGCATTCAGACAGACATCGTGCTGGAGAAGAAGCTGAGAGGTCTACATCTTGATCTGCAAGAGCACAAGCAGCTGTGTGTCAGAGTGGGTATAGCTTGAGCATATATGAGACCTCAAAGCCTGCCCCCCCAACCCCAGTGACACATTTCCTCCAACAGTACCATACCTCCTACTAATGCCATTCTCTGTGAGGGCCATTTTCTTTCAACCACCACACAGGAGGAGATAGGTTTCTGTGAGTTTGAGGCCAGCCTGGTCTACATAGTGAGTTCCAGGCCAGCCAGTAAATAAATAAAATATACCCTAAATTATAATTAAAAACAAGTAGGGGCATTGTATTTCTTTTTCTTAAGATAGGACTTCACTGTGTAGCCCAAACCAGCCTGCACAATCCTCCTGCCTCAGCCTCCCTAGTGCTAAGTGAGATTATAGGCATGCATACCACACCCAGCTCTGGGAGTAATATTTCAAAATAAGACCTTAACATTATTTGAACCAAACTGGGCGAATTTTTGTTTCTGTTGTTGTTGTTGTTTTGTTTGTTTGTTTTGTTTCTTTTACAATTTTATGGAGAGGTGGACACATAGTGGGTTTCAGGTCTCTCCTTTTTTTTTTTTTTTTTTTTGGTTTTTCGAGACAGGGTTTCTCTGTGCAGCTTTGCGCCTTTCCTGGGACTCACTTGGTAGCCCAGGCTGGCCTCGAACTCACAGAGATCCGCCTGGCTCTGCCTCCCGAGTGCTGGGATTAAAGGCGTGCGCCACCACCGCCCGGCTTCAGGTCTCTCTCCTTTAATGGTGGGTACTAGGGATTGAACTTAGGTCGTCAGGTTTGGCAGCAAGCACCTTTACACACTGAGCCATTTCACTGGCCCTGGAGATATTTCTAAATGTCTTAACATTTAAATCAACCTGGAAGCTATCCAATATGTTTTAAAATTTTTAAAAAAGATTATAAGCTTGCTTAACCACCAGATCCAAGTCAGTCTAGCTAAGCTATTCAATTTTGCACAGGGATCTACATAGCAAAAGAAGTGCTAGAGTATGCTACACTGGATTGCCTCTGTGAGTATTGATTATGTGGGTTGAACAACATTCACTATGTTCAAGCAGATAGAGATCTTATAAAAGTAAGGAGCAATGCTGTTAGAGATAAGGGAGTGTTAATAAAATACAGAGTGGAAAACAAGATTTAAAAAGGCACCTACCCAGTAAGGAGGTGGTGGCACACACTTGGGGAGTCAGAGATGGGCAGATCTCTAAATTCAAGGCCAGCCTGGTCTATAGAGCAAGTTCCAGGAGAGCCAGAACTATACACAGAGAAACCTGTCTCGAAAAAACAAAACGACAAAAAAAAGACACCTATCCAATGGCTAGAGAGATGGCTCAGTAGTTAAGAGCACTGGCTGCTCTTCTAGAAACCTGGTTCAATTCTCAGCTCCCATGTGGCAGCTTTCAGCCCTCTATAACTCCAGTCCCAGGGGATCTAATGTCTCTTCTGGCCTCCATTGGCATCAGGCACAGATACATATTTAGGCAAAACAGTTATATACATAAAATATAAAGAAATTGAAGGTATCTACCTACTGAGGACTTTTCAGAAGATGGGAAATGGTGTAACTAAGATGGGGATGTAGCTCATCTATAGAGCACTAGCCTAGTTTGCATGAAGCACTGGGTTCAATCCCCAGCACCACATAAACTGGGCTTGGTACTGCAAGCTTGTAATCCCAACCTTGGAGGTAGAGGCAGGAGGATCAGAAGTTCAAGATTATCCTTGGCTACATAGAAAGTTCTAGAGCAACCTGGGAACAGCCAGACAAATAGAATAGAAAGCATATAGGATGATAGGTTTGGGGGTTTTGTCTTAAGATATTTTTTTATTTTAATTATGAGTGTGTCTTTGGGTATGTGCACATGCTTCAGATACCCTGGAAATGGAATTACAAGCAGTTATGAGCCACCTGTGTAGGTAGGAACAGAATTGGGTCCTCAACAATAGCAATACTGGCTGAGCCATCTCTGTAGCCCTTAGAATGGTAGATTTAAGACTACATTTATCATATTTTTATTGAATGTAAATAAACAAAATGTTCCAGTTAAAAGTCAGAAATTAGCCGGGCGGTGGTGGTGCACGCCTTTAGTCCCAGCACTTGGGAGGCAGAGGCAGGCGGATCTCTGTGAGTTCGAGGCCAGCCTGCTCTACAGAGTGAGATCCAGGACAGGCACCAAAACTACACAGAGAAACCCTGTCTCGAAAACCCCCCCCCCCAAAAAATTAGAAATTAACAAGTTAAATTTTTAAAAAATCAAAGCATAATTTGGCATTTTAAAAAGATTGGTGAAAAATGTGGGATGAGGAAATGTTGAGAGGAAAGAAGATGATTATGTAGTACTAGCCAAAGGAAAACTGATCCAATGACATTCATATTAGACAAAGTCGACCTTAAGACCAGAACATTACCAGTGATACAGAGGGCAGTCTCTTCATGTGGCAGACATCGGAGAGGAGAATGGTTACATTGGAAAGTACCACTTACCGTGATCTGCTCAGGCTTCATATAGCCATTCTCTGTAATTCAGCAGTTCACTCTCAACTTTATTCCCAGCAGAAATGCAGGTATGTACTGACAATATGCACAACATACAAAACAAGAAATAACCCAACGGTCTGTCTCTAGTGTTACAGTTAAATCAAATATAACCGGTCTGCACAGTGGGCTGCTGTCCAGCAATGGGTGTGAACACAGGCGAGTCACAGAAGCACTGAAGTGTGAAGGGGGAAGGGAGGCTGCGGCTCTACTGAAATGAAGGTCAGAGCAGGCAAAACTAGTACATCAGTTTCAGAAGAGTACACAGGATAGAGTTCTGTTTATGTCAGAATCAGAAATGGCAATAGCAGCAACTAGAGGTCAATGGAGAGAGACATCAAAAAAAAAAAAAAAAAAAAAGACAGTAGAACTGGAGATGGTCCCATGGTTTAAAGTGCCTGCTGCTCTTCCCGAGGACCAGAGTTTAGTTCCTAACACACATCGGGCGGCTTACAACCACCTGGGACACCAGTTCCAGAGAATCAGGTGCCTTCTTCTGGCCTCCATAGCACCTGCACTCACTACACATACACACATGGACATATAAATTAAAAATAGATCTTGCCAAACATGGTGATGCACACCTTTTTTTTTTTTGTTTTTGTGTTTCCAGACAGGGTTTCTCTGTGTAGCCCTGGCTGTCCTGGACCTCACTCTGTAGACCAGGCTGGCCTCGAACTCAGAGATCTGCCTGCCTCTGCCTGCAAGTGCTAAAAGTGGGATTAAAAGTGTCACCACCAGCCGGGCGGTGGTGGCGCACGCCTTTAATCCCAGCACTCGGGAGGCAGAGCCAGGCGGATCTCTGTGAGTTCGAGGCCGGCCTGGGCTACCAAGTGAGTCCCAGGAAAGGCGCAAAGCTACACAGAGAAACCCTGTTTCGAAAAACCAAAAAAAAAAAAAAAAAAAAGTGTCACCACCATCACTCCTGTCGTGATGCACACCTTTAATCCTAGCACTCTCATTCAGTCCCTGTCTCCAGGTTCCTGCCATGGCTTCCCTCCATAATGGTCTATAACTCGTAAGTCAGATAAATCTGCACTTTTCCAAGTTGGTTTTGGTTGTTTCCTCCCAGCAGCAGAGAGCTAGCTAATGCGAGGACAGGCACTAGTCCCAACTCGGTCAGTCATCTGTACGGTGGAAACCTTTCCTAGGCCTCTCCCGGTGTTAGAGTAATGAAGCAAAACGGCAAAATGCCGGCCTTCCGCAGACTTCTGCTCACATTCTTTTCTCCCACTTGCATTAACTGACCACCCCAGACTCAGACCTTACTGGAAAGCTGGATGCTTTATCCATTGAAGTCCTGGCCAACTGTTTAGGAATATTTTCCATGGTGATGGGGTAGAGCTTGGAGGCATCTCTCCAAGTCTCCCAGGCTGGCTTTTCTGCCTTCCCAAGCAAACACTGGTTCTAAGACTTAGCCACCATTTTCTGCCAGTGACTCAGAACAGAAGGGCCTTTCCTCCCCTCTCCACTTCTCCCGAGGCTTGCTGCAGCCCAGCCTGGGTGCTCTTCCCTTTGTGAGGTCCCTCCCCTCCAGGCTCTGATTTGTCGGCTCAGATGCCACTCTAGAATAGCTCCACCACCTCGGTCACATGACCCTGTTTCTCTGCTGTACTAAGTGACTGATGTTGTCATGTTGTGTTAGTGTGCAGTAAGCCCCCAGAGCAGAGGACTCCTACCCTGTAGGACTACCCCAGAGACATGCGGGTCTGAGTGCTTCTGTTGCCCACCAGAGCTGGAGTTCACCATTGCTGTGCTGTTCGTGCAGCACCAGACATGCACAGCAGGCCGGCACCCTCTGACCTCTTCCAGGCTGGGTTCTTTGACAGGAGGTACTGGCATCTTCCCTGATAGTGCTCCCTACTCTTTCCTACCCAGTGTCCTGAATGTCAAGATAATTGAGGCAGAAAAGTAATATGAGTCAAAAGATCCCAAAGATGTCAGAGCCTATTGTGTATAACCCAGTTCTAGAAGGGAAACTGGAAAATCACCTCAGTTCTTGATGCTATTAGTGTATTTTGTTAATGATAATAAAGGCCTGCTTGTTCTGCCAGGCCCAGTGGCCCACACCTTTAATCCCAGCACTCGGGAGGCAGAGACAGGCTGATCTCCATGAGTTCGAGGCCAGCCTGGACTACAGAGTGAGATCCAGGACAGCCAGAGCTACACAGAGAAACCCTGTCTTGAATGAAGGAAGAAAGGAAGGAAGAGTAGAGTGAATGAATTAATAAATAAATAAATCTGCTGCTGCTGCTTAAATGGGCCATAAAAGACTATAGTAGCATGAGAGGATGACACACTCCTTCAGGCCAGAAAAGTAGCAAGACCAAAGAAGAGTAAGAACCATAATTCCCATTGCACCTGTCAGCCAGCAGATGTGTTCTGGAACTTGGCCCAATTAAAGTGCCTGGAAACCCCTGCAGCCCAGTTGAAGTAGACGAACTCTCAGATGGCCTTCAAGGCAGCCCTTCCTCAGGAGCATTTCCAGTCTTGGTCTCGATTCCAAATGTCCTGGTCTGAGGCCTTGCAGATTATGGCTGTTGTTATGTTGATGAGAAGCGAGAACCTAAACCCCAAACAGCTCGTGTAGCCGGCTTTTACAAAGCACTTCTTGAGTTTCATTATGTCCACAGAGGGGCATTACATTTTATTCCTGTTTTACAGAGAAGGAAAAAAAAAAACAAACACAAAAAGCCAAAAGTTAAATACCTATACCTTTCCCCAAAGTACAGATAGTAGATATCAAAGTCATTCTCGTCCACAGCACCATGTCAACCTCTGCACATCAGCAAGCTCAGCTCTTGGATGTAAACCAAGCTGTCACAGGATCCTCTTAGCAGCTGCCTGTGGCTGTGAACAGGGGAATAAAATAGCCAGACCTGCCTTGATGGCCTTTGTCTGGACTGCCCTGGAGAATTGGGTTGCATCTGTGCATGTGCCCTTGTTGCTGTCTGAGGCTCCCTTGGCCTCAGCTTTGCCCCATTAGCATCTATTCTGCACTTTGTTTTCAGTGGTCTCCAGGCCATCTGGAACCTGCAAGCCCTTATCCATGCTCAGTGAGCATCCCAATGTAAGAGTCGCTTCCTTCTCCTTCCTGCTCTCCCAGCAGATTGAGAGCTCTGTCCTGAAACACCCACACGTGAGGCTTACACAGTACCATCTCTCGCCTGTGTTCATTGCTCTTCTGCTGGCTCCTCCAAGGGGCAGTTAGCATGCCTGCCACCAAGTCCCCCATTTCCACGAGTACTTCTCCAGATCCAGGATAGGCAGGGGCTGGGAACGACCGAGGTGAGGCCCTCGGATTGTGTCCACACCTCCTCACCCAGGTCCCCATTCTTTGCCTTTATCAGAGGAGCATACAGTTTGTGCCGCTGCTCTCTCTGCCAGGGAATCTGAATTTCAGATTTAACTGGGTCTCCTTTATTTCCACTTACTAAATCTGACAACTCTGACCCAAGGGACTTGTGTCAGTCGGGCCTGAGCACAGCCTTTCCATGTGTTGCAGCTAATCTGGCCTCATTGACAGTTTGGACACCACAGCCTAATTGCTGATCCAGACAAGGCGGTAGTTACTAGTTTCAGACAGCACACATCCCAACTTGGGCCATCTGCTATCCTCAAGACCCTGATGGAAGTTGGCTACCTAAAATCATAGTGACAGTATTAGCTACCGGTTTGTTGAGCTCTTGTTCCATGCTAAGCATTATTAATATACTATTTCATTTACTCCTCAGAGCAGCCCATCTGAGTAAGGAGGGTTTGTCTCCCTCTAGCTTTTCTTTTGGCAGGAGGAGGGGGTGTAAGTTTTTTTGATTTGGGATTCTTTTTGTTGTTCATTAAGACAGTTTTTCAGGATCCAGGGAGACGGTTCAGTTGGTATAGTGTTTGCCTAGTGTGTACAAAGCCCTGGCATCACATAAGACAGGCATAGTGCTTCATACCTGTAATCTTAGCAACTGGAAAGGTAAAGTCAGAAGCTTAAGGTCATTCTGGTCTATATATAGCAAGCCATCCTGAAATACATGAGACCCCGTCTCCAAAAAAATAAAAATGCAAGAGTGGTCTTTGGCCCAGGCTAGTATAAGAACTCACATCAGTCTTCTTGCCTCAGCCTCAGCAGTAGTGTGTGTGTGTGTGTGTGTGTCTTTGTTGTTGTCCCCTCCCCCTTTTAATATGTTAGGAAACTGAGACTTGCTAAGTTTATATGACTTGTCCAGAGTCACACAGCCAGTGAGTGACAGGATTCAAATTCAGCTTCCACTGGCCTCAGAACCTGTATTTTCTGACTAGTCCTTGGTAGTGTGTGGAGGATTAGTAGCACAGGCTCATCTGGCAAGCAGGTGGGATGGGCTTCACTTCAGGATGCTGAGGGGCAGAAAAACAAGACCTGAACTCAGCAAAGAACACAGGTTCCTGGACCTGGTTACATTTTACCATGAATGTAATAACCTTGTAGTGACAGATGCACATTTTCCACGGTGCAACAAAGAAAAATTAGTGTAGAGATTCAATTATGTCTCCCATTTTTAATGACAATTTTGCTCCCTCAATAGATTAATTAGCAGCAGAGAGTTCCTCCCCTCAAGCAAATCGCAGCACACTTTATGGCAAGAAAGGGTCCATTAAAATGCAGCTGTGTCTCATTAAGCAGCCAGGCTCCCTCCTGAGCATCATGCCTGCCAGCATAGGCTGGCCTCCCTCCCACCCTGTCTGGGAAGACTGAGGGAGACCTCGAGGGAGCCTTCTGACCTTGGCTTGAGAGCTGGAGCAGAGCTCCAGGCTTCAGGGGAGCCCTGTGTGTGACTATGGATGCAGAAGTGTTTGGTCTCATTGCTAGGGGAATTCAGGAACTGGCCTCTTCCTTATGCCACAGAAGCAGCCTGGCCCCAAACTAAGGAGAAGGTACCTAGGGAAACAGCAGAGGAAATCAGATGGCTTTGCAAACCTTGGCTAATGGTTCACCCTCAGAGTAGTCCTTGGTGATTGGTTTTTTAGCCTATTTCTTCCATTTTCACGTATATTTTTTGTGTTTTGAGATACACAAAAACATAGCTTTGGCCCAGTGAGATGGCTTAGTGGGTCAAAGGCACCTGTGCCAACCTTGACAGCCCGAGTTCAGTCCCCAGGACCCCATAGTGGAAGGAGAGAAGCAGCCCTACAAGTTAGCGGTCCTCTGCCCTCCACATGTGCCTGCCCACATACACACACATACACAAGCACAAAATACATCTCTTTTTTAAAAGAATATATTCTGGCCTAGCAATGGTGGAGCACACCTTTAATCCCAGCACTTGGAAAGCAAAAGCAGGTGGATCTGAGTTCCAGGCCAGCCTGGTCTACAAAGCAAGTTCTAGGACAGCCAGGACACAGAGAAACTCTGTCTTGAAAAACCAGAGAGAGAGAGAGAGAGAGAGAGAGAGAGAGAGAGAGGAGAGAGAGAGAGAGAGAGAGAATCTTTCTCTTACCTGCCAACTCAACATACCACTGAAGCCAGAAAATACAGTGTCATCCTGTTGCTGTAGACAACAGTGAGGCTCAGAAAGATTCAAACTTTGACCAGAATTGCCCAGCCATTATTTACCAATAGGTAAATAAGATGGCATTACTTCTCCTTTCCTCAAAGTCCTGTGACAAAACAGAATGCTTTCTTTACTTTTTCCTCCTGGCTTGGTGGCACACACCTTTAATCCGAGCACTCAGGAGGCAGAGGCAGGTGGATCTCTGTGCAGGTGGATTCCTGTGAGTTCAAGGTCAGCCTGGTCTACAGAGTGAGATCCTGTCTGAAACAAAAAGGGGTTAGCTCATTCTTTCCACTTTAGTTTCAGTCATGTCTGAACAGAATTGTCCTTGTGTGGGTGAAATGACAGTGGTTTGGGTCCGTGATAGTCCAGGTGGTCATCTGGTCAACCTGGCTCTCCCGCTGGTTACTGCAGCCTGATGGTTTGGGTCCGTGATAGTCCAGGTGGTCATCTGGTCAACCTGGCTCTCCCGCTGGTTACTGCAGCCTGATCTTCCCCTGGGTTGGGACAGTGCAGGGGTGGACACCTTTCTGCCAGACTTTACTGACACTGTTTCTGTCTTCTTCCAGGTACATTGAACGGAAAGCTTTTCTGGATCGAGTGGACCACAGGCAGTTTGAAATTGAGCGAGATCTCAGACTGAGCAAAATGAAACCTTGACATTCTGGGGAGAATTAGTAGCAGCTTAATCCTATTGACAATGTGAGCTCTTCCGTGTGTCTGTGAAATATTTCCAGTGTTCATCATGTTTCCAGCAAGGCCCTTTTTCTACGTTGCAGTTTGGTTTATGTATCTTAATCTCAGCTGGTTTCATCCATTTTACTTTTTACAATTTGTCTTTAAATAAACAAATAGAAACCCTTTGTGAGGTCGGTGAAGGTGAAGATGCCACTCCCCTTCCTTCGCTCTGCTGAGATGTCCAGCCCTGTCCGGGGTGGTGGGAGTTTTGTGAGGCCACAGGCATTTCTCTGACATCAGCCTTTCCCAGAGACTGAGGGGGCTACCTGGGTAGATGCTGAGTCCCTGGGCATTTGTTCTCAATTGATTCAGGTTCTCTCTTATATGAAATTCTCATGTGTAAGGTGGGATAGTGGTGCCGGGCGGTGGTGGCGCACGCCTTTAATCCCAGCACTCGGGAGGCAGAGCCAGGCGGATCTCTGTGAGTTCGAGGCCAGCCTGGGCTACCAAGTGAGTCCCAGGAAAGGCGCAAAGCTACACAGAGAAACCCTGTCTCGAAAAAAAAAAAAAAAAAAAAAGGTGGGATAGTGGTATAAATTAATACTAAGTAGTTTTTTGTTTTTTTCCTACTCCCTTTTTCTCTTAAAAAAAAAAAGTCTACTTCAGATGTATTTTCTACCTCAGTAATTCTTTAGTTTTTTATTTGACAAAGGATATTCTTGCCAGTAGTGCTAGCACACACTTAGAATCCTAGCACTTGGGAGACTGAGACAGGATTGCTACTAATTTGAGGCCAACCTGGGCTATGTATAGTTCCAGGTCAGCCTAGGCTATAGCGTAAATCTTGTCTTAAAAATGGGAGGTGGGGAGTATTCTAAAGAACTATTGTCTTTATACTCCTTAGGGAAATTCCAAACCCAAACTACCTGCCTAGGAAGCATGAAAGAAGGAAATCAATAACAAACCACCCATGCTAATACAGCATTAAATCCCGTCACTTGCTCCTGGGGCATGTGAATGAGGGAGAAAGTAGGCTTCAAAGGCTACAGCTCTGGGGCCTTGACCACAGGTGTGTTTTCTGGCCTGTGGATGGTGTGAGTAACATCAGGGTCTCAGAAGGCTCAAGTGAGCTGATGCCATCAGGACAAGGACAAGGAACACCACTAGGTCACAGTAGGCTTCCCCATCTAGGCCTCAGATGTGTGGGCAGTGTTTGTAGCAGCCAAACTGAATGGTGGCACCAGATGGCTAGCATCTCATTACCCAGAAAGGGAGTTTATAAGCTACATTTGAACTCATGGTCTGTTACATCCATCTGCAAAGGACTGTTCAGGTGGCAAGAGAGCATTTTAAGCTGGCATCAGAACAATGGTCTCTACAGGTCTTGGGATGATAGAGGAAGTCTTTAACCTGAACCAGCCAGCACCCAGGATCTCCAGACCTACAAGAGACCTGTGGTGTTGTCTGGCATGTCACCCACTGCACTGGGGTGACTACTCTCTTGACTGTTCCTGCAGTTCTGTGTGCCCCCAGCACCCTATCTCATAGTTTAAAAGCCTTGTCTACGGTACACGTGGTGTGTTGATGAAGTGCCTCCTTGCCTAACTTTAGTACATGTGAACATACAAATGAGGGAACCGGTGTGTGTCAGGATCAGTAAGACAGTGGCCTCAAAGCAGCCCTGGGTCAGCGTACCACTCTGGCTGCAGGGGAAGCTGCAGATGTGTGCACGTAGCATTTCCAGCCTCTGTCACAAGGGTAGGCTGAAAGGGAGGGAACTGGGACTAGCTGGCCAGTGTGCCCGCACCACCAGCCTTTGTCATAAACAGCCTTTTCTATTTATTTTTTAAAGCTGTCCCAGCAGAGTAGGGAGGTAAGAGAGGAAAGCAGATGGCCATGTGTTGGTAGTTGCTGAGCTATTCTGAACTTGGATTTCAGTTTTTCATAAAAACTTTTTTTTTTCCCCCTGGGCAGTGGTGACACATATCTTTTATCCCAGCACTCTGGAGGCAGAGGCAGGTGGATCTCTGAGTTTGAAGCCAGCCTGGTCTACAGAGCGAGATCCAGGACAGGCTCCAAAGCTACACAGAGAAACCCTGTCTCGAAAAACAAAACAGACAAACAAAAACCATTTTTCAACATTATCCAAGAGATTGTGTTCTGTGTAAGGAAGAATTTTGAAGCGCTTCAGGCTGAGCCAGAGGAGGGTGACCTGCCTCCCAACAGCTGACTCCCAGGGCTGCAGAAGTGTAGGAGAGGGCTGCCTGTTAGGAAGGAGATCCTCTCTGCTCACTAAGATCTACATCTGTTTCAACAGCTCGGAAAACACACTCCGCACTTCTCACTGTGACGTCAGAGTCGAGGGGCAGGACCCACCAGCAAGCCAGGCCGCCTGAACTGGACATGGCTGTTCTCTGAACAAGTGGCTGTTTCTCATAGGCATAAACCAGACAGAGGTGCCAGGAGTCTTCAGCCCTGCTGGCTACGCCCTGTGCCCTGAATGCAGTGACTGTAGCATGGAGGCAGGGAACTACACAGGAGGACACACGTGGGACATGTGAGGCAGGCACGGGCCACCCAGGAGCTTTTCCTCTTGGTCAGTATGTACTCCTGTGTGAGCCCACCAGACTTCTTAGTGGGAATTGCTTTCTCAGTCACATTGTTAGCTGTCCTGATACCCTGCTTCACTTTCAAAGGGTTAAGCCACCTTGACAAATGCCTGGCATTTCTCAATGGACCCTTGGTTCAGTCCCCAGCACTGACTCCCCCCACCCCACCCCCCAAAAAATCCTCTTTTCTAACAGTTTGTTTGAACCATGGTAGACACTATCTAACCCAGTTTATAAAAATGTGTGAAAAAAGTATTTTATCTAGCTCCTCACATCTGTATTTAGTGGAACCTAGCTCCCACAGAGATGGTGCCCTTTATTCAGGAATTAGGAATGGTTAAATGTTTGTGGGGACCTGTGAAGGGTGAGTCAGTACTTGGGGACAGTTTGGAGCCCTTTGTGGGTCTGGTGGTCCAGTGCTTTGCTGGCCCTCACCGTGGGCCTGTTGACTAAGGAGGTGTCTAAGGGCCCTCTATGACTGACCCTGTGGGACAGAGACTGTCTTAGGAGTTGAGTTCTCTTGTCCCTGCCCCAGCCCTTTGTCTTCTCTCTGTCCCAGATGGGTGTGTCAGAATTCCAGAGTATCTGGTGCCTTTTAATTAGGGGGTGTGGGGGGAATTGACTGCCCTAGAGCGGTATGAGGTCAAATAATAAAACAAGCCTCTTTCTGTACTCTGTTCACCTACTTCTTGAGGAACACAGTGCTCTAATTAAGAGTTGTGCACAAGGCCTCTGGGGGCTTACAGGGACACATTAAGAAGTAACCTTGAGTGTGGTATACACTGTGGAGCTAAGGAGGAAGAAAGACACTGAGGCCTTGGCCAATATTGAGCCAGGGTCTGTCTGGCATGAGAAATGTGCGATGGGCCGGTTAGCCGAATGGCCAGCGTCACTGGAAGACCAGAGACACCTTTGGGGAGAAGTGGAGACAGGGTGCGTCCCACCGGTCAGGACTGGGAAGACTATGTGACAGGCTGTCCGGAGACTGTGCTACCCTGTGGTTAGTGTGGCAAGGTGTCTGAACGTGTGTAGTTTGGTTGGTGTGGTCTGTCAAGGCAGGGCATGGTAGAAGGGTCTAGCACACTCCAGAAAATACAGTGTTCTGCCTTTTGGTACCAGTTCCTCATGAGAGCTAGAAGTACTTAGGTATGTTGGTAAGACATGGCTGATAGAGTTTGCAGCACACAGAACTGGACGCACAGAACTGATCTGAATGTAAAGGTGATAGGTCAACAGACCAGAAGCTCCTGGTGTCATCAGCAAATAAAACCATTTTCCCAGGATCACCCACCCCAACATACATACATACACACTTGCACACACACACCACACAGCCTCCGCATGGCCCCATTTTCCACAGGAGGAAACTTGCCTGAAGTCATCAGGGAACTGGCCAGAGTGCACACACATCATGTGGTTTCACAGCACACTGAACGGCCTCTCAGTGCTGTTTGGCTCCCGCAGCCATGTGAGTGTTGGGGAACTTGTGTTGGGAGAGGAATGTCAGGGGACAAAGGAGCATACAGAAATGTCTGTAGTGGAGGGAATGGCACAGCAAAGTCAAGGACACACAGGCCACTGTCCTGGGGCCTCCCCAGCCAGGGCAGCGTCTGAGACTCTGCTGAAGAGGTAGGTGTGCAGCTGAGATCCTTCCGACATCCTTGGCCTGGACTGAAAGGATGGAGCCAGGTATCACTCACATCGAGCTCTGCTATGCTGAGGGAGGAGTGCTGCCTTCACTTCTAGATGTTGCCTGGCTCTGGAGAGTCGGGGAAGATAAGGCTGAGAAACTAAGGAGAGCATCTTCCAGTCAGATACTGCGGTTGCCTCCCTGTTTCCAACCTCTGGCTTAGAGTCCTCATATTCAAAAAGTTGCTAGGGATGAGTATTAATTCTGTTCCACCCCCTCACGTTGTTATACTCAGTGAGATACAGCATCCAAGCACTAAGTTCAGCAATCAGATTTGCCTTGAACATTTCCATCCTTGTACTATCACATAGTGATGAGCTTTCTAGATAGCAAGCTTTCTCTATGTCCCATTGAGGCTGGCAGGCATTCCAACTGATCCCCTGCCTCAATGGCTCCAGGAGCAATTCTCAGAAGAGTGGTTCAAAGTGACCAGTTTAAAAAAAAAAAAAGCCAGGCAGTGGTGGTGCACACCTTTAATTCCAGTGCTCGGGAGGCAGAGGCAGGCAGATCTCTGTGAGTTCGAGGACAACTTGGTCTACAGAGCAAGCTCCAGGACAGGCACCAAAACTACACAGAGAAACCCTATCTTGAAAAACAAAAAAATAAAATAAAAATAAAAATAAATAAAATTCCAAGTGGAGGGGGGCAGGCAGATTTCTGAGTTCAAAACCAGCCTGCTCTCCAGAGGACTACACAGAGAAACCCTGTCTCGAAAAACCAAAAGAAAAGTGTCTTGTCAAGTTGCCCCCCACTCTACTTTAAAAAGCAGATTTGAGAGGCTAGAGGTGGCTTATCGGCACTTGCTGCTCTTCCAAAGACCCAGATTCATATTCGGCACCCACATAAAAGCCGACAACCACCCACAACTCCAGTTCCTGAGGATCCTATGCCCCCTCCTGGGCTCTGCGGGCACCAGCCATGCCCGTGGTGCTCACACATAGCATGCGTTCAAAACACCCATACACACAAAATAAAAACAAGTGTAAAAAGCAGGTCTGAGGGGCTGGAGAGATGGCTCAGTGGATAAACATAAGAACCCGAGTTTGGATCTTCAGCACTAACGTAAGAGCCAATAAAAAAGCTCATCTGTGATCCCAAGCATGACAGGATACAGGGAGTCAATCTCCGGGGTGCGCTGGCCAAACAGTCTAACCAAATTAGTGATGTCCAAGTTCAGTAAGACTCAAAAAATAGGGTGGAGAGAAACTGAGGAAGAGTCTTGATGTCAACCTCTGGCCTCCCACTCAGCATGAGTGCACACAACCATACAGACACACACACACACACACACACACACACACACACACACACACACACACACACACACACACAGCTTAGGGTTGGCTGGGGGAGCTGAGGAGACTGGGTCAGGCCAGGTGCCTCTTCCCAGAACAGCTGTGTTAGGACTTGTACTAGTTGATGGTGAAGCCCATCAAGGCCGAGTTGGCCTTCCCTCACTGACAGCCCTGACAGACAGACGCACAGAGATGGGTGATGAGCAGCCCATATGTTAGATACTGCAGCAGGCCCCGACTTGTTAGATGCAAAATAAATGGTTCCTGACTTGGATAAGTGAGTTTTAAATCTACAGATACCAGCGTGAATCTCAGTCTGTGTCCAGATTTTGTAGCAGAAGTTACGTATGGAATGGTCTATATTCACATACCCAGTATCCTAAGCTGTCCCCAAGCCCTTAGGTCACTGGAATGGCTTGAGGCTTCAAGCCTCTGGGGAGTACGGCTGAAATGACTGAGGGCATGAAGGAATGTCGCTGTCCTTGGTCCCCTCACCAGTGCCCACCTCATCTCCCCTGAGCACATTTGCCCTATTAAACACTGACCGACCAATGGAAGACACTTGTTCTTTTTTGCTTTTGTTTGCTTGGGCTTTATTTTGTTTGAGACAGGGTCTCCCATAGCCTAGGCTGACCTTGAACTTGCTCTGTAGCTGAGTATGATCTTGAACTTCAAATCTCCTACATCCACCTCCCAAGTACTGGAATTACAGTTCTGTGCCACCATGCCCAGTTTATGTGGTACTGGGAATCAGGCCTAGGGCTTCATGCATGCTCGCAACTGAGCTACAGCTCCTGCTTTGGTTTTTTTCAGGTACAATTTCCTATAACTCCAGCAGGCCTGGAACTTACTGTGTAGTCAAGGATGGCTTTGAATTCCTGATCCATTGGCATCCACCTACAAAATACAGGGATTACAGGTGTATGTCATCATGTGTAATTAGAAGACATTTTTAAACTCGGAAGATGCCATCTCAGACTACCCCATTTTACGCTGGTTAATAGGTCTCTGTTCTCTTAACTCCATTCTGGGATTTTTGAATGTGAAATTTAAGAAAGGGAACTTCCCTTTTTTGTTGTTTTCTGGTTTTTTTAGACAGGGTTTCACTGTGTAACAGCCTTGGCTATCCTGGAACTTGCTCTGTAGACCAGGCTGGCTCAAACTCACAGAGATCAGCCTGCTGGGATTAAAGTCATGTGCTGCTACTACCACCACCACCCACATCAGCATGAGCCAACTGCAAACAACTGGCCATAAGACAGGCTTGATTAGAGTTCCTGACACCTTTAATCCCAGCAGAGGCAGAGACAAGTGGATCTCTATGAGTTCGAGGCCAGCTTGGTCAACAAAGGAAGTTCCAGGACAGCCAGGAGTGTTACACAGAGAAACTCTGTCCTGAAAAACCAAAAGAAATAAGAGTTCCTGAAAACCTTGAAACCTTGGAATTTGCCCTCTTCTGAATGCTAGTGAAGGGCCCTGTGATTGGAGGGTTAGACCTTTCAGCCTTTCCTTGATCTCCAGGGAAGAGAAATCAATCCCCGGTGGCCAGTGATCTAATCAGTCCTAACAATGTAATAAAAATCAACAATAAAAACTACGAAGAAGTTCTGGAAGTTGGGGACAATCCATATACCAAGAGGATGTTGTACTCCTAAGTTTGAGGACAGGCTTCTGTGCCGAGAACCTTCCAACCCCTTACCTACTTCTTGTTTGGCTGCTCATTTGCATTCTCTGTAATAAACTTGTAAGTAGGGAAGTTTCCTGAGTTTATGAGTTCTAGAAAATTATCAAACAAAGGGAAAAATGGTCACGGGAGTCCCCAGATTTGTAGTCAGCTGGGCGGAGGGGTGGATAGCCTGGGCACTCATTTGTAGTTGGCATTTGGGACTGGGCTTGTGGGACCAAGCCCTTATCATGTGGGTAGTTAGTATCAGAACTGAATCAGGTTGTTGGCTATCCAGTTGGTGTTAAGAGAATTGGTTAGTTTGGAGAAAACCCACACCTATCTCACTTTTGTCTTACTCCTCCCCTAAATAGTACATCATATTGAGGGACCCTATGATGTGTAAAGACACCTAGACTTAAACTTAGCTCTGCTGACCAGCCCTCTGCCCCTCCTGACCCCATTCCTACCTCTATAAAATGAAGGGGTGCATTGAATAATCTAGGTGGAGTTTTGTTTTGTGGTTTGGGTCTCTCTTTTTTGTGTTAAGAGATGGGATCTTAAGCCAGGCATTGGTGGCACTCGCCTTTAATCCCAGCATTCGGGAGGCAGAGCCAGGCGGATCTCTGTGAGTTTGAGGACAGCCTGGGCTACAGAGTGAGTTCCAGGAAAGGCTCCAAAGCTACACAGAGAAACCCTGTCTCAAAAAACCAAAACACACACACACACACACACACACACACACACACACACACACACACACACACACACACCTTGTCTCAAAAAATAGAGAGAGAGAGAGAGAGAGAGAGAGAGAGAGAGAGAGAAATGGGATTGGGATCATGGGACTGGAGAGATGGCTTGGAAGTTAAGAGCTCTAGCTGCTCTCTCAGAGGTCCTGAGTTCAATTCCCAGCAACCACATGGTGGCTCACAACCATCTAAAATGAGATCTACTTCCCTCTTCTGGCCTGAAGGTATACATGCAGGCAGAATGCTGTATACATGATAAATTTTTTTTTTTTTTTTTTTTTTTTTTTTTGAGACAGGGTTTCTCTGTGTAGCTTTGCGCCTTTCCTGGAACTCACTTGGTAGCCCAGGCTGGCCTCGAACTCACAGAGATCCGCCTGGCTCTGCCTCCCGAGTGCTGGGATTAAAGGCGTGCGCCACCACCGCCCGGCCATAATAAATTTTTATAAAAAAAAAAAAAAGAAAGAAAGAGATGGGATCTTATTGTGCTGCTCATGCTAACCCTGGGTTGTTGGGCTCCAGTCATCCTTCCTCAGCCACTCAAATGAAACTACACGTGTGTTACTGTCATTCAGCTCCTCTTGGAAATGTATGAGCAACCAGGTGATGTTTTAGGTACACCAGTGTTTGAGAACCACTACGTATGGCCTTATATACTTCCTGCCTATATAAAATATCTCAAAGCCTTCAGCTATATATTTGAGAAAATTACATCTCCCTTTATCCTTACCATTTTAAATAATTCACATTCTTAAATTCCTGCCACATCAGCAAAACTACAATGAGTTGAACCAGCCAGGCCCCAGTCCCTCCTGCATCAGCTGGGACTCACCCACAAGAGTTTCTCCTTCTTTTCTAAATCCTTGGAGTCCCAGCAAAGGGCTAAGCTGAAGCCTCCCTTAGTTCTCAAGAACTTAAAAAAGCCACTGAAGTCAGGCCTGGGAAGCAGGCAAGGAATACAAGCAACAGAACCGAAGTTCCCAGCAACCACAGCTGATGACGTAACACTTTTCTGCCAGGTTGGCCACAGATGGTGAGACCCAAGTGTGTGTGCACCAGCTAAACTGAGCATGCAGTGTGTCCAGTAGGTTGCCCTGCCACTTGGAGAGAACCCAACCACCAGATGCCTGCCACCCTGTCAAAACAAGCAGTGCATGGGTTCTTTTGCTCCTGGCCAGGGCAGGGCCTAACCTGAGCCTGGCCACCTTCTCACCTCCTGCTGCCCCATGCTCGAATTCCTCTTACTGCTGTGCTGATTATAGAAGGAATCTATCTGTTCATTGAAAATTTGAAAACAAGGGCCTGGGGTGTAGCTCTTGTAAGTCACATGCTTAGCATTCATGAGGGTCTAGATTCAATCCCCTCCCCTGCCCAAGAAAAACTGAAAACAAAAATTAAACAATATAAATCTCACATGATCCTATAACAACAAAAAATCTGTATAGACTTCAGGATATTTTTCGCTGTGTTTTTCATACCTTTTGATATAATTGGGATTACACTGTACTTAGGTGACAGAATACGGACAGCACCAACAGCCAATCACGTGGGTATTTAAAACTGTAATATTCGAGGGCCAGTGAGGTGGCTCAGGAGGTGAAGGACCTGCTGCCCAGCCGAATGACTTCCGTTCAAATCTGAGAACCCATAGTGGAAGGAGAGAGTGACTCCTGATGGTTGTCCCCTGACCTCTCCACGCACATCACCACCAGTATGTGGGTGCACATACCAACATACAGTCACACACAATAATAAAAATGTAATCCATTGAAATTATGGGGTAAAGACTTTCCGAGACTGGAGAAGTGAGTGGATCCCTGGACCCCACATGGTAGAAGAACAGAACCAACTCCAGTGATGGTATTTAAGACTTAATACATTAAAATTAAAATGCTGGGAGCCAGGTGTGATAGCATATGCCAATTGTTTTGTTTTGTTTTCTGTAGCTCTGGCTATACTGGAACTCACGAAGCTGGGGTTAAAGATGTGCGCCACCACAACTGGCCAGGTGTTTTTTTTGGTTTTTTTTTTGTTTTTGTTTTTGTTTTTTTTAATTCTAGGACTTGGGAGGCAGATACAGGCTGAACTCTGTGAGTTTCAGGCCAGCTTGATCTACACAACAAGGTCCAAGTCAGCCAGGCCTACATAGTGAGACCCTGTTTTGAAATATAAAATTCTGACTGGGGATATAGTTCAGTTGGTATTGTACCTACCTAGCATGCACAGAGCCCCAGTTTTGGCCTCAGCAGCACATAAAACCAGGCTTGGTGGTGCATGCCTGTGATCCCAGTACTCACTGGGGGTGGGGGGGCGGGCAATTGGATACAAAAATGAAGGCTACATAGTGAGTTCAAAGCTAGCTTGGGACACTTGAGGCTGTGTAAACAAAACAAGCCCCATCCCTCCAGCCTGTAAGTTTAATGTACTACATTTTTAAAATAAAAAAATGCATCATTACAGGAGTACTTCAGTGGCACAGCACTGATCTAACATTTATTTGTAAGGAAGGGTTCAGTCCTCAACACACACACACACACACACACACACACACACACACACACACACACACACACACGGTGGGGCTCAGGCCACTGGACTCTGGGAAGAAAGCCACTCCCTAGAGCAGCTTGCTTGCTCGCTCTCTCTCTCTCTCTCTCTGTCTCTCTCTCTCGTTCTTTCTTAATAATTTCACTTTATTTTACATGCATTGGTGTGAAGGTGTCAGAACTCCTGGAACTGTAGTTACAGACAGTTGTGAACTACTATATGGGTGCTGGGAATTGAACCCGGGTCCTCTGAAAGAGGAGCCAGTACTCTTAACCTCTGAGCCATCTCTCCAGTCCCCTAGAACAGCTTTCTGCCCAGAGAGGACCCCTGAACTCCTATACACTCTCTGAGCTCCTATTGCAAGGCTGCCTTCTCAGGAAGGCCCTGACACTCCTAGCAGGCCAAAAGGAAAGAATGGGCATCTCTGGTTCCTCCATAAGGGTCTATCTCCTTGCATCTAGACCTCATAGTCACAGAGTTGTCACTCTGTAGAATCTTCTACCAGACATTCCTTTGATCAAGCATTGGGTGTTATTTTAAGAACTTGCGCTGGGCAGTGGTGGTGCATGCCTTTAATCCCAGCACTCGGGGGAGCAGAGTCAGGTGGATTTCTGTGAGTTCAAGGCCAGCCTGGTCTACAGAGTAAGATCCAGGATAGCCAGAGCTACAGAAAACAAAACAAAACAAAACAATTGACATTAACCCAAGACGGGCACCAAAACTACACAGAGAAACCCTGTCTCAAAAAAAAAAAAAGAACTTGCTAGAGGTCATCAAGGATGCCTCTGGTGTCCACATTAATCTCCCCTGCAGTCAGCCCATCAGTAAACACAGGACATCCTTCCAGCACACAAGAAGTAGAAAGCTCAGGGCTCCATGGAGTGAAAACAGAGAAACAGAGTCAAATACGATTCTGATAGTATTGACATTTAACTGAGTGCCTCCTGTTGCCACACCAGCCCATACTCGATACGTCCTAATGCTTCCTAGCAAAACAGATACTGCATTTATTTGGACCTGGGCCACCGTGTTTCATGTCATCACAGAGTACAATAGGGATGGTACCCCCGGCACTGGTGGCTGACTTATGAAAAACTCATTTGACAGATGAGGAAGAAATAGCCTTTGAAAGTAAGATACCCGGCAGAAGTTCACACAGGGACCAAAATCCAGGCCGGCCCCAACCCATCCTGCCCTGATACTGGAGGTCAAGGCTGACAAGTACCATGAGTTCTTGCCAAAATGCAGACCTTGCTCCCTACATTGAGTTCCTTCCTGTTTGTACAAAGAGGTCTCACTCCTTGAGAGTCAAGACTTTCCCAGTGCCCTGCCCCCTTCCTAGGGAAGACCCTTGGCCTTGGGCAGCATCACAGAGCCTCTGAAGGAGGTGCCTGATGATCTGCCCTCACTGGGAACATGACACTGTGGCTTTGAGGACTGGCGCTGATGACCCCAACATGACAGCTGCTGATTTGGGCCCTTTAATTATTTAGAGAATGTATACTATTCAGGCCATTGGCTTTGTTTTGAGTTCAGAAACGAAATGCCCTGGGGATTGTTTCCAGTGAAGAATGAAATTCCACTTGTCACAGTGACTAAAGATGGGAGCTTGTTCCTGGAAGGGACTGTGGTCACTGGGTGTTTGCAAACATTCTGGAGGACTAGGAGGCCAGCAGACTACTCTGGGGGTCTGCCCCAGCTCAGCTGTCCAGTGAAAGCGCTTCTTTCATCTCTTGCCTTGTTAGAGGTGAGGAGGGTTGGCATGTGGAGTTCATATTTTATGGCTCGGCTCATTGCTCAGTTGCGCTCCCTGTCTCTCTCAGTGTTGGCTCCTGGAGAAGACCCTTAGACGAGGCCCCAGAGGATTGGTGGGGAATCTTCCCAGGATAGCTTGCGGTTCTTATAAATTAGTAATTGCATTTCTCTCAAAACTTGTTCAAAGTTAGCTGGGTGTGATGGTACACATCTGTGATCCCAGAACTCAGGAGATGGAGAGGAGAGGCTTAGGGATTTAAGATAATCCTCAGCTTCATAGCAAGTTTGAAGCCAGCCTGGGCTACATGAAACCCTGTCTCAAAAACAAATTCTTTTAAAGCAGAGGCAGATAGATCTCTGAGAGTTTGAGAACAGCCTTGTCTACATATCATATTCCAAGCCAGCCAGAGTTATATACTAAGACCAACCTTATCTCAAAAAAAAAAAAGAAAGAAAAAAAGGAAAAGGAAAAGAAAGAGAAAGGGAAGGAAGGAAGGAAGGAAGGAAGGAAGGAAGGAAGGAAGGAAGGAAGGAAGGAAGGAAGGAAGGAAGAAAAAAAAAAACTGTCCTTAAGAAGTTACAACTGGCCGGGCGGTGGTGGCGCACGCCTTTAATCCCAGCACTCGGGAGGCAGAGCCAGGCGGATCTCTGTGAGTTCGAGGCCAGCCTGGGCTACCAAGTGAGTTCCAGGACAGGCGCAAAGCTACACAGAGAAACCCTGTCTCGAAAAACCAAAAAAAAAAAAAAAAAAAAAGAAGTTACAACTGGCTGGGCCCCGGCTGGGTCGTTGCGCACGCCTTTAATCCCAGCACTCGGGAGGCAGAGGCAGGTGGATCTCTGTGAGTTCGAGGCCAGCCTGGGCTACAGAGTGAGTTCCAGGATAGGCTCCAAAGCTACACAGAGAAACCCTGTCTTGGGGGAAATTTTTTTTTTACACCTGGGAGGTTCATAACTCAGAGGTTGATGGGTTGAAGCCATCCTCTGCTATCTCGGGTTTGGAGCTGGCAAGACATCTCAAAGGTCTTCCAGCAGACATAGGTTTCATTCCCAGCACCCACCCATATGGCTCTCAACTGTCTATAACCCCAGTTCCATGGGATTGGAAGCAAGGGCACTAGGCACACATGAAGTGCATAGAAGTTCATGTAGGCAAAATGCCCATACACAAAATAATAAAAATAAAAAATAAAAATTGGCCAGGCGGGCGGTGGTGGCACATGCCTTTAATCCCATCACTCGGGAGGCAGAGACAGGCGGATCTCTGTGAGTTTGAGGCTAGCCTGGTCTACAGAGTGAGTTCCAGGACAGTCAAGGCTACACAGAGAAACCCTGTCTCAAAATATAAATAAATAATAAAAAATTGTATTAAAAAATAAGTTACACTTGGACTGAAGAGATGGCTCAGTGGTTAAAAGCACTGGTTGTTCTTGGAGAGGACCAGGTTCGATTTCTTTTTTTTTTTTGGTTTTTCAAGACAGGGTTTCTCTGTGTAGCTTTGCGCCTTTCCTGGAACTCGCTTGGTAGCCCAGGCTGGCCTCGAACTCACAGAGATCCACCTGCCTCTGCCTCCTGAGTGCTAGGATTAAAGGCGTGTGCCACCACCGCCCAGCTCCAGGTTCGATTTCTAAAACCCACGTGGCAGTTCACAGCCTTCTGTAACTGCAGTCCCAGGGGATCCAACACCATCTTCTGACATTCATGGATACCAGACATGCACATGGTACACACACATATGTACAAAACACTTGTACGTGTAAAAGTTTGTTTAAAAAAAAAAAAACTAGTTACAGCTGGGTGGTGGCTTTAATCCCAGCACTCAGGAGGCAGAGCCAGGTGGACCTCTGTGAGTTTGAGGCCAGTCTGGTCTACAGAGCGAGATCCAGGATAGGCACCAAAACTACACAGAGACACCCTGTCTTGAAAAACCAAAACTAGTTACACTTGTAGAGGCTGGAGAGATAGCTCAGCAATTAAGAGCACACACTGCTCTTGCAGAAGACCTGAGTTGTATATGTGTTCAAGCATCAGCCACACACACAATGGATTTTTCTTTGGGCTACAGCTCACAAAAGATGACACAGAGACTTACTAAATTATGAAAGCTCGGCCTATAGCTTAGGCTTGTCCCGCTAGCTCTTATAACTAAAATTAATCCATTTATATCAATCTACATTTTTGCCTTGTGGCTTTTTACCTCTCTTCCATCTTGCACCTTCTGTTCCTTCTCTGTGTCCTCTGGTATCTCTCACACCCAGATTCATCTCCTCTTCTCCCTCTCTCTCTACCCAGAAGTCTTGCTTAACCTCTTTCTGCCTTGCTATTGGCTATTCAGCTCTTTATTAAACCAATCAGAAAGCACCTTGGCAAAGACACATCTTCACAGTGCACAAAAAGATTATTCCACAACACATATACACACACTTCCGTGATCATCATCACTGTCCATTTCCACATATTTTCATCATCCTGAACAGAAGCCCTGAGCTCATGACACAGTAACCTCTCCACTCTTCAGCTCCTGGTAACCTCCTGTGCACTTTCTGAATCTTTGGCTCCCTGCGTAAGTGACATCAAATACTATTTGTCTTTGGTTGTGCTTTGCTTATTCACTTAGGGTCGTTTGTAATTTTTAAAAGATTTATTTTGGGGGGCTGGAGAGATGGCTCAGTGGTTAAGAGCACTGACTGCTCTTCCAGAGGACTTGGGTTCAAGTCCCAGCACCCACATGGCAGCTAACAACTGTCTGTAACTCCAAGATCTGACACCCTCACACAGTCTATATACATGCAGCAAAAAGCACCAATACAAATAAAATAAAAATAAATAAATTATATTTTTTAAAAAAGATTTATTTATTATTTATTTATTTTGCCAGGCAGTGGTGGTGCACACCTTTAATCCCAGCACTTGGGAGGCAGAAGTAGGAGGATCTCTGAGTTCAAGGCCAACCTGGTCTACAGAGTAGGACAACCAGAGCTACAAAGAGAAACCCTATCTTAAAAAAAAAAAAAAAAAAAAAAAAGATTTATTTTTAAGTGGGTGTGCATAAGAGTAATATGTGTGTGAGTACAGGTACCTGCAGAGGTAGTAGATCCTCTGAAGCTGGATGATTTGAGCAGCTGGTGGGGGTTCTGGGGATAGGAACTCAGGGCCTCACGCTTTTGTCGCAGGTACTTTCCTAACTGATCTGCCTCTCCAGTTTCCAAGGTCACACAGAGGGTTTGAATGTGTTTAATGCCACTAAAATGTATGTTTAACACTGATGAAAATGGCTAATTTTGGATTAGTTATATTTTACCATAATTTAAAAAGTGTTTACTGAAAAAACCAGCATGAATAATAAATGAACTCAGGAAAATTTTAGAAAACAGGAGCTGGAGAGATGGCTCAGTGGTTAAGGGCACTAGCTGTTCTTCCAGAGGTCTTGGGTTCTCAGCACCCACATCAGGTGTCTCTCAACATCAGCTCCAAGGATTCTCTCTCATAGATAAAAGTTGAAAAATTAGAAAATAAAAAAAATTATAGTTAGGGGCTGGAGAAATGGCTCAGCAGTTAAGAGCATGTGTTGCTCTTGTAGAGGACAGCGTTCAGTTCCCAACACCGATATGATATTCACAACCATCCCTAATTCCAGTTCCAGAAGACCCAATACCTTCTTCTGAATTCCATGGGCACCAGGTACACATTTAGTTCACATATACAAACAGGCAAAACACTCGCAGACATAAATCTTAATAAACTTAAAAAAATAGTTATAGTCACCCAAACTGTTCTCCATCCCAATAAAAATTAAACAAACAACGAAAGAAAAAACAAATCAGGCATGATGGCACATGCATTTAATCCCAGCAGAAGCAAGTAGATATCCAAGTTCGAGGCCAGCCTGGTCTGCAGAGCAAATTCCAGGACAGCCAGGACTACACAGAAAAACCCTGTCTCAAAAGTAAAATAACCTTGTCTGTGAAAATTGAGAAAAGACAAAAGAGACTCCCTTTCTGAGCTAGCATGGTACCAACCCCATCTTCCCACCTTCAACATAAAACCACAGTTGGTGTTTTCTCCTCCTGTCAGTTCCCAGTACAAGTGCATGACATCAATGTAGATTTTATGCAACTGTGGGAGTTTATTCTCTTTTTCTCTTGTTACAGAAAACTGTCAGCATATATTCCTGCTGGATCTGTTCTGTACTCAGATTCTGCTGTCTGAGCATTCCCATTGTCGGGACAGGGTCCATGAACACAGCTGTGTGAGGAGATTTCTGAGACCTTGTGGAAAAACTCCAAGCAAACGAGACAAGAGTCTTGTGATCTCGGTTCCTCCATTACATGGGTTGTTCTTGGAATGTGCTTCTCTGACCCTCCCAGGTGTGGTGGACAGGAGTGAGTTCACTTCAGATTATTATACTGGCTATTATTTGTTCATATGCCTCTATGGAAAAACATGTTTTTGCCTCATGCGGCTTGTCTTGTCACTGAGACTCGGGTGACTCTTCTTAACCCTCAGAGTATAAATTGTCTGATGCTCTGAATAAAGCTGGCTATTGCATGAGACTTTAGTCCACCTCATTTTTAGGCCCCATTCTCCCAGGTTCAGGCTGCTAACTAGAGCAGTAACCAACCACCCATGACTTGATTAACCAATGTCCATTATTGAACATGTAAGTCCTAAGGTTTTCATGTTCATACATAGCCTATGTTCCCCTGACTACTTGTGAGAATTTTTAAAATATAAACATTCCTGGAATTTTGGTGTCAAAAGAATCTCTTGGTATAGGGGTTTGGGCCTCTTGTCAGAGTGCCCACTACAGCCCCTCCTTTTTAGCTGTTCCCATTAGCAGTGAGAGTTGATACTTAAACCGAGCAAAGGATTTCAACACTGGCCAAACCCTGGTAGGAGTTCAGGCATGCTGCCTATGAGGGAGAAAGGGCTTCACTTCGCCATTCAAGCTACTTAGGGGTGAGTCACCTGCCCCCTAGTCAGGGAATGGCCTGTATCTGGGACAGGTTTTCTGAGTGGTATGTGGGTGACTACTGAGGATTGGTCTTTACCTCTGAGAACAGCAAGGCCAATGCCTGAGCCTCCCTGTGGTCAGTTGAATATGACCCTCGAATTCATCCTCACCCTAATCTCTGGAATCTATTACCCAAGAAGGCGAAAGGCACTTTGTGTATGTGACTAAAGATTCTGAGATGAAAGGAATTTCCTGAGTTATTGAGTTGAGTTCAGTGAAAACATCAGCCTGATGAAAATGCCTAGTTCTGGGTTATTTGTATTTTGCCACAATTTAAAAAGTGTTTACTGGGGCTGGAGAGATGGCTCAGTGATTAAGAGCACTGACTGTTCTTCCAGAGGACCTGGGTTCAATTTCCAGCACCCACATGGCAGCTAACACCTGTCTGTAACTCCAAGCTCTGACACCCTTACACAGGGGGAAAAAAGTGTTTATTGTAAAAACAAAAACAAAAACAAAAAACCCAGCATAAATAATAAATGAACTCTAGAAAATAGGGGCTGGAGAGATGGCTCAGTGGTTCAGAGCACTTCCCATTCTTCCCGAGGACCTGAATTCCCAGCACTAATCATAGGGAGGCGAGAGAACAGACACAAGGCTCAGAGTGGTGTGGCTGCACCAGCAAGCCTGTGATCCCAGCACTTGGGGGGGGGGGGGGGGGGAGCAGCAGGAAAATCAGGAGTTCAAGGTCATCCTTGGCTACACAGCAAGTTCAGGGCCAGCCCAGAATACAAGACACCCTGTCTCAAGCAACATTCCTGGGCCCGCCCACATGGTAAAATAAAAGATTGAAATATACGTGAAGAGGCGAATTCTCTCATATGGAAAGTAAATTCCAAGTAATTTAAAAGGAGCTCCTAGAGGAGGCAGAGCACAAGCTTCGAGCAGGGTTGTGTGCACTGACTTCCTCTGGAGAGGGAGGGAGGGTTTCACAGCGGTAGAACCGGCCAGCACCGCCTCAGCAAGAGATCAAAGTCCATGGCCAACGGCAGTGAGCCATGCTGATGGTATGTGCCCTTGATATGATGGGTGGCATTTTACCTCTGTGGTTTCCTCATCAACACTATGACCCCAGAGTAATCATGAGAGAATCGTCAAATGAATACGGAAGGAGGGGCATTCTATAAACTCCCTGACCAACATACCTCAAAAATGTCAAGGTCATCAAAACAAGAAATGTCAAAGAAATTGTCACAGTTTTTGACAGGAGGACTCAGAAAACATGACAACTATAATCCTGGATCAGAAAAGGACAGTGGGGTAAACTTAGATCTGAACAAAGTGTGAACTTTGGTTAATAATATGCAATACAGGCTCACTAACGGTGACAAAGGTACCATGCTAAGGTAAAATTGTCACAGAGTCTTCAAAGACTCGCTGTATTCTCTTGGGCCAGAGGCTTCTGGACCACGAAAGTCCCCTGGGTAAGAGTGGGAGGGGAATAAAGAAGCCACCTCCCAGTCCTCAGTCCCTAGAGATGTGCCAAGGCCCAGGGAACAGAAGCGTCTGGACAGCTGAGTATGCTGCTTCCTCCCTGTGGTCCGGAGGGAGTGCCCTCCTCCGAGGGTCCCGGTGAGCCCTCAAGGACCCTCTCTATTGTGGCGCCTCCGTCAGGCAGTCCAGCTGCTTCTGGTCTGGACATCCCCACAGGCTGTTCTCTGAAGAACTTGGTGAGTCATTCTGGAATCATTTGCAAGGCTTAGTGAGAGGGAAGAGCAGCCATGGCCTCTAGGGATCCAGGATAGTCAGATCCCAGAGGGATCCTCCTCTAGCGGCTTCACACCCCATACCCAAGCTCCTGATCTCTGCCAGGGAGCCTTTTCCCTGGGAGTTTGCTGTGCGCCACGCTGGAGGCAAGGACTATTAGCTGTCTTTCAAAGCCCAACCCTACATGCGCTATCCCGAGTCCCCATTTCCCTGTACCCATAGTGTGAAAGGGGTATTTTACCCACTGCTCCCCGACTTCTGGCCTGGACACCTAGAATAGACAGAAGGGAGAGGAGCCAGAAGTCTGCGAGATTCCCGGGCCAAAGAAAAAGAAAAGGAAGGGAGGTGAGGCGGAGCCTGGCTTAGAGGGGCGGGCCTCCGAGACCTCGGGCGCGTGTGGCCTGGAGCCCAGGCGCCAGGCTAGGCTGCTGTTCTCGGCTCAGAAGCCCGGGTGCCAGCTGGGCGCGGGCGGGTGGGCACGGGTAGGGCCATGTGCCAGACACACACAGAATGCCCTTTGAGGAGATGGCAGCTGTCGGCCCAGGCACCCCTCTGGTGGCTGTGGCCTTGTCTGCCCTCTCCTAGCAATGCCTTGCACAGCACTGGGAACAGCTACTCAAGAGGTACAGGGGCAACCCTATTCAAAGCAGAGAAGGGCCCCCTCATCAGACCTAGATCTAGGACCTGGGTCTGGTGGCTGTCCTGATGGCCCCTTTCTCGAATATACCCCTTTCCTGTTGGGCCGTTCTCAGAATCTACCTAGGGGTTGAGGGGACCAAGGTTGCCCCGACCTTAGGAGGAAAAAGTTGGGGGACCTGGGGCCACCCCTGAGCCTCTGAGGAAGTCAGATACCCACCCACTGTACACTTGGAAGACAAAAATGCTTGTCCCTGGGACTGGAGAGATGGCTCAGCGGTTAAAAGCTCTCTCTGCTCTTGCACAGAGTCCAAGTTTGGTTCCCAGCACCCACATGGCTGCTGCGAACAATATCTATAACTCCAGTTCTAGAGGATCCCATGCCCTTTTCTGACCTCTGAGGGCACCAGGCAGATACATGGTGTACATACATGGATGCACAAACACACACACACACACACACACACACACACACACACACACACACAAAAATAAATAAATAAATAAATAAATAAATAAATAAATAAATAAATAAATAAATAAAATAAAATAAACCAGACAAGGAGGAGGAAGAGGAAAAGAAAGGAAGAGAAAAAGAAGAGGAGGAGGAGGAAGAGGAGGAGCCACAGCCACCTTGTCTCTAGGTACAATACTACAAATTTCCTAGCGGGCTAGCTGAAGCTCTCGGCCCCTAGGTCCTCTCATGAGCGAAGTCAGCTGCCAATCAGCTTTTTGGGACAGGCTATGTACCTGCTTCTTTGGGAAAGCAGTAGGTTGACTTTCTAGACACCTGCCCAAGGAGTCCATCTCCCACTCGGTGTAGGTACGTGCTCACCTACCCAGGAAACAGTAGCCACTAACTACCCTGGGTTTGGCCTTGTTCAGGAAGAGGTCCCCTGGAGCAGTGACGGTCTGTATGTGGTTGGGCAGCAGAGCAGAGTCTCGGTGCACTGAGAGGAAGGTGAAAACAGCAGGAGTGTGGCAGTCTGAAGACCAGTGTTCACGTGCCCACTGCTTGCAGGTGCATGTTTGGGTACCACGTCAGGTGTGCAACAGCTGAAGAAATTAGGGGTGTTAACATGGGGGAAACGAAGGCTCAGATCTCCGAAGGACAGCCTGTCTTCCAGTCCTAGGCAGGAGGGCCCACTGTGGGACCCTCCCTAAAAGGCACTCTAAATTTCTCTTTCGGGGGGACCCATGGTTAAGTCAGGCTGCTTGGAGCTCCCCGGGGGATCGAGTGGGCCCTGGAGCAGCCTTAGGCTCCCTCTCAGCTTGGGGCGGGGGGTGCAGAGGAATTCTGGCGTACTGCTAGCTGATCTAAGATCGCCGTCAGAACCCAGGGAGTCTCTACCCTATCTGCTCCCAGACCTGGGGAGTAGGAGCCTTGGGACCCACACCAAGGGACGTGTCGCGTGGTGGTGTGTGTGTGGGGGTGGTGGGGATTCTGGGCTCCAGAACCGGGTGGGCGGACCGGATGGGATTTTTTTTTTTTCTAATAGTGCGCCTGGAGGTGGCCTTTGGAAGGACGGGCAAGGTGTGGAAACACGGCCTCCTTTCCCTGTTGTGCCGACAGAAAAATGCAGGGGTCCCGGGTCCTCGCCTTTAACGCGGGCGGCGGCGGAGCAGGCGGGAGGGGGAGGGGCGGCGCGGGCGGCGCATGCGCGGCGCGGGGGGGAGCGGCCGGACTGTCCGGTGGCGGAAAGCAGACTGAGGGCAGCGGCGGAGAGCGCCGGGAGCCGGCGCCGGGGGCTGTGAGCGGCGCGGGCCCACCGAGCCCCGAGCCAGCCCGCGCCGCTGCCGCAGGGCCCCGGGGGCGGCGGCCAAGATGACCGTGCCGGTGAGTGCTGACCGCCCGAGACCCCGCGCCCCCCCCAGGCCCCCCGCGCCCCCCGCTGCAGGCCCGGGCCACCGGGGGTCGCCGGAGGGTCTTCTCGGGTTGTGGTGGGGAACAGGATGGGGGCGCCGCCCCCTAGCCGGCTTCTCCGACCCCGCTTTGCCAGCCTCTTCCAGGATAGCCGAGTGGAACCGGGGCCCGTGCTGGTCCCACCGGGAGCTGCCTGGGACGGCTGGGCTGGGGAGAGGGTGTGTGTGGGCCTCTTACGGGCCCCTGGGACTGGTGGACCCGGCCGGGCTCCGCGCTTTTCCCCGACCTCTTACCAGAGTGGCCAGGTCGACCGAGAAGAGGGTTCTGTCACTCCCTGGAAAGCCATGTCCAGGTCAGCCGGGCCGGCCGAGGGGTCGGAAGGTCCGTGCTGTTCCCTAGCAAACTCCCTGGGAGAGCTGCCCTATTGTGCTCCCGGATCCCCACCCGGATGGCCAGGCGTGGGGCGGGGTCTGTGCTGTCCCCGAGACACCCTCACTCCGGAATGGTTAGCTTGGCTGGTTAATAGAAAGAGCATACCTCCCCCTACCTCTGCTTTATGCACTCACTTTGTGGGAAGTTTTGTTGAACAGTTGATTGAACCCCAGGGCCTTTCGACCAGCGCCTCCTTTCTGTAGGGGCTTCCCCTTGCTTGATACCCCGTCTTCCTAACCCATCAGACAGACTTGAGCAGCCCTTAGTCCAGGGCTTAACAATTGGGCCCTGGGTCTCTCCTCCTGAGGTAGCCAGTGATTATGGCTACCTGGGTGACGGACTGACTCGGGTACAGGCTCCACTTTACAGATAGACAGAGGTGTGAGGCCACACCTTCATCCTGTCTGCACTGTAGTAATGGCCTGCAGCCATGATTTCTCTGCTGAGTCAGGGGTTTTTCCCAATGACAGGAAGGGGCAATGGGCCAGAGCCTTGTCCAGCCTGGCCTTATTCTGGGACTGCTCTTCATCTACTTGGGGACCGGGTTCTCTCTGTGATGCACATAGTCAAGGCTTCCTGGCAGCGCAAGTGGCCTCTTAATTAACCACCATAGGGTATGGAGATTCCTGGAGAAAAGAGGCTTGTGTAAGTGCAAAGCATTGTTATTACAGAATTAAAGATCCCAGCTCCTGCCCGCCCCCAGAAGTGGTAATGCTGAGTTACAGATGAAAAAATTAGGGCTTCCAGGCTGTGCTGATGGGAGCCCCCACCCCCATCTCTTCTGGTTCAAAGCATAATTGCCTCATCTCTAGGAAGAGACAGAGAAAGCCTGCCAAGCCCCTCTCCTGTTCTGCTCCACTGTTCTGCAAAGCTCAGGCTTTTCTCTGGCTTGGGGCAGAGGGCACCAGCCAGCCCCACCCCTGTGGGCACTGGTCAGAGAAACAAGGCAGATGGCCGAGCATGCTGGAGGGCCAGGGTCTCCAGGGCAGCAGTGAACAGTGAGAGCCCCTCTGGACAGGCCTATGGTTGGGAGGTCCAGGATTGGTTTGGCTGTCTAGAGTCAGTACAGAGCTCTGGACATGGAGTCTTACATGGCATGCAGACCCTTACCTCACAAGATTTCAAGTAGTCGTCCTCGGCTCTGTGCCTCTGTGGCACCATCTGTAACTAGAAAGGGCAAGGGGTCTGGTAGGACTTATATAGAGAAGAATCACTATGAAGAGCTAAAGTCAAGGCCTGTCCCCACCACACTCCCCTCTAAAAGTCACTTCTCACCCCCTCACTTGTAGCCACAGCCCTCAGTAATTCTGCATGGCGTATAGCTAGGCTGTCAGACCACTGTCCTCTCTCCTGGGACCTTGGTACCCTGGTGGAGGCTTCTAGAAAGGGCTGCCTGCTCTGTCCTTGCTCAGGGAGCCCAGACTGGTGAGTGGTCATGTGATCCTCAGGGACACGTTTGAGTTTTAAGCACACCCATTCATTTGGGCAGCCTTTTCCTGGATAAAGCTGACGCAGGCACTCTGGCCCACAGAAATTACAAGATGCTATGGATGGAGGTGGGCAATGATAGCAGAGAGAGAACTTGGGATGGACTAGGTCGAGTTGATGTGGTTTCCTGGGTATCCAAGCAGGGCCTGTCCAGGGTTTTGTTTTTGCTTTGCTTTGGTTTGGTGTTTGAGATAAGATCTCATTGTGTAGCCCTGAATAGACTGAAATTCACTATGTAGACCAGGCTGGCCTTGAACTCCCACAGAGATCCTCTGCCTCTGCCTCCTCCCAAGTGCTGGTCTTAAAGGTTTGTACCATCATGTCTTGCTGTGCCAGGGTCTTAGCTCTGTTATTCGACCCCTGTGGGGAATGGGAACCATGGTGGCCCTGGCTCCCAGCTCATGCTCTCGCCTCTGCTGGGAGCTGAGAGCAAGGAACTTGAGCAGTGTTTGGCCACTCATTCCCTGACTGTCCTCTGACATCTGCCTTCAGTGCATGGCCGGCCAGTGCCATAGGCCTCTCTGGCAGTCTGTCCTAGCTTGAAGTTCACACTAGAAGATGACTGTGTTGCCGTCTCAGACCCATGCTCATGAGTGACAAGAGGCTGGCTGCCCTGTCATGGTAAGGTGAAGAGCAAGTCCTGCACAGAGCAGTTCCAGGCAGTGTGTCTCTGCCTCTTGTTGTCTGTGAAACTGGGCAGCTCATCTAGCCTCTGCTGTGCCCCTTCTTGGAGGGTGGGCCCTTCCAAGGAACACAGATGCTGCCCCATGTAAGCAGTGTCCCGTGTGCTATGCATGGGCATGAGCGTGGACAGGGCCTCAGGGAGGACCCATATGTGCCCACAGTCACATGGCCAGTGAGAGGTAAGGCAGTGGGAACCAGAGTGGCAGCGTGGTAAAATGACCATCATCCTGCATGGGCCACTCTAATTTCAGGGCTGCAGCCCGGAGAGCAGTTGACAGCTTTCTGTGGCTTTCCAAGTGTGACCCTACCTGTTGTTGTTGTTGTTGTTTGCTATCCTGAAAGGCAAACCTAGTCTCTTTGTTGTCCATGCAGACAGCCATCTTGGGCTCACAGAAGCTGGGCAGCCTGCCCATGGCTGGGCAGGAGAGCAATGTAGTTTTGACTATTCTAGCAGCAGCCAGTGGAAATCAGTGGGCACTTGGTTGAATCTGGAATGATCCTGGGGCCCCTCTGTGCTTGAGTAGGTGGCCAGGGAGCCAGAGGTCTGAACCAGGGCTGGCCGGGTAGCCAACTGCAGCCCTGTGGGAAGGGCACAGGAGGTGGGGGAAAATGTCGAGTCCCAAGCCTCAGCTCAATGCCCAAGCCCATGCCATGCCCTCTCCTGTTACTGGACTTGGGTCCTTCCTCCCCTTCCCATTGCAGGAACTGGTTTTGAACCTTGTGCCTTCTTTACCAGGTAGGTTGCCCCTGCGCACCCATGCAGCACTGCCCCTGGACACCTCCTGGCCTCATTTGTTACTGTGTACTTAAAGACGGGATCACGTGGTTGCTAGCAGGTTCTGTCACAAGACTGAAGGCTTCATTAGGTGCAGGACCTGTGACCACCTGGCCCCTTATGTTTTCTCTCGTTGTGCCAGCTCAGCTACCTGCTGAGGGTGTGGAGTGCACCTCTTATCTCCCGTATCTGCCAGCATGCCAGGGCAGGTAACGACGGCCTTACATAAACCTTCAGATTGCTCAGTCTCCTTTTTATTTATTTTATTTATTTTTTCAAATAACTTATTTATTTTTATTTTATGTGCATTGGTGGTCTGCCTATATGCATGTCTGTGTGAGGGTGTCAGATCTTGTAGTTACAGACGGTTGTTAGCTGCCATGTGGGTACTGGGAACTGAACTCATGACCTCTGGAAGAGCAGTCAGTGCTCTTAACTGCTGAGCCATCTCTCCAGTCCCGAAATGGCTGTTGCTCTTTTTTTTTTTTTTTCAGTCTCTTTTTTTAATTGAAGATTAAGTGGGGATCACAGAAGCTGCTGCTTCAGGATGGGGACAGTGTTTTGGTAGGTCAGGGCTACGGGCTCTAGGAGGAACCTTGCTGGATTCTACAATAGTGAGTTACAGAACCCCATGCTTCAGTTTCCTCTGGGGTGGTATGGGAATGCATTGAGCCCTAGCATTTGGGAGGAAGTCAGCAAGGAATGCATGCAGCTCTTCATAAGAGGCTGTCTAGTGGCTGCTGCTGTGAGACAGTCACTGATTCCAGCCTCTGTTGGCAGGTATGACATCCAGGGATCCGCTCCTGACCCCTGTCTCTCTCCAGTGGCTTTTTCTTTGTGGTTCAGTTCCTGCCAAGGCCTTAGTGGTGAGATGACCCTGGCCTCTCCCCCACTCTGCACAGACTGTTGGATTCCATCCTCTTATAACTTGGGCAGGTCATTGTCCTCACTTCTCCAAAGAGTGGCTTCTGATGGCACCATTGGCTAGCCCACCACATCTCAGGCCATGGGTGCTCTGCTGCTGTGTTCTCTGTGTGGACAGGGTTGCATGCACGGAAAGCTACGGGGGTGCAGGCTTGTCCTCAGGCATGATCTGCAGCAGCATGGTCTAGCACTGGAAGTAGCCAGGCAGGACTTCAATCCCATCTGTAGATCCCAGTACCTTAAGGTGCTAATGATGGCATCAGAAGGGCGAGTGGCCCTGGGCAACTCTGGGCCACTCCTTTTAGTCAGCTACGCCCCCTCCTACCTACTGCCCTTAAGGATCTTTTCCATGTCCAAGCCTCGGACTTAGCCTCTACATAGCTGCCTGCTTTCTTTGTTTCCTGGCCAAACCTCTTCATTTATTTTCTGTTTTGGATCATTGTCCTTGTTGTCACCATTGTCATCTGTGGTGGCGCACGCCTTTAATCCCAATACTCGGGAGGCAGAGCCAGGCGGATCTTTGTGAGTTCGAGGCCAGCCTGGTCTACAGGATGAGTTCCAGGACAGCCAGAGCTGTTACACAGAGAAACCCAGAGTAGAGGTCAAAGGATGACTTGTGGAGTCATTGCTCTCCTTCTACCTTTATGCAGCCCCAGAGAGGGGAATTAGGTTGTCAGACTTGCCTGGCAAGTGCCCTTGATTCTCACTGACCCCCACTGCTTTTGTGTGCTCTTAGTCATTGTTTGCTGAGACATCGTCTTCCTCATCCAAGAAAGAGAGCCAGGACTTCAGCAGAGGTGATGAGAGACACCCACTCTGGCAGGAGAGATGGTCACAAGTTGTGGCTCTAAAGTTAATCTCTTTTCTAGGGGAGAGATTAGAGGCTAAGGGGGCTTTTCAGTAATTTTATTATTAAACCTGCCAAATTCCAAGAAGGATTTGAAACAGATTATAGCGGAAGACACAAATAGTGTAGGATCATCAAAACCTCCAGAACTATGTAATAAATGAGCAAAGAGGAACATTAGTCCAGAAAGCCTAGGTTAAGTGGGCACAGAAATTTAACTGTAAATTCCCTGACACGCAGTAGTGGGTTTAGGATCCTAATACCTGCTTTGGAGTCTTTCAGAATATTATGCAGCGTCGTGCATCCTTTTTGTCTGTGCTTTGTTTCATTTTGACCTGTTGAGATTTTTATATTGAGGTAGATTCTTACACATCATGAGATGTGCAGGTGTTAAATGTACAATAGGGAAGGTTTGGGTTTATGAAGCCCTCCATCAGGATAAGGAATGTCATCATCACCTCAGAAAGTTCTCAGAGGCCCCCACCAGGCAGTCACCACTCTGCTTTCTCTGTCTTAGACTTGCCTGTTCATTCTGTGTTAGTTCTGGCTTCTTTCAGTCAACAAAATAGAAACTGCCATCCACATGGGGAGCATCACTGTTTTGTTCCTTCTTGGCTGCTGAATACTATTCTCTTTATGGATATGCCACAGTGCATTTAGCCCATCCTCTTATTGATGGATAGCTGTCTCTTGCTTTTGTTTAATGTGGATTTTTAACTATCAGACCATTGGTATATTGGTGGAATTAGAAAACCTTGTATCTACTGGGTGGTAGTAGTACACGCCTTTACTCCCACTGGGAGGCAGAGACAGGCAGATCTCTGTGAGTTCGAGGCCAGCCTGGTCTACAGAGCTAGTTCCAGGACAGCCAGGATGGTTACACAGAGACATCCTGTCTCAAAAAACAAAACAAAGAAAGAAGAGAGAGAGAGAGAGAGAGAGAGAGAGAGAGAGAGAGAGAGAGAGAGAAGAAAGAAAGAAAGAAAGAAAGAAAGAGGAAAGAAAGAAAGAAAGAAAGAAATCCTGATATATCTGCCCGCCTGGTCTACAGAGTGAATTCTAGGACAGCCAGGGCTGTTATACAGAGAAACCCTGTCTCGAAAAACAAAAACAAAAAAAAAAAGGAGAAAAAGAAAGAAAAGAAAACATGACATCTAATCATGCACGCCCAGAGAAGTCTATGCCCTCAAACACTGTATCTACCAAAATGATCTGTTAGCTCAGAATGTGATGAGACCACAGTCCTCCCTGTTCACAGCCTCCCCAGGAGGACCTAAGAGTTTGCATCCCCCACCCGCTCATCAAAGGTTAACTTCAGGCTTTTGAGTCACCTGTGATTTTCCCAGGGCCTCATTCTGTCCTGAAGGTCCTGGCTAGAGGGCTGCAAGGAGAGCAGGTCAGAGAAGATAAATCCTGGACACAAGCTGACTGGTCCTTTCCACCCTCCCCAGCTGGGACTGACCCAGACATCCTACCAAGCCACTCCTGTTTCAACTCTGAGAACCCAAGTCCAGGATACACCTTACTCTTCAAGAGGCCAGAGGCCAGAGCTGGGAGCAGCTTGCCAAGAGCCCCCTCCTGCAGGACCTCAGTCCTGAGTCTGCTCTTCCTCTCCCAAGAGCCCCCTCCTGCAGGACCTCAGTCCTGAGTCTGCTCCTCCTCCTCTCCCAAGAGCCCCCTCCTGCAGGACCTCAGTCCTGAGTCTGCTCTTCCTCTCCCAAGAGCCCCCTCCTGCAGGACCTCAGTCCTGAGTCTGCTCCTCCTCCTCTCCCAAGAGCCCCCTCCTGCAGGACCTCAGTCCTGAGTCTGCTCCTCCTCCTCTCCCAAGCAGCTCACTTGCCTGTGCTTTTAAAGTCAGTTTTCACTGGGATTTTTCTCTGCAAAGATTCACACACTTTCTGCCATGTCAGCTCCACAGAGAAGCTCCCAAATCCCTTGCGTGGAACAACCCCTCACCTCTGCCACCGTCTTTGCCCTCTCTGAGTTCTCGTCACCACAGACAGCTGTGATTATCTGCACATGCCCACCTTCCACAGGCCAAGTGTCAATTTTCCGAGGATGAGACTCTCTCCATGGCAGTGTCCTAGCACAGCACAACACTTGGCATGCATCTGATGCCCAGACCGTGGGTGCAAATGGAAGAGGTGTGTAACATAACCAGCCACCCCAGTGCAGTTCGAAGGAAGACCTGCTCACCCCAGCGTTGACTGTGGATCTGGTGTGGCTTTACTCCGTGGAGGAATTGCACCCAGATCCTCAAATGAGGTTTTGAGGGAACATGGGGAATCTCAGAACATCTGGAGAGGGAAAAGGGAGAGCAGGGAAGGCTTGGTTGGGGAATAGGCTTAGAGGTGTGCACTTGTGTTTGTGGGACTTGATGTATAGTGATATGGGATGTGGGTATGCTGCTGGCACTGAGACACACCTGAGTGCCCTGTGCATCCATATCAGTGCCTGAGTGTGGACCCAGCTGCTGGTAAGGGTTGCCTTTAACAATATGCATGCTGAGGCTCTGAGAGGTGCAGTGACCAGCTGAGGAGTCATTTGTGAAGGCTCCTGTTCCTGTAGGTTTAGTCAAGATGAGGCCTTGGTCTGGATCTCCTGAGGCAGATGGGGCCCTGCTCTGTAGGCTGAAATAGATTCTTGTGGGATCACAATGTTTCTTTGCAAGGAAGGAGCTAGCTGCTTTTATATACCCTGGAATCCCTGGGTTGCTGCCTGTGACCCTGCTGGCCCTGTAGCTCACTGACTCCAGCCCCTATGACTGACAACCCTGTTCTCTGCCCATCTGTGGTTATCTGTGGGTGTGGGCACTGGTGCTCAGTAGAAGCTGCTGAGGGCATGTAACAGATGGCATGTGAAGTTACCCCCTCTGTCTGAACTGCTGGTTGCTATGGGAGAGTGAGAGCAGATGGCTCAGCTGGTGAGGTCTCTTGACCACACCCTGTCCCTGCCCACCCAGCCTAGCAGACAGAAGTAGAGCAGCCACCAGCCCCTGAGCTTTCTCTCCAGGGATAGGGACCTGTCCCATGCTTCCCGTGTCCTTCTTCCCTGCTCCTCTTCCTTGACAGGTTTCCTCTACTAGTCTGACTCTTCCCTAATGTAGAGGGGATGAGGAAGCAAGAGTCAGATTCCAGAGGCAGCCACAAGGGCAGCCACACTAGTCCCCAGCCTCTGGTCCACACACAGAGCAATAGTACCCAGTCCTAGCCCACCCTTGGCTGCCAGCTCCCAGTGAGGCCTCTGCTGGAGGGGAGTCCTGTGTGAAAGAAGCACTTCTCTGAAAGTGCCACGGCTGCAGAAATGTGAAAATGCCCAGGACCACACATGGAGGGAGAAAGGGAGTTGTGAGGGGTGCTGCTTTTACATACCTTGGAGTTTGTTGGGAGGCCTCAGTCAGTTTGTACCCTTCTCACCCCTGGGCTGTCCCTACATAGCGGGGACCTCATATCCTTCAATCCTACCCCTGCATCAAGTCCATGGGGACTCGCAGGAAGGATGACAAAGGACATGGCTGACCAGGAAGAATCTGGCTCCAGGCTGTAGGGCCCTGCCCACCTTTCTACAGAGTTACTACTGTAAGGAGGAGTGAATGCTCTCATTGGTCATTCCAGCCTTGGAGCACAGGGAAGCTAAGGCTAACAGCTCCAATACCTGCCCTAGGAGTCCACACTGTGCTGAGGTCACCTGGGGTTCTTTCCCGTAGGGACGTGCTTGGGTTGATGAATGGGCAGTTACAGATGTAAGCGCTACTGCCACTTCCTGGCCATGTAAGCTGGCAGAGGCACTGCCCTCTGAGCCTCGGGGTGGTGGCATTCCATCTCCTGGTCCCCAGAGTGATGAGGATTGACTGATGTGATAGACTGTGTCAAAGGGTCCCTGTAGCCTTGCCCAGGTTTTGAGCTTGACACTGTGAGTATCCCTCTCAGAAGGAAGGCGACAGCTCCTGTGGCCCTGTAGGGACAACATGTCTTCCTGTCCCTGGGGCTTGCAGTGCTCACCTCCGGTCTCAGGAAATCCTTTCCCACTGCCGCTCCCAGAGCTGGCCATCAGCTGACCTGTCCAGCCCAAGCTTCGGGAGGGGAGAGGCTGTGTGCAGCAAGTCATTTTATGCCTGCTCTGTTCACTCTCGGTCATTTGCTCTTTGGAAGTGGTTCTCTTGTAGCTGCATGGTCTTCCTGGAGGGACTGGCTTGTTCAGACGTTCCCCTAGAGTTGAGTATTTCCATTATTCCTTTCCCTTCTTTGCCGTTGTAAGTGCTCCAGTGGACATTACAGGGCATTAAGTGGTGATAACTCTTCTGTGGGGCCTGTACTGCTTCTGAGGTTCAGAAGGCCAGAAGACTCCAACCTTATCCCAGGCTGTTCTCAGTAGGGTCCAGGACAAGCAGTAATAGGCAGTGGCCTCCTCTGTTTACTGTGCAAGTGCCCATTCCATGCCCCAGAGGTTAGTGATATCCCCTGCATCCTGTGAGCTCATCTTCAAGCTGGTAGACTCCAGGCCACTCCCGGGATGGCTGACAACTGATTGGAGGTGGGGGGGCTGTGCACTGGCCATGCCTGTGCGGTCTTTCTCCAGCGGCACCACCTTTCAGCTCCTCCTTTGCAGATCCACCCGTGTGTGTCTGATCCTGTGTGTGTATGCTGCACCTGTATGGAGCTGTACTTTTGTGTGCTCGTCCCTGTGTGTGCCTGTGCCTGCAGCGTGTGCCTATGTCTGTCTGTGTGCTCAGGCAAAAATCTGGTTTCCAGACAGGCGGTGGTAGAGCATGCCTTTGATCCCAGGCAGAGCCAGTTGAATCTCTGTGAATTCAAGTCCAAGGCCAGCCTGGTCTACAAAGTGAGTTCCAGGACAGGCTCTAAAGCTACACAGAGAAATTCTGTCTGAAAAAAAAAAAAAATCTGGTTTCCTCTCAGGTCTCAGGCTAGCTCTTCCCACAAGAGCCACCTCTAAGGTTCCACCTCATTACACACAGCCCTCATCAATTAAAGTAAACTTCGGAGGAGCGCTGACCCCAGTGCTGGATGCAGGGTCATTGTTGGTGTTTGTTTTTTTTTTTTTTTGGGGGGGGGGGATATGGGAGAGGAGGGATTACTTGGGTCTCAGACACCTGTCTGTTTGGAGCCCCGAATGTGACCTAGGTCTCTAGCTTTAGCCTGGAGTGTCCTTGTCCCTAAGTGCCCTTTCTACTGCAGCTTGGTCCGTGTAGGTTAAGATCTAGCATCCCCACCATCCTCCTCCTCCGGATGTCAGCCCTGTCCTTCCTGTACACGGATTGCTGTGTGACAGTACGGATTGCTGTGTGACAGTTCCGTCACCTGTAAAGTGGGGCCAGCACTAAAGCTTGTGTTGTTGCAAAGCTGCTGTGGGCATGAAATGAGCACGTGTCCCCAGCCAGCATGTGTCGGTGCCGGGGAGGGCAGTGGATCACTAAGCACGTGTGTTCAGGCCAGCACAGAGGCCACAGATGTGTGCAGGCAGTATCCCTGTCAGCGCTCTTCCACATAACGCAGCATAACCAGCCTAATGGGTGCTCCTCCTCCAGTAGCTTGGGAAGCAGCGCCACACTCCCCAACAGCACAGTGGGGTGTCAATCCTGGGGTCTTGTTTCCAGAGCGGAAATGCCATTCCAAGGCTCACAGGCTGGTGGGGGGGGGGTGTTTAAGTGGAAAAGGAACAAATTTTTGAAATGCCTGAGCCTGAGTCCAGCTCCCTTCCCCCACTTCCACACTCATAACCACAGCCCCACCCCCAGTGCCACTTCCATCTGTTTCTGAGAAAGGAGGGTCTCCCTTTCCCAAGGTCCTGGCAAGTCACTGCCCCCCTGTGGTGCCCTCCCTTGGCCAGGGGTGGAATAGAGGCTATCTATCCCCTTTTCCCCTTTGAAGACCAGGCTTTTGTGTTCCTATCCATCCTGCAGGAACCTCCTACCTGAAGGCCTGCCCTACAGGCCTGGCAGTGACTCCTGGATCCTGCTCCTCCCCTCAAAGTAGAGACCCATGACATGTTGAGGACCCTTCAACCCCACACATTGGGACAAATGCTTAGGCATTTTCCCACTAGCCTGGACCCACTGAGTAGCTGGATGGAGGTGGATGTAGGAGGATGTGTTTGTGTGTGTGTGTGTGTGTGTGTGAGAGAGAGAGAGAGAGAGAGAGAGAGAGAGAGAGAGAGAGAGAGAGAGAGAGAGAGAGAGAGAGAGAGAGAGAGAGAGGAGTAGGGCATGGTGACCAGTAGGAAAGAATGTTCCAGGACACTGGGTCATTTCTCCTTGCCCCTCCCCCATGCTGTGAGCTCTGGCCAGTGGTTTCTAAGCCAGACACCCTGGGGAAATGCAGGTGTCTTAGCTTTTTCAGGAGGGTTACGACCCAGGAATCTGGTTTAACCAGGTGTTCAGACGACTTGTGAGCACTCTCCGGGCTGCTGTAGCCCAGCCCCTGATGAAGGAGCTCTGAGAGAAAGTCTGCACAGATGCCTGTGGAGGTTGGCTTTGAGCATGTGTGTATGTTACTCACCTTCTCCAGAACTTTATGCTGAAATTAAGTGGGTCTGTCTCACTGCTTCCTGGCATCAAAAGCTGCCTGATAGTGTACAGTGAGGGGCTAGGGACTGCGGACTGGTCACGGTCCTGTGAGGTCTGAAATAAGTTTCATTCCAATTTTCCCAGCAGTCTGCGCTCAGAGATTTGCAGCATCCAGATTTTGCTGCTTGGGTGACAGTTACTGACTTGAAACCTAGCAAGGAGCATTGAGGTGAGCTGAGGCTCTGTCCACTGCTTTCCCCGGGTGCCTTTTCCTTCTCCCTCGTTCTTAATGTGCACATTTTGACGTTCCTGAAATAGACAAGTTGGAGCAGGTTTCAAGTAGGTTGCTGGGCACGAGTTTTGTGTCTGGACAGGACTCAGGAATGGGGTGGGGGGGTCCTCCTAGGGCATGACTGTGACCTGATTGTGGAGACCCTGCTTCCGGAACCTTCACTGAATTCAATGAAGAACTGAAGCACGAGTTGGCAAGCCTCTAGTTCCTTGCTTAGTGGCCAGAGGCATTTGTGAAGTGGACGTAGTTAGCCCTGGTTTCACTCCCCGTGGGCTTCAGGGAACCAGCTGAAATCCTATATGGCCGAGGAATACAGAGGGGCAGGGGTTGTTGCTGCCTATGAACTGCAACAGGTCAGGCTGTAGCTGGCCAGCCCTGGGGTCTTTTCTGTCGCCCAGGCTGGCTTTCTGCCTGCGCCTCCCGACTGCTGGGATCCTTAGGCATGAACCATCACGCGGGGTTCCTGGTATCCTTACACAGTAAGGCCTGTCTACAGTCGTGCGCTATTACTGTTTTCAGTAATTGTTTCTTGGGGCATACTCCCTCCACTTTGCCTCGGAATCCAGGTCTGAATCGGATGCCGCGGACACACGTGGGAATACTCCTGGGTTGGTAGGTGAGGAAGGCAGAAGGCCGGCATCTGGAGGGGTAGGAGAGGCTGCACCCGAGCAGAGCGATGGGGCCGGGCGGCGTCTTCAGAGGACCTTCACAAGCCGAGCCGGCGGCCGCGGGAGGCGGGGACCTCCACCGGGCTGTAAGCAGCACGGCCCGCCCACTCGGCGTCTCATTTGCATGGGGGCCCACGGTGGCCAATGGTAGCGCGGCTGGGCATGCCGGGAGCGGGCGGCGGCGGGCGGGCGGGCGGGGCGAAGTGGACCGGCTGCGGGCGGCCGAGGAGGCGGCTGAGACGTGCGGCGCGGGCGGCAGGCGGTACGCGGGCGGCGCGGCCTCTGGCCGGCGGGCACCATGAAGTACCTGGTGAGTGTGGGCGCGGGGCCGGGCGGGAGGGGAGGAGGACGTTTCCTGCGGGCCCAGCGCGTCCCTCCGGCCGCAGAGTTACCGGTCAGCTCGGCGCGTTAGCGAGTCGCTCCTCCCTCGGCCAGCCTTTCGACCCCCGGCAGCCCACGGAGCTTTGGTGTCGCACTCGGCGTCCGCAGCTCCTGGGTCCCGGCACGGGCCAGGCTGCCTGAGGCTGAACCCGAGCTGGTATGCTGCGGGGCTCTGAGAAGCAGAGATTTGCTGAGGGCTGCAGGCGAGCGGCGAGCCGCTACAGGTTAGGACCTGGGGGGATTTTGAGAGAATCCCAATGAGGGCAGCAGCTTATCTTCACAGCTCTGCGGTGTAGAAAGGTCTAGGTTGAGAGACGCTCCCGATCTAGGGTTTGCTATGAGTTTGATCACCTTCACATAACGACCATGTGTCCATTCCTTGCTAAGTGAGAAAGTTTCCAATTGTCTTGCTCCAGGGACACGCCCTCCTTTCTCCGGATGGAGTGTTGGATGGTGTGACTAGCTAGGGCTGATGGGCCAGAATAGCAGGTGTGGGTGCCTAGAGGATCAGGAGCCAGGAGCCAGGTGGTGCCTTAGGGAAGGGAGCCGTTGGGGAGGAACTGCCGGCACACCCTCCTGGCACCAGCGTTCACCTCCCCTTTGCCCTGAGCAAGGAAGGAACCCATTGGAAGCTGGGTGGAGGCAGGGCAGCGTAAGGCAGTCCAGGTTGTGCGAGCAAAGTCACCTTTGGTCAGGGGAGGAAGACTGGAGCTTCTGGCCATTAGTGGTTGTGCAGAGCAAGAATGAATGCTGTGCGATCTCCTTATGTCTGGCCAAGGAATGAAGTTAGGGCAGTATCTCAAGGGAATCTGTCTGCACAAGAAAGGCCCCTGAATCAGTTGTTGCTCCCCATCCTGGTTGTAAGGTTTTAAGTGTAGAGACTGAGGCAGAGAGAGAGAGAGGGTGAGTTAGTGCTTTGAACTCAGGGCCCAGAACCTGGTCTCTATGTACTGCACCATTTATGTTCCCCACTCTTTGTCTGGGATGAGGGAACTTGGCCTTGAGTAGCTGTTGGGCTCTTCTGTGGTCCTCTGCTAGCATCCATTCTTTCAGGAGGCCCCACCACAATTTTTCCCCAAGACTGGACAGCTTTCTTCTCTGCACCCTGCCCCAACCTAACCTGCTCAGGCTGGGAGGCCTTTGGAAAGAGGCAGTGTCAATCAGGTTTGATATTGGGGACTAGGAGGTGGGTGATGAGGATCACTCTCCAGCAGATAGCCTTTCTTCCCAGCGTGGAGGGGTTATGGGGTGGCCTCAGACCCAGAGGATGGGGCTAGGCTCCCTTGTCAGGTCCTCTGATCTCTAAGAAGAGTCAAGGCTCCACGTCTATCTTGGTGTAACCTCCCAGCTCTAGGTGAGCTACAAAGTCAGGCCTTTGTGAGACGGGTAGAGAGTGGAGGGGGTATGTTTTGTATGTTGGAGAACCACACCTTCTGTGATACTGTCCCCCTGTCCCTGCTCAGGAAGATGAACTATATTACAAGCTGCTGAAGCCTTTTTAGGGCTATAGAGTGTCAAAGCTCCAGGAGACTTAAGATCTGAAAATGAATAAACCAAGGCCTTGTACTAAGATCCTACTGTCCCTTTGCTCTGATCTCTGGATCCTCCATGATGGCAGAGTCAGGGATGGGGATTACCTCTATTCTGGGCCCCATATTGTCCCTGAAATGAAGGGTCAGTCTTAAGCTAAACTCTGCTAAGGCACCAAATCACAAAGATGAACTAGAGCCAGTCTACTGATAGGTTCACAAATCCTCTGTTAGAATCCCAGGGCCAGGGAAGGAAGCAGTAGATATCTCCACCCTCCGTGGTGTGATGGGGGCTTGCAGATGCCATATTCTATAGCAGGAGGATTCCTTATGCCACTACACCTCTGCCCAGACTCCCAGAGATATAGTACTTGTGACACTTTGGCAGGAGTTGGAGCAGGAATCTGTTTCCGGCCCAGAGCTGGATCTCGGCACAAAGTCATTAGCTGTTACTACTAGAACCAAGGACAGTGTATGTGTGTGTAGGGGAATCCCTGGCAGTGGCCACACTCTGCAGGTGGGTTTTCACTCCTTCCTTTTCCAGACCTTTGCCCTGGCTGCAGAGTGTCAGACATGGAGCTGGTAGCTACCCACTATGCCCTCCCTGCCTTTGTACTGTCACATACTCCTGAGGAAGGCAAGACTGGAGCTGTGGCTCCCTTGGGATGGCTCTGGAATGTGGGGCTCATGCACAAGCCATTTTGAGCATGGTTCTCACACTCTTGCTCCATATCAGCATATCAGGGACATGATCTGGCTACTTAGCTGTCCATGGGAATGCTAGGGCAGGATGCTGTCAAAGCTGGCTTGTCAGGATAGGGGAGTGGGGGGGAAGTGCCATCTCTCGGGACTCCGTTGGATCCTGGATTGAGGCAAGGAGAACTGCCAGGTCCCTAGTCAGTGGTCTATGACTACATGACCCTCCAGGTGGATACCTGGGCATGAGGACGAATGGTGAGCATGACTGCCAGTTGGGCACCCATTCACTGGGCCTATATCCATTGGCCACTGGGTAGGTGGCTTTGGGACAAGCAAACAGATTATCCCAGAAATAAACTTGGCTCACATTTGCAGTGGTTCTGAGTATGAAGGGAGCCAGTGTTTCCTTAGTGCCTGCTGTGTGTGAGGCTCTGTGCTTGGGGTGGGAGCCAGGGTGTATGCCTTGGGGTGGGACTAGCAGGGTAGGAAAGGCTTGTGCAGTTAACACTCCAGGATTCTGTGAAGCTCAGCATTTCCGGTGAATCCCTGACTCCACTTTAATCTCAGAGCCTTAGACCTAGCTCTACTGTTTCTTGTCTCTGGATCAGACAGGTGTATCCATTCTGAGCCTCTGCTTTCCTTCAGATAAGATAGACATAATTCTTGGTGTTGTGGGGGTAGTTTTGAAGATGAAGTGAGATGAACGTGGCAGGAAGGAGCTCGGCCTATGGCCTAGGGTAAAATCCACTGTGTTGTCATTAGGAACCTGCTGGCTGTGTCAAGTTGCCCAGTTCCTTTTCTGATTCACCTGGTTCCCATCTTGAGCTGGCTTAGGGCTGCTGAGAACATGCTTTGCTGTGTAAATGAGTATGAACCAGCTGGACCTGGGCCTGCATGCAGGGCGTCCTTTGGTTAGTGGGCCCAGGCTGGCACTGCTTGAAGGATCTGTGGAGGGGAAACTGTAGTGTCTTCTCCTCAGCACTTGAAGCCACCAGCTTGCACCCTGCCCCATCGTCAGGGTTTAGGGAATCCCACAGTACTCCCAGGACTCCCCCCATGGCAGCTGGAGCTAAGAAGAATAACCGTCACATCAGTTCTCCCTCTGCTGTTCTGCATTCCAAGGCTAGCTTGAACCCTGTTGGGTCTGAAGCCTTCACAGGTCCCAGGACACAATGGGGGCCATTTTCAACCAGGTAGTACCTGTGGGACAGTCCTCCCATGTACAAGGATGTTGTGTGGAATAGGGAACATTGACATCAAGCTAGGGGTCTTCTTGGCTCTACTGACTTCAACAGGCACTTGCTATGGCTCCTCTTATGACAATCCTGGTGCTCTGGCACCCAGGGTTCTGCTGAAGATAGACTTGTGCTTCCCATGTTTGAGTTAGGAACAAGAATTAGGCGATAACAAGAAATGGCAGTATGTGAGGTGGGCAGAAGGGGAAGTGGGTGTCTTCAGATAGTCATTGGGTCTTCCTGAAGAAGGAAAGGGGATGATGTCTGATATGGTTCTGTAGATGTAGGGTGCAGCAGTAGGTTCCCAGAGTGAGGTGGCCAGAGATTGGCAAGCCAGGCAGCAGCCTCCATGGTGTCTTGGATGTGACTGGCACCATCGTCTAGACCAGTGATTCTCAGCCTTCCTAGTGCTGTGACCCTTTTATACAGTTCCTCATGTTGTGGTGACCTCCCAACCATAAAATTATTTTTGTTGCTACTTCATAACTGTAATTTTGCTACTGTTATGAATCATAATGAAATAGTTTTGGAGATAGAGGTTTGACAAAGGGGTTGCGACCCACATGTTGAGAACCACTTGTCTGTACAGATAATTGTAACCTGGCCCTGCATCTCTTAGAGTCCCAGTTGTACCCATTGTGACCTTGAGACAACATATATAGCATAGCATGAGCCATGCAACTGTTCAGCTGAGGGAGACTGGAAAATGGGCTCAGGAAGCTGACTGCTTCTCCAGCTTCAGTCGTGACAGAGTCCCGTGGGAGACTGCTAGGGGAGAAAGCATGACTGCGGCGGGAATGCTCAGGTTGCCGTGGACTTTTGCCCATCTGGGCTCATTTGGCTGTAGAAAGCCATTGTTTGGATGGTGTTTATTGGCCCTGGGATGATAGAGGGATAAGCTGTGGAACCCTACAGTAATCAGCCCCTGTCTGTGTGCCACTCTGGGGTCACAGAAGTCTCCCTTCATTGCTCCTGCTCCAGCACCTTGGATTCTGCCCTTGCTGTGCCCTGTGTACTTAGCTGGTAAGTCAGCTAGAGTGTTGCTTCCTTGGAAAGGCCACGTGTATGCAAAGATCTTGTCCTTCATTATTTCTGGCACCCCACTTTCCCCCTTCTTGCAAATTATTGCTTTCATGAGCTTCACACAAGCCAGGCAAGTGTGCCACTGAGCTACACTCCTAGACAGGGCAAATTATTGCTGGATGTCTTTCTGCCCACTGCAGTTGTAAGCTTTGCTGACCAGGCCTCAAGAGGGTGGATGTGCGCTGTCTTTAGGACGGTGGTGCAGGCCTCAAGAGGGTAGGTGTGTGCTGTTTTTAGGACGGTGGTTCTCAACCTGCTGCTGCTGCGACCAGACCTTTAACACAGTTCCTCTTGGTGTGCTGACCCCAACCGTAACATTATTGTTGCTACTTCATAACTATAATTTTGCTACTGTTAATGAATCGTAATGTAAATATCTGATGTGACCCCCCAAGGAGTTAGGACCCACATGTGGAGAACCACTGCTTTAGGAGTTTGGCAAGCGCAGGAGCCAGGGTAATCTGGTTAAACAGAAGTAGGGTCTTCTGAAGCCAGCTTTGTCATTGTAGCTGTGACAGTCTGGTGTTTAGGGGAGAAGGGACTTACCCAAGGTCACATAGCAGTGGGAGGGAGAGCTGGACGCTGGTCTGGGACTGAACGGTTGCCTAGTGACTTGAGAGAGGGAAGGAGCAATGTGGCCTTGAGTAATAACTAGGGAGGCAGAGAGGCTGAGAGGGCCTTTGCTTGGCCAGCTGAAACCGTCGATAGGTCAGGCACTGGCAGTGCTTAGGACTTGGGTTGGGCAGGGGAGAGGCTGCTACAGGGGCTCCGGGCCAGAGCACACCAGCTGACACAGGCGGAGGAACTCCTGGTGCCAGGCTCTTGATGCCACGTGCCCAGTCCATGAGGTGTTTCCCAGCCGGCTCCAGCTGCCCTTGACTATACAGTTACAACCCTACTTGGCCAAGGCGTACTTGGCAGGCACTCAGTGAGTATGTGTTTTAAGTAGAGCTAGCATCTGGGAGGCCAGAAGCCCCTGAACGGCTCACCTAGGCTGGGCAGTTCCTCTCTGCTTGGCTTGTTTACTGAGCCTTCCCTTCAACAGATGCTTCTAGCCTTCTGTCTTAGCTCTCTCCTGGCGTCCCCAGACCCGCCCAGTGGGGCCTCTCTCTGAGCCTTCCCTGCACAGCAATCCTAAGAGGTGAGGGACTCAGGAGCAGGCCCTTCTGTCTAAACTTCCACCCGCCTTTGACTGGCTGGAGGGAATTTCCCTGTGACTCACTCTGCTGGCACTTCCTGTGGTCACCAGGGCAGGGGCTAGGGGACCCAGCCAGGCGGCTTGATGTTCTGGGGTCACTGAGGGAGGGTGGGCCTGGTGATTCCCGGAGGCAGGCTGCAGACCATATTTGGGAAATTCGCTTCTCTTGTTTGCAGCTTGGGGATGGGACTGTGAGCCTGGTGGGCTGTAAGGTAGTTCCCATCCCAGCCTGCTCCTCCAGGGGTTCTGGCCTCTGGACCCACTATAACTGTCCATCCTGACCCAGAGCCTGGCATGTGACCCACTGTTTACTTTTCCTAGATAAGTTTTTTTTTTCCTTCCCTTAAAAAAAAAAAAAAGAAAGAAAGGAAAAAGGAAAAAAAAACCCTAGCTTTCAGAGTAACAGGATTTTTTTATGACATTTTCATACATATTTAATTTTGATTGATTCCCTTCAAACAGTTTTTTTTTCAACTTCAGAATAAGAAATACTTACTGAAAAATTCTGTAAATGAGAGAATGTCCACCCCTATTGTCTTGAGTATTTTTAGTGATATTCTGATACCTCATTTTAAAATTGCAAATGATGTTTTATTGTGGAGTTTTTTTGGAGGGGATGGGGATATCACTGTAGATCAAAGTAACCTAAAACTCAGAGTCTCTTCCTACCTCAGCCTTCTGAATGCTGGAAGTACTGGTGTACTCAGTGCCCAGCTTATTCAGTGCACTTTCAACCTTCTGTAACTGGTGTAGACAGAGCATAGGAACTGTGGCAGTTTCAGGGCTCTGCCCTCCTTAGGCATCCTCCCTACTTAGTCTCTCCCTGGGACTTGTTCTTTTTGGTTCCTAGCTCCTCTGCCCCTGCCTTTTCTGGGACTGGAGAGTTCAAGATGTCCTGGAGAAACAGATGCCAGCTGGTGATACTTCTCAGTGTGGCAGGCCTGAGAAAGAAATCAGAGGTAGCCCCCTGGGACTCCTCTCCTCGGAGCCTGAGCTCCCACTCTGGATTCTGTCCCTAGGGTATAGCCCTTCCTGCCGCCTGAATTCCAGCTCCTAATTGGTTCCATGAAGGAGGTGAGGTCCAGAGGGTGAGGATGTTTTTGGTTGTTTGGTTGATGTAGCTTTGATTTCCTGAGATAGGGTTTCACTAGCCCAGACCTTGAACTCCTGATTCTCTGCTTCCACCTCTCAAGTGCTGGGATTGCAGGTTGTGTACCAGCAGCCTGGCCAGAGGGTGGTTCTACCTCTTGAGTTTCAGTAGGCAAGGCCACACAGCAAGTAGCCAGAGCCCAGGTCCTATTTTCAAGTCTAGATCTTTGTTGTGTCTTCAGACCCAGAGTCTTAGGAGGGACCTTGTAGGTCACCCAGAATTGATGTTTGGTTGAAGGCCAGAAGGGTGCATCTGACCTTGAATGCCCAGTGGGGTCTTAGTCAGGCTCTGCCACCAGCCCTCCTGAAGCATACAGTCTTCTGCTGCTCTTGGAGGACAGATGATGTCCCAGCCACACCTAGCCCAGACTCCTTCCTTGTCCTGCCCTCTGCCATCTCTAAGCCCAGCTCCTGGGCAAGGAGGCAGTGACAGCAGGCCCACTCAAGTCACAGTGGCGTCTTGGAGCCACCCCGGGTTCCTGTGCCGCCTTCCCTGTTTCCTATACTCTTGTCCTCCTGCCTCAAGACACATGACTTCAGCACAGGCTACTTGGCTTCTGGGCCACATGAAGTGCAGATTCCTGTTCTGGGAGTGTCTGTGACATGGAAAGGACATAGTACCTAGGTATTGTAGTAGCTGTGACAGATGACAGGAGGGAGCTCCAGTAAAGATGGGAGGTGCTGCTCTCCCTTTGCTTGATGCTCCTGGTTTCCTCTTGCTTCTTCCTGGAGCCCCAGAAGTACCCACATTAGTAATGTGCCTGGGATCTGTCCCTGAACCATTGTCTTTGTAGGTGCTTATAGCTTTAAAGTTCTGACCCATAACACATTTGTTTCTTACTCTAACTCAGGAGGGCAGGACTGACTTGCCTCACTTTTACCTTCTCGCTGCTCCTTGGTCAATACAGGTGGGCCCCATATGTGATAGGCAAGCACCCTGGTGCTGAGTGCTCTTAAGATCAGTAAAGCCTGTGCATACTCCTGCCTGCACCACTTCCTTAAATACCAGGACACCTACAGGACCGTGTGGCATAATCCCTCTGTGTCTCTCCCTGCTGGAACTCTAAGCATCCATTTGATTTCCCTTGGGTGACCTTTTTATATATTGTGGGCTTTCTGTTGGTCTTGTACCCTTTTTTGTTTTTGGAGACAAGGCTTCTCTGTGCAACAGCCCTAGCTGTCCTGGAACTAGCTCTGTAGCCCAGGCTGGCCTCACACTCACAGACATCTGCCTGCCTCTGCCTCCTGAGTGCTGGGACTAAAAGGTGTGCACCACCACCACCTGGTATCTTTTCCTTTTTAATTGTATGAACTCCAAATTCCTATTAACTTTACTTGTCCTAGCACTAGGCCATTTGTATGAGCCCTGATTGATAGTCTGTAATGCCAAGGTCAGTGTCCACATTGGCTGCCTTCTGAGTTTCCTGCCTTCCTCTCTGTGGAGTCTTAGCCTTTTCCCTCTGCTTCCCAGCCCTTGTCCTGTCCCATCCCTGTCCTGCTTGGAGTTGTTCTCATGTCTAGAAAAGAGTGCCTGTGCCTTTTAGAAGTGGCTGGTTTATTTATTGGCCTCTATGCCTCCATTTCATTGTAAAAGAATTCCTTTAAAAAAAAAAAGCCTTATGGCACTTTTATCATGATGAATTATTATGATGCAATTAAATTATACTGAGTTCACATTATTCTCCCCTCAGTCTCTGGGGTGCATTTCAAGACTCTCAATGGATGCTCCAAACCTCAAATTAGTTTTGTTTGTTTGTTTGTTTGTTTGTTTGTTTTTTGAGACAGGGTTTATCTGTATAGCCTTGGCTGTCCTGGAACTCACTCTGTAGACCAGGCTATCCTCAAACTCACAGATCTGTCTGCCTCTGCCTCTTGAATGCTGGGTTTAAAGGCATGTACTGCCACCGCCCAGCTCAGGTTAGTATTAAACACTCTGTATACTATATTTTTTTTCCAAAACATGTCTAGTAGTAGATTTTTTGTTGTTGTTGTTGTTGTTTTTTCTTTTTGTCTGAGATAGGTTCTTACCATATATCCCTGTTTGGCCTGAAACTCACTATGTAGATCAGACTGGCCTCAGACTCACAGAGATCCACCTGCCTCTGCCTTCCAAGTGCTGGGATTAAAGGCATGCTCTGCTATACTTGGCTTTCATCTATAATAGTCTAATTTATAAATGTGGTATGGTAAGAGATTAATAACAATAGTAGAATAATTATTATGTTATAATAAAAGGTATGTGATTGGTCTCTCTAAAACCATAACTTTGACATTTTCACTTAGCAGAAGCACCTTTATAGCTTCTCTTTGGCAAATTTGAATTATGTAAGAATTATTATGTGTGTGCCTGTGCTTTGGGGCCATCACAGTTGGGCTTACTCAAACACAGTAAGCCCTGCAGTAGCTGAGTGGATCTGCTAGCCTGGATAATAAGCAAAGTAGCACAAACAGATAGGATGGATGTGCTGGTCCCAGGGTGGTGGAGTCGACTAGTAAGAGATTTTATCATGCTTCTCAGAATGGCCGATATTGAAAACTTATGGATTATTTATTTCTGGAATTTCTCATTTAATATTTTTGGGCCATGGTTGACCATAGGTAACTAACTGAAACCACAGAAAGTGAAACCATGATGATGGGCAGGCTGCTGTACTAAGAAAGTATGGGCAAATGAACGTTGTACAGTGTTAAGGTCATCTCACTGGGAACTTGGCACATTTTTCCTTCTGTTCAAGTGTTTACTTGAGTAAAAACATTTTGTCCTCTCCAGTCTTGTGCAAGGTGTGTGTGTGGCGAGTTTGCAGAAAACTCCTGTTGTTCTGTCTTTGCTGTGACGTTTTCATCAATTGCTGATTCTTCTACTTGGAATACCTTTACAAAGATGATCATGTGGTCTGCAGAGGATGACCATTTTGTCCCCCTGTGATGTGCATGGTCCTCCCTCACCCCATCAATTTCTTCCTCTTGGAGAATTGCAATGCCCTGGACACAGGGTCTGAACCTTGGAGCTAGAATGGGGAGAGCATCTTACTTTCTTCTGAGCTTAAGGGGCAGGTTTTTAAGTTTCTCCATTAATTACTGGCTTTTTGGTAGGTGAACTTGGGAAAATCCCCGCCCCCCAGTGTTTCTATCGTAAGAAACTGTTTCAAATCAGTTTCTCAACTCTACTGAACTATCCTTTGGTAACTTAGTGGCTGTATTGTCATTATCCTTAACTTTTCTGGTACAGACTGTCACATGACTTAAGGAACTTTGAAAAGATTTTATTATTTTTAATTATATGTGGTGTCTCTGTGTCTGTGTACACACACAAGTGAGTACAGGTACCTACAGAGTACAGAGGAGAGCATTGGGTCCCCTGGATCTAGGTTGTGAGCTACCCAATATCATTGCTAGAGACAAAACTCAGTTCTTCTGCAATAGCAGGAAACTCCCTTTAACTGCTGAGCCATCTTTCCAGACCCAGGAATGGTTTTTAGTCACATAAGAGCCATCTCGGGAGTGTTGATGGCAGCTGGTAGCAGCTGCTGCCATCGAGGACTTGAGGGGCCCTAGCTTAGCTAAAAGATAGACTGGGGTCAGCTCTGCTTTGCTGCTGGGGGGCAGGCAGAAGCAATGAGGGCAAAGGCCCCCTGCTATTTTCAGATGTGACTAAGTCTCTTTTTGGAAGTTAAAGCTGGGTACTTACTGATTCTGGAAGAGGTGGGAGCTGGGTGAGGCCTGTGCCTATCTTCCTGCCTTCATGTCCACCTATGTCTTCTCTCCCCAGAACGTGCTGGCCAAAGCCCTCTATGACAACGTAGCTGAGTCCCCGGATGAGCTCTCCTTCCGAAAGGGTGACATCATGACAGTGCTGGAGCGGGACACACAGGGCCTGGATGGCTGGTGGCTCTGCTCGCTGCATGGGCGCCAGGGCATTGTCCCTGGTAACCGCCTCAAGATCCTGGTTGGCATGTATGACAAGAAGCCAGCAGGGCCTGGACCAGGCCCACCTGCCACTCCACCCCAGCCCCAGCCCAACCTCCCTCAGGGTGTCCATACCCCGGTACCCCCGGCTTCCCAGTACAGTCCCATGCTCCCCACTGCATACCAGCCCCAGCCTGACAGTGTGTACCTGGTACCCACTCCCAGCAAGGCTCAGCAAGGTCTCTACCAAGCCCCTGGGCCCAACCCACAGTTCCAGTCACCCCCAGCCAAACAGATATCCACATTCTCAAAGCAGACACCTCATCACTCATTTCCCAGCCCAGCCACAGACCTTTACCAGGTGCCCCCAGGGCCTGGAAGTCCAGCTCAGGACATCTACCAGGTGCCACCTTCCGCTGGCATAGGGCATGACATCTACCAAGTCCCTCCATCTATGGACACCCGCAGCTGGGAGGGAACAAAGCCCCCGGCAAAGGTAAGGCCAACTTGGCACAGCAAAACCCTATTGGGTTAGCCTAGGCCCTGGTTTGTGGGCCTAACAGGGCCTGGTCACCAGAGTACCCACACTGCAGTGTCTCTATGTATTTAGTCTGAAGTCAAGGAGGGAGGTAACTGGATAAACGTATATATTTATCTGAAGATACATTTACTTATCTGAATAAGGGACCTTGAGCTGGCCATGGTGGACGAGGAAGTCTCCAGCAGGCTGCCTGAATTGGAAAACGTTAACCACGGGTTACAGCCTGTGGCAGGTCTAGAGGTACGGAGACGTGTCCTGTATTCCAAGTGAGCAGCAGGCCAGGGACAGCCTCAGGGGCCTGCTTGATACCCAAGCTGCACCTGCGCAGTTCATGTTGGTCAGTTTCTTCTGGCCCAGGTGGAAAGTACAGCAAAGCATAAAGCCTGTGGGCCGGGAAAATGAGGTTGCGAGGCTTAGCGTGACAAGACAGAGGGGGAAATGGCAGGAGTTTCGTGTCTCTTCTTACAATTGCATCCGGAGGCAAGCAGGCCAGAACCGTCACAGGGCTACTTGAGATCCAACCAGTGGGTCTGCCCTTTGGCCAACAGGAAGAGGGGAGGGAACAAAAGAGACTACACATTTCCTAAGGAGCTTTCTTGGAGGTTACTTACATTGCTTGTTGACCTTTGCGCATCCAGCTGCTTGGGAGGCTAGGCAGTGAGCCTTATCCGGTAGCTGAATATGTCACTGAAGGGACTTCTCTAAGGAAGAAGGAGCAGAGCTCCTGAAGGACTCTCAGTCCAGTCACTGGCCCCTGTGGCCTTCTGGGCCCCCATGAGGGTGAGGGAAGCTACCTTGTGCTCAGAGGCTCACACCAGTCCTTCAGCAGTCCTCTCTGGTGGAGCCCTAGCACATTTAGTTGTTCCTGACTCCACAGACATCCCATCTCTAGGGGCAGGGCCTCTGCGCTCTAGGCTGTGTCTGGGCCCTCAGTTCCTCCATGCTGCTTTCTGACCCTCTGCCCATGGAATAAGCAGGACTGAAGTAGGAGAGGCTCCCTGGTTTCACACTCAATCAGGAGCCACTTTTCCTTGCATTCATTTTGGCCTGTTTTCCTGTATCAAAGCTCACGCCTTTAATCCCAGCACACAGGAGGCAGAGGCAGATGAATCTCCCTGAGTTTGAGGCCAGCCTGGTCTACAGAGTGAGTTCCAGGATCGCCAGAGAGCTACATAGTGAGACCCTGTCTCAAAAAACAAAGCAAAAAGACCTAGGGAATGGAGTTTCTGGACTTGTCCTCCGAATATTGAGGATAGAGTTGCCGTGTCCAGCTTCCCACATCTCCTCCATACCTTCATCTACTGTCCACTAGAAGGCCTTAATAGCTGGGCAGGTGGTGGCCTGGTGGAAACAACCAACTGTGGTGGGCACAGCAGCCCTTAAGAGAACAGCATAAGCCAGGCAGTGGTGGTGCACTCCTATAATCCTAGCACTCAGCAGGCAGAGTCAGGCAAGTCTCTGAGTTCAAGGCCAGCCTGGTCTATAGAGTGAGTTCCAGGACAGCCAGGGCTGCACAGAGAAATCCTGTCTCAAAACAAAACAAAACAAAACAAACAAACAAAAAAAAAACAAAAGAGGGAGGGGGGGAGGGAGAGAACGAGAACACAGCACAAGCCCAGCTAAGTCAGTTTCGTGTTCTGATCACGTCTGGTCCAGAGTCATCTTATGTCTGTGCTGTGTCTAGTGAGACATTGGCCAGATGCATGCTCAGCCATGGCACAGAGCCTCTGTCTTTAAAGCCACCCGGTGCCAAGAACCTAATTGGTACCACCTAGAAAGTAGGTAGTGTCACCCCATCCCTGCCCACAGAGAAGCTTGGCATCCAGTGGCCTGACTAGGAGTCACAGGCCTGCATAGGATGAGATTTCTTAGACACTGGCCCACAACCTGACCACCTAGGGTCCCTGAGTCACTGGACCCCACTTCCTACACTTCCTGCCTATTTTAGTCAGGTAATAGAAGCCTGCGTGCATGCGTGTGCATGTGTGCGTGAGTGGCTGTCTGGAGAATTGGGAAAAGTGCCTGTTCAGTGAGCCCTGAGACAGGCCAAGCTCCGTCCCTCCACATGCACTCACCACACATACAATGTACATGCACACATTTCACACTCGCCCCCAATCAGTTCTTCACCTCCTGTCCTTGCAGTAAAGCTTATCCTGGGACAACTGTTCATCTAGGCTGGAGGAGGAAACCCAAAGGGAGAAGTCAAGATGCCTTCCCTCACTCACCTAGAGGCTCACTAGCTGTGTCCTTTTCTGCCTCAGCCATTGGTGGGGCTGTTCCAAGACTGTGACCTGACTGAGAGCCTAGGAAGCCTGAGAAGCCTTGTCATTCCTGAGCTGGGCGGCCATTGCCTCTGCTTTTATCTTAACATGAGAGAAATGCTTGTTTGCCATAGACAATGCATAATGTATGAGAAAGTCTAGGGATAAGCCCTCAGTCAAGGAATAATCACTGAGAAACATTGGCGTAGTTCGTCTAGCATCTTCTCTGTTTGTCTTTTACAGATCTGTACATGTGCTTTTTTTTTTTTTTTTTTTTTTTTTTTAGGCAGACTTACTCTATCTTTCAGGTTGGCTTGGACCTCATTACATCCTATATTCTCCACTGGCCTTGAACCCACAATCCTCCTGCTTCAGCCTCCTAAGTCTGTGATCATATGCATGTTATTTTTGCATTTTGAAGTTGTAAATCCATCACAAGATACCAAAAGCATTTTCTTGGTCATTAAATCTCTTCCCAAGACTGACGGGAGTAGCTGCCTGAGTTTTGTTTCTGTGTTGTAGCCTCACCTGGAGATTTTTATTCTGTTTGTGTCTGTCTGTCTGTCGTTTGTCTGTCTGTGTCACATGTCTGTGGAGGTTAGAAGAGAACTGAAGTTACAGGAGTTGTGAGCTGCCTGATGTGGTGCTGGGAACCACACTCGGAACCACACTCGGGTCTTCTGCAAGAACAGCAAGCAAGCACTTTTAGCCTCTGAACCATCTCTCCAGGGCCCCCACTCCCACCACTTTTTTAAAATATATTTTTTATTTCTTAATTTATGTCTCTGTATACCATGTGATTTGATTTTACTACAAAGAGCATGGTGGTAAACTCCTAGGGTACATATTTGTGCCTACATTTCCGGTCTTGCTTTCAGAGGCCTCTAGGGCTCCCCCTTTGGTGTCTGAAACTAAGACTCCTTGTTGCAGGACTGAGGAGGTAGTGCCATAGCTTGCAGTACCTGTGGGAGGAAGTGAGAAGGATGGGGCCAGGAGAGTGTGGAGCCCTGGAGCAGTGGCCATCTGGTGTGTGGCTGGAGAAAGCAAGGTCAGGGGTATCCAGGGTCCTCTGGCTAGGCATGAGCACAGAGGCTGTAAACATGCAGGTAGGACCCCAGGGGAAGGCATCTGGCTGTGCAAGGCCACTTTTGAAGGCGCATTCCTGGGTCAGGAACTACAGCTTGCCAGGGGTGGGGAACGCATGTGAACTAAGTCTGGGAAGCAGACTCCTGACCAGCAAAAGGTGATGGTATGCTCAGCAAAGTAGGCACCTGTCTGGCCCCATAGTATTCCTGTGGTCCTCCATTCCCAAAAAAGGAAAAGCAACATCTTTATGGGAGGAGGGCTAGACTGTGAGCACCCAAACCAGCAGCTGGCCTAGGCTGGTGGGATGTTGTCCATTTTGCAGGGGGAAAGATCAGCAGCCAAGCTGTCTGGAGAGGTGGGGCCCCAACAGAATGAACAGCCAAGAGAGACTCCTCTTGTCTTTGTTCCTCCTACTTGATTCCTGCTGCTTGGATCCCTGCCTTGGGCCCTGTAGAGCCAGGGCTGCTCTAGAGGTTTCATCCCCATTTAGGACTGACAGGCTGGGGTATGCTTCTGGGCTCATCTCCCTTTTCCCTGAAACCTGTGGGGAGTATAGGACAGAGAGAAAAACAACAGCCCTCTCCAAAAGCCTGGATGTGTGTGTGTGTCTCCCTCCAGGGCCTGCTAATGGGGCATCAGGTGCAGAGCAGTTAGCCTGTGATTAGCAGCTCAGCATTCTCTGATGAATCCATTTCCCTGATGAGCTTCTTTCCCCTGCTTTCTCTAGTGCTGTTTTCCTAACAAAAATATTCACTAGCCGATATGGCTGCTTACTGTCAACCTGACTGAGGTGTAGGAATAGCCGCTGCCCTGCCCTTTAGTCCTAGGACCGACCTCTAGGGGTCTGGCAGTGAGATCCTCTGGCCTGTGCTTACAGCCCTGTCTACATGAGGTCCAGATGGGTGCTGACAAAGCAGAGATGCTCTGTACTGAGACCTGGCCTGCCTCTGTCTGAAGGGTTCACTATCTGCCCCTTTTGGGTTTGAATTCTCACCTAGGAGGCCTTGGCCTAAAGAAGCCTCAGGCCTTGCCACTGGCCTGTCTAACCTGCCACGTCCCTCCAGCCCCAGTCTGCTCTGCCATGGGCAGGTTCCAACATCTAAAAATAGCCCTGGAGGAGACTCAAGTCTGGGGCCTAAGCAGGGAGATGAGTCTGGAGAGGCAGCTGCAACTCCGCCCCCAGGCCCTGTTATTGGTGGGTGGGGACACCCCACAGAGGAGACCCTGCAGCCCAACAGTGGCACACACCAACCTGCCAGGCTGTCTGCTAGAGGCAGCCCAGAAGCCCAGCTGGACTGAATATCAACTGCTAGCTCAGATGTGCTGCCTGGGAGATTTTCAGGTCTGGGTCTGCTGGGTGCCCCTGTGTCCTGCAGGGGGTCAGGGGGGTTGGGGGATAATGTTGGTACATGCCTGCTGAAGCTTGGTTTGGATTCTAGAGTGTTGAGCCTGAAGGAGGCAGGGTATGTGTGTGGAGGCCCTGATTCAACCCTGTCCCAGACATCCCCTTTGATTAGAAAACAAAAGCCTTTTCTGTGGAGAAGGCTGAACAGGGAGCCCCATGGGGGAGGTTACCCTGAGCCTGGCTGGAGAATCTTGTAGAAGGGAGGCTGTCTGGCACACTTCCATCCCTCCCAGGCTGAGTGCTGCTGTAAGGGGACAGCATGGTTCTGGGGGTAGTGCATAAGCATCCCAGAGTATACCCCCAACCCCTGCCTACCCTCCATACAGAGCCACAGCTTTGATGCTGTGGCCCACTGCCTTGGATCCAGGGTCAGGGCCCTGGGAAAGAAGGGGCTGGTTCCCTCTGACCAGTGACTCCCACTACGGCCTTACCCTTTCAGGTGGGCAAGGCAGCTTATGGGTGTGACTACAGTGGTTCCAGTTAGAATTCCTTTGCCATGTAGCTGATCTTACATCCTAGCCCTGTGTGTCTGCTCAAGAGTTAGCTCTGAAGTCATTATGCTCGGTAGTCCTACTGTTACTTAGTCCTACTAAGGGAGGGTTGTTTGCTGCCTTTCCAGGCTACATCTTCTGCTCCAGAGTCTGGAAATGACGGTGGTCCTATGATCAGGTCGCTCTCTTCCTGAACAGAACTTTGTGGGGTGGGGCAGCTGAGAGGTGTCAACGGGAATGGCACAGGGAACCTTACATGGGGCCTCTGGTCCTGCTGTGCCCGGGACCAGTGCAGGCTGGCCCCCTGCCCACTGGCATTGCCTCTGGAGCCAGGCCTTTACCCTTCCTGCCCCATCTTGTCATCTGTGTGTAACCATACGCACACCCTACTCTGTGGAATCTACTGGGTCATCCAGCTGTAGAGACTTTGTTTCATGGCTCAGAACCAGGCAGCTCTAAACAAAACCCAGGGGTCTAATAATTACTTCCCAAGCACTGCATTTCACTCTAGAAAGGGAGAACATAGGGAATGAGAAGCAACGCCTCCAAGCCCACCTTGCAGAGCCCACCACTACCTTTGTGTGCCTTGCCTCCCTCTCAGCGTAGTCTCCTGTGGGCCTGTGGCTAGATCACGGGGGCTAGCTTCAAGGGCCAGTGGTGCAGCCAGCTGTTTGTTCCCAGGTGGTGGTACCTACTCGAGTGGGACAGGGCTATGTATACGAGGCCTCCCAGACAGAGCAGGATGAGTATGACACCCCACGCCACCTCCTAGCTCCAGGTCCTCAGGACATCTATGATGTGCCCCCTGTTCGAGGACTGCTTCCCAGCCAGTATGGCCAGGAGGTAAGTGTTGGGGATCGGAGGCATGGGAGAGGACGAGGACTGGGCTTTTCTGTGGGAGCTGCATTTTCTTAGCCTAGCCAGGGCCTGGGTAGCACAGCAGCCACAGCCCAGGTGCCCAAGGCAGGTTTCTGGGGACTTGCACTCTCCCGTTAGCCGGATGTCCCTGACAGTCGTCGTCACTGCACCCCTCCTGTGCCCTCCAGGTGTATGACACACCTCCCATGGCAGTCAAGGGCCCCAACGGTAGAGACCCGTTGATGGACGTGTATGACGTGCCTCCGAGTGTGGAGAAAGGCCTGCCACCATCCAACCATCATTCGGTAAGCAGTCGGCAAAATGCTGCAGCCCAGGAGGCCTCTAAAGGTGGTGAAAGCATGGACGAGTGTGTGCGCTGGGCTTGACTGCTGTCTGCAGACCCTGGCTCTGTCCTTACTGGCTCTGGGGACAAATAAAGTCTGAATGCCCAGGCTGTAGAGGTGGTTCAGTAGTCAAGGCACTGGCTGCTCTTCCCGAGGACCCAAGGTCAGTTCTCAGCATCCATGCAGTGTCTGGCAGTCCCAGGTGATCCAACATCCCTTTCTGACCTCTTGGCACCAGACATGCATGTGGTGCACAGACATACATACAGACAAAACATCCATACACATAAAAAAATAAATAAGTAAATTAATTAGAAGGAAAGCAAGAAAGAAACTAGCCAGGTGGTGGTGGTGCACACCTTTAATCCCAGGACTCGGAAGGCAGAGACAGGGAGATCTCTGTGAGTTCGAGGCCAGCCTGATCTACAGAATGAGTTCCAGGACAGGCTCCAAAGCTACAGAGAAACCCTGTCTCAAGGAAAAAAACAAAACAAAACTAAATGTCCTTCTGAACCTCAGAAAATGGCCCACTGCCGGGTCTTCTCGTGTGCTCTGAGAGGTATCAGCAAGGAGACCACAAAATCTGCCTTCCAAACCAGGACACTTGGAATATAAAAGGGGACTGATAATCATACAGAATTGTCTTGAGAGCCAACAGGAATTTAGCAGCCAAGTGCTTGATACAGAATAGGAAGTCTACCAATGACAGTGACATTGGGTGATTGTAGTAAGGATGATCCAGGCAGCATTGGCAGTATGGCAGCAAGTCTCTCCTGTTTGTCTGCAGTAAGAACACACCTGTGTTGCGTACTGAACACATCTGTAGCCCTTATATTGGGAGGGAGTTCCCCATCTGATACATGAATAACCAGGCACAGAAAATTAGTCAGCCAGACCCAGGGCTAGTCTCTTTTCATAGTCATCATAGCTAAGAATCATGCTGGATGTGTATATCAGCTGGGTCTGTGTGGCTGAGCTTGAGCTCCAGGGCTAGGCAGATGGACAACAGCCTTAACCACCACTTGGTCCCCTAGGTGTATGATGTTCCTCCTTCCGTGACCAAGGATGTGCCCGATGGCCCACTGCAGCGAGAGGAGACCTATGACGTACCTCCTGCCTTCGCCAAGCCCAAGCCCTTTGACCCAACCCGACACCCATTGATCCTCGCTGCACCTCCTCCAGACTCCCCACCAGCCGAGGACGTATATGATGTGCCACCCCCTGCTCCTGACCTCTATGATGTGCCCCCTGGTTTGAGGCGGCCTGGCCCCGGAACGTTGTATGATGTGCCTCGTGAGCGGGCACTCCCTCCTGAGGTGGCTGACGGGAGTGTGATTGATGATGGTGTTTATGCTGTGCCCCCACCAGCTGAACGAGAGGCCCCAACAGATGGCAAGCGCCTGTCGGCCTCCAGCACAGGCAGCACACGCAGCAGCCAATCGGCATCTTCCTTGGAGGTAGTGGTGCCAGGCCGGGAGCCCCTGGAGCTGGAGGTTGCTGTGGAGTCCCTGGCTCGGCTACAGCAGGGTGTGAGCACCACCGTAGCCCACCTTCTGGACCTGGTGGGCAGTGCCAGTGGGCCTGGGGGCTGGCGTAGCACCTCGGAGCCCCAGGAACCTCCCGTGCAGGACCTGAAAGCTTCAGTGGCTGCAGTCCATGGGGCAGTCCATGAGCTCCTGGAGTTTGCCCGCAGTGCTGTGAGCAATGCCACCCACACTTCTGACCGCACCTTGCACGCCAAGCTTAGCCGGCAGTTACAGAAGATGGAGGATGTGTACCAGACACTGGTGGTCCATGGTCAAGTCCTTGACAGTGGCCGGGGAAGCCCAGGATTCACCCTTGAAGACCTGGACCGCCTGGTGGCCTGCTCACGGGCCGTGCCCGAGGATGCCAAGCAGCTGGCCTCCTTTTTGCATGGCAATGCCTCGCTACTTTTCAGACGGACCAAAGCCCCTGGCCCAGGGCCTGAGGGAGGCAGCTCCCTGCACCCCAACCCCACTGACAAAGCCAGCAGCATCCAGTCACGCCCTCTACCCTCACCTCCCAAGTTCACCTCCCAGGACTCTCCAGATGGGCAGTATGAGAACAGTGAAGGGGGCTGGATGGAGGATTATGACTATGTCCACCTGCAGGTGGGTGCTCACCCTGCCAGACCCAAGAGCTCTGACCATGCCGCTGTTGTTTCAGGGGCCCTCCCTTGCCTTCTCATCCCACAAGTAGATCTTGTGGTCAAAGGGAGATTTCGGGCTCCAGGAATGGTCACTGGTGAATCCTAGTGCCCTCCCCGTATTTTGTCCTGTTAGATTGGTGATCAGCTTAGCTATGTCCTTGGAGCTTGAAATGCCAATCAGGATGGCTCCAGAACACTTGGAGGTGGGCATCCCTAGTGGCCATAGATTTGGCTCCATGCTGTAGAGACATTCTGAGGAGACAGACGCTGGTGTCTAGAGGGCGTAGGACAAGGGGAACGGGGAGGTGGGAGGAGAATGGGGCTCTGAGAAGACACCTGCATGCCATGTCATTTGTAGGCCAAGGGGAGGATTTGGATTTGATTCTTGGTGTGGGAGCCATTCCAGTAGGGCCATGGCCGAGGGGGAGTGAGTGCAGCCACTGCAAGGCTACCCTCCTGTGTGCGAGCCCCTTCCTGTAGGAGCTGCTTCCTTTAGCAGTTGCCTCTTCCTGGGCCTGGTGTACCTGCACTGCCACCTGGTGGTTCCCGGGCCCCTGCACCCACGGGACGTGCTGTTGCCTCTGGCCCAGAAGAGACTTCTCAGTCCAGGCCTTGTCTCTTCCCCCCAGGGGAAGGAGGAATTTGAGAAGACCCAGAAGGAGCTGCTGGAAAAGGGCAACATCATTCGGCAGGGAAAAGGCCAGCTGGAGCTGCAGCAGGTGAGGCTTCCCGTCCTCACCTCACAGTGAGACCCCCAGGGATAGAGCCCTGCTTGCCCTCTACCCAACCAGTCAGTGTCCAGCATTGTGGCCATCACTGTCTTCTGGCTAACTAATTTGAGATGGCAATCTCACTGTGTTGCCCAACCCCATCTCGAACTCCCCCTGAGCTCAGCTGACCCTCCCACGGCCGCCTCCTGAGTAGCTGTGACCGTAGCAGTTGACTAGCGTGCTTGAGACAATCATAGGCATAAGACACAAATGAAGTTACTGTCAGAGTAACGAGGACATTGTAGAGAGCACAGTGTAGGGTTAGGAGGCACTGGCAGCCAGAGGCGTTACAGAAGCGGGGACAGGCTGCTTCCCCCCGGCCAGCTCCTCTCCACAAGCTGTGCCTCCCTGTGCCTGCCCGAGATGACACTTGTGAGCAGTCACACTCTGCCTCTGTCTGCAGAATTCCTCAGCCTTCAACACTGGTCCTAACTCCTTTTTATAGGCCACATGCCTATTGTTGAATGTTTACATTGTATCGTTTTCCTTATAAATAATAGTGCTGTGTTTAGCCACAGTTTTCTTCATATTTTGAATCATTTCTCAGGATAAGAAAGTATTTTTGAAAAACACTAAAGACATTCAGTTTTGATTGTGAAGATGATAACACAAAGTAAATATGAAAACTTCTCTCGCTACCCCTTCTCTGGGCATAGAAAAGGATGGCAAGGGACAGATGGCCCCACACTGAGCTGGGCTTTTCACTGGTTACCCCGATACCAAGTGGGGTTCATAGTTGGTAGCTGCCTCACAGGTGTGGTGTTGGCGGTAAATGAGCAGTGTGAACTGCTTGGGAAGTGTGTGGCACGTAAAACGGGAGAGGAAATCCATGTTGATAATGAAATTCCAGCACTCAGGAGACAGCGGCAGAAGGATCCTAAGTTTGAGGCCAGCCAGGATATGTGACAAAATAACCCGTCCCCAGCACTAGTGGTTGAAATAGAAATACACGTGTGGCCATGGTGCCGTCTCAAGAAGCTGGTGTGCACGTTACCTTTCCCACGCACCCCCAGCGTGTCCTCAGCTAGGAATGCCGTCCTTGACACTGGTGGTTTGCTTTCCTGTGGTGGGCGGTGCTCGATGGGGACACATGTTTGCACATGTCCGTCAGCCAAGAGCCTAACCGTGTCCTGCCTTCCACAGCTGAAACAGTTTGAGCGACTGGAGCAGGAGGTGTCTCGTCCCATAGACCACGACCTGGCCAACTGGACACCAGCCCAGCCCATGGTGCCAGGGCGGACAGGGGCCCTGGGGCCCTCGGACCGACAGCTGCTGCTCTTCTACTTGGAGCAGTGCGAGGCCAACCTGACCACACTGACAGATGCAGTAGACGCCTTCTTCACGGCGGTGGCCACCAACCAGCCCCCCAAGATCTTTGTGGCACACAGCAAGTTTGTCATCCTCAGCGCACATAAGCTGGTGTTCATTGGGGACACACTGTCACGGCAGGCAAAGGCAGCGGATGTGCGCAGCCAGGTGACTCACTATAGCAACCTGCTGTGTGACCTCCTGCGTGGCATTGTGGCCACCACCAAGGCCGCTGCCTTGCAGTATCCATCGCCCTCTGCTGCTCAGGACATGGTAGACAGGGTCAAGGAGCTGGGCCACAGCACTCAGCAGTTCCGCCGTGTCCTAGGCCAGCTGGCTGCTGCCTGAGAGCAGAGGGCTAGGGTATGGAGGCTGGGGAGTGGGCGGTGAAGGTCTACCAAGCGTCTGTCTTGAAAGTGGAGATCCTGCAGGTGTGGGGACAGGTAACCCCAGCTCTGCCTTGGGCCTGGTGCCCTCAACTGTCCAGGGATTTGTACATATTTATAGCAAGGCAGGGTGTGGGATGCCTCCTCAGAGGAGCTGGATAAGAGTGCACTGTGACTGCTGATCACCAGGCTGGGGCCGGGCTGGAGGCACACAGGCCCCCATCCCCAGGGCTCCCTGTGACAGGCAAGTACAGAGTGGTGTGCACCTCTGCACCAAGAAAAAACCCTAAAGAACTATTTTTCACTATTGATTTTTCCAATCATTTGACTAATAGTCTACATTTAATAAAATTTAAAAAATGAGAAGCAGTCTACAAAGATGTTTGAGACCGCCTCTATGTGGGAAGGTGGATGTCCCCTTGACCCACCAAAGTGACTAACCATGGCGAAGACTCTGGGAGGGTGAAGGGAAGGTTGGTCCTTTCAGAAGAACATCAAGGCCCAAGGACCTGGGGGAAGGCAGGAAGGCTGAGCTGGCCAGGGAGATAAGGTGGCAATGTCCTTTGTGCCAAGTGGAACGTGTTATAGGTTCAGGGCCTGAGGCCCAGAACAGCAAGGTACCTGCTGGGTCTTCTGTTCCTCACAAAGTTCACAAGCAGAGGTACTGCACAAAACAGCCTCACACTCCAGTCTTTATCAATCTTGCTTCTAGAAAGAACTTGAGCCTGGGACACCCAAAGTGTCTTCCTTGAATTAAACAAGGACTTGGCCTCCAAGCTGGGAAGACAGAGGCCTAGAACAGGCCTTGACCTTGGTGGCTGCTGTCTTGGGAGTTTTGGCAGCTTCTGGCCCAGAGAGAAGACTAGAGTATGTGTTTGGCGCTCTGGTGTGGTGGTCTCAGCTTTGACCATTGGGCATGCTCATATGGGCCTCAGTTTCCCTGCCTATATAAAGAAGGGTCTAGGATTAGATGATCTGCCACCAAGGAACCCACTGAGGGTACCTAGCCTCCTACCCCATAACCATCCTGGCGAGCAGACGTGGAGAGGCAAGGGCGGGTGTTTGCTCTTTTTATTTGGATTTCACTTGGATGCAGAGATGGTAGGAGTTGAGCTTCCAGAACCTTCCAAACCTGGACCTAACAGGCCAGAAAGGCAGTAGGGTAGGTGATGCTGCCCCAGAACATGCCCAACAGAGGCCTATGAGAGTGGCCTGCATAGAGGGTACAGGTCTTGTTTCCAAAGCCTGTGGGTGCCTCAACTAGGGAGGGGTGAAGTTGGGAGTGTGGGTACATTGGCTTGGCATTTCTCGTTACTCAGGTCTAGGTTCAGTGGTAACCCCATCTCTACCTTCTAACCTGAGGGACCTGGGCATCTGGTTTCCCGCTCCCCGAAGCACCCTGAGCAGAGGCCCAGGCGAGTCGGCATCAGCCCAGTCCCTGGTGCACTGATAAGGATTGAAGTTCAGTAGAGGAAGCCAGAGTAGCTGGGAGCCAGGGATTGGCCAAGGTCTCAGCAGATCCGTGATGGAGCGGGCCAGAAGCTGTAGCATGCAGAAGACCCCATCAGTGTGTGCACAGACCCTCCTGTGGGTGATCTCACTGCCCCAGAAGCTGTAGCATGCAGGAGAAGACCCCATCAGTGTGTGCACAGACCCTCCTGTGGGTGATCTCACTGCCTCAGAAGCTGTAGCTTGCAGGAGAAGACCCCATCAGTGTGTACACAGACCCTCCTGTGGGTGATCTCACTGCCCCAGAACTTGCAGGCAGCAGGAGTGGTATTGGACACAAAGGACAGAGCCACCTGGTGCACCTTGTGTGAGGTCTTGGCTTCAGAGGCAGAGGCTTCAGGTTTGGGGTCACAGTCACAGACCCTTGTCCTACCAGCTCACTGAAAACAGCTATGGGTCCTTCAAAACATCTGTGGAACAGCTGCTGCCAGATTCTACCCCAGGTAAGGGGTAGGCCTCAAGGCTGTCACTGTTCCTGTCCTCCCTAGCCTGGTGAGGGTACCTGGGTGAATGTTCTGAGAGGAATAGAGGGGAGCCTACCATCTTCAGTGGTGTGCCCTGTCAGTGATTTGAGACAGGATCCATGGTGAGTTGAAACCTGAACCGCACAACTTCAGGTTCTATAGGACAGTCAGACTTGCTTGTGCTAACAGGAAGGTGGACAGGACTACTCTCTGGGACTGCTTACCCAGCCAGAAGACTCCCAGCTGAGGGCTGGGTGGCACTGATACAAGCCTGTGAGTTCAAGGCCGACCTGGTCTACAGAAGGAGTTCCAGGACAGCCAGGAGCTGGGACTGCAGGGCAGCACAATCCCATCCTTCAAGAGCTAAAAACATGCCAGTGAGGACCCACAGGCCGTACTGCAGGCTTCCTGGTGGTTGCTACCTTCTGGGCAAAGCTTTCCTCAGGACCCTGTGATCAGCTTTATCTATCTGTATTTGATAGGTTTTGTCATTTTTTTTTTATTTGCAAGGTGGAGAGGTTGTGTAGTCCAAGGTGGCCTCCAGCTCAACCAAGGATGACCCTGAGCTCTAGCCTCCGGGATTACAGGTGCACAGGTTTAAAGATGTGTAACACCATGTCCAGCTGTTTGATGGATGTCTCTTAATTTTTAATTATGTGTGTGCCAGCGTGTTTGTATGTGCAGATGCTTGAAGAAGCCAGGAGCTTAGGAGCTGGAGTCACAGGCTGTTGTGAGCCCTTGATATGTGAGCTGGGAAATGAACTTGGGTCCTCTGGAAGAGCAGCAAGAGCTCTTAACTGCTGAGCCATCTCCCTGCTTGGTGGAATTGGTTTTTTTGTTTTTGTTTTATGTATATGTGTGTTTTACCTGTATGTATGTCTGCACCACGTTGTGTCTGGTATTCACGGAGGTCAGCAAAGACCATTGGACCTTCTGGAACTGGAGTTTCAGATGGTTGTGGGCTGTGGATCCTAGGAATTGAACCTGGGTTCTCTGCAGAAGTAACAAGTGCTCGCTCTTTCTTTTTTCTTTTTTTTTTTTTTTTTTTTTTTTTTTGGTTTTTCAAGACAGGGTTTCTCTGTGTAGCTTTGCGCCTTTCCTGGTCACTTTGTAGACCAGACTGGCCTCAAACTCACAGAGATCCACCTGTCTCTGCCTCCCGAGTGCTGGGATTAAAGGTGTGTGCCACCACCGCCCAGCTGTGCTCTTAATGGGAAATTACAATTGGAATTTTGACCTCCAAATAAGACAAATCTCATACTCTAACAAGCCCCTGCAGAGACACTTGGCATTGTGGGTAGTGTTGCTTCAGCCTGCTGTGGCACTTAGCCTGTGGCAAGCTGCTGTTCGGGCAGACAGGGACAATGTCTTGGAGAGGTAAGCCAGGCTCAGCAGGGAGATGTCCTGGACAGTTCTGTGGACACAGGCATACAAACAAGCTTTTCGAGACCAGGCTGGGGTCTCGACTAGATTGATTCCCAGAGATTGAGGGAAATGACACAGAAATGAAGTGGCTTTGATGCGAGCATCATGACTGACATACAGTAACACTCAGTTTTTATATATGCATCATGCTTTTCAATAAGTCAAGCTTATTTATTATTTTAGTGTTGGAGATTGAGCCCAGGGCTCCACATACACCAGGTGATTTCTGGCACTGAGCCCCAGCCCAAACCAGTTTTCTTTTTTAAATAAGGTTTATTGTTATCTGTGTGTGTAGAGTGCCTGTAGAGGTCAAAAGATAATGTGTGATCCCCTGGAGTTGGAGTTACAGATGGTTTTTAGCTGGGTGCTGGGAACTGAACTGAGGTCCTCTGGAAGAGAAGCAAATGCTAGTCACCCTTGAGCCGCTATCTACCACACTCCTCCCCAGTATGTGCTCAGCAGAAGCAGCTGTCTGTCTGTGTAACTAGGCTTCACCTGGGGAAGACGGTGCGTACTGTAGGTACTTGTGCAGCACATGTCCCCACAGACCCCTGCTGCCCTGCCTTGGTCACACACACCCACCTCCCAACTACCTCATCTGCCCTCAGCACCCAGGTACCTCCAGACAGAGCAAGGTCAGGTGCTCTGGCTGCCATTCCTACTGAAATGTGCTGGTGGAGTAAGTCAGAGCGTGACCTCTGAATCTCAGGGAGACCTTTACCCTGGGCCTCAGTTTCTCTATATGCACAGGAGGGTGGTGGGTGGCACCACTGGGTCAGTAGCCATCTCTGGCAGACTGACAGGTTGTCATTCAGCCTGCCACTAGGGGATGGGAGTAGCTTATCCCCAGCCTGTGGTCTTTCGGGTACTTTTTCTTTTGGACACTATTGACTGGAGTTAGAGACATGTCAACTCCCAGGAGGTTCTAGCTGCCTGAGGCAGGCCTCATTTGACCTCCAGTGAACAGTAGTGACCACCCAGTCCTTGATGGTGTGGGTTCCCCAGCTAGAGGGAGACATTGCTATTCCCTTGAGAAAGCAGGGGAAGTCACAAGTCTCAACTGGACAGCTCTCTTAGCTCCAGAGTAGCCTATAAAGATCTATCCACATGAGTTTATTAAATGGGTAACAATTTATTAAGATGAATTGAGGAAATACACTCATGAATACAGAATGGAGTAGACAGAAGTCATCCTCTGATCTGACCTGGAGTGAATCCACCTCGCAGGCAGGAGCAGGGAGAAGGGGCATGTGACCCTTCTCCAACTCCTTATAAGAGGTTATGTACAATGGCAGGAAGCACCGCCTCCTTTGGGCCACATAGCCCAAGGTCATGGGCGGAGTGAATAACATTACAGTAGCCCCTTCATGCCGAGAATTCCCTCTCATGTTCAGAGACACCTGCCAAGGCCAGTCCAGCATGTAATGGAGGTGACCATACAGCATGGCAGTCACAGACAGGGCCACTAATGAATGTTTCCAGAGCGTGCCAGAGCAAAAACCTGCAGGTTCCAGGCCTGTGTAGCCCCCTGACATTCAGATCTTTGATTCCTACAAAACCCTTAACTCCACTCCGCCCAGGAGCCGTCTTCAGAAAGCCCTTGTGTGGGGGAGGAGGTCAACGGCTCAGGGCATCTAAAGTTGGGGCTCCATAGTTGGCAGCCTCTGCCCAGCTGTGCACCCAAGGGGAATGTCTGTCCCTTTAGAGCTGAGTCCTGGGACATGCTGCTCCTGAGGTCTTCGCTGCTTTTATGTCCTGAGAGCATGTGTCAGGAGAGGATTGGGACTCAAAGGAGACAAACCCAGGAGGCCTGCCCACATCCCCCAGCTGGCAGAGCTGGCTGAGCTTGAGGAGACAGAGGAGGGGCTGAAAGCGGGGAGGAGCTTTGTGGGTGGCTGAGTGAACAAAATCAAGGCAAGACAAGTGCCAGGGTGTGTTCACTTCAAATGCCCCTGTAAGCCAGGCATGGTGGCACACGCCTTTCATCTCAGCACTCGGGAGGCAGAGGCAGGTGGAACTCTGAGTTTGAGGCCAGCCTGGGCTACGGAGTGAGTTCCAGGGCAGCCAGGACTATGTAGAGACCCTGTATGAGATGGCCCATCTGGCCATATGATACCCAGGATACACCAGGATGGGGTGGGGTTCTTAGAGCAACAAGTCCTTACACACTCACCTTGTCCTCTCTGCTTCCTGTTTGTGGGTATTGGGGCCACAATAGGTGGGTGTGATCTGGGCTTCCCAGCTGTCTGGGCCTCTACTCACCAAAACTGATATCTGAGAACCACCTAGAACAAGGCCATCATGTGTGTAACTGGGAGAGTCCCACCTGATGGGCCTCCTTGAGACTTCCAGTCACAGCCTGTCTGCACATTCCCCCTTATCACAAGGCCTTGGTCTGTCTGATAAAGTCAGTGACTTCAACATGGCTTGGGAAAGAGAAGGCCTGGAGAGCCCTCCGTGGGAAAGAGTCACAGAACCACAAATATATGAGGTCAGAATGGGCTAGTTCCCTGCACCCTCTTCCCAAGGTAGGGCCCCTGAGCACAGCAACAGGTGGGTAACAGCCCTGCTGCCTTGAGTGTGCATAAGCCAGGTTGACCTGGACCCCACTCACCAAGATCCCACCCTCCCTGTGACACTCCTATTTCAACTACCAGTGTCCTTCCTCACTACCCTCTGGGGAGGTGGAGTCTTAGTGGTGGGGACAAGGACCAAAGAGGGACCCTTCCAGAAACTTCCACACCTAATCTGACCTTGCCCATTATAGTCCAACCCAGTAAAGCTTCAAGTTCAGGGCCAGAGTGCAGCCTTAGAGGCCCCCAAACAGGAGACAGACAGCATTGACTCACACTGCAGGGTTTAGTGAGGCTTCCTGGGGGGCAGAGGCAGTGACTAGTTGGCTGCTGGGATCTGTTGCCCCCAGGGCATGAGCGCTTCGACATGGGCATGCATGGCAGCAATGGAGATAAAGCAGGTGTCACTGCCCCAAGACATGATGCCCGTGAGAGTTCAGGCTCCATCCTTCTGGTAGACCGAGTAGCCACCAGAGTTGAACTGCAGGAGAAAGAGGGGGCTTTGGTCTGGCCATCCAGGCAGTCTAGCCTCTGGACATTGCTGTAAAGCCCAGGGCTAGGCCTAACACAGTAGACATTGTGCCCATGCTAACTGGGTGGATTATGAAAAATCCCAGCTCCTGTGTGGTTTGTGCCCTGAATATCAGGTCTACCTCCAGGGAAACACCACCTAACAGAAGCTCAATAGAACTGGTCTGTCCGAGAGGAAGTGGTGCTAGTCATGGAGCCGCTGGCGAAGGGGAAGACTTGAGCATCTTCTGGAATCCTCCAGCCTATCCTATCCCACCGTCTAAGCTGTGCACTGTGCCACTTAGGCAATGCCATCCTCATCGGCTTCTGTGAAATTCTGTAACACGATGGCTCTGAAAACAGGCCCCTGTCTTGACTCCTGCTAAGGTTATCAATGATGAAACGGGAACCCAGGCTCTTAGATGATAATGGGCAGGTATGTCCAGAGAAAGCTGGGAAGACCCTATAGAAAGGCCTACTTAGAACTTTCATTACTTTCTCTGCCCAAGACCTGGCCTTAGGCTCTTTGCCTGCATCTCCTACAGCGTGAGAGGGGAGAGGGTTTGGGAAGTGCCCAGGAGGCTGTACTGTGTGGTAGTTAGCACCACTGGTCCCAGCGCAGACCATCTCATCTGTGATCATGGGGCCCCAGAACTTCTCACAATAAGTGGTAGATGGGCGGGTCAGGGCAGCCTGCTGCAGCCTGGCCGAGGTGTCTGTGTCTGGAGGGTCAAGCAAGTGGTCAGTACTTGTAGCCACATCCAGCATGTCAGTACCCACCTCTCATGGACCACGTCAGCTGTTCACTGGTGTCCCCTGTCTTGCCCAAGACTATAGAGGCACACAGTGTCCCAGCAGGGAAGTTGCCTCTGTCATTGAGACACATCTCAGGGAAATGCACAGGAGTGGCAAGCCTCAAGTGGGGTAAATGTCTGTGGGGAGTGAACATGTTGAATGTGGGCTTCTGGAAAACCTGCCAATGAGGACCAGATCCCCAACTAAGACCCTGGGAGAAGTGGGACTCTCAGAAAGAGGAAATACAGTCTGGTCTACAGAGCAAGTTCCAGGACAGCCAGGACTGTTACACAGAGAAACCCTGTCTCAACAACCACACACACACACATACACACACACACACACACACACACACACACACACACACACACACACACACACATATACACACCACTGCCAAAAAAAAAAAAAAAATGTTAAAGAAAGAGGAGACGAGCTTCTGAGCCTGGAAGGAGACTCCAAGGCCAGTCTCAGCCCCACTGTGGTCCATTCTTCAAGCAGTGAGGGGCTTCTTCCTAGGCTTGCTCTCCTAGCCCCTGGTGAGCCCCAAGCTGTCCAGCAGCCTATGTACCTTTGTGATCTTCAGAACCCGGATGTTTTCAACATTGGAGTCCTGGTCAAACTGCCCAGCCACCAGCATGTCAGATGTCCTAGGCGTTGAGATACATGGAAGAGGAGGAGAAAAAAATTGACCTCCCGTCCTCCCTTCCAAATGGAACTAAAATTAGAGCCCCAAGGCAACCCAGGCCTCACTTGACTCTTCAATAGGCAGCCGTGACCACTCAATCTTACCTGATGAGAGAACTTGTTGTGGACTATTATTTTAACTAGGTAAAGATGTGTTACTTTTGTTTCTGCTGCATTTGCTTAATCATGTAAGGCTGTGTTGTATCTGGTTCACCTTGCCTACCTAAAGCACCTGATTGGTCTAATAAAGAGCCGAATGGTCAAAGCTAGTAGGGAGAGGGATAGCCGAGGCTGGCAGGCAGAGAGAATAAATGGGAGGAGGGAGGAATCTAGGCTTGAGGGAAAAGGAATGAGAGAAGGAGGAGAGAACAAAGGAAACACCTGGGGCCAGAAGCCAGGCAGCAGGACACACGAAGCAGTGAAAGTAAAATATACAGAAAGAAAGCAAAGTAAAAAGCCCTGAGCAAAAGGTAGATAAAGAGAAACAGGTTAACTTAAATTAAAAGAGCTAGCCACAAAGGAGCCTAAGCTAGGCCACGTATCCCAAACTAATAATAAGTCTCTGTGTCATGATTTGGGAGCTAGTTGGTGGCCAAAAGGAAAAAGTCTGGTACAGGAGCCTGCACAGAAGTGGACACCAGTGCTGTCCTGGGGAGGAAAGGGGGAGTTAACGCTTACCCTGGCAGCAACCCCAGGTGAACAATCTCCCAGGTCATGTCCTCATGTACCCAGAATCCCCCTCTCACCTGCAGGAGGAACACCTACCAGGGCCAAGAGCCTGGGACAGCATCCTCCCCAGTGACCTTCTCCACAGCCTGGGACAGCATCCTCCCCAGTGACCTTCTCCACAGCCTGGGACAGCATCCTCCCCAGTGACATTCTCCACAGCCTGGGAGATGGGGAGAACCCAGAGCTGACTCTGAGGACCTCTTTAAGTCTTGCCTCTTCCCACCCCTGACCTATCCCAATGTCTGGGGACCAGGAAAGCTGATCCTCTTTGTCTTCGGTTCTCCAGTGTTGAGAGCCCAAGAAAGGCTGATCCCCTCTGAGTTTCAAGAATGCCACTTCTCGCCGGGCCGGTGGTGGCGCACGCCTTTAACCCCAGCACTCAGGAGGCAGAGCCAGGCGGATCTCTGTGAGTTCGAGGCCAGCCTGGGCTACCAAGTAAGTTCCAGGAAAAGGCGCAAAGCTACACAGAGAAACCCTGTCTCGAAAAACCAAAAAAAAAAAAAAAAAAAAAAAAAAGAATGCCACTTCTCCAAAGTGGATGCTGAAGGATGACTCTGGATCACACGCCCCCTCCCAGGCCCAGAACCACCTCAGAACCTGGCAGCTGGGGGACCCACTCCCTTCCCTGTGCCCAGCTAGTCTGAGGTTGGCGAGAGGCAGGGAGAAGGCTCATATTCCTAGGGCTAACCCCAGACATTGCATGCTGTGGGACAGGAAAGACAAGTTTGGAGGGACAAAGGTCCTCTTAACACCTGAAGATAAGCACATGTGCACTGGTGACTTAGCACCTTTGGAACCTTCATATTTGACCCTTTATTTTTATTTTTTTTAAAGATTTATTTATTTATTATGTGTACAGTGTTCTGTCTGCATGTATCCCTGCAGGCCAGAAGAGGGCACCAGATCTCATTACAGATGGTTGTGAGCCACCATGTGGTTGCTGGGAATTGAACTCAGGACCTTTGGAAGAACAAGCAGTACTCTTAACCTCTGAGCCATCTCTCCAGCCCTATATTTGACCCTTTAAATGTCTTTTCTTTGTCCGGGAAGGGTGGCTCAGTAATTAAGAGCACTGGTTGCTCTTCCAGAGGTACTGAGTTCAATTTCCAGCAGCCATATGGTGGCTCAGAACCATCTGTAATGGAATCTGATGCCATCTTTTGTCATGCAGACCTACAGGAAGACAGAGCACTCATATACATAAATAAATCTTTTAAAATGTCTATGCAGGGCCCTGGCCCCCGTTTTGGGTAACTGTTAACTTGCTTGCTGACTGTGACCTTGATATCCTCCCTATGTAATTCCCTCCTGGATTTCAACCTCCTGAATGCTTAAGGGAAGTTCCTTGTCTGTGTATACTGCATAATGGGCATTAACAGCTTAGATGAAAGATTGTAAAATATCAGTGAACTTCTGCCCTCCAGGGTTCTCCCATTGTGCTGTAAACCTGTATTTAAGACCTCCTCCCAGCCAGGCGGTGGTGGCACACGCCTTTAATCCCAGCACTGGGGAGGCAGAGGCAGGTGGATCTCTGTGAGTTTGAGGCCAGCCTGGGCTACAGAGTGAGTTCCAGGAAAGGCACAAAGCTACACAGAGAAACCCTGTCTCAAAAAAATAAATAAATAAAAATAATAAAATTAAAAAAAAGAAAAACTAAAAAAAAATAAATTTTTAAAAAAAGATAAAAAAAATGTCTATGCACTGGGCAGTGGTGATGCATACCTTTAATCCCAGAACTCGGGAGGCATAGGTGGCAGATCTCTGTGAGTTCAAGGCCAGCCTGGTCTACAAAGTGAGTTCTAGGACAGCCAGAGCTGTTACATAGAGAAACCCTGTCTCAAAAAGAGAAAAAAGTCTATGCCGTGAGCAATTCCTGTACATCAAGAACAGAGCAAGAACTTTGGTCTGTCCTGCATCCTCACACACCGGTCCTATGAAGCTGGCAATGATGCATATTTCTACTCTTGTTTAAAGCATTATGTTCATGCAGCTCATTTGAAATTGTAAAAAATAATTAAGAAATACAGATCAATAATTAGTCTTCTATGATAATCACACTTATAGTCCTGTTAGTTAAGTTTTCTACATATACACAGATATAATTCAATTAGGTAGGTAATCTTCAAATACTTCAAAGACCTACAGAATATGGCATTTAAAATGTTTTAAAAACTTAGACTTTCTGGACAGTGAGACACATCTGCTCCTGGCAGCACCAATTTACTTCAGCAAGAAAGATGGGCATTGAAGACACTCTATATGGAGTTTATCTTCTTGGCAAAAATAGCCATTTGGGCAAGAAACTGTACTTGCCTGAACTGCTTGACAAAATGTTGTATCGACTGGACATTCAGGACCCATAGGAAGGTGACCACTGAACTTTGCAAGCTGAGATGACCCTTCAGGTTCCTGTTTCACAGAAGAAACTGCCAAACATTCTACAGAACACAGAGAAAAAAAATGACTGAGAGACTAGGCCTATGGGCTGAAGATGGAAACCCCAACATTACAGAGGAACTTTGGGTGACTGTCCAGGCAGCCAGTTGTCTCTGTCATTCTAAATTTTTGGAAGTTGCTTACAATGCTCTTCCTGTTTATGTAGGTAATATTGTATCCTTCTGAGGTTTTGTTAGTTGAAGACTAGATAGTTGTAATTTTCCTTGGTTATGATAAAAGATAAATTAGATATAAAACTTTAGACTCACAAATATAGGATCGATAGAATATTTTCTTTAATTTTGCCAAATTCAAATAGACTAAATATTGTAACTGTAATTCTTGCTTGTCTGTTATATGTAATTTTACCATATTAAAGTTAAAACCTTCCTTTTTGATTAGAAAGAAAAGGGGAAGTGCTATGGGATGTCTTTCTGTATGCTGTGAATATGTGTTGCTCTGATTGGTTCATAAATAAAGCTGTTTGGGGACTAGAGAGATGACTCAGTGGTTAAGAGCACTGACTGCTCTTCCAGAGGTCCTGAGATCAATTCCCAGCACCCACATGGTGGCTTACAACCATCTGTAATAGAATCTGATGCCTTCTTCTGGCGTGCAGGCATATATGCAGAGCACTCATACATAAAAATTATAAATAAATGGGGGTTGGAGAGATGGCTCAGAGGTTAAGAGCACCAACTGCTCTTCCAGAGGTCCTGAGTTCAATTCCCAGCATCCACATGGTGGCTCACAACCATCTGTAATGAGATCTGGCACTCTTTTCTGTGTACATAATAAATAAATAAAGGGGGTGGGGATTTAGCTCAGTGGTAGAGCACTTGCCAAGCAAGCACAAGGCCCTGGGTTCAGTCCTCAGCTTAGAAAATAAATAAATAAATAAATGAAAATCTTTTAAAAAATATAAATAAATAAATTAAATTAAAAAAATAAACAAATAAAGCTGTTGGACCTATGGCAAGGCAGCTTAGAGCAGGCAGAAAATCAGGGGAGAGACAGGAAGAAGAAAGGCAGAGGCAGAGGAGACGCCATCCCGCCATCCAGGGAGCAGCATGTCATGGCACAGAGGTAAAGCCACAGAACATGTGGCAACATATAAATTAATAGAAATGGGCTGAGTTTAGTTATGAGAGCTAGCTAGCAAGAAGCTTGAGCCATAGGCCATGGCCATACACTTCATAATTAATATAAGCCTCTGTATGTTTATTTGGGTCTGAGTGGCTGGAGGACCCAGCAGGAAACAGGAAAACTTCCAGCTACAGGGGATCAGCTTTCCTGGTCCCCAGATACTGGGATAGGTCATGGGTGAGAAGAGGCAGGGACAAGAAGAGGCAAGACTTAAGAGGTCCTCAGAGTCAACTTTGCAACAAAAAAACAAAACATAAAACAAAACAAAAAACCAAAAAACAGCCTGGCGGTGGTCTCAAACACCTTTAATCCAAGCACTTGGGAGGCAGAGTCAGGCAGATCTCAGTGAGTTCGAGGCCAGCCTGGTCTACAGAGCAAGATCCAGGACAGGCACCAAAACCACACAGAAACCCTGTCTCAAAAAAAAAACAAAAAACAAAAAACAAAAAAAACCCAAAAGAACAAAAACAAAAACAGCCTTAGAAAGAACAATACTCAACTTCATATGGAAAAACAAAAACAAAAACAAACACACAAAAATCAGAGTCAGCTCTGGGTTCTCCCCATCTCCCAGGCTGTGGAGAAGGTCACTGGGGAGGATGCTGTCCCAGGCTCTTGGCCCTGGTAGGTGTTCCTCCTGCAGGTGAGAGGGATTCTGGGCACATGAGGACACGACCTGGGAGGTTGTTCACCTGGGGTTCCTGCCAGGGTAAGAGTTGACTGTCCATTAAAGAGTCAAGTGAGGCCTGGGTTGCCTTGGGGCTCTAGTATTAGTTCCATTTGGAAGGGAGGACAGGAGGTCAATTTTTTCTCCTCCTCTTCCATGTATCTCAATGCCTAGGACATCTGACATGCTGGTGGCTGGGCAGTTTGACCAGGACTCCGATATTGAAAACATCCAGGATATGAAGATCCAGGACACCCAACCGTCTGTAACTTCAGTCCCAGGGGATCTGACACTCTCTTCTGGCCTCTGCGGATGTGCATGCACATAATGTACAGACAGACATACAAGCAAAGACCCATACACATAAAACCAAATAGAAATATTAAGTATATATAATTAATATAGATTTTATACACACACACACACACACACACACACACACACACACACAAAACACACATATAAAGTGGGCAGTGAGATGGCCCATTGACTCACTTCCTGCCCAGTCTGATGACCTGAGTTCCATTCCCAGGTCCCACATGGTGGAAGGAGAGAACCAACCCCAGCAAACTGTCCCTTGATTTCCACATGCCCACGAATGCACGCACATGCGCACATTAAATGTGTAACGCGGTAACTTCTATAATTAGCAAAGAAAAGATGCCTAAAAATTGGTAAAGGAATAACTATTTACCCAGTGTGTTCTGTGTGAACGGTACCACGAGGGCCTTAGTGACAGATAGGGGAGCATCTCTATTGAAGAAGAAATGAGAATGAAATGATAAGATCAAGATACCAGATTGTAAGTCTCCAGTAAAGGCATTGCATTGTTAATGAGGTCAGGCACCCTCTCAAGAGGAGACACAGCAGTCCTGACCCAGGGAGGGGCTACTCCATCTGTAACCTGACAAAGAGACCGAAGCCAGGGGGATCCAGCCTCTAAACACCCAAAGGCAGGAAATAGTGTTTGGACCAGGAGAGGTGACAGTATAGGAGTCAGGCGTGGTGGCACACGCCTTTAATCCCAGCACTCAGGAGGCAGACACAGGTGGATCTCTGAGTTCGAGGCCAGCCTGGTCCACAGAGTGAGTTCCAGGACAGCCAAGGCAGAAGGAAGGAAGGAAGGAAGGAAGGAAGGAAGGAAGGAAGGAAGGAAGGAAGGAAGGAAGGAAGGAAGGAAGGAAGGAAGGAATCTGACAGGATGGCAGTTAACATCCAGGGCCAGGAGCGCACATCGAGTCCGGGGCAGATGCGGGGATGGGGTCTGAACAGGAAGGGTGCTGTGAGGATGTGTATTCTTGGGCAGTGGGGAGCAGGGGCCTAAAGGCAGACAAGAGTCTCCAGCACGAGGTTCACCGTGAGGCTGTCAGGGCTCTAAAGGTGACTGATCCCCCAGGACTGTGGATGACAGAGTCTGGCCAAGGCCTACTGCCTTCCAGAGAACACTGGGGGTCTAGCTGGTTCCAGTAAAAATAGCCTGAGTTCTGACCTCGGGGGGAGTTCTAAGAATGGAGGAGATAGGAAGAAGGAGGGGCCATCAGGGTGTATGTAACCTAGGAAGGAACCAGCAATGTCTTCTCGGTGGGTGACAGGAGTAATGCCAGTCTCATGTCCCTGGACCACAAAGACACACAGAGAGTCAGTGTTCTAATTAGATGATTTTATTGCAGATGCTTGGAGAGGGAGGCAAGAACCACAGATTCAGTTGGCTTCCAAGATCTGCTGAACCCAGGGCATGAGGGCTGTGACTCGGGAATACACAGCAGGAGTGGAGGTGGAGCAGACACCGCTGCCCCAGGACACAATGCCTGCCAGGGTCCAGGCTCCATCCTTCTGGCAGACCAGAGGGCCACCAGAGTCACCCTGCAGAGAAAGACAAAGGACTTGTCTTCAACCCTGATAAGGATACCTGGACCTGGTGGGGTGCAAGGGAGAGTGTAGGCAAGTCCTTGGGGTTCACTGACGGCACCAGCTGTGCTCAGGTCCTCCTGGAAGGACCTACATCTAGCCTCCCTCTGTGAGTAGGAGACACACACAGCTCACAGAGCTGGTGGCAAAAGTGGGTACCCAGGGGCGGTACAGCACCAACTGGGCAGAGGTGCCACCCAGGGGTGACTGTTGGCATCAGCCCATCCTTTTCTGGGCACTGGGAAGGCATGAGGTTCAGCAGAGAAGGGCAGGGGGCAGTGGGAACCAGGCCACTGTGGGCCTGTGCTCTCCACTAGCCTGAGCAGGGCTCGGCAGGTCTGGGAGAGGGTGGGGTGGAGGCTGTACCATGCAGGAGGAGACACCACTGGCGCCTGCGCAGATCATCACATCAGTGATCTTGGATCCCCAGAACTCCTTGCATTCAGCGGTGGACACAATGGGCAGGGCTGCCTGCTGCAGCTTGTCAGGAGTCTTGAGGGCTACAGGGACAGAGGGAGTGGAGTTGGGTCCCTAAGTCCACCAGCAGACTGGAGAGCACCACTGGGCCTTCCAAGCATCTGTGGGGCAGCTGCTGTCAGGTTCCACCACAGGCAGGGCTGGGCCTCAAGCACAGCTGTCATATTGTTCTTGCCCTGCCCAGGCCCAGCCCTCCTTGTGGCCATGGGAAGTGGGTATGTAAGTTTTCAAGACAGCATGGCCCCCACCCTGCTGGAGTCTCAGAGACCCATGATGGGACTCACAGTCAGTCTAGGGCCAAAGAGGACAGTACCTCCTGCTGGGCTGAGGGCTTCCTTCCCACATCTTATCAGCAATCCTTTGTTTGTGCTGGGTGAGTTTTAAACCTTAAGCCTTAACTGACACATACTAATTGTTAACTTTATAGATTGCTAGTTAATATTTTTTTTTCCAGACAGTGTCTCATTACTTGGCTCTGGCTGCCTGGAACTCACAGGATCTGCCGGCCTCTGCCTCCCAAGTACTGGGATTAAAGTGTGCTGCCGTGTCCAGCTTTAATTCACAAATTTCAAATTAAGAAATGGAAAATGTATTAATGTTGAAATTTAGTAAAAGAAAGGAGGGAAAGAGGGAAGGAAGGAAGGAAGGAAGGAAGGAAGGAAGGAAGGAAGGAAGGTAGGAAGGAAGGAAGAAGGAAGGGAGGCAGACACCATGGAGGTCACACCTGGAGGAGCCTGCTGCCCAGGCAGCCTGACCCTGGGGACAGCCTCTGCTGAACAAGGCCACAGCACACTCACCATTGTACTTCGTCTTGCCCCAGCCAGTGGTGGCACACACTGTCCCCACAGGGAAGTCATCGTCAGCACTGGGCAGACACACGGCAGACACAGTGTCAGAGAACTGGGCAGGAGTGGCCAGCTTCAGCAGGGTGATGTCATTGCGCACAGTGAGCATGCTGAACTTGGGGTTCTTGAAAACCTGTGGGGACCAGAAGCTTAGCTGAGACCTAGGAAGAGCTGGGCTCTGCTGAGTTGCAGGGACAAGCTCCATTCCTGTTGGCCCCATCAGAACAGAACAGAAAGAATTCTAAGGATAGCCCCAGACCCACTGTGCCCCTCCTGTCCTTCAAGCAGGCAGGGGCTTTCTCTGCTGGCCTTGCCCACCCCCAGCTTGTGGGCTGAGCCCTTCAGCCACACAGCAGCTTATGTACCTTGGCGATCTTCAGAACCTGGACGTTCTCCTTATCGGAGCCCTGGTCAAACTCGCCGGCCACCACCACATCAGATGTCCTAGGCATCGAGACACATAGGGGTGAAGATGAAGAATGGGTCTGGTCCCCTCCCCAACCCCAAATAAAGCTGGAAGCAGAACCCCAAGATAGTCTGGGACTCACGAGACCCCGCAGTGGGCAGCAGTGACCACCCAGTCTTCGCTGATGAGGGAGCCCCCGCAGAAGTGAAAGCCAGTTTTGTCCTGGGGAAGAGGAAGAGGAAGGTCAGTGCCTCCCACGTGGGCATCACCCCAGAATGTGCCTTCATGTGCCCAGAATCCCCCTCTCACCTGCAGGGACACCTGCCAGGGCCAGGAGCCAGGGACAGCATCCTCTCCATTGACGATCCTGGACAGACCCGTCAGCACAGGTTGGATGGCAGGGACCCCACAGCCTTGGGGGATAGGGATAGTCATGATGTAGAACTCCTCAGCCAACTCAGATCCACTGAGACCATGCCATCTCCCCTGGAAACATCTGGCTCCCCTCTAACCTCTTGGCTCAGGGGGCCCCACACATACAGCCTCCTGACCCAGTTATCCTCCCAGGAATGAAAAGAGGCACAGCTGCCCTATCCAGGCATATCACAAGAAAGGACCAGAAAACAGGCTGGACCAGTAGCCTGTCTGCCTCAACCTCCAGGCTGGACCAGTGGCCTGTCTGCCTCAACCTCCAGGCTGGACCAGTGGCCTGTCTGCCTCAACCTCCAGGCTGGACCAGTGGCCTGTCTGCCTCAACCTCCAGGCTGGACCAGTAGCCTGTCTGCCTCAACCTCCAGGCTGGCCATTCTGGGGAACCTGCCTAGTTCTGTAACTATTCATCATGTGAAATTTGGTTCTTTAATTTTGGTTTTGTTTGTTTGTTTGTTTTTGAGACAAGGTTTCTCTGTGTAGTCCTGGCTGTTCTGGAAGTTCCTCTATAGACCAGACTGGGTTTGAACTCAGAGCTCACCAGCCTCTGCCTCCCCATTACTGGGATTAAAGAGGCACACCACCATGTCGACCTCAGTTCCTCAATTTTTAAAGAAAATTAGACTTTGTACAGGTGTGTTGGTGCACTCTTCTAATATTAGCACTCAGGAGACAGGCAGGGAGATCTGAGTTCAAGGCCAGCCAGGGATACATGGTAAGCCTCTGTCACACTTGACAGAGAGAGAGAGAGAGAGAGAGAGAGAGAGAGAGAGAGAGAGAGAGACAGAGACAGAGACAGAGAGAGAAAGAAAGAAGGGGACTTGATTCTAGACCATGACAGAACACGTCACAGAAGAAGAAGACAGGCAGAGGGAGCGTCAGGCATCCTGGGCATGCCGGGACCCACTTGCTACAGTGGCTAGCACATCTGCACAGGGGCTTCACAGTTTGTCTGTACTTTGGAGCATTGTGACCCTGTGACCAGCTCCACCACTTCTGGAGTTCTCTGACTCCTCAAGGGCCAGCATCTCTCTGTCTTGTGCACAGAGACAAGGAAATGGACAAGGCCCTTCGATGATGACTGATCTACCCCCCAAAGTCACAATAATCCATTTTTATAATAGCCCAAACAATGAGAACTAAGAGTCATGTGTTCTCACAGCAGAGTATTTTAAGTGAGTGAGTTGGGTCTCCATGGCAACCCGGGTTGATCTACCACATTCTGAGTGGAAAAAGAGCATGTTGTAAAACTGACAGAGTCAGATACTGTTTATGTAATTTGAAGGTTATTTGCTTATGGATATATAAATATGTAGTGTGTTTGTATAAGCCTGAAGAAAATTGACTCAGAGTAGAGTGTGGGAGGGAGCAAAGGGAAGCTTGGCTGAATCTGGGTTATCATTTATAAAGAAGTATTTGGTCTGGTGGTGGTGGCATACACCTTTAATCCCAGCACTGGGGAGGCAGAGGCAGGGGGATCTCTGTGAGTTGGAGGCCAGCGATGTCTACCGATTTCCAGTACAGCCAGGACTACTGAGGCTGAGGAGATGGCTCAGTGGATAAGAGCATTCACCTTTAATGATGACCTCAGTTCAGATCCCTGACACCCACGTAAAGAAACAAAATAGGCTGGTGTAGTAGCAAATGCCTATAGTCACAGCTGCTCTGAAGGCTGAGGCAGGAGAACTGCTTGAGCCCAGGAGTTGGCAGACTGAACAACAGGGTGAGATGGTACTTCAGAACAAAATAAGCAACAGCAATTAAAAAACAAAAACAAAACAAAAGGGAGGGATAGAGAGTCTTCTGAAACTGAGTGTAATGGCGCACGCCTGTAATCAGGCACTTGGGAGATGGAGGCAGGAAGGACTACATTAGACCCTGTCTCCGCAGGAAGCATCATTTCCCAAGTGCAAGGACCACAGGACATACCACCACCTCTGGCTAATCTCTCCCCTTTGTTTTCACCAGTTATTTTCTTTGTTTTGTAAATGAAAAGCAAAATGTTAAGGTGGTTGTGGTGGCTGGCACTGTCTTTAACCCAAGGACTTGGGATGCTGAATCAAAAGGATCGCTCAAAGTTTGAACCAGCCTGGACTGCATAGTAAATTCTAGGCTAACCTGGGCTACACAGTGAGACCCTGTCTCAAACAAAAAAAGCAAACAAGAGAAAGAAAGCAAAATGCTCAGCATTTGCCAGCATGGTAACTAAACCCCCAGAAGGGCAGCTGACTCCTGATGGGCCACAGCACCCCCACCTCAGCCACATCTGGATCTACAGCCCACTGCTGGGCCCTGACTTGTCTTTCTGCTCCTGAAGCAGGGTATGAGGGCCCCGAAAGTCCTCACTGAGGTTTTAGTGTCCTGGTCGTGGTTCAAGCAGGAAGGGTGGAGGATCAGCTCTTTCAGTACAACTCCCTCCTTATGACCCCTTCCCTCTGATGGGACCTGAGCCCCAGCACTTACCAAAGGTGGCCCCCACAAGGGCAAAGCAGGACACGAGCCAAAGGAATGCCATGGTGCGGGTCAGGGAAGTGAGGCTTGCCTAGTCTGAGACTCTTTTATGTCCCCTAGGGTCCCCAAGCTCCACCCAGTCCCTGTGACCCTAGCCAACTTGGAAGGCCCAAGAGCCACCTCCCTGCTATCCAGAGACCTTGGACAGAAGTGGGGGCCAAGCTGCTTATCACAGTCGGGCTTGGCTCTTAGCCTGCCATGTCCAGCCCATGGGAAAAGGACAGCTGCCCTGACGGAACAATACCCATGAGCCTTGGTGGTGCCCAACATCCCCAAGGCACTGTGGGTAAGACTCCAGCTGGACCAGGAGCAATGCCCTGCAGAACCCTACTCCTGCATTCTTTCTGAGAGTTTGGCTAGGATACTCAGTGCCCATCCCCATGACACAGGGAGGCCTCCCAGCTCTTAAGTGAGGCAGTCCCAGGACAGATTCAAAGAAGCTGGTGATTGAGAGGCCTCAGAGAGGGTGGCTGGCCCATGACCACAAATATGTGTCACTCATTTGAAACAAAGGGTTCTATGGCCAGTGAGGATTATCCAGGACTCACCTTGTCCCCAGTGCCATCAAACGGTCTGAGTGTGGAGAGGAAGAGCAGGTCCTAGGCAGCAGGACACTAACCCCAGTGTGTCTGTGATAGGGGATTCCCTCCTGTAGTAATTCACAACAGGTAATTCCTCCTGTGGAATTAGTCTTGGGGCTGGGAGCACATGCCTCACACACATGAAGCCCTGGGTTCAATCCCCACCATATTATACACTGCTGATGTAAACTATAATCTAAGCAACCCAGAGGTAAAGGCAGGAGAATCAGAAGTTCAAGGTCACTCTCAGCTACATAGCAAGTTCTAGGCTGGCCTAGGCTACTGGAGAGCCTGTCAGCAAGAAGAAGAAGAAGGAGAAGGAGAAGGAGGGGTTAGAGGAAGAGGTGGACGAGGAAGAATAAGAGGAAGAAGAAGAAGAGAAAGAGGAAGGGAAGAGAAAGTGATTCTTTGTCTTTGGATAAAGTTTTAGTTTCTTTTCACGAGGATATATTACTGCACTAGAGTAATGTCTCGGACATTAAGATCACCTGCTGCTCTTGCAGAGGACCCAGGTTGGAGTTCTAGCACCCACCTGGTGGCTCACAACTGTCTGAAACTCTAGTTCCAGGTGATCCTACGCCCTCTTCAGGCCCCTTTGAGCACTGCATGTATGTGGGGCATAGGTAGACACAGAGGCAAAACACTAACACACATTTTTTAAAATGACATTTCTTTACTTAGGGGGCAGCATGCATGCGTGGCATGGTGTATATGAGGAGGTCAAAGGACAGCTTCTAAGAGTCAGTTCTCTCTTTCCATCATGTGGGTTCCAGGAATGGAATTCAGATGGTCGCGGTTGGTGGCAATTTTCTTTACCTATGGAGCCATCTCACTAGCCCAGAGCTTTGTTCCTGTAAAATGAGGCTTTGTTTCTGCACACATTACACAGTAACAAGCTCTTTCCATTGCTGCAGATGGGGAACCGAGACAGGGGAGAAGGCCACAGGGATGAATGTGTTCTCAACAGTGTGCATGCAGTCCCTCTGTCCTGTGGCCAGGCACTGTTCCAGACTGAGGTTCCAGAGCACATGGAGAGGCCAGAGGTGGGGACACACTGAAGCAGTGAGAATCTGAAGCAATGATGATCCGAACAAAGTAAGGACCCTGGGGGTGGGACTGCAGGTGCCGGAGGGTGCTACACATCCTCACTGTCCACCCAGTGACAGCTCCAGTGACACATGCCTGTCATCCCAGCACTGCAGAGGCAGAGGCCTGCGCATTGTGAGGACAGCCTAGGGGCTGGAGAGCCCTAAGATTTTCTAAAAATAATTTTCATTTCATGTGCATTCATGTTTTCCTGAATGTATGTCTGCGTGAAGGTCTCAGATCTGCTTGAAACTGGTGTTACATGCAATTATGCCATGCCATGTATGTGCTGGGAATTGAACCCAGGTCCTCTGGAAGAGCAGCCAGTGCTCTTAACCACTGAGCCATCTCTCCAGCCCCCTAGGTAAGGTTTTTAAACTATTCTATAAGGGACTGGAGAGATGACTCAGCAGTTAAGAGCTCTTGCTGTTCTCCCAAAGGACCAGAGTTTGGTTCCCGGTACCTGTCTCTGGTGGCTCACACCTACCTGTAACCCCAACTCTAGGGGATCTGATGCCTTCTTCTGCCCTCCGAGTACACACATATGTGCACATGCTTAGACACAGCCACACCACAGACACACGCACGCACGCACGCACACAGAAATAAAAATAAAATAAATACAATATTTAAAGGCTAGCCTGGACTACACAGCAAGTTTGTAGCTATCCTAGGTTGGAGATGTGTCTAAAAAACAATGTTGAAAGGAAGGAAGGAAAGCAGGCAGGAACTACAGAAAACTGAGTCTTCATCTAAGGCCCTGGAGCCCTTTGGCCGTCAAGGCCGAATGGCAGGAGCAGAGTCTGAGTCAAAAGGACACGTGTCACTAGGCTGCTGAAGCTGTTCATTTGAATCTGTTTGGATTCAGTGTGAGCAGATGTCCCTCCAGGACAGCCTGAGCTCTGGCAGCTAGAGCACAGCCAGGCCTCTCAGGGAGTGGCCTGCAGATCCTGAGCCCTGGGCCAGTAGCTCTCCCTAGTTACCACTGAGGCTTTTCCCTATGGTAGCAGCTGTGTAGCCGCCCTGCAGCACTGGGACCCTTAGCCACTGCTGTGAGGAATCCATGCTCCAGCTCCAGGCCAGGCTGAGTTACTGAATCCTCCCAAGTGCTCCACTCCTCTCCTCAGCCTTTCCAAGCAGGTGGCCAAGCCATTTGGACTTCCCTCGCCTAGGGGAATTTTCCAGAGCAGAGGACAGAAGCAGCTCCAGATCTCTGGCTCTTCCAGCTTCTGTGAAAGCCAAACTCATCCCAGACTCATGGACAAGGGTTGTCTGGCTCCAGACAGGAGAACAAGGGTTTGTGTGGCCCAGTTGGCTCTGAGTTACATCCTAAAACACCGTCAGGGAGTCTCTCTTCTCTCTATCTCTATCTTTTCCCTTCTTTTTTGATAAAAACATTACAGGGTAGCATGGACAGGATTACAATCTACTAAGATAAAGCTGTGGGTCACAAGAGTTGCAAAAGGGACTTAGGATATGTCTTTTACAATCAATGGGGTTTTCTTTCTTCTCTTTTTCTTTCTTCATTTATTTCTGAGATTTCCACAAAATTCCAACTTGGCTGCTGGGAAGGGAGGAGGTGATATGGGGTCATATATGCATGGTCTGCAGCACGACTCACTGCTATTTTAACATCCTCTTTTGAATCACCCCATGTAAAAGGAAAACTGTCTCTGTAGGCAACTTCTTCGGAGTTTGGTGTGCTACAATTCCTGACTCTCAGCTGGTAAAAGGCTTCAACCAGATGCTGGCTGAGTCTCTCTGGCTTGCCTGAGGAGAATAAGGATTTATTGGTGTGGCTTCTCCCAGATGGGCTGCGGGTGGCTGCCTCTCTCTCCTTAGGAGGCCCTCTCTACCATCCATTCTTTCTGTGTTCTGTAACCACTACTACCCTGTCCCTTCAGTATGAGGTGTGTGCCTACTGTAGGGAGTTCCTGTGTATTTCACCAGCCTTTGTGGCTTTCCTAAGCTCCACCCACCTCTGTGAAAATAGCTTTGATGAAACTCTCCTCCATCTATCCTGCTGTGACTCTTCAAATGATGCTTTCTTGGGGCTGGAGAGATGGCTCAGCAGTTTAGAGCACTGCTGCTCTTTCAGAGGACCCAGGTTCACTTCCCAGCACCCACATGGCAACTCACAACTGTAACTTCAGTTCCGGGGATCCCTCTTCTAGCCCCTGCAGGCACCAGGCACACACATGGTGCATGTATATACATGCACTCATATACATATAATAAAAATAAATTCAAAGTAATGTGTTCAGATCTGACATGGTGGTTCATATCAGTAATTCCAACATGCTAGAGGCTGAGGCAGGAGTATTGCTGTGAGTTTGAGGTCTCCACCAAACAGAAATTCTCCTCCAATTACTTGGAGATTTTTGTTTTTGCTTTTGGAGACCAGGTCTCACCCTGTAGCTCAGACTGGCCTGGAACTCATGATGTTGCCCAGGGTAGCCTGAGAAATACGTGAGAAGATGGGCAACAGCAACAATGATAACAAAATATAAAGTAAAACCACAGTGTGGTATCACTTTCTGATTATTGGGATGTCTACAGGGTCTCACTCTGTAGCCCAGGCTGGCCTAGAACTTGTCATATAACCCAAGCTGGCCTTAATTTCCCTGCTAGAATTAGAGGCATGAGCCACCGTAACTAGCCTATAACTTAATGTGCAAAAATGGGTCTGGGACATAGCTGTGTTGGTAGAGTGTCTCAAAAAATAAACAAAAAAAACAGAGAGAGGAATAAATGCTGGTGAGAAGGTGAACAGAGCAGCTGCTGGGGTAGAACTCACTAGCTCCCAGAGAGCTAAAGGTAGCATCATTTTATGATCCAGCAATTCCACAAAAAATCCACAAGAGCAAGGACTTGGGCAAATGGTCACACACCAACGTTCACAGCAGTTGTGTTCACACACAAGAGCCAGTACCAGTCACCACCCCGAATGTCAGTTCCGCAATGAATGACTGGATATATAAAATATGGAATATGTAGTCAGAGTTCCTGTGTCCCACCCATCCCGCAGTCACTTATATAATAATCACTAAGGTGCATATATTATTTACAAACTGGATGGCCTATGGCTCAAGCTTCTTGCTAGCTAGCTCTTATAACTAAACTCAGCCCATTATATTAATTGATATGTTACCACGTGTTTCATGGCTTTACCTGTGTGCCATTATATGCTGCCCCCTGGATGGCGGGATGGCATCTCCCCTGCCTCTCCTTTCTCCATTCACTCTCTCCCTTGGATTTTCCCACCTAGCTCCATCCTACCCTGCCATAGGGCAACACAACTTTATTTATCAACCAGTCAGAGCAACACATATCCACAGTGTACAGAAAGACATCCCATAGCAGGAATATGTACAAAATTGAATATTATTCAGTTATAAAAAGGAAGGCAGAGCCGGGCGGTGGTGGCACACGCCTTTAATCCCAGCACTCGGGAGGCAGAGCCAGGCGGATCTCTGTGAGTTCGAGGCCAGCCTGGACTACCAAGTGAATCCCAGGAAAGGCGCAAAGCTACACAGAGAAACCCTGTCTCGAAAAACCAAAAAAAAAAAAAAAAAAAAAAAGGAAGGCAGTATAGCCACCTGCCAGTGTAGGTAAGGCGTGAAAACATAATGCTAGCTGAAGTTAGACAGACAAATGATGTTGGATGAGTCCCTTACAGCAATATGGTAATGGGGAAATTCTCATAGGAACTGGGTTAGAAGTACCTTAACAGGGACTAGAGAGAAAAGACACTGAAGTTCAATGGGTAGAGGTTCTGTTTGGAGTGAGTAAAAGAAGTTTTGGGCTGGAGACATGGCTCAGCTGTTAAAATATACGCTCACAACCAAAAATAAAATAAATTTTGAAGACTAGTGTGGTGGCACACACCTTTAATCCCAGCACTCAAGAGGTAGAGGCAGGCAGATCTCTGTGAGTTCAAGGCCAGCCTGGTCTACTTAGCAAGTTCTAGGCCAGCCAGAGCTACATAATGAACCCTATCTAAACCAACCAACAAAACAAAAATAAACCAAACCCCACCACCACCAAATCTGGGTATGTAACTTGAGTGGTCACCTTCAGGAACTGGAGAGATGGCTCAGCAGTTAAGAGCTCAGGGTGGCTCACCTAGGAAGTGGAACAGGAACAGAATCTAAACAATGGCACTCAGGCCAAAGAGGCTGTCACTCAGTACCTAGCCCACACTGTCTTAGTCAGGGTTCTATTTCTGTGAAGAGATACTGTGACCACAGCAACTCTTATAGAGGAAAGCATTTAACTGGGGTTGGCTTACAGTTTCAGAAGGCTGATGTTCCTAGGGCTAACCCCAGACATTGGGTCCTGTGGGACAGGAAAGACAAGTTTGGAGGGACAAAGGTCCTCTTAACACCTGAAGATAAGCTTGTGTGCACTGGTGACTTAGCACCTTTGGAACCTTCATATTTGACCCTTTAAATGTCTTTTCTTTGGCCGGGAAGGGTGGCTCAGTAATTAAGAGCACGGGTTGCTCTTCCAGAGCTACTGAGTTCAATTTCCAGCAGCTGTATGGTTGTTCAAAACCATCTATAACGGAATCTGATGCCCTCTTCTGTCATGCAGACCTACAGGAAGACAGAGCACTCATATACATAAATAAATCTTTTAAAATGTCTATGCACTGGGCAGTGGTGGTGCATACCTTTAATCCCAGCTTGGGAGGCGTAGGTGGCAGATCTCTGTGAGTTCAAGGCCAGCCTAGTCTACAAAGTGAGTTCTAGGACAGCCAGAGCTGTTACAAAGAGAAACCCTGTCTCAAAAAAAAAAAAAAAAAAAAAAAAAAAAAAAAAAAAGTCTTTTGTGAGCAATTCCTGTACATCAAGAACAGAGCAAGAACTTTGGTCTGTCCTGCATCCTCACACAGGTCCTGTGAAGCTAGTAATGATGTGACCCTCAGGTTGTTGATAGGGAAACTGAGACTCTGAGCTGAGTCAGTTACCACCCTCTTCACACTCAATGGCTGGCCAAGGAGTCCAGGTCCTCAGTGTCCTCATAGTCAGCACATATCATATTGAATTGACCCATAGGTGAAAAAAGGGAAGCTCTGACTGGCTGGGCATGGGGAAGTGGGTAGGACCCCCAGCTGCCAGGTTCTTCAGTGATTCTGGGCCTGAAGGGGAGCATGTGGTCTAGAGTTATCTTCCAATGTCTCCATTGCGGAGGCAGCATCACACTCCCCAGGGCCTGGCCAACACACGCTTCCGACAGGTGGATGACTGCAGTGGCCTGGCCCTGGTAGCAGCATCAGCCTGCGCAGACATGTGCTGTCCGTGGGAACCCACAGCTGGCCTGACCGATCAGGCACGAGGGGCTGTGGGGGGCTGTGGGAACCTGGGCAGCTGCCACAGGGTTGTGAGCAGCAGGGTTGGGGATGGGGGTGGGAACCATGACAGTGCTGGCTGGCTCAACTCACAACAACAGCCCTGTGGAAAGGTGCAAGGGAACTATGCAGGGGGGCAGCTCCCCGGCTTGTAATCCTGACCCCGTGGGGAGTAAGATGCCCTCAAAGAGCTAGCTCCAAATACTCTCAGAAAGGGAGTTGCCTGGGGAAACCGAGGCCCAGTGCACAGGGACCAGATGAAGGGAGGGGAACTTTGAGATTTTTTTGATATTGGGGATTGAATTCCGGACCTTAGCACTTGAGCATGTTAGGTAACTACTCTACCCCTGAGCTACATATGCCCTAGCCTTTTTGGTTTGTTTACTGAGACAGGGGCTTATGTAGCCCAGGCTTGTCTCCAGCTTACTAAATGGTGGAAGATGGCCTTGCACTTCTGATCCCAAGGCCTGGATTCAACTAGCTCTTCAAAACATTTCTATTTATTTATTTATTTATTTACTTATTATCTTTGAAAAGAACATGAACTTAGGATCCACCTGTCTAACCTCAGAGTAGCTGGGTTCCAGGCCTGTGGAGTCATTTCTCTTGAGTTGAATATTCACAGACAGAAGGCCCAGGCGGTACGGTGAGCAGATGTTTGTGGAAACTATTAGCAGTTTTCCATACTGATTATCTAGCAGTTTCCTTTAATAGCAGAACAGAAAGATTCAAGCCTTGCCAATTCTGAGACTCACCTTTATGAAATTTTTCTGCTTCAGCTAGGGGCCGGCTTACCCAGGACTTACCCTTGTCATAGTGTGTAAATAATCCCAAGAGCAGTTCAACTACTTGCTTCTTTGCCTAATCTCTTCTCTCCAAGGTTGATCTCCAGCTGAGTGAGTTAGGGAAATGCCTTCCTCAGTGACAACGTATCTCAATCCCTGAATTAACCAGAGATCCCACTGTGGAAAACATCCCCTGCGGGGGGGGGGGGGGGGGGGGGCATGATCACCCCTGACATTCTACATCATGGACTCCTCGTGTTGGAAATGTGTTCCTAATGAATGATTCCCCTTAAACTCAGAGAGCTACGTTAAGGAAGGGAATGGCTCAGTTGCCTTTAGCCTACTGGCTATGGGTGGTTTAGGACTTCTGTTGGTCTTTTCTGTGTCAAACACACAGATTGCAAGCCCAGAGTCACTTTGAGATCTTTGGCAGCAGTTAACTCTGCAGCTCACACACAATTGAGCCTGTATGATAATGAGTATTCAGAGACGGGTAATGCCTGGGGGGTGCTCACCAACCTAAGACAGAGCGCCTGTGTGGCCTGGGCAGGTGTCTTCATGACGGGTAAGGTGACCTGCTGACGTCCCACATAACCTAAGTCAGAAGCTCATTTTTTAGTAAAGGGGGACCTGTAGGGCCCTGGCCCCCGTTTTGGGTAGTTGGTGCCTTGCTTGCTGACCTTGACCTTGATATCCTCCCTATGCTAATTCCCTGCTGGGTTCCACCGTCCTGAATGCTTAAGGGAAGTTCCTTGTCTGTGTATCCTGCATAATGAGCGTTAACAGCTTAGATGCAAGATTGTAAAACATCGATAGCAAACTTCTGCCCTCCAGGGTTCTCCCATTGTGCTGTAAGCCTGTATTTAAGACCTCTTCCGTCCTTCAATAAACAGCATTTGGCATTAAAAAAAGAAAGGCCTGGAGAGATGGCTCAGAGGTTATGAGCACAGACTCCTCTTCCAGATGTCCTGAGTTCAATTCCCAGCAACCACATGGTGGCTCACAACCATCTGTAATGAGATCTGGTGCTCTCTTCTGACCTGTTGTCATACATGCTGTATACAAAATAAACAAATAAATCTTAAAAAAAAAAAAAGAATGATCAAATGTAAAAGTGGATGACAGAAATCAGCTTGGTAATTTAAAATATATACATATAATAATAGTAATTTATACATGGACTGTGGAGAATGAAATCAATAAACTTGTCTTGTGTTCTGTAGCCATTTGGTCACTTTCAAATATTAAAAATTAGAGTTTCTTTCTGAAAAAACAAAACAAAAAACAAAAACTCAGAGAGCTGACAGTTTACCAAAACAAATGGTTCTCTCTTGTTCCTGGACACCCCTGGCCCCAGCTAGATGACATTTCTTACACTTCTCAGCAGTGGTCACAGTCACATGATCCAGGCTGGACAGCCGAGTAAATGATGTCCACTTTTCAGCTTTGCCCAGGGAAGTCTCCCAGTGTGGCACACCATGGTCTTTCTTCTTTCCAGTCGACATGCCAACGATGGCCACTGAATTGTGGCCACTGGGGACCCAGCTTCACAGCCCACCCTGGAATAACACAGTGCAGAGTTCTGCTGATGGCGCTGTCAGTGCTGTGGACACCAGGCTGTGGCTCTTTCCTCAAGACGCCCATCTCCGTTGCCATTTATTTTCTTAAGATTTATTTATTTTTATTTTATGCATATGATGTTTCTCCTGCGTGTCTGTCTGTGTACTACATTACATGCATGCCTGGTGCCTGGTGTAGGATTCTTTGGAGCTTGAGCTACAGACAGTTGTGAGATGCCTTGTGGATGCTGGAAATTGAATCCGGGTCCTCTGCAAGAGCAGCCTGTGCTTTTAACCGTTTGAGACATCTCTCCAGCCCTGTCCACTCAAGATATTTTAAAAAGCATATTTTTTCCCAACTTTTCTTTAGGAAATTTTGAATTCAAGTCTTCAGAAAGTCTGTTAAGTTAGGCCTGCCATTGCCCCAGAAACTGTTCATCTAGATTTATCAGTCAACACGTTTTGATACATGTGGATACTCACACATTGGCAGGGTCTTACCATGTAGCCTTGGCCTCCTGGGATTTACAGGCATAAACCACTATGCCTGGCTTCATGGATCATTTTTATTTCATAGGCTGGGGGTAGAGTTGTGAGTGCTCATGGGACAGTACACATTCGGGTGTCAGAGGACAACTTCTTAGAATCAGTTCTCTGTCAGGCTTAGTGGTGAGTACCTCTATGGGTACCTCTACCTGGTAAGCCATTTTATTGACTTAAAATGTACTTTATGTCTTAAGTCTTAACAGTTTGTTATTGTTGTTTTTGAGACAGGGTTTCTCTATGTAGCCCTGGCTGTCCTGGAACTCACTCTGTAGACTAGGCTGGCCTTGAACTCACAGAGATTTGCCTGCCTCTGGCTCCTGAGTGCTGGGATTAAAGGCGTGCACCACCACCACCCGGCTAAGTCTTAACATTTTTTGTTTCGTTTTGAGTCATTCTTGGTAATCAAACTAGTGCCTTGTGCATGTCAGCCAAGCACACTGACCCTGCTCTATACCTTCATCACTCCCTTAACTTGGGGGAGCGGGGTGGTGCTGCAGATCAAACCCAGATGTTCATGCACAGTAGGCAGAAGCTGAGGTGCCGAGCTACACCCACGCCCAAATATTAGAAATTTTACCTACAGAATAGATAACTAATTGGATGCACCCTTTAAGAGCAATTGCAAGAGGCTAGGCTGTATGTAGTTCTGTGCTTTTAGCATGTACAAAGGCCCCAGGCCCGGCTGGAGGTTACTGCAGGAGCATAGAGTTGCCTTCAGAGCAGTATTAAGAAACAGGATGTTTAGGAGGTAACTGGCCCCTGAGGTCTATCCTCTCACACATGGGACTAAAATTCTTATGAAAGAGCAAGCTCAGCCCATTTTGCCTCTCTAGCCCTTCTACCTTTCTTCAGGTGGAGACTAGTAAGGTGGCAGCCTTCACAGGGCTGTTTGGACTCAGATTCACCAATGTGGCTGGCCCCTTGATCTTGGACTTGCAATATCCAGAGCAGGGCAGACCTCAATTTCTGTTTGTTATAAACTGTCCTGACATGAGTATTCTGTTGTGGCAGCACAAGACAGATGCAGAACACAGGGTAACGCAAATGGAGCATCCTGCCGGGTCGGTGGAGGGTTTATATCAGGCTTTTTCCTTCCTAAATCAGAAATAAGGAGAAATACAGGGAAAATGTAATGGTTTGAATAGGAATGGCCTCCATAGGCTCATATTTGGAATGCTTAGTCTTCAGGGAGTGACACTACTTGGGAGGGATCAGGAGGTGTGGCATTGTTGGAAGAAGTCTGTCACCAGGGACTGCCTTTGATGTTTCAAAACCTCAAGCCAGGCCCAGTGGTTCTCTCTCTCTTCCTGCCCTTGCAGATCCAGATGTAGAACTCCCAGCTCCTTCTCCAGCACCATGTCGGCCTGCATGCTGCCATGCTTCCTGCCATGATAATGGACTAAACCTCTGAAACTGTAAGCCAACCCCAGTTAAATGCTTTCCTTTATAAGAGTTGCTGTGGTCACAGTGTCTCTTCACAGAAATAGAACCCTGACTAAGACAGTGTGGGCTAGGTACTGAGTGACAGCCTCTTTGGCCTGAGTGCCATTGTTTAGATTCTGTTACTGTCCCACTTGCTGGGAGCTGCTCTGAGCTCTTAACTGCTGAGCCATCTCTCCAGTTCCTGAAGGTGACCACTCAAGTTATATACCCAGATTTGGTGGTGGTGGGGTTTGGTTTATTTTTGTTTTGTTGGTTGGTTTAGATAGGGTTCATTATGTAGCTCTGGCTGGCCTAGAACTTGCTAAGTAGACCAGGCTGGCCTTGAACTCACAGAGATCTGCCTGCCTCTACCTCTTGAGTGCTGGGATTAAAGGTGTGTGCCACCACACTAGTCTTCAAAACTTATTTTATTTTTGGTTGTGAGCGTATGTTTTAACAGCTGAGCCATGTCTCCAGCCCAAAACTTCTTTTACTCACTCCAAACAGAACCTCTACCCATTGAACTTCAGTGTCTTTTCTCTCTAGTCCCTGTTAAGGTACTTCTAACCCAATTTCCTACGGGAATTTCCCCATTACCATATTGCTGTAAGGGACTCATCCAACATCATTTGTCTGTCTAACTTCAGTTAGCTTTATGTTTTCACACCTTACCTACACTGGCAGGTGGCTATACTGCCTTCCTTTTTATAACTGAATAATATGTACATATTCCATATTTTATATCTCAGGTCATTCATTGCGAAACTGACATGCGGGGTGGTGGCTGGTACTGGCTCTTGTGTGTGAACACTGCTGCTGTGAACATTGGTGTGTGACCATTTGCCCAAGTCCTTGCTGTTGTGGATTTTTTTTTTTTTTTTTTTTTTTTGGTTTTTCGAGACAGGGTTTCTCTGTGTAGCTTTGCGCCTTTCCTGGAACTCACTTGGTAGCCCAGGCTGGCCTCGAACTCACAGAGATCCGCCTGGCTCTGCCTCCCGAGTGCTGGGATTAAAGGCGTGCGCCACCACCGCCCGGCAGTTGTGGATTTTTTGTGGAATTGCTGGATCATAAAATGATGCTACCTTTAGCTCTCTGGGAGCTAGTGAGTTCTACCCCAGCAGCTGCTCTGTTCACCTTCTCACCAGCATTTATTCCTCTCTCTGTTTTTTTTTTTTTGTTTGTTTATTTTTTGAAACACTCTACCAACACAGCTATGTCCCAGACCCATTTTTGCACATTAAGTTATAGGCTAGTCACGGTGGCTCATGCCTCTAATTCTAGCAGGGAATTTAAGGCCAGCTTGGGTTATATGAAAAGTCCTAGGCCAGCCTGGGCTACAGAGTGAGACCCTGTAGGCATCCCAATAATCAGGAAGTGATACCTCACTGTGGTTTTACTTTATATTTTGTTATCATTATTGCTGTTGCCCATCTTCTCATGTATTTATCAGGCTACCCTGGGCTACATCATGAGTTCCAGGCCAGTCTGAGCTACAGGGTGAGATCTAGTGTCCAAAAGCAAAAACAAAAATCTCCAAGTAATTGGAGGAGAATTTCTGTTTGGTAGAGACATCAAACTCAGAGCAATACTCCTGCCTCAGCCTCTAGCATGTTGGAATTACTGATATGAACCACCATATCAGATCTGAACACATTACTTTGAATTTATTTATTTATTTATTTATTTTTTTTTGGTTTTTTCGAGACAGGGTTTCTCTGTGTAGCTTTGCGCCTTTCCTGGAACTCGCTTTGGAGACCAGGCTGGCCTCGAACTCACAGAGATCCGCCTGGCTCTGCCTCCCGAGTGCTGGGATTAAAGGCGTGCGCCACCACCGCCCGGCTGAATTTATTTTTATTATATGTATATGAGTGCATGTATATACATGCACCATGTGTGTGCCTGGTGCCTGCAGGGGCTAGAAGAGGGATCCCCGGAACTGAAGTTACAGTTGTGAGCTGCCATGTGGGTGCTGGGAAGTGAACCTGGGTCATCTGAAAGAGCAGCAGTGCTCTAAACTGCTGAGCCATCTCTCCAGCCCCAAGAAAGCATCATTTGAAGAGTCACAGCAGGATAGATGGAGGAGAGTTTCATCAAAGCTATTCTCACAGAGGTGGGTGGAGCTTAGGAAAGCCACAAAGGCTGGTGAAATACACAGGGGCTCCCTACAGTAGGCACACACCTCATACTGAAGGGACAGGGTAGTAGTGGTTACAGAACACAGAAAGAATGGATGGTAGAGAGGGCCTCCTAAGGAGAGAGAGGCAGCCACCTGCAGCCCATCTGGGAGAAGCCACACCAATAAATCCTTATTCTCCTCAGGCAAGCCAGAGAGACTCAGCCAGCATCTGGTTGAAGCCTTTTACCAGCTGAGAGTCAAGAATTGTAGCACACCAAACTCCGAAGAAGTTGCCTACAGAGACAGTTTTCCTCTTACATGGGGTGATTCAAAAGAGGATGTTAAAATAGCAGTGAGTCGTGCTGAAGACCATGCATATATGACCCCATATCACCTCCTCCCTTCCCAGCAGCCAAGTTGGAATTTTCTGGGAATCTCAGAAATAACTGCAGAGAGAAAAGGAGAAGAAAGAAAACCCCATTGATTGTAAAAGACCTGTCCTAGGTTCCTTTTGCAACTTTTGTGACCCAAAGCTTTATCTTATCAGATTGCAATCCTGTCCATGCTACTCTGTAATGTTTTTATCAAAAAAGAAGAGAAAAGCCGGGCGGTGGTGGCGCACGCCTTTAATCCCAGCACTCGGGAGGCAGAGCCAGGCGGATTTCTGTGAGTTCGAGGCCAGCCTGGGCTACCAAGTGAGTCCCAGGGCAGGCGCAAAGCTACACAGAGAAACCCTGTCTCGGAAAAAAAAAAAAAAAAAAAGAAGGGAAAAGATAGAGATAGAGAGAAGAGAGACTCCCTGACGGTGCTTTGGGATGTAACTCAGAGCCAACTGGGTCACATAAACCCTTGTTCTCCTGTCTGGAGCCAGACAACCCTTGTCCATGAGTCTGGGATGAGTTTGGCTTTCACAGAAGCTGGAAGAGCCAGAGATCTGGAGCTGCTTCTGTCCTCTGCTCTGAAAAATTCCCCTAGGCGAGGGAAGTCCAAATGGCTTGGCCACCTGCTTGGAAAGGCTGAGGAGAGGAGTGGAGCACTTGGGAGGATTCAGTAACTCAGCCTGGCCTGGAGCTGGAGCATGGATTCCTCACAGCAGTGGCTAAGGGTCCCAGTGCTCCAGGGCAGCTACACAGCTGCTACCATAGGGAAAGCCTCAGTGGTAGCTAGGGAGAGCTACTGGCCCAGGGCTCAGGATCTGCAGGCCACTCCCTGAGAGGCCTGGCTGTGCTCTAGCTGCCAGAGCTCAGGCTGTCCTGGAGGGACATCTGCTCACACTGAATCCAAACAGATTCAAATGAACAGCTTCAGCAGCCTAGTGACACGTGTCCTTTTGACTCAGACTCTGCTCCTGCCATTCGGCCTTGACGGCCAAAGGGCCCCAGGGCCTTAGATGAAGACTCAGTTTTCTGTAGTTCCTGCCTGTTTTCCTTCCTTCCTTTCAACATTGTTTTTTAGACACATCTCCAACCTAGGATAGCTACAAACTTGCTGTGTAGTCCAGGCTAGCCTTTAAATATTGTATTTATTTTATTTTTATTTCTGTGTGTGTGTGTGTGTGTGTGTGTGTGTGTGTGTGTGTGTGTGTGTGTGTGCATGTGTGCGTGCGCGCGTGCATGCGTGCGTGCCTGAGTGCGTCTGTGATGTGGCTGTGTCTAAGCATGTGCACATATGTGTGTACTCGGAGGGCAGAAGAAGGCATCAGATGCCCTAGAGTTGGGGTTACTGGTGGGTGTTAGCACCAGACACAGGTACCGGGAACCAAACTCTGGTCCTTTGGGAGAACAGCAAGAGCTCTTAACTGCTGAGTCATCTCTCCAGTCCCTTATAGAATAGTTTAAAAACCTTACCTAGGGGGCTGGAGAGATGGCTCAGTGGTTAAGAGCACTGGCTGCTCTTCCAGAGGACCTGGGTTCAATTCCCAGCACATACATGGCATGGCATAATTGCATGTAACACAAGTTTCAAGGGGATCTGACACCTTCACGCAGACATACATTCAGGAAAATATGAATGCACATGAAATAAAAATTATTTTTAGAAAATCTTAGGGCTCTCCAGCCCCTAGGCTGTCCTCACAATGTGCAGGCCTCTGCCTCTGCAGTGCTGGGATGACAGACATGTGTCACTGGAGCTGTCACTGGGTGGACAGTGAGGATGTGTAGCACCCTCCGGCACCTGCAGTCCCACCCCCAGGGTCCTTACTTTGTTCGGATCATCATTGCTTCAGATTCTCACTGCTTCAGTTTGTCCCCACCTCTGGCCTCTCCGTGTGCTCTGGAGCCTAGCCTGGAACAGTGCCTGACCACAGGACAGAGGGACTGCATGCACACTGTTGAGAACACATTCATCCCTGTGGCCTTCTCCCCTGTCTCGGTTCCCCATCTGCAGCAATGGAAAGAGCTTGTTACTGTGTAATGTGTGCAGAAACAAAGCCTCATTTTACAGGAACAAAGCTCTGGGCTAGTGAGATGACTCCATGGGTAAAGGCAATTGCCACCAACCACGACCATCTGAATTCCATTCCTGGAACCCACATGATGGAAAGAGAGAACTGACTCTTAGAAGCTGTCCTTTGACCTCCTCATATACACCATGCCACGCATGCATGCTGCCCCCTAAGTAAAGAAATGTCATTTTAAAAAATGTGTGTTAGTGTTTTGCCTCTGTGTCTACCTATGCCCCACATACATGCAGTGCTCAAAGGGGCCTGAAGAGGGCGTAGGATCACCTGGAACTAGGGTTTCAGACAGTTGTGAGCCACCAGGTGGGGGCTAGGACTCCAACCTGGGTCCTCTGCAAGAGCAGCAGGTGATCTTAATGTCCGAGCCATTACTCTAGTGCAGTAATATATCCTCGTGAAAAGAAACTAAAACTTTATGCAAAGACAAAGAATCACTTTCTCTTCCCTTCCTCTTCTTCTTCTTCCTCTTATTCTTCCTATTCCTCTTCCCCTTCTCCTTCCCCTTCTTTTTTTTTTTTTTAAAATTTATTTATTATGTTTACAGTATTCTGCCTGCAGGCCAGAAGAGGGCACCAGATCCCATTATAAATGGTTGTGAGTCATCATGCGGTTGCTGGGAATTGAACCCAGGACCTCTGGAAGAGCAGTCAGAGCTCTTAACCTCTGAGCCATCCCTCCACCCTGAGAGAAAGACAGGATGTTTTTTGTTTGTTTGTTTGTTTTTTGGTATTTCGAAACAGGGTTTCTCTGTGTAGTTTTGTGCCTGTCCTGGAGCTCACTTTGTAAACCAGGCTGGCCTCGAACTCATAGAGATCTGCCTGGCTCTGCCTCCCAAGTGCTGGGAATAAAGGCGTGCGCTACCACCGCCCGGGTCTTCTTGTTGTTGACAGGCTCTCCAGTAGCCTAGGCCAGCCTAGAATTTGCTACGTAGCTGAGAGTGACCTTGAACTCCTGATTCTCCTGCCTTTACCTCTGGGATGCTTAGATTATAGTTTACATCAGCAGTGTATAACGTGGTGGGGATTGAACCCAGGGCTTCATGTGTGTGAGGCATGTGCTCCCAACCCCAAGATTAATTCCACAGGAAGAATTACCTGTTGTGAATTACCACAGGAGGGAATCCCCTGATCACAGACACACTGGGATTAATGTCCTGCTACCTAGGACCTGCTCCTCCTCTCCACACTCAGACTGTTTGATGGCACTGGGGACAAGGTGAGCCCTGGATAATCCTCACTGGCCATGGAACCCTTTGTTTCAAATGAGTGACACATATTTGTGGTCATGGGCCAGCCGCCCTCTCTGAGGCCTCTCAATCACCAGATTCTTTGAATCTGTCCTGGGACTACCTCATTTAAGAGCTGGGAGGCCTCTCTGTGTCATGGGGATGGGCACTAGGTCTCCTAGCCCCACTCTCAGAAAGAATGCAGGAGTAGGGTTCTGCAGGGCATTGCTTTCGGTCCATCTGGAGTCTTATCCACAGTGCCTTGGGGATGCTGGGCACCACCAAGGCTCATGGGTATTGTTCCGTCAGGGCAGCTGTCCTTTTCCCATGGGCTGGGCATGGCAGGCTAAGAGCCAAGCCCGACTGTGATAAGCAGCTTGGCCCCCACTTCTGTCCAAGGTCTCTGGATAGCAGGGAGGGTGGCTCTTGGGCCTTCCAAGTTGGCTAGGGTCACAGGGACTGGGCGGGGCTTGAGGACCCTAGGGGACATAAAAGAGTCTCAGACTAGGCAAGCCTCACTTCCCTGACCCGCACCATGGCATTCCTTTGGCTCTTGTCCTGCTTTGCCCTTGTGGGGGCCACCTTTGGTAAGTGCTGGGGCTCAGATCCCATCAGAGGGAAGGGGTCATAAGGAGGGAGTTGTACTGAAAGAGCTGATCCTCCACCCTTCCTGCTTGAACCATGACCACATTACCGAAACCTCAGTGAGGACTTTCGGGGCCCTCATACCCTGCTTCAGGAGCAGAAAGACAAGTCAGGGCCCAGCAGTGGGCTGTAGATCCAGATGTGGCTGAAGTGGGGGTGCTGTGGCCCATCAGGAGTCAGCTGCCCTTCTGGGGGTTTAGTTACCATGCTGGCAAATGCTGAGCATTTTGTTTTCTTTCTCTTCTTTGCTTTTTTTGTTTGAGACAGGGTCTCACTGTGTAGCCCAGGTTAGCCTAGAATTTACTATGCAGTCCAGGCTGGTTCAAAATTTGAGCGATTCTTTTGATTGCGCATCCCCAGTCCTTGGGTTAAAGACAGTGCCAGCCACCACATCCACCTTAACATTTTGCAAAAACAAAGAAAATAACTGGTGAAAACAAAGGGGAGAGATTAGCCAGAGGTGGTGGTGTGTCCTGTGGTCCTTGCACTTGGGAAATGATGCTTCCTGCGGAGACAGGGTCTAATGTAGTCCTTCCTGCCTCCAACTCCCAAGTGCCAGATTACAGGCGTGCGCCATTACACTCAGTTTCAGAAGATTCTCTATCCCTCCCTTTTGTTTTGTTTTTGTTTTTTAATTGCTGTTGCTTATTTTGTTCTGAAGTACCATCTCACCCTGTTGTTCAGTCTGCCAACTCCTGGGCTCAAGCAGTTCTCCTGCCTCAGCCTTCAGAGCAGCTGTGACTATAGGCATTTGCGACTACACCAGCCTATTCTGTTTCTTTACGTGGGTGTCAGGGATCTGAACTGAGGTCATCATTAAAGGTGAATGCTCTTATCCACTGAGCCATCTCCTCAGCCTCAGTAGTCCTGGCTGTACTGGAAATCGGTAGACATCACTGGCCTCCAACTCACAGAGATCCCCCTGCCTCTGCCTCCCCAGTGCTGGGATTAAAGGTGTATGCCACCACCACCAGACCAAATACTTCTTTATAAATGATAACCCAGATTCAGCCAAGCTTCCCTTTGCTGCCTCCCGCACCCTACTCTGAGTCAATTTTCTTCAGGCTTATACAAACACACTACATATTTATATATCCATAAGCAAATATCCTTCAAATTACATAAACAGTATCTGACTCTGTCAGTTTTACAACATGCTCTTTTTCCACTCAGAATGTGGTAGATCAACCCGGGTTGCCATGGAGACCCAACTCACTCACTTAAAATACTCTGCTGTGAGAACACATGACTCTTAGTTCTCATTGTTTGGGCTATTATAAAAATGGATTATTGTGACTTTGGGGGGTAGATCAGTCATCATCGAAGGGCCTTGTCCATTTCCTTGTCTCTGTGCACAAGACAGAGAGATGCTGGCCCTTGAGGATTCAGAGGACTCCAGAAGTGGTGAAGCTGGTCACAGGGTCACAATGCTCCAAAGTACAGACAAACTGTGAAGCCCCTGTGCAGATGTGCTAGCCACTGTAGCAAGTGGGTCCTGGCATGCCCAAGATGCCTGACGCTCCCTCTGCCTGTCTTCTTCTTCTGTGACGTGTTCTGTCATGGTCTAGAATCAAGTCCCCTTTCTCTCTCTCTCTCTCTCTCTCTCTCTCTCTCTCTCTCTCTCTCTCTCTCTCTCTCTCTGTCAAGTGTGACAGAGGCTTACGATGTATCCCTGGCTGGCCTTGAACTCAGATCTTCCTGCCTGTCTCCTGAGTGTTAATATTAGAAGAGTGCACCAACACACCTGTACAAAGCCTAAGTTTCTTTTAAAATTGAGGAACTGAGGTCGACATGGTGGTGTGCCTCTTTAATCCCAGTACTGGGGAGGCAGAGGCTGGTTAGCTCTGAGTTCAAACCCAGTCTGGTCTATAGAGGAACTTCCAGAACAGCCAGGACTACACAGAGAAACCTGGTCTCAAAAAACAAAACAAAACAAACAAACAAACAAAACAAAACAAAACCAAAATTAAAGAACCATGTTTCATAAGATGAATATTTCCTGAAATAGGCAGGTTCCCCAAATTGGCCAGCCTGGAGGTTGAGGCAGACAGTCTACTGGTCCAGCCTGGAGGTTGAGGCAGAGAGGCCACTGGTCCAGCCTGGAGGTTGAGGCAGACAGTCTACTGGTCCAGCCTGGAGGTTGAGGCAGACAGGCCACTGGTCCAGCCTGGAGGTTGAGGCAGACAGGCTACTGGTCCAGCCTGTTTTCTGGTCCTTTCTTGTGATATGCCTGGATAGGGCAGCTGTGCCTCTTTTCATTCCTGGGAGGATAACTGGGTCAGGAGGCTGTATGTGTGGGGCCCCCTGAGCCAAGAGGTTAGAGGGGAGCCAGATGTTTCCAGGGGAGATGGCATGGTCTCAGTGGATCTGAGTTGGCTGAGGAGTTCTACATCATGACTATCCCTATCCCCCAAGGCTGTGGGGTCCCTGCCATCCAACCTGTGCTGACGGGTCTGTCCAGGATCGTCAATGGAGAGGATGCTGTCCCTGGCTCCTGGCCCTGGCAGGTGTCCCTGCAGGTGAGAGGGGGATTCTGGGCACATGAAGGCACAGTCTGGGGTGATGCCCACGTGGGAGGCACTGACCTTCCTCTTCCTCTTCCCCAGGACAAAACTGGCTTTCACTTCTGCGGGGGCTCCCTCATCAGCGAAGACTGGGTGGTCACTGCTGCTCACTGCGGGGTCTCGTGAGTCCCAGACTATCTTGGGGTTCTGCTTCCAGCTTTATTTGGGGTTGGGGAGGGGACCAGACCCATTCTTCATCTTCACCCCTATGTGTCTCGATGCCTAGGACATCTGATGTGGTGGTGGCCGGCGAGTTTGACCAGGGCTCCGATAAGGAGAACGTCCAGGTTCTGAAGATCGCCAAGGTACATAAGTTGCTGTGTGGCTGAAGGGCTCAGCCCACAAGCCGGGGGTGGGCAAGGCCAGGAGGGAAAGCCCCTGCCTGCTTGAAGGACAGGAGGGGCACAGTGGGTCTGGGGCTATCCTTAGAATTCTTTCTGTTCTGTTCTGATGGGGCCAACAGGAATGGAGCTTGTCCCTGCAACTCAGCAGAGCCCAGCTCTTCCTAGGTCTCAGCTAAGCTTCTGGTCCCCACAGGTTTTCAAGAACCCCAAGTTCAGCATGCTCACTGTGCGCAATGACATCACCCTGCTGAAGCTGGCCACTCCTGCCCAGTTCTCTGACACTGTGTCTGCCGTGTGTCTGCCCAGTGCTGACGATGACTTCCCCGTGGGGACAGTGTGTGCCACCACTGGCTGGGGCAAGACGAAGTACAATGGTGAGTGTGCTGTGGCCTTGTCCAGCAGAGGCTGTCCCCAGGGTCAGGCTGCCTGGGCAGCAGGCTCCTCCAGGTGTGACCTCCATGGTGTCTGCCTTCCTTCCTTCTTCCTTCCTTCCTACCTTCCTTCCTTCCTTCCTTCCTTCCTTCCTTCCTTCCTTTCCTTCCTTCCTTCCTTCCTTCCTTCCTTCTTTCCCTCCTTTCTTTTACTAAATTTCAACATTAATACATTTTCCATTTCTTAATTTGAAATTTGTGAATTAAAGCTGGACACGACAGCACACTTTAATCCCAACACTTGGGAGGCAGAGGCCGGCAGATCCTGTGAGTTCCAGGCAGCCAGAGCCAAGTAATGAGACACTGTCTGGAAAAAAAAATATTAACTAGCAATCTATAAAGTTAACAATTAGTATGTGTCAGTTATGGCTTAAGGTTTAAAACTCACCCAGCACAAACAAAGGATTGCTGATAAGATGTGGGAAGGAAGCCCTCAGCCCAGCAGGAGGTACTGTCTGTGAGTCCCATCATGGGTCTCTGAGACTCCAGCAGGGTGGGGGCCATGCTGTCTTGAAAACTTACATACCCACTTCCCATGGCCACAAGGTAGGGCTGGGCCTGGGCAGGGCAAGAACAATATGACATCCGTGCTTGAGGCCCAGCCCTGCCTGTGGTGGAACTTGACAGCAGCTGCCCCACAGATGCTTGGAAGGCCCAGTGGTGCTCTCCAGTCTGCTGGTGGACTTAGGGACCCAACTCCACTCCCTCTGTCCCTGTAGCCCTCAAGACTCCTGACAAGCTGCAGCAGGCAGCCCTGCCCATTGTGTCCACCGCTGAATGCAAGGAGTTCTGGGGATCCAAGATCACTGATGTGATGATCTGCGCAGGCGCCAGTGGTGTCTCCTCCTGCATGGTACAGCCTCCACCCCACCCTCTCCCAGACCTGCCGAGCCCTGCTCAGGCTAGTGGAGAGCACAGGCCCACAGTGGCCTGGTTCCCACTGCCCCCTGCCCTTCTCTGCTGAACCTCATGCCTTCCCAGTGCCCAGAAAAGGATGGGCTGATGCCAACAGTCACCCCTGGGTGGCACCTCTGCCCAGTTGGTGCTGTACCGCCCCTGGGTACCCACTTTTGCCACCAGCTCTGTGAGCTGTGTGTGTCTCCTACTCACAGAGGGAGGCTAGATGTAGGTCCTTCCAGGAGGACCTGAGCACAGCTGGTGCCGTCAGTGAACCCCAAGGACTTGCCTACACTGTCCCTTGCACCCCACCAGGTCCAGGTATCCTTGTCAGGGTTGAAGACAAGTCCTTTGTCTTTCTCTGCAGGGTGACTCTGGTGGCCCTCTGGTCTGCCAGAAGGATGGAGCCTGGACCCTGGCAGGCATTGTGTCCTGGGGCAGTGGCGTCTGCTCCACCTCCACTCCTGCTGTGTATTCCCGAGTCACAGCCCTCATGCCCTGGGTTCAGCAGATCTTGGAAGCCAACTGAATCTGTGGTTCTTGCCTCCCCCTCTAAATATCTACAATAAAATCATCTAATTAGAACACTGACTCTCTGCGTGTTTGTGGGCCAGGGACATGAGACTGGCATTACCCCTGTCACCCACCGAGAAGACATTGCTGGTCCCTTCCTAGGTTACATACACCCTGATGGCCCCTCCTTCTTCCTATCTCCTCCATTCTTAGAACTCCCCCCGAGGTCAGAACTCAGGCTATTTTTACTGGAACCAGCTAGACCCCCAGTGTTCTCTGGAAGGCAGTAGGCCTTGGCCAAACTCTGTCATCCACAGTCCTGGGGGATCAGTCACCTTTAGAGCCCTGACAGCCTCACAGTGAACCTCGTGCTGGAGACTCTTCTCTGCCTTTAGGCCCCTGCTCCCCACTGCCCAAGAATACACATCCTCACAGCACCCTTCCTGTTCAGACCCCATCCCTGCATCTGCCCCGGACTCGATGTGCGCTCCTGGCCCTGGATGTTAACTGCCATCCTGTCAGATTCCTTCCTTCCTTCTTTCCTTCCTTCCTTCCTTCCTTCCTTCCTTCCTTCCTTCCTTCCTTCCTTCCTTCCTTCCTTCCTTCCTTCCTTCTGCCTTGGCTGTCCTGGAACTCACTCTGTGGACCAGGCTGGCCTCAAACTCAGAGATCCACCTGTGTCTGCCTCCTGAGTGCTGGGATTAAAGGCGTGTGCCACCACGCCTGACTCCCATACTGTCACCTCTCCTGGTCCACACACTATTTCCTGCCTTTGGGTGTTTAGAGGCTGGATCCCCCTGGCTTCGGTCTCTTTGTCAGGTTACAGATGGAGTAGCCCCTCCCTGGGTCAGGACTGCTGTGTCTCCTCTTGAGAGGGTGCCTGACCTCATTAACAATGCAATGCCTTTACTGGAGACTTACAAACTGGTATCTCGAGCTTATCATTTCATTCTCATTTCTTCTTCAATAGAGATGCTCCCCTATCTGTCACTAAGGCCCTCGTGGTACCGTTCACACAGAACACACTGGGTAAATAGTTATTCCTTTACCAATTTTTAGGCATCTTTTCTTTGCCAATTATAAAAGTTACCACGTTACACATTTAATGTGCGCATGTGCGTGCATTTGTGGGCATGTGGAAATCAGGGGACAGTTTGCTGGGGTTGGTTCTCTCCTTCCACCATGTGGGACCTGGGAATGGAACTCAGGTCATCAGACTGGGCAGGAAGTGAGTCAATGGGCCATCTCTCTGCCCACTTTATGTATGTGTGTATATATATGATCTATATTAATTATGTATACTTAATATTTCTTTTCTGTGTTATGTGTATGCGTCTTTTGTTTGTATGTCTGTACGTTATGTGCATGCATGTCCGCAGAGGCCAGAAAAGAGTGTCAGATCCCCTAGGACTGAAGTTACAGACAGTTGTGAGCTGCCATGTGAGTGCTGGGAGCTGAACCTGGAAAGAGCAGCCAGTGCTCTTAACTGCTGGGCCATCTCTCCAGCCCCACTCTCCCGCAACAGTGACCAGTTCGCGATTGCATGTGTGCATTTAGACAAGCTGAGGGTTTTGACCCATTGTCATCATTACTGAACCTTAAATATTCCCACCTTGGCCAGCGGGGAGCGTCTTCAGGGGGTACTTTGGACACTTTGACATAGTCTTTCCTTGTTTCCTTGCTATATGACATGATACCAACCTCCCGTCTGGGATTAAACAAAACAAAATAGGGGTCACGTCATAGTCCAGGTTGTCTTTGAAGTTGTAATCCCCCTCCCTTTTGCCTCCCAAGTGCTGGGGGTTTACAGGTGTGAGCCAGTACACACAGCCTTTTAGTTTTCAGTAGTCATTCATAATTTTGGTTTATTCTTTATTTTTAAGACAAGGTTTCTCTGTAGACCAGGCTGGCCTCAAACTCACAGAGATTTGCCTGTCTCTGCTTCCCACGTGCTGGGATTGAAGGCATGTGCTACTATTCCCAACACAAGCCACTCATAATTTTGAAGGATTTTTTTTTTTTTTTTTTGCCTTAGTGTGTTTGCAAGAACGTGCTTCTCTTCCCCCTGGTTTCCCTTATTTCTTGAGTGGTCAGTGTGAGAGACCAGCTCCCACATTTTTCCCAGGGTACTCCTAATGGGGGAGAAGTGGAAAATATTTAGATAGGATAGAGGGGAATGAGACAGATAGAAACACAGGATAGCTCAGGAGGGCCTGGATCCTTATCCACTGGCCCCTCCTGTCTCTTCTAAAGGGATTTTTTATAGGAATGCCAAGGGGTGGAGCAAAAGACCTCCTCCTTGCACAGCCGAGTGTAGACCCTTCCAAACACCTGGTAACCACGCATGGTCAAGCAATCCTCTAAGGCAGCTCTGCTGGGTAAAGCAAGCTCAGAGCTCACTAGGAACCTTTGTGGGCCTCCACAGGTCAGACACCCCAGAGCAAAGATAACAGAGGCAACCTGAGCATTCATTAGAGCTAAGACAATAGAGACAACCTGAGGCCAGGTCACTCTTTGCCCAGGAAAGGATCCGGACCTGGTTAATCTGTTGCACAGTTAAATCTGCATATCTTCTGGCCTTCTCCTAATGGTCTTCTATCTACTTGTCTGTCTGTACTGGGAATTTAATCTAAGGCCTGCTGCCTGCTAGGTGAGCACTCTTCTACTAAGCTGTGTCCTCAGCCCTCCCTGCTACTTGTTTTGCTGTTTTGTTTTTTGAAGACACGGTCTCTCTTACTATGTAGTTCTGACTAGCTGGGAACTCACTGTGCAGACCAGACTGGTCTACAAAGAGAGTTCCAGGACAGCGAGGACTGTTACACAGAGAAACCCTGTCTCAAAAATCAAAAAAAAAAAAAAAAAGAAAGAAAGAAAGAAAAGAAAAAAAATTAAACAGAATTTAAAACATCCAAAAAGTTACTTGCTTTTAAAAATCTGTTTCATTGCAGAGCTGCCAGTTTAAGTTGTGCTGGGATCAAGAAAAATGGGCCTTGGCGGTTCGTGTTCCTGGAGTTGTGTGCATGCTAGTGGATGCTCACATGCTCCAGAAGAGAATTTGACATTGCTGCTGCCGTTGTTGCTGTTATATTGCAAGCCCAGTGCCACTTTGAGATCTTTGGCAGCAGTTAACTCTGCAGCTCACACACGATTGAGCCTATATGATAATGAGTATTCAGAGACAGGTAATCCTGGGGGGTTGCTCACTAACCTAAGACAGAGTGCCTATGTGGCCTGGGCAGGCGTCTCCATGATGGGTAAGGTGACCTGCTGATGTCCCATGCAACCTAAGTCAGAAGCTCATTTTTTAGTAAAAGGGGGACCTGTAGGCTCTGACCCCCGTTTTGGGTAACTGTTGCCTTGCTTGCTGACCTTGACCTTGATATCCTCCCTATGCTAATTCCCTGCTGAGTTCCACCCTCCTGAATGCTTAAGGGAAGTTCCTTGTCTGTGTATCCTGCATAATGAGTGTTAACAGCTTAGATGCAAGATAGTAAAACATCAGTAGTGAACTTCTGCCCTCCGGGGTTCTCCCATTGTGCTGTAAGCCTGTATTTAAGACCTCCTCCCTCCTTCAATAAACTGCATTCGGCATTAAATAAATAAATAAATTTTTTAAAAAAAGAAAGAAAAAATCAGTTTCAGAAATGTTCTCAGCCATTCTCTTTCCAAATACTATGTGTGCTGTCTGCCTGGTGACTCTGGTGGCCCTCTGCTGCCTTAGGACTCTACTTATACATATTATAACGAGCTAAATTTTGGCCACTAGGGACATTTTATCCTTGTGTCTGGAACCCATAAATGTTATTTTTAAAAATGGTCTATTTTGTTGTTTGTTTTTGAAACAGAGTCTTGGATGTATCCCAAATTGGCTTCAAACTTTCTATGTAGCTGAGGGTGACTGTGGTAGTTTAAATGTAATTGGCCCCCATAATCTCATAGGGAGTGGCATTATTAGGGGGTGTGGCTTTGTTGGAGTGGGCATGGCCTTGTTGGAGGAAATGTATCACTGTGGGGGTGGGCTTTGAGGTTTCCTATTCTCAGGATACCACCCAGTGTCTCAGTTGACTTCCTGTTGCCTCTGAGTCAAGATGTAGGACTCTTAGCTACCTCTCTAGCACCACATCTGCCTGCATGCCACCATGCTCCCCGTCATGATGATAATGGACTGAACCTCTGAAACTGTAAGTGAGCCCCCTCAATTAAATGTTTTCTTTGTAAGAGTTGCCATGGTCATGGTCTTTCTTCATAGCAATAGAAACCCTAACTAAAACAAAGGCCCTGAATTTAAATATATATATTTTATTTTATGAATTTATATATATATATATATATATATATATATATATATATATATATATATAATCTATGGAAGTGGGGAGGCCAGGGCCAAGTGAGTGTGGGTACTAGTGGAGACCAGAAAGGGCCTCAAATCCCCCAGAACTGGAGTTCTAGGCAGTGGTTAGCCATTGGATGTGGGTGTTGAGAACCAAACTCAGTTCCTCTGCAAGAGCAGTAAGCACTCTGAACCTCTGAGTGACCTCTTCAGCCTGACCTTGAACATCTGCTTCACCTGCCTCCCCAGGACAGGCCTGTACCACCATGCTGGATGTATGTGGCTCTCGGGATGGAGCCCAGGGCTTCATGGGTGCTAGGCAAACGCTACCAACTGAGCTACCGACCGGTCCCCAGGCTTGACAACACGCAGATGTGATTACATCACAGATCTTGGCACGAGTCCTAAATCCAACCACAGGCTCCTGAGAGAGGCTGAGATGACACCCGGAGACGAGTCCTGACAGAGGAGCAGAGGCTGCTGTGCTGCTCTGCCGGGCAAAAGAAGGCTGAGAGGGTGAGCATGGAAGACACCGCCTCCCTCGGCCTCTGACACTGCGATCTCAGTGCAGTGGACTCGGGATGAACTTCCAGCCTCCAGAATGGTGAGAGGGCCGCCCCACCCCCCCCAGACTGTACTTTTTCTTTACCTCTCCAACCTAAACCCATCCGTGTGTCCTTAGCTTTAGTTTGTAGTTTTCCACATCAGGGTTTCTTTCTTTCTTTCTTTCTTTCTTTCTTTCTTTCTTTCTTTCTTTCTTTCTTTCTTATTTTCTGTGAAAATATATTGTATTTTTTATTTTTATGTGTGTGTGTCTCTGTGTATTTTTTTTAAAACTTTCTTTTTTATTTATTCTTTGTGTCTTTCACATCACGCATCTCCATCCCATTCATTTCCCTGTCCCTTCGTATCCATCCTCTGCCCTTGCAAGCTCCCCCTCAAAATAAAATAAAATAAAATTTAAGAGGAAAGCAAAAAAAGGAAAAATCAATCTCGTCATGGATGCTGTAATGTGATACAGTGATAAACCCTTTTATCCATGTATCTTTATTTGCAAGTGTTTGTTGCAGAGTCCTTGGTCTGGTTTGAGGCCTCTGGTTTCTGCCACACTATCAGTGCTGGGCCCTGGCTGGGACTCCTCTTGGACACCTGCTGTTGCCCTGTGTCGTGGAAATCCTGCAGCTTTGGGCCTGCAGGACCCTCCACGTCAGGGTTTCTGTTTGAGTCTTTCCAAGGCTGGAGGATGGCTCAGTGGTTAAAGCACTTGCCTTTCAAGTATGAGGACTGCATTCTGGATCTCCAGAACCCATGTAAAGGTCAGGTGTCAGAGGGGGCCCACCTGTACTTCCAGTCTTGGAAAGCAGACAGGGGATCCCTATGCAAGCTGTGCCCAGGCTGGTCTCAGTGGCCTGGGCTCTGACATCCTTCTGCCTAGGTTTGACTGAGAGACCCTGCCTCCATGAACAAGGTGGAAGAAGAGTGATTGAAGAGAATTTCCAACATCATCTGTGGGCCTCCACATGTCCATACACACATGCACATACGCACATATGCGTGCTCACGCATGTACACACACACACACACACACACACACACACACACACGGAAAAGGGGAAAACATGTTATCTCTTCATTATATAAATGCCCTGTAGATATTTCTCTTGAGAGTTTGGACATATGATGCTACCTCATTGAGTCAAGCTAGTTTTTTTGTTTGTTTGTTTTTCGAGACAGGGTTTCTCTGTGTAGTTTTGGTGCCTGTCCTGGATCTCACTCTATAGACCAGGCTGGCCCCGAACTCACAGAGATCCGCCTGGCTCTGCCTCCTGAGTGCTGGATTAAAGGGGTGGGCCACCGCCGCCTGGCTAGTTTTGTTTTGTTTGTAGAGTTTTTAAAGGTTTTATTTTATGTCCATGGGTACTTTGCCTGCATGTATACCTGGTGCCCCCAGAGACCAGAAGAATCAGATTCCTTGGATCTTGAGTTACAGATGGTTGTGAGCTGCCATGTGGGTGCTGGGAGTCGAACCCAGGTCCTCTAGAGGAACAGCCAGTGGTCTTAAACACTGAGTCATTTTTCTAGACCTTTCTTTTCTCTCTGAGACACATGCTCATGTGTCCCAGGCTAGTCTTGAACTGCCTATGTAGCTGAGGATGCCCCTCAACGTCTGGTTCCCCAATGCTGTGAACACAGGTGTGAGCTACCTCACCTGGCTCTGAATATGATACAATCTGCGGCATTCTTTATGAGATCTCTTTACCATGTGAAGGAACTTTTCTCCCAGTCTTACTTTTCTGAGTGCCTTTGACAATGAAATGAAGATGGATTTTGTCCAAGGCCCTTTCTGCATCAACTGAGATGGGCATGTGATCTCTTCCTTCATTTTCTTGACATGGTACATTACACTGACCGATCTTCTCATGTCAAATCACTCTTTGCACACTTGGGACAAATCCCACGTGCTCAGGGTAGAGGATCCTTTTAATACGCTATTGGATTCACTCAGGTAGTGTTTTCATCTATACCATGAGGAACATTTGCTCTGCAGTTGCCCTTTCTTGTGATAGAATATTGCTTTCCCAAGTCATTTATGAATGCCCAGTTTATGGGATTATGGGATGGTGAGGACTAAACCTCATATTCTACCAACTGTGCTTCATCTCTGTGTGTGTGTGCGTGTGTGTGTGTGTGTGTGTGTGTGTGTGTGTGTGTGTGTGTGTGTGTGCATGCGAATATGGAGGACAAGGATGCTTTTCTGGTGTTATCCTCTGTCACTCTCCACCTCATTTTGTTTGAGACATGACCTCTCACTGAACTGAAGCTTGCTGTTTCTGGTAGGGTGACTGGCCAGCAAGCTCCCGGGAGCCCCTTGTCCCCCAAAGCTGGGATTCCAGGCACATACAGTCACACCTGACTTGTGCTTGGGTCCTGAGGATTTGAACTCCAGTCCTCTTGCTTTCACAGCAAGCCTCTTAGCACTGAGCAATCTTCCCCCCTCCTGCCCCCACCCCCTACCGTCCACTTCTCGATGGAGAACAAAGCTCACAACTCAGAAGTTTGCAGTTTTATCGGGGACTATGGGGGTCCAGCACCTCAATAGTCCCCTCCCAGGGTCCGGGAAGAATCTACAACCAGTTGATAATTAATCTTTGATGAGGAGAAATGAATCTATGTACACGAAACTCCTTAGTCCATACACTTTATAATTCTGTGTCAGTTACAAGCTTATATTCTGCTCTCATATTTAGGTCTTTTTTTGCCTGATTTCTCTCTACACTTGTCCGTGGTCCCCTCTGGGTTCTATCTTAATTCCTTCATCTTGTTCTGCCCCTTCTAGGTTCTCATCCATCTTGTTCCTTCCCATATCATCTTTTCTCCCATCTCTTTCTCTCTCCTCATCTCGTTCTTCCTCATCTTGTTGTTCCCCATCTGGCTCATCCTCATCTTCCATCTCATTCCTCTAGTCCTCTCTTCTAGCCCTTCAATCTAGTTCTTCCCCATCTCAGTTTGTTCCTCTCAAGTTCTTACCCGTCTAGTTCTTCCATTCTCTTTTCTCTTCTCTGACCCCTGTGCCCTGGAAGTCCTGGTATATAAAGCCAGGCTTCCAGGGTCAAATGGAAGGGTGATAAGAATCACATAGCGAGGCAATAACCGTTAATTATCATTTGCAACCCCAAAGGGAAGTGACCAATGGGGAAATGAATTAACTAAAGGCTGAATTCAGTTAATATCTAAGAAGAGGGATCTTATGTGCTCAACTATAATCTTAAACGTGATTGGTAGAAAATGTTAAGAATCTATAAGTTGCTAGGTCAATGGGAGAAAATAGAACTGTCTTCTTTTTTCCTGTGGCTCCTATCTGTCCAAGCTATCTGCCGTTTTTCTGCAGGGTGGGGGAAAGTGTGCTCTGTCGCTAGGCAACCTGTGTACAGCTGGATGCCTCTGGTGATAGTTAAAGGGAGATCTGGAACTGGAGGTAAGGCTTGGGAAAGGAGGAAGTAAGGCTTAATTGGCACATCTGCCAGGCCTTCTCAAATGGGTAGCCTGGATGGTTAAGTCTGTTCTTTGAGAGTACAGAGGTATCTCTGATAAAGTACTCTCCTCCATCTGGGGCTGGACCTGGCCGGATGCTGCCAATGCTGATAATTACAGGGAGGCTTGAACTGGGGTTCTGGCTGAGCATAGCTGTCAGTGCAGAAGGTTATCTAAATATTCCTAGAAGTGGTTAGGTAAGGAGTTAGCGGTCTATAAAGTTAGTAAGGCTGTAAGAAAGAGGGGTCCGAGCTGAATTGTGTAAAGCTATTACTTAACGTCCACCTGACCTAGGTGGTGTCTCCTTGTGGAATTTACCTTAAATCAGGAGACTTGCATGTGGACTGTTATTACTGCTAGTCCTTGAAAGTGGCCAAGGGAGATATCTGATTCCAGAGAAAGCCTTTCCTGAGGCTGTTCTCCAAATACCTGGAATGTGTATGTCCAGAGAGTGATCAGTCCACACTGTTAGCCCTTCTTAGGGAAAAGTCAATTGGGAAAACTATGAAGGCACACATGATTTTCATAACAGAATACAGCTGATATATAACAAGCCAAGTAACACCAAAAACTCCTTGGGATTTGGCTTTCTCTGGAGGAATTCCCTGATTCCTCCAGGTAGTGACTTTGCCATAACCAGCTGAGTTCTTATGATATATTCCTGCGGCCTGCAGCACAGTTTGACGGTTTCTCCTAACACGGGCACATACTCATGGCACCAGGAGCCCCAGAGCTGCCCTGCCCATCAGCCCCCTCCTCCCAGCCTGTGGTGGTCACTGTTGGACTTCCACACCACAGCTGCAACCCTCCAGCCTAACGCTGTCTCCCGTGACTGAGGACACAGCGCCAGAGCATTCGCCAGCTCAGATCTGTGGTTTTGATTTTGAGATAGGATCTCACTGAGTTGCCCAGGCTGGTCTCAGCCTCCTAGTCACTTGTCCTTCTGCCTCAGGCCTTGAAAACTGGACCTGCAGGTTTACAGGATGCCAGCCCCCTCTTCTCCTCTGGGTCAGATTTCTGCAATCTGAGGAATTTACCTCCATTGTTTCTTCAGATGGATATTTATATCCCGTTTGATTTTATGTGTGCTTCCTGGGCTAGATACTGCATTTCTCCTGGTATCTTTCACATCACATGTCTTTGAGTTTTTTATTTCTCTTTCCTGCTTCTGAGAGTGTTCTTTAACCTGACCTAATTTACTAATTTCTTTGATGCATTAGTTTTATTATTAAGCTTATCTACTGCTGTTACTGCAATCACAACAGATTGTTTTTGTTGTTGTTTGTTTGTTGGTTTTCCAAGACAGTGTTTCTCTGTGTAGCCCTGGCTGTCCTGGAACTCGATCTGTAGACCAGGCTGGCCTCTGCCTCCTGAGTGCTGGGATTAAAGTTATGCACCACCACAGTCGGGCTTGTTTGTCTGTTTTGAGACAAAATTTCACTCTGTAATTTAGGCCCTGAAACTCACTATGGAATCCCTTCTGTATTCAAATTTATGGCAATCCTCCTGCTTCAGCCTTCTGAGTGCTGGGATTACAGGACTAAGCTACTTACCATTCCCTTGTCAATAACTCTAGTTTGGATACCATTTCTACTGGATTCTTTAATTTTTTTATTTGATATTGCTAACATCTTTTGTTTACTGTGTTTATTTTGCTTGTTTTGAATCTTGTCCACATGCCCTGATGTTCCTTTTTCTAATGGAATCTGTAATCCCAATGAGTGGGTTTTCTTTTCGAGTATTTTCTTTTCTTGTTATTTAATTTACTAGTGCTGAGGGAAGAAATCGAAGTCCCAAGATCACGCAGAGAGAGTGAGGTGAGTCCTTTGAAAAGCCCCACACTCCAGAACACCAGGGAAACACTTCCCCTGCCGCAAGGATGTCTCTGAGTGGCATCCAGAGAAGACTGGGAGGGACGGGATGGGAACAAGGAGATCTTCCCGTCATCCTTGGCTCCTCACTTGCACCTGGCCCCTGCACCCCGAGGAATGGAGGAGCTGTTGCAGGCAGGCCAGGGCTGGCACCTCTTGCCCACGGTGTCAGAGTGGGAGAAACAGCAGGTTCTGGCCCTTCCTATTTCATCCTCCCACAGCCCGTCCTCAGCCTCTGCCGCTGGCCTCAGCTGTGACTCCTGCTCCCGGTCCATCTCTGCTTCCTCTCGGTTTTCTCTGTGTCTCCCCTGGTCATTCTGGGTGAGTCAGCCATAGCCACATTAGCCTGGCCTGTTGGTGGGCATGGAGCTGGGCTCCTTTCTACATTTCTCAGGGTTCTTCATAGTATTTTTTTCTCTGCCTTGTAGAATACTAGATATTCTGATGGTATGGAGTTGAAGCTAAGGCTGCCAGGACAACTGAATTATTAAGGACATGAAAACAGCCTTGATTTGGGGTGGAATTTGTGCAGAGAAGTCAAACAAAAGGAGAAAGGCTAAGAAGAAGAGCAAAACTTAAAACAGGGTACTTCAAAGATTGCTATCGGGCCAGGGCACACCCTTAATCCAACACTCAGGAAGCAAACGGCTCTCTGTGAGTTCAAGGCCAGTCTGCTCTATATACAGAATTCTAGACTAACCATGAGCTGTTATAGTGAGTTCCTGTCTCAAAACCATGATTAATTAATTAAGATCCAGGACTAGGGGTTGGAGATGTAGCTCAGTGGTGGGGTGCCTGTGTTGTGCCCGTGTCTCGAGACCCCCAAGCAAGACCACCACAGAGCCAGTATCCAATGCAAGTACAAAGGGCTTTAATTAAAACAAGCAAGCCCGGACTTGGTCTGCATCCAACACACTGGCTAGCCAGGTGAAGGAGGACGGCCCTGAGCTCTCAGAGTAAAGGGGTTTTTTTTGTTTGTTTGTTTTGTTTTTTTCTTTTTCGAAACGAGGTTTCTCTGTGTAGTTTTGGTGCCTGTCCTGGATCTCACTCTGTAGACCAGGCTGGTCCCGAACTCACAGAGATCTGCCTGCCTCTGCCTCCCAAGTGCTGGGACTAAAGGCGTGCACCACCACCGCCTGAGTAAAGGGTTTTTAAAGGGAAAAACCACAAGGTGGAGGTACAAGCCTTTGCATTTCAGGGTCACACTTCAGTTAACAGGAACATTTAGCCAAGAGAAGAACTACAGAAGACAAAATACATTTGGAGACTCTCCCAGTACCATTGGAGACTTGGATGGATTAAACCTCTGTTTTAGCTTCATAACTATTTTTTGGCCAGCAGCCTACCCACCCTGGGGCGGGAGTGGAGAGGTGGAGGTTGGGGGGGTGAGGGTAGGGGCGGGTGGGGAATAGGGGTGGTCCGCCTTAACCGGAGTCTTAGCTGGGTGTCTGTGTCTCTGGAAAAATGGAGTTTGTCTTGCTCTCTCACCTGCCTAGCATGTGCAAGGTCCTGGCTGGGTTCTATTCCCAACAAAAACAGAGAAATTTAATATCCTCTAGCCTCAGGCTGAGGCTGGGGAGATAGCTCAGCAGTTAAGAGAATTTATTGTTCTTGCAGAGGACCTGAGTCCAGATCCTAGCACCCACATTGGGTGGCTCCCAACTGCCTATAACTTCAGCTCCAAGGGATATGACACCCTCTTCTGGTTTTCTCGAGCATCTACACTCACATACACATACTCACCTACACACACATACATTTTTTTTTCTGGTTTTTTGAGACAGGGTTTCTCTGTGTAGTTTTGGTGCCTGTCCTGGATCTCACTCTGTAGACCAGACTGGCCTCAAACTCTAAAGAGATCTGCCTGCCTGTGCCACCTGAGTGCTGGGACTAAAGGCGTGCGCTACCACCACCTGGCACGTGCACTTTAAAAAAACTTCAACAGATGTGGTGGCGCACACCTTTAATGCTAGCACTGGGGAGGCAAAGTCAGGTGGATCTCTGAGTTTGAGGCCAGCCTGGTCTACAGAGTGAGTTCCAGGACAGCCAGGGCTACACAAAGAAACCCTGTCTCAAACAAACAAGCAAGTAAACAAAAAGGAGTTCAATCTTTTTTTATTTTTTATTTTATTTATTTATTTATTTTTGTTCTTCAAGACAGGGTCTCTCTGTAACATTCCTGGCTGTCCTGGAACTCACTCTGTAGACCAGGCTGGCCTTGAACTCACAGAGATCTATCTGCCTGCCTCTGCCTCCCAAGTGTTGGGATTAAAGGTATGCGCCACTACTTCCCAGCCAAAGGAGTACAGTCTTAAAAATATATTTTATTTACTCTTTGATAATTTCATACAATGTATTTTGACCATGTTTATCTCTTTCTCTCAGACCCCCCAACTCCCACATTCCCACCTCCAACAAGAGTGCAACTTCTTAAGAAAGTCCCAGCAGCTCCATGGGGGAGAGCGCTTGGACCCAAGAGCGAAGGACACATATCTTGTTCGAGAGCTTCTTATATACAAATAAATGTGAGGTGTAATTAATACAAAAACAGAACAGCAAACACAAACCTAGGTCCATTTTCCTCCTGCCAAGTCCCAATGTGCCTCTGGCGAGCCTGAACTCAGCAGTTCTGAGATAGGGTTGCCACCTGGTGGTCAGTGTGAAAATTGCACAGCCATTTTCTAAACCAGCTCTGTGCCTTACCAAAAAGAAATAGGTGAATTAATTTTAATAATGTATTTATTTCAATATATTGAAGTATTATCATTTAACATTAAACAATTTTCATTTTATTTTTAAAATTATGACTATTATAGTGTCTTATGAGAATTTACATTTACATCTCTATATGCTAAATTTTCTCTCCCTCTTTCTTTCTTTCTTTCTTCCTTTGGTTTTTCAAGACAAGGTTTCTCGGGGTAAAAGTCCTGGCTGTCCCAGAACACATTCTGTAGATCAGGTTGGTCTTGAATTCACAGAGATCTGCCTGTGTCTGCCTTGAAAGTTCTGGGATTAAAGGTGCGCGCCACCACCATCTGGCTTTACATGCTAAATTTTCATCAAATACACTTGTTATATATTTAAATACTAAAAAATTTACAATCAAAAGGCAGACTCAAGCTGGGTGTGGTGTCTTGTGTGTAATCCCAGCACTAGAGAAGCTGAGGCAGAGAGGATTGCCTTGAGTTCAAGGGTAGCCCGGGGCTGGAGACGGCTCAGGAGTTGAGAGCACGCTGCTTTCACCACACCGGGTTCAATTCCCTTGAGCACACACGGAGACTCATGACTGTCTGTAACTCTGGCTCCAGGAGATGTGATGCCCTCTTCTGAACTCCAGATCAGCCTAGGCTATGCAATGCATGCCAACCTAGCTTGAGCTACAACGTGAAACTGTCTCAAAACAAGAAAGAAAAAAAAAAAGTAAAGAAAAACCAGATTCATATACACAAATTAATCCAAATATACTTAACAACCAGGGGGTAAAAAACTACAAATACTGGATGTGGTGGTACACACCTTTAATCCAGCATTTGGGAGGCAGAGGCAGGTGGATTTCTATGAGTTTGAGGCCAGTCTGGTCTAAATAGTAAGTTCCAGGAGAGCCAGAGCTATAGAGAGAGACCCTCTCAAAAAACAAAACAGAAAAGGAACCAATCAGGGGCTGCTCTGACTGACGTGCCCATGTCGAGTCCGCCCACGTTAGACAGGCTCTGCTCCCTGTGTCTCTCATGAGTGCCCTTGCTTTTTACCAGCTGGGATGCATACCGCTAGCAGGCGGCTCAGCCATACAGCACCTGTATCCGTGCTCACGGGTGTCTACTGCACACAGGCTGCTCCCCTCCGGGACTCCAGGATGCAGGCCTAGCTGCATTTTTGTGGCAGAGAGCCTTCAGCTGGCTGTTGTATTTGGGAACATACTCAGCTGAAGGGCCTGGTCTTGGGTGGGATTCCACCTCCTTTCTGTGCATCCAGCTTCCGGTGATCGATCTGTGCAGAGTTTAAAGGCCCCGGTCCCTCAGCTTCTCAGACTCAACCGCCAGCAATACCGAAGCCTGTCTAATTTCTCTTTGCCTGTCTCGGCTTCTGCTTCCACCCTCTCTCTCCCTCCCACCCTCCCTCCCTTTTCCAGTTTGGAGCTTCAGACTTCCCTGGTATGCTTCCTGCGTGTCTCAGGCTGCTTCCTTTGAAATTCCAACTGTGGTTGTGAGTCTCTGGAGCAGACTACACAAAGATGGTAAGATGGGCTCATGAGCTTGGCTGGCTGCAGGAACCCTCGCTGTTCGTGGGGGAAGTGTTGGAAGCCCAAACACAAGGTAGCAATGAGCTCATCAGAGCTTCCATTGCTGAACCACGATAGGTGTTTATTTTGTTTGCTTTGTTTTTTGAGATGGGGGTCTCTGCCATAGGACTCAGAAAGGCTTCCTGCCTCAGCCTCCAGAGTGCTAGGATTACAGGCTCTGGCCCTATACCCAGTGAGGATAGCACTCTGGTGGATTAGAACTCATTAGCAGGTTCTAAGTATCAGGAATTTGAGAAATATGGGGGACAGAGCAACTAGGAGGGTAGTGAAATTGTGTGGTTGTTGCTAAAGACACAAAAAGGCTTTGGAAACGTCAAGAAGCTGAGCGTAATCAACAATTTAAAATGACAACATGATGCGTGAGGCTGGAGAGAAGGCTCAGAGAGATCGGCTGCTCTGGCAGAGGATCCAGGGTTCAGTTCCTGGCACCCACATATCAACTTACAAACATCTGTAACTCCAGTTCCAGGGGATCCAACACCCTCTTCTCACCTCCAAGGGTACTTCACGCACATGGGCACAGACTTGCATGGAGTCAAAACACCATACACAAAAAAAATTTTAACAATTAAGGATGAAGTGTGAGGGCAGTTGAGAGGGTAAAGGTACTTGCATGGGCCTGATGAGCTGACTTTGATCTCAGGATGGCACTTGGTCACAGGAGAGAGCTGGTTCCTGGTTTGTCTTCTCTCTGCATGCTTGGATGGCTTACCATGCCCAAGACAGGGCCCAAGGCACATGCGATACAGACTTCTGGGCTGATGCAGCCTGAAGCCCCAAACCTTCAGGGTCCTTGAGTTCAGAGCGGTTAGAAGCGGGCCCCTTTTCCCTCTCAGAGGCTACACTCACTTCTTCTCCAGACACCCAAGGCTCTGCATCTGTGTGCACCTCGTCCCAAGCTGTCCTGGTGTTTAGACCTAGAAGGAGGGCTGAGAGACTATGTCCCGAAGGAGCTGCAGGCTCTGACCAGTGTCAGGAGCAGCTGACTGAGACCTGGCACTAGGACAGAGCCTGACACACAAGAGAGAGTTTATCCATTGGAGAATGCTATTCTAGGCCATGCCGTTTGACACTCTGGTCAGGCCCCTAGGGGGTGGTGCAAACATGCTTCCAGATGGTTCCTTGAAGCACGGAAAAGGCAATGGAACACACTAGGCAAGACAGAAGCATTAGAATTATCGCCCATGATGGAAGAGGGGCTGGGGACTCTGAGGTGGATACACGTCCCATGGAAACACCGTGAAGGTGCATGCAGTCACCAAAGCACTAAGGGATATGCTCATGAGAGGCGCCTCCGAGGCTAAGAGGCTCTCAATAGCTGTCGGTCACAGGGTGACGGTGAGAGCCGCTGCAGTCCAGGAAGTGGCTGCTACTGAGGGTACATGGGGCCCGAGCCAACGCACCGATGTGGGTAGTCACCATAAGCATGATGGCAGGAGAGGTGGGGTTATGGCGATGCTTGGAAGAGCCTGGCAATGCTATGACAGAATAGATGGGGGGGGGGGGCGGGGGAGGGCGTCAATAAGTCACAATGAAGCTGAGGCCAGCGAGGTGCCGTGCAAGCTGGTGATCTGTTCTCGATCCCGGGAGTCCATGTAAAGTGGGAGGAGAGAATAGGCTCTACAGAGCTGTCCTCTGACCTCCACATGCACACCATGGCACACACACACACACACACCCAACCTCCCTCATCCCACCAATAAAATATAATTTAAAAAGTATTGCTGTAGTTTTTGAGACAAGAGCGTGTGTGTGTGTGTGTGTGTGTGTGTGTGTGTGTGTGTGTGTGTGTGTGTGTGTGTGTGTTTTAGTCCTGGCTGTCCTGGAACCCGCTCTGTAGGCCAGGCTGGCCTTGAACTCACAAAGATCCATCTGAGCTCATCAGAGTCACAAGCAGGAGGCGCTGGGCCCCTCTCTTTCCTAGTTGGCAGCTGACACCAGCTTGTCTCGAACTCAGAGTTGGAAAGTCATAGGCAGCCTGCTGTGGACCAAGTCTAGAACTGAAAAACAGGGTAGCTGCCAGCTTCGAATTACTCACTAGATAAAGCTTTGCATCCTAAACCAATAGGATGGGTTCTTGGGGAATAAGTCCAGGTCTATGGGAAGAGAGGACAAACATTCTAGAAATCAGGGGATTTAAAAAAACACCGTTTTGTACCAAATCAGCAGGCAGGCATCTCACACTGCAGGACAGTGTTAAAGTCAAATAAGGTAGAAGAGACCAATTAGATACTGATTTATTTAGAGTTACTAAAGCATTGCTTGTACTGCCTGTTGCCAAGCATGACGTCACTTGCTACCTGGGACAGAATGACCTGGAGGAACAACGGTTCGTTGCCCTTAACAACCTGACCAGTCTCACTCGCTAGCTCACCCCACCTTATGGTTGTAAAATATAAACTGGGTTGGACCCGATACCAGGCCTTTCAGAAGTTGTCCTGGCTTTGGTCCACTGGTGATATCTCTCTTCCGCTCTCATTGCTGTAAGATTCCAGAAAGATCCCAGCAACAGTGTATTAAAAACAGCTTTGCTTTCGACAGTCTCTGGGGTGTGTTGGAGTGTCGAGGATCTTATTTCTCATAGAGCTACTCTTAAGAACACTTCATACTGAAAATGGACCATTAAAAATCTTTTTTAGGGGTTGGGGATTTAGCTCAGTGGTAGAGTGCCTGCCTAGCAAGTGCAAGGCCCTGGGTTCGGTCCTCAGCTCCGGAAAAAAAATATCTTTTTTAAGCCAGGCAATAGTGGTGCACACTTTTGATCCCAGCACTCAGGAGGCAGAGGCAGATGGATCTCTGTGAGTTCAAGGCCAGCCTGGCCTACAGAGTGAGTTCCAGGACAGCCAGGGCTACACACACACACATACACACACACACACACACACACACACACACACACACACACACACACCTGTCTCAAAAACAACAACAATACTTTTTAAATTATGCGATGAACGCCTTTAATCCCACCCAGCAACTTGGGAGGCAGAAACAAGTGGATGACTGTGAGTTCCAGGCCAGCCAGGCTAACACAGTGAGTTCTGGGCTAACCAGGGTTGACAGCGAAAGCCTGTATCTAAATAAAACAAGCAATAACAAAATGTGCGTTTGGGAAACGGATGCAGAGAGAGAGAGGTATGGGGACTTCAAGGCTGGTCTCGACAACACTGTAAGACCTTGGAGCAACAGAAATCTGTGGCACCTCGCGTTTGTCCTGTCTCTGCTTCAACCAGACCTGGGCACTCCCTCCTCCACACGGCATAGGCAGTCAGTCTTCCCCACTCCACTGCAATCCCCTGCCTACGAAGTCCACTCCAAACTAGAGGGTGGACTTTATAAGGCAGGAACTGTTTCTTGTGGTGTCCTATAAAGTAATGGGCTTAATTGAGGCGGGTGCAAAACCACCACCACAGACGCAGCTTGGGGCTCTTAGCAATGCGAGCTCTCCAGGCTCCCAGACCCTAGACTAGAAAATAATGGGGATGGGGATGGGCACTGCACCTCAAGTCACCTTTTTTTTTTTTTTTTTTTTGGTTTTTCGAGACTGGGTTTCTCTGTGTTGCTTTGCGCCTTTTCCTAGAACTCACTCTGTAGACCAGGCTGGCCTCAAACTCACAGAGATCCGCCTGCCTCTGCCTCCCAAGTGCTGGGACTAAAGGCGTGCGCCACCACCGCCCAGCTCAAGTCACCTTTGTTGTCGCTTTTCAATTGTGTGTATGTGTGCATGCATGTAGCTAGAGTTTTCCTGCCTGGCCCACAGTCAGGACAAATCTCTCTCACCCGCCAGTCCCATAGCTGCTCAGACCCAACTGAGTAAACACACAGAGACTTATATTACTTATAAACTGTATGGCCACAGCAGGCTTCTTGCTAACTGTTCTTATATCTTAAATTAACCCATTTCTATTAATCTATAAGTTGCCACATGGCTTGTGGCTTACTGGTATCTTTTACATGTTGCTTGTCATGGCGGCGGCTGGCAGCGTCTCTCTGCCTTAGCCTTCCACTTCCCAGAATTCTCCTCTCTCCTTGTCCCGCCTATACTTCCTGCCTGGCTACTGGCCAATCAGTGTTTTATTTATTAACCAATCAGAGCAACACATTTAACATACAGAACATCCCACAGCACATGCACATGGGGTACAGGTACCCACAGTGTCCACAAGAGAGGATCAGGTCCCTCGGAGCTAGAGCTACATGTGATTGTGAGCTACCTGACATGGGAGCCGAGAACCAGGCTCCTCTGGAAGAGCAGTAGATGTTCTTAACCACTGAGCCATCTCTCCAGTCGTGTCTGTCTTGTCTTTTTTTTTGTTTTGTTTTTGGAGACAAAAAGGCCAGCCCTCAAAAAAATTATATAGAGATATATTTTAAATATATATATTCTAAAATATATACAAATTATATACATACATATATACACGTATATGTTATATATATATATATATATATATATATATATATATATATATATATAGTCTCAGGGATTTCTCCGTGTAGCTTTGGAGCCTGTCCTGGATCTCACTCTGTAGACCAGGCTGGCCTCGAACTCACAGAGAAGAGATCTGCCTGGCTCTGCCTCCAGAGTGCTGGGATTAAAGGCGTGCACCACTGCCACCGCTCAGCCAGTCTTAAATCTTTTAGGTGTGCCTGATGCATGCTCAGTTTGAAAATTGCTGACTTTGGATAAAAATTGTTGCTATTTTCTCTAGTGCATTGTTCTGTGGGTGTATCAGTTTCTGGGAGTGTTACAGTCTCCAGTCCTGCTTGGGATTTGCTACCTGTGGTGTGCTCTCTTCCTGCTGAACTTTGCTATAGGCTTGTCTGTTCAAATGACCCCTCAGTCTGTCATCCTTCAGAATTCCTCTATGTTGGACAACACTGTCTTAAAAGTTTAAGATGAATCATGCCTTCCCAGCCACTGGCTGTGTAGAATATTCTCATCCACTTACCTGGTTTTCATCTTTATATGTAAAATGACTCTTGTCATGTATATAGTTTGGCATTAAAAAAAACCATTTGATAATTTAATATGGTTCAATTAGGGATTTGTCTTTTACTATATATGTGTGTATATATAATGTATATTAATATATAATTGTATATAATCATATATCCCATATATTGTGTGTGTGTATATATATATATATATATATATATATATATATATATATATATGGTTGCTTGAATAGGTATGGCCCCATAGACTCATGTGTTTGAATGCTTGGCCATATGGAGTGTCACTATTAGGTGATGTGGCCTTGTTGGAATAGGTGTGGCCTTGTTGGAGGAAGTCACTGTGGAAATAGGCTTTGAGGTCTCATATGCTCAAGCCAAGCCCAGTGGGACAGACTTCTGATGCCTGCAGATCAAGCTGTAGAACTTTCAGCTCCTTCTGCAGTACCACACTGTCATGTCCTACCATGATGATAATGGACTAAACTTCTGAAACTGTAAACCAGCCCTAATTAAATGTTTTCCTTTATAAGAGTTGCCATGGTCATGGTGTCTCTTCACAACAGTAGAATCCCTGAGACTATATATATATATATATATATATATATATATATATATATATATATACACACACACACACACACACATACGTGTATATATGTATGTATATAATTTGTATATATTTTAGAATATATATATTTAAAATATATCTCTATATAATTTTTTTGAGGGCTGGCCTTGAACTCACACAGATCTGTTTGTCTCTGCCTCCCAAGTGCTAAGGTTAAAGGCATGTGCCACTACACCTAGCTTTATGAGGCACGTTTTTAAAGCTTGGACAGTGCTTTGACCTGAAGTGTGTTTGGCTGGAGTTATCTGTATACCGAAGGAGGCTACTCCCAGGGGTAAGACAGGCTTGTCCAAGGAGGTAGGGGCTATGCAGGTAGCCCTGCGGGAAGATGGTCCAGATAAGCTGCCGAGTAACTGGATAGAGGGTCCTGCCCTCAAAAGCCAAGGGGTACTGAGAGTTTGCGTGAATGGGAACACAAAAGAAAGCATTTAAAGATGTAAAGGTATGGGATAGGTCAGGACCATCAGGCCTTGGACCATCTTATAAGACCCACTGGACTGTTGGGTTGTACAGAAGAGCCCAGCAGGCATCTTTAGAGAATGTTGGGGCCTTCAAGGAAAGTGTTAGGTTCCTTCAGGGCAGTGTGACAGGGTATGCAGAAATGAAGGTATCCCAGACTTTGGGCAAGAACTTAGCAAGTAGCCGGGCATGGTGGCGCATGCCTTTAATGTTAGAACAGGGCTTTTGACTTGAGTGTGACATTATTCATGGATGGAGCTGGCCTCTAGTTTGTAGACTAGACATGGCCCCAGGAGAGGCTGGCAGTCCAGAGGCTTTGGGTACTCCTAGCTGACAAGGATGACAGGGAAGAGTCCTCAGACCCAAGGCTGGCTTCGTCCACTCCGATTTCCTAGGATGGGTAGGGCACAGGAAGCAGCTGCAGCCATGTACAGGGCCCACCTTGCAGTTGGATCCTTTCTGATCTGAAAGGTCTCCTCTTGGATATTAAAGACCGTGAAAGCCAAGCCTAAAAAGTGAAGAGAGCCTTGGGTCCTGAGCCTAGTTTAGGAAGCTTTTATCTGTTTTGAGAGGGAGCTTGTTTGGTTTATGAAACACAGAGCTGGGACAGCTTATTCCTGACTCTTAGGATGCAGATTCATGTACTTGTGCATGGCTCTAACTAGCCTAGATTTAAGGAGTGTAGGCTTCTTGGAAACTTTCTATTGTCTGTAGTTATCCCATGTAATAAACAGGTTATCATATAGTCTGAACAGGTCCCTCCCCCGTTGTTTCCTATGCCAGTGGCCGGACAGGACCAGTGGGGCTCTCTATATTAAACACAGTAATGGAGCCTGTCCTGTTCATAACTGGGTTACGAACATGAACTTCCTTAGCCCAGAACTGAAGACCATCAAACAGACATTTCCTTGTGTGTGTGCAGAAAGTAGTTACAAAAATATGTGTGTCTTGCCAGGTTAGGTCATAAGCCACAGTGAAGCTGAGGGATTCTAGCTAGATGGTGGTAGCTTAGACTGTGCGTTTGGGACAGGTCAGACTAAGGGAGAGGATGTGGACTCAGAGGGTGTAAAGGTCCTCATTAGCAACTTGGAAAGGGGAAGGATGCTTTTCTGAGAGAGAAAGGATGGCTTTTAATATTCTCTGAGTTCTCTGTCTGAAGTTCTGGATGGAGTGTGTGAGGGAGAATGCATATCAAGATGTTATTTTTTTTCTATTGTTGTAATAAATACCACAACCAAAAGCAACTTGAAGAGGAAAGGGTTTATTTGGCTTACACTACCCGCTCACAACCCACCATCGAGGGAAGTCAGGCGGGCGCTCAAACAGGAACCTGGAGGCAGGAACAGAAGCATAAACGGAGGGGTACTGCCTAGTGGCGTGTTCTCCCTCCAGCTTGGTCCCTTTCTGTCTTCAGCTCAGACTCACCTGCCTCAGAATGGCAACACCCACAGTGGACTGAGCCTCTTACATAGATCAGCAATTAAGAAAATGCCTCACAGACAGGGCCACAGGCCAATCTGACCCGGACAGTTCTTCAGCAGAGGTTCCCTCTTCCTGGATGACTAGGTTTGTGTCATACTGGCAGTTGACCTGTGACACCGTGACACCTGGTAAGGAAGAGCAGCTGGCGACTTCTGCAGGTGGACAGAAAGTCACCAGAGGAAGGGGGAGGGAGCAGGATTGTTAGGGGAGGTGGAGGCTGGTAGAGACCAGATCCAACAGGAGCTTGAGTATTCAGGAAGGGTCATCCATCAAGGATGGTCAGGGGAGAGGGGCTAGTGTGACAGAATCTAGTTGGGGACATGACATCCTTCCCATAGCTGACAGTCCTGTCAACAAGGTCACGAAGGCTTGGGTTAAGAGTAAGAAGTTTCCAATCACAGGATGCAGCCATGTGAGGTATACAGCATTCTTGATCTGGGAGAGGACAGGAGCCCAACTTTGTTATGAGGGAAAATAAGAACCCACCCCCTGCTCCCCACTGCCTTTTCAGAATCTGGGGGTCAAATTGGGGCCAATTCTTAAGAACACATCCCAGGCATGAGTCAGACTGAAATAGAGGTAGGCCTTACCAGAGTGCAACATTCACCCCCAAGGCATCACTGGCGAGCAGTAGACCTCCTAACTTGACTGAGGCACGCTCTAAGCTGGGGTGTTCTGGAAAACAAACACCCTCTTTACTTCTGGAGACAGCTCTACATAGTTTAGTCATGCCGGCCCAGAGTCAAAGGAATCACTTACAAGGGGAAACTGGTTTTGAACTGGCCCTGAGGGAAGATGGGGCTGAATGTCCTGGAAAAGTGAAAGCCTTTTTCTGTTGGTCCTTTAGAGCAGGAAGTCTGGCCAGGAGGGAAAGAGCACACACAAACACTAAGGCCACACCGGCCCTGCAACCTTCCGCTCTGAAGGACAGTAGGAAAAGCTGGGATGGGGGAAGAGGAGAGGGGAAGAGGGAAGAGAGTCCTCACTACAAATGCAGCCACCTCAGGGGTCCATGGTGAGAGTGAGGGGCTTCCAGAACAGCCACCCGCAGCCTTACAGAGCGCAGGAAGTCTTCATGTGTCAAACCAACATGTAAACAGGAAGGATTTCCACAAAGGAACCCTCAGCTGTACCCTGGCGGACAATGATCTAGACTCACAGTCTTACAAGGACATCCAGTTGTGCAAAGAATTATGATAAAAAAAAAAAACAACTTATACTCTAAGAGATAATAACTTTTGCTGGACCTTGAGGTAATAACACACCTTGAACCGGGCAGTGGTGGCACACACCTTTAATCCCAGCACTCAGGAGGCAGAGGCAGGCAGATCTTTGAGTTTGAGGCCAGCCTGGTCTACAGAATGAGTTTCAGGACAGCCAGGGCCACACAGAGAAATGTCTCAAAAAACAAAAACAAAGGAAAAAAGAAAAAAAAAGAATTAAGACTGCTTTCCTATTGTGCATTTACCCTCTTTGTTTAATATGTCTTTGAGAGAACAATGTATTTACTTGCTTTGGATTTTCCACTTATATTCCCTTTTGCAACCTAAGCTAATGCACAGCTGTGACCTTATGTATTCCACGCCCCTGCCCCACAGTAATGCATGTGTGCTCTAATAATCATTTGCTGAAAGCATCAAAACAGAAGTTAAATGCAATCCTATAAAATGGACATCCATGATAAATGTCACACACCACATTCAGCTACTGCTTTATAAACAAGGATGTTTGAGGTCTGGGTTAGCTGGAGTGACTTAATCCCTTGTAAAACTGTTAAAGAGTTTCTGTAAAGTATCCCTCGTTCATTCCCCACATGATGATGTGATGTTCATACTACAGAGAAGAGTGTGAGGGGCCGCACACATGGACACAGTTATAGGCACAGATTCAGACCCCTACCACAGGGAGGACAGAGGACAGAGGACACTATGAAGCAGAGCATGCAAATCTGGACTTGCTCTCGGTTAAACATCACCAAGAGCTTAGGTTTTTTCCTCCCCCTCCCTCCTTAATAGGACATCCACACTATTATTGGTGACTCCTAGCTGGTAATTATAAACACCAGAATGAAGAGAGGCCAAGGCAGGCAAGGAGAGCATTCCGTCCGGGCCATCAGAAGGTGCCCAGATTGACAAGTCAAAGGTGCAGGGTTGAAAGACCAAGACAGATCTAAAAAAAAAAGATGTCATAAAGAAAATACGCTGGGACTAGGGCTATGGCTTAGCAAGGCGCTAGTCATGAAAACATGAAGACCAAGTCTGATCACCCGCACCACATGAAAAGCTGGGCACCTTCTTGTAATCCCAGTGCTGGGGAGGGAGAGAGAGACAAACATGGATGTAAGGTTGCTAGATCTTTATTTGAAAAAAGCAGAAACAAACTGGCATATTCTCAGTTTCTCACCTGATCTGGAAGTTTGCTCCTACATACTTTTCAATAAAAATTCATTCAGCCATAGCATATTTTTACTGTAATTTATTTATTTTTCTCTTGAGACAGGGTTTCTCTGTGTAACAGCCCTGGCTGTCTGAACTCTTTGTAGACCAGGTTGACCTCAAACTCACAAGAGATCCACCTGCCTCTGCCTCCTGAGTGCTGGGATTAAAGGAGTGTGCCAACATGCCTGGCTTATTCACTCATTTTTAAATGATTTTTTTAAACCTTCAGATTGCCAGGAATGAATTTCCTGGTATGAAGAGAGATTGTGTGTGTGTGTATTTCTTAATGTCAAAAGACAGAATCAACTATCTTCAAAAAATAAAAATCCAAAGGGCTAGAGAGATAGCTCAGCAGTTAAGAGCACTGGCTGCTCTTCCAGAGGACCCAGGTTTCAATTCCCAGTACCCATAGGGTGGCTCACAACTGTCTGTAACTCCAGTTCCAGGGGATCCAACACCCTCTTCAGGCCTCCACAGGCACTGCGTGCACATGGTGCACAGACAATACATACAGGCAAAACACCCATACACATAAAATATTGAAAATAAAAATCCAGTTGTGGTTTCCATTTATAATTCTAATGCATAATGAAAAAGCTGAACTTGTGATTTGAAATCAAGCTTCAAATGATCATCTTTCAGTTATATAAAAACATAGTTTGTTTTCAGACAGGGTCTCAATATGTAGACCAGACTGGTCTCAAACTCCGATCTACCTGCTTCTGCCTCCTGAATTTTGGGATTAAAGGCATATAGCACACCTGGCAAAAAAAACCCCAAAAACCTAACTTTGTAAACGTCAGCTGCCAACCTAAGGAGACCACTGAAGTCTCACTTACTGTGGTGGTTTGAATGAGAATGGCCCCTACAGGTTCATAGGTTTGACTATTTGGTCTCCAGTTGGTGGAACTATTTGGTAAAGATGAGCGTGTCACTGGAGGGGACCTCCAAAGCCCACAGCACTCCTAGTTAGCGTGCTCTCCTGTGCTTGTGTCTCAAGATGTGAGCTCTAAGCATTGCTCCATCCTGCCTGCCTGCTGCCACACTTCCTCCTCTTATGATGGGACTCTAACACTATGGAACTGTGAGCCTCAAACTAAATGCTTTCTTCTAAGCTTCCTTGGTCATGGTGTTTTGTCATTGCAATAGACAAGTAAATAAGATACTTATAAAGTGCTGTGAACACCAAAACTCAAGGTGACAGTTAAAGCTAAGCCAGATTCCAAAGGGCAGTGTTATATGAAGAGAAAGCAGAACTACCTCCTTTAAAGGACACAGCAAAAACAACTTCTAAAGTGGATTATGCACATGGGAACTATAAAAAGCAACAAAACACAGCTTTGGACAGTTCTTTTTTCTTTAAAGTCTCTGAAATGTAACATTTGTGAGCTACACAGGAACCCTACCCATATTTTTTTTTGTAGGACAATTCATAAAGCATTAAGAGGAAGACAAGAGATACAAAAATAGTTTTCCAGGGTACCCAGTATTCTGGAAATAGACATGCACTTGTGTGTAAACGTCTCAGGGAGAAAGAACAAGAGCATGATATGAGGACACTCCCTGCACAGCACAACTCTAGTCTGCAATGGATGCCAAGTCAGAGTTCACAGCTGCCTCTCACTCTTTAGATCTCAATCATCTCAGACCTTTGCATATTTATATAAATAACGCTTTAGAAAGACTTCAAACCCAGGAGCAGGTTAGAACCAACAGTACTGCTTTTTCTTTAGTGACCAGGCAGCTCACGGACAATGGCCACACGGACTTACGTGAGCGGCTGTCGAGGGAGACAGGCACACACTACTTTAGGGTCCATCACATTCCCCTCTGGATGCACACTGGGTTGGAAAGGTGCTGAGACACATGTGTGATGCTGAGTATGGGAAACCTTGTGTGCTGTGATGCAATTTCATAGATGAGCACTTCAAATTCCCAGTAGCTATTAACTTAAACAGATTTAAAACAATTTGTTTTGTGGCATATCCTTAAATACAAAGGTCTAAGGTACTGTCTATATAAGCTTAATTGTTCCTCCTAGAATATTCAATTCATTCAAGATTTTAAAAAGGTCACTGTGGACTGGGGATGTAGATCAGTGGTAAAAAAAACTTGCCTAGCACAAGCAAGATCCTAGGTTTGAATCCCAGCAGCACAAAAAGTCAAAAAAGCTCATGGAAATATAGCTGTGTATGTCTATTTACAACTGGATCTGGAGATATAGGTACTGAAATACACACATATGGATACTAACTTTCAGTATGATATTCTTATGCTATCCTTTTTTCTTAAGTTTTTAGTTAGCTTGCATCTCAAAACAATTTCCCAAGCTCCTTCGGTATCTTCATGAAGGCTTCTCCTTCATTGGAAGAATTCTGGTTTGACCCTTTTCCACGGTACAGTCTGATTGTAGCCTCAGGACCTATCCTGTGTGAACTCTCTGATGGACACTGAGTCGAGACTTTCTGCTGAAGGCTTTTCCACATTCAGCACACTCATAGGGTTTCTCTCCTGTGTGGATTCTCAAATGTAATCTAAGAGTTGATCTCTGGCTGAAAGTTTTGCCACATTCAGTACATTCATAGGGTTTTTCCCCAGTATGAGTTCTCATATGGATGATGAGTTGTGAGTTCTGGATAAATGATTTTCCGCATTCACTGCACTCATAGCGTTTTTCCCCTGTGTGAATTTTCTGATGTATAATGAGGTTTGATTTCTTAAAGAAGGTTTTTGCACATTCATTACACTCATAGGGTCGCTCTCCTGTGTGGATTCTCTGGTGTGTAGTGAGTTCAAACTTCTGAGCAAACGTCTTTCCACATTCATTGCATTCATACGGCTTCTTCTCCATATGTGCTCTCTGGTGCACAATAAGGTTTGACTGGTGGGTAAACGCTTTTCCACACTCAGGACATTCAAAGGGCTTCTCTCCAGTATGAATTCTCTGATGTTTGATGAGGTTTGCCTTATGGGAGAAGGTTTTCTTACACACATTACATTCATAGGGTTTTTCTCCTGTGTGTATCCTCTTATGGCTAATGAGGAGCGACTTGAAGGAGAAGGCCTTGTCACAGTAATTACAGACAAAAGGCTGAACTAAGTTCTTAATTTTCTGGTGTTTAAAGATGACTTCTTTATGGCTGAGAGACTTTCCATTCCCATTGTATTCTGAGTACTCTACTCCAGCATGGGGCTTCTCCTGCTTCAGATACAGAAGTGGGTTCCCAAATCCATTGCACTCCTCACTCTTCCTTCTTATACAGCTTCTATTACCAAGTAAGTCTGAATTATGTTTCAAAGTTTTTTCATATAAATCATATTTATAGGGAACTTGTGTTAACGAAACAAAGTCTGTGTTCAGATTTAAAGTCTTTTCAAAAAGACTGCCTCTTTCTTCAATTGGTGGTTGGTTCTTGAGAGTCATAAGTGGCCTCTCCTGCTCACCTGGGTCTCTGGGGTCCTTCTCCACCTGGTCATCGGCCTTCCACACTTCTAGGACAAAACACAGTGAAAGGCACTGTCTTAAGCCTTCTTTGTTAGAGTGGGAAATCCCTACAAGTGCTCCCATTATAGAGCTGACTCTGCTTTCAGACCCAGTCTTTTAGTATTAAAACACAATCCCCAATGCAAACTTTCTTCATCTCCTAAGCTTTGAAAGGACAATAAGTATACGCTGGAGGGGTAGTATTTCCTGATGACAAAACGCCCTTAAAATGAGCAGAAAAAAGCTTGCCAGTGGTGTCGCACGCCTTTGATCCCAGCACTCGGATGGAAGAGGCAGGTAGATCTCTGTGAATTTGAGGCCAGCCTGGTCTACAGAGTGAATTCCAGGACAGCCAGGGCTACAGAGAGAAACCCAAACAAAACAAACAAAAAAATGGGCAGAAAAAAAACAAAATAAAAACGAAGGTCAAAGCTGGATGTTGTGGCTCAAGTTCACAATCCTGACACTCAGGATGCCGAGGTAAGAAGACCAGCCTGAGTTTATTTAAGGCCTATCTGGGCTATACAGGAAGAATCTGTCTCAACACCATTCTTCCTCCCCATGATCACAAACAAAAATAAAGGTTGGCATAAAATGACATGGGAAAGGTAGTAATTCAGTGATGAAGATTTCATAGAACCCTCAAGGACAATGAACAGTTAGCCTGGAGACCAAGAAAATACGTAGGTGGTAAGTGACCAGACTCGGGGAGAAGAGCTACTGGTGGCTGACACTTTAGTTCTAGATGACAGTGACAGGCTAGCATTGGTTTACTCTGCTCACCTATACTATGTGTCACCCTTTTGGAGACTGGGTTTCATCATGGAGATCAGGCTGGCCTAAAACTTGCAGCAATCCTCTTTATTACAGGCATGTGTCACAACAACTGGGCCCAAAGTCACTTTTTTTTTCAATACGTGTGGGTATTTTGCTTGTATGTATGGCTGTCCACCATGTGTGCTTAGTACCCACGATGCTAGGAAGAGGGTGTCAGATTCCCTGGAACGGAAGTCACAGCTGGCAATCAAACCCAGATGTGGTTAGTCTTCCTAGCCTTCCAAGGATGGACTCACAGGGAGGCTATCATCCAGCATTGCTGTGGGCTCTGGGGCTCCACTGGTACACTCTTCCCAACCCCAAAATAACTTATTATTAAAAACAATTTTTAGTGGGATTGGAGAGATGGTTCAGAGATTATGAGCACTGGCTGTTCTTCTAGAGGACCCGGATTCAATTCCCAGCACCCATATGGTGGCTCACACTACTATCTGTGACTCCAGTCCCAGGAGATTCCAATGCTCTTTTCTAGCCTGAGGGTACCAGCCACACACATGGTACACAGACATATGGGCAGGCAAAACACCCATACATATAATTATCTTTTAAAAAGATTCATTTACTTTTATTTTATGTGTATGGGTGTTTTACCTGCATGCTATGTTGGCAATGCCCACAGAGGCCAGAAGAGAGCACCAGATCCTCTGAAACTGGACTTACAAAGGCTGTCAGCCTCCATGTAAATGCTAGGAATAAAACACATATTCTGTGGAAGAATAGCCAGCATTCTCAATCACTGAAGTAGCTACGCAGCCCACCCCCCCCCTTTTTTTGAAGACAGCATTTCATTATGTAGCCCTGGCTAGTCTGGAACTCTCCATGTAAACCAGGCTGGCCTTGAACTCACAGAGCTCTACCTGCCTCTGCCTCTTCTGTGTTGGGATTAAAAGTGTACAACACTATACCCAACTTATAATTTTTACTTATTTGTGTATGTGTGAGTGCACATGCATGCATTACCATGGCATGTGAATGGAGGTCAGGGGACAACCATCTCTGACTGGTTCTCTCCCTCCACCAATATGGGCCCTAGGGATCAAACTCAGGACATTAGGCTTGGAAGGGAAGCAAGCGCCTTTACCCACTGAGCCATCTCACCGGTCCAAAAAGATTTTTTTTTTCAAATGTCTGTGGGGTCTATGTACAGGTACAGGTGCTCTCAGAGCCAAAGCTTTTGAAAGTTGGTGTTTCAGGTGGTTGGGAGCTGCCCAACATGGGTAATGAGAACCAAACTCGAGTCTGTCCTCTGCAAGAGCATACAGTATACACTGTCGACCACTAAGTCAACTCTCCAGCCCCACGAAATTAACTTTAAAGTGAGTATTTCTCACAGGCCTGCAGAGACAATCGCAATACAAGTCTCTGAAGACAACTCTCAAGTAGACAGCAAGATCCTGGAGTTAACTGGGCATCGTGGCACACATCTTTATTCCCAGCACTTGGGAGGCAGAGGCAGGCAGATCTCTGTGAGTTTGAGGCCAGCCTGGTCTGCAGAGCAAGTTGCAGGACAGCCAACACTGTTACATGAGAAACCCTGTCTGAATAACAAAAGTGAAAAACAAAAAACAACAAAATTATCTCACAGCACACACCTTTAGCCCAGCATTGAGGCAGGAGGGGTTAGACAGGTAATCTCTGAGTTCAAGGCCAGCCAAGGCCATATAAGTGAGACCCTGTCTTTAAAAAAAAAAATCTCAAAGGTGCTCAACCTGTTCAGACACTAGGACATCACTTCTACTAGACTAGCTCTTTATTTTCCAACTCACAGCTCCTGTAGTGAATTCTGAACTGACTGTTCTAACTATACTCCTGCCATCCCAGGCTAAAGATCCATTTCCCAAAGCCGTCCTTACCCACTGAAAGTAAGTTGCTGTAGTTCTCCAGCATCACATCCATGTAGAGAATCCTCTGAGAAGGGTCCAGCTGTTCCCACTCCTCCTGGGTGAAGTCCACAGTGACATCAGTGAATGAAACCGACCCCTGAAATGACACAGTTTGTTCTAAAGTGATGGGCTTTGGGAGAAACAGACAGGATATCTGAAAACGTACTCTTGCCACACTGTAAGCCACTCACCAGGAAGTGTGCTACTTGTTCAGTGGTCTGTCACAGCTCTGAACAGTGAAAACCTTCAGTTAGGACAGGGGCAGTGGTGTAACGAACCCCAGCACTTGGGAGGCACAGGCAGGCAGATCTTAGTTTGAGGCCAGCCTGGTCTACATAACAAGTTTCAAGCCAGCCAGGGCTACACAGTGAGACATGGCCTCAAAAATACAAGCTAGAAAGAAGCAAATCCACATGGATGCAGAGGTCTTCATCAAATAGCAAGGGAAAGTGAAGACCTTTCAAAAACACAAGGTCTGGAAAGTCTATTTCTCACCCTTTTCAAGGAACCACTGAAAATGCACCAAAGGCAGGTGCACATCTTGAATCCCAGCACTTGGGAAGCAGAGGCAGGTTGATCTCTTTGAGTTTGAGGCCAGCCTGGTCTACACAGTTTTCCAGGACAGTCAGAAGTACACAGCCCAAAGAGCAGTGGTTCTCAACCTTCCTAATGCTGCAACCCTTTAATACAGTTCCTCAGGTTGTGGTGACCCCAACCATAAAATTATTTTGTTGTTACTTCATAACTAATTTGCTACTGTTATGAATCATAATGTAAATATTCAATATGCTACCCCTAGAGGGGTCGCAACCCATGTGTTGAGAACCACTGCCATAGAGACCGTCTCAGAAAAAGAAAAGCACCAACAAAACAGTAATTCAAAAGGACATGAGAAGGGACAAATCAAGGGGAGAGCTGAGAGCAGTGCCCAGGAAGATTTGCAGAACAGCAGTGACTCTCCAATGACACCAGACGGTTTCTAGTGTCGACTGGAAGGAACTCCAAAGCAGGCATTTTGAGGGCTAGCAGACTAATTAAGCTGAGGGCAGGCTGCTACATGTGGACTCTAACATGCACTTGCTCTGGTCTCCCTTCAACACGTGCTAAGGATATTTCGCTCCCCATTCCACACCATGCTGCCTTGAATCAGGTGAGGACACTCCATCTTACAGATCTTCTGCTCTTAAAAACCAATTCCTGAGGGCTGGCAGTCAAGCGGTAAACCAAGCAGAAAACACTGAGCATTCTTCTCCTTCCAATCACAGTCCTAGCAAACACTCAACACCGGATGCACACTGTGACCAGTCAGATGCACCAACCGTGTTGAGGCCTGTGTTTTCAAACATTTCTCATGACCTTGCCAATGACTTCCCCAAATGAGACTTCTGTGAACTTTCAGGAAAGCTATAGCTAGACTAAGACCCAGGGATTTTCGTGGCTCATCTTCTAGCCAACTGTATAAACACGGCTTAGGTAAGCATTGCTAATGAGCGCTACGCTGCTGCTCACAGAAGACTGTCCTTTACATGCCACCAGCAATGCAAGAGTTGTTTCCTCTCACCTGACACTAGCTACTGTAATCTGAACACAAAGAAAAGGCCAACGAGATGGCTCCTTGGTCAAGGTACTTACTCAAGCCTGAAGATCTGAGTTGTTCTCCACCCTAAGGTGGAGAACACTGACCTCTGACTTCCACATTATACTATGCCACCAGCCACCGACCCCCACCCTATGCACACAAAAATGTAACTAAAAATTTAAATCTACCTGCTAGAGGGTTCAGCAGAGATGACATCGTAGGGAGCAGGTAGTGCATTTCTCAACCCAGGTGTGGACAGGCAATCACACTGTGCGTGTCTTCTTTTCTGGGGTGGGGTGCTAGGGGTCAAGTCCAAGGCCTCAGGGATACAAGGCAAGCACTCCACCAACGGAGCTATATCCCTCCCTAGTCCTTCAGTATGCACACTGCTATTACACAAAGAATTAGGAAAGACAGAGGGCTACCAATACGACACAGTGGTAAACCTGTCACCAACCTTGACAACCTGGTTCAATCCCTGGAACCCACACGATGGAAGAGAACCAACTCCCAAAACCAAAACACATGCTGTAGCACACACAAAAGAAACAGGGTTTCTGAGACCGTCTCATTGTGTAGCACTATCTGGAGCTGAATTTACAGAGCCCCTCCTGCCTCTGCCTCCTGAGTCCTGGGATTAAGGATATGGGCACCATACCCCTCAAACATTTTTTAAAAAACAGAATGAGGAGCCTGGTGATGCAGCATGCCTAGCCCTGTTAGGCAGAGACAGGCAGGGCTCTATGAATTCAAGGCCAGCCTGGTCTACAAAGTGAGTTCCAGGACGGCCAGAGCTGTTACACACCGTTTCCAAGCCAACAAGGGCTACACAGCAAGATCCTATCTCAAAAACAAAACAAAACAAAAAACCCAAACAAAACACCCAACGCTAAGCCACTAAGTGATAAAAGTAAAAAATAAAAAATAATAAGATAAAAGACAAACTAAGGACTAAGGACATCTTTGAAAAACACATCTGGCTGGGCAGCAGTGGCACACACCTTAATCCCAACGCTCTGGAGGCAGAGCCAGGAGGATCTGAGTTTGAGGCCAGCCTGGTCTACAGAGTGTGATCCAGGACAGGCACCAAAACTACACAGAGAAACCTTGTCTGGGGGGTGGGAGGGGTGGGGGGGGAGGGGGGGTGGGAAGAGAAGGAAAAAAAACATCTGGAAAAAAGTATTTGTAATGCACAGGAGCTGTAGAGATGGCTCAATGGTTAAGAGCACAGGCTGCTCTTCCAGAAGACCTGGATTCCCAGCACTCACATCGCAGCTCACAACATCTGTAACTCCAGTCCCAGGGAATCAAATACCCTTTTCTGGCCTCCAAGGGAACCAGGCACATAGGTGGTGCACAGATTTATGTGTCAATGCAAGATTCTGAAAATATCTCGTACATTCTAAGAGACTGGAACTTTCGCTGGACCTCACAGCCCAAGTTAATAATACATCTTAAGGTCACTTACACCACCAACCTACTGTGTACTCAAACTGCTTATTTAACCTGCCTTTAAAAGAACAATGTAACAACCGATCTTAGGTGCCTTGGATTTACAACCTAAGCTAATGCAGAGCTCCAATCTTACGTATTTTTCTGTGCCCCAACCCAGAGTAATGGACGTGTATCATTTGCTGAAAGCAGTAAATACAGAAGTTGAAAGCAACTTCCTAAAATCTATCATAAAGGTTGAAAGCATCCATTTATGGCTACTGGTTAATAAACAATGTTTAGTATCTGAGTCAGTTGGGATCAGTTGAAACCAGGGACTTAATCCCTTGTAAAACTCTGTTAAAGATTTCTGTAGAGTTCCATTCCTTCCCCATGTGATGCTTTCTATGCTGTTCAAAAATTACAGAGCAAAGCCCTTTGTTAGGGACAGACACCACTCACACACAAACACATACTACACATACAGATACCATAACAGACAGATTCACACTCATGAGACAGAGGATGGAAGACACGGGAGCATGGTGTAGAAAATTCGCAACTGAACTCACTCTTGGTTAAATGATTCCAAGAAGAAGTGCTTTTATTTCTTAGTATGACACCAATGTATTCTTGGTAACTCAGAGTTAATTACTAATTCATGTATAATCTATGAAGATATGCATGTATATAAAACACCCTGTGATGGCCTTCCTTGGTTGTCAACCTGACTACATTTGGAATTAAGTAAAACCCAAATGGCTAGGTACACCTGTGAGGAATTTTTTTTTTTCTTAATTAAATCGTTTTAAGTGGGAAGACCCACTTTGAATCTGGTTCTTCTGAGGTGGGAAGATCCACCTTTAATCTGGACCACACCTTCTGCTGGTAGCCTAGGATAAAGGACATGAGATGCCTGTTTGCTCTCACTCTCACTCAAGATTAAAGGCGTGAGCTACCACCGTCTGGCCTGGCTGAATTTTTTAAGCATCTGGAATAAGCTTTCCAATTTGCCAACATGTACAGCTCAGAGAATACTGAAAGCCCCTGGTGTGAACTATTCTACAAACCTGAGACAAATGCATTTGATTATCCTGATTCACCAACTGTGAGAGACAACAGCTGTGACTTTGTATATATATACACAACCTTTGACAACTTGTGAAAAAATAAGGACCCACCTAGCATTGCCTTTAGACCATTAAAGAGACTAAAAGCTAAGCAGGCTCCTAGAGGGAAGATAGAAAGTGTAGTTCACAAAGAGGTGCACAAAACTGCTAAAGAGCTGAATGAGTCTGCTAATTCATTCAAGCAGAAGCCTGGGGACTATGAATGGGAATGGATTTGAAGGGTGTGGGATAATGGTGGAACATGAAACTGGGTCAGGCTGAGTTTACTGATATGGGCCCTCTGAGTAGAGGCTAAGACACACCATAGTGTCAGGGCACCAGCACAACCAAAGAGCTTGTTGTCGCCCTTCCCCTGGGCCAGACCTTAGGGCTGGGGGTGTTCCTGCTCAGTTGGGGGAATTAAATGCAATGGGTTTATCGGCCCCCAAGTAGCAGGGGCCAGGCGACAGCATGGAATCGCCAAATGATTGTAGTTACTGTAATGGGCAGCATAGACAAAGCAACATCCATAATGGCCTGACCTGTAATGGCCAGCACAGGCAACGTGATTTTTACAGTGACATGACTGGCTAATCAATCATATTATTTCCAGGCATGAAACAGATAAGTCTATTGCATTTTATTTATTTATTTATTTATATTTTTTGGAGCTGTATAAGCAGAAAAATTTTCAAATGAAAGAAAGGCTACATTGTATCATGGCAAAAGGGAATGTGAACCAATTTCCAGACTTGAGACAGTTTGCAGACCCAGAAGGGCTTGAATGAAGGGCTGGCCAGGTTCCCCTGAGGGAAGACCTTGATAACATACCAGAGTTTTACTGTTAGTCTTCCTCTAGTCCTTCCTCAGAGGGACCTCTAGCCTTTTACACGGGTAACTGTGCTCTGGGGGGATAGATAACAATCAGACTTTCCAGGTCTGTTGGATACTGGTTCTGAAATGACTATGATTCCAGGAGATCCCAAGAAACAGTGTGGCCCTCCAGTTAAAGTAAGGGCTTATGGAGGCCAGGTGACTAATGGAGTTTTGGTAGAAGTCCAACTCACAGTAGGTCCACTGGGTCCCCAAACTCACCCTGTGGTTATTTTTCCCAGTCCTGGAATGTATAATTGAGATAGATATACTCAGAAGTTGGCAGAATTCTCACATTGGTTCCTGACCTGTGGAGTGAGGGCTATTATTGTTGAATGGCTAAACAGAAGACTTTAGATTGCCAAGAAAAACAGTAAATCAAAAAGTTTTCCATCTCTGGAAAAACTGCAGAATGAGTGCCGTGTTCAAGGACTTGAAAGATGCAGGGGTGGTTCCCTTCAACTCTCCTATCTGGTCAATGAAGAAGACAGATGGATCGTGGAGAATGACAGTTGATTACTGAAAACTCGATCAAGTAGTGATTCTGATTGCAGCTGCTGTACCAGATGTGGTGTCCTTACTTAAGGAAATTAACACACCTCTAGTCACAAGCACTCGGGAGGCAGAAGGATCTCTGCTGAGTTTGAAACCAGCCCGGTCCATATATCAAGCGAGCTCTGGGACAGCTTAAAACAAGACAACAAATCTCTTGATTAAAAATTAAGCAATAGATTTGGTCACTTCACACACACAAAGGTGGGCAAAGTGTCAGAGAACTGAATATGAAAACAAGGCACTGCTAAGCTGGGTGGAGGTGTCGCACACCTTTGACCCCCAGGAGACAGAGGCAGGCAGATTTCTGTGAGTTTGAGGCCAGCCTGGTCTACAAAGAGTTGCAGGACAGCTACAGTTGTTACACAGAGAAACCCTGTCTTGAAACAAATAAACAAAAACCATGGTATGGCTACATAATTCATTAAAATGATCAAATCTAGAATACTGGCCATGCCAAATGTTGGTGAGGATGTGGAAGCATGTTTTCATTCACTCATGGTGGGAATGCACTTCACTTGGAAGACAGTTTAACCGTTTCTTACAAAATGAGTCATGTTTTTACTATATGGTCCAGCAATCCTTGGTATGCACCCAAATGAGTTGAAAACCTATGCTCCCACAAAAACCTGCATTTTAATTGTCAAAACTTGGAAGCAATCAAGATGTCCTTCAAGAACTGACTAATACTGGACTGGAAATGCAGCTCAGTAGACAGAATGTTTGCCTAGAATGTACAAAACCTAGGTTCCATCCCCAGCACTGCAGAAACTGGGCACTGTGTCACATGCCTGTCATTCCAGTCCTTGGCAAAGGGGCAGATCAGAAACTGAGGGTTAGCATTTAAACCAGAGGTTCTCAACTGTGGGTCACACTCCTTTGGGGTTGAATGGCCCTTTCATAGGTCACCTAAAACCATCAGAAAACAGATATTTACATTACAATTCATAACAGTAGCAAAATTACAGTTATAAAGTAGCAATGAAAATAACTTTATGGTTGGGAGTCACCACAACATGAGGAACTGTATTAAAGGTCGAACCATTAGGAGATTGAGAACCATTGCTCTAAAAACATATTGAGTTTGAGTTGCCTATGCTACATAAGACCTTCTCTGCTACTCAAAACAGAAGGGACCCCCAAAATGGCAAGGATGGATGGGGTTGTTTCACTGAACCTGGAGCTAGGCTTTCAGAAAGCTCCAGCAATCCTTTCTCTGCCCCTCATATTCTAGAGATACTGGTATGGGGCAAACCCCACTATGATCCAAATTCAGGTCTTCATGCCTGTGCAGCAAGGGCTCTCATCCACGGAGCCATCTTTCTGGCCCAGATCTAACTCATCATACTTTCTACTTCATTTTCTATAAACATAACACTCCAAAAGCGAAATGAAAAACCAAGTGGGTAACATACAGTCAACTCACCTGGGACCTCATCATTTTCTGTGGTTGGGGTAAAGGCACAAAGCACAAAGGCACACCTGGAAGAAAAGGAAGCTTGTTATGATGGATCTGACCGTCTGGTACCCAGAATGTTCTGTTTAGAGACCACTACATACCCCCCAAAATACTACCCCCTCTTCAGAAAAAGCATGCTGGCAATATCTACTTTCAACCAAACACGATGAGACACACACACACATAAAAAAGGGCAAGGATAAGAATCTCACCATCAAGAGACAAAACAAGCCGGGCGGTGGTGGCGCACGCCTTTAATCCCAGCACTCGGGAGGCAGAGCCAGGCGGATCTCTGTGAGTTCGAGGCCAGCCTGGGCTACCAAGTGAGTTCCAGGAAAAAGGCGCAAAGCTACACAGAGAAACCCTGTCTCGAAAAACCAAAAAAGACAAAACAGAAGGCCCAACTCCTGAGGCTGTCAGATAAGGAATTTAAAGCAACTATGATTCCCACACTACAGGCTTTACTATAAAGGCAAACACAAATAACAAATAAGAAACTTCAACAAAGATGGAAACTAGAAGAAGAAAGAAAATTCCAGGTGGTGGTGCACGCCTTTAATCCCAGTACTCTGGAGGCAGAGGCAGGAGGATCTCTGTGAGTTTGAGGCCAGCCTGGTCTACAGAGGGAGTTCCAGGACAGCCAAGACTACACAGAGAAACTGTCTTGAAAAAACAAAACAAAACAAAAAGGAAAACACCAAGGACTTAGAGTATAGCTCAGTGGCTGTTCCGGTCTGGCTATGACGTGAGTCCCCAGCTGCCCAGTTCAATCACTGACAAGTGACTGAACCACGAGGGCCCCCCTTCATCTATGGATTAATCCCCAGTGGACTCCATGGTGCCATTAGTAGAAAATAGAAGGTGGGGCTCAGAGGAAGCAGCTTGCTAGGGCATGCCCTGGGAGATAAACCTTGTCTCCAGCTCCTTCCTGTCTTCCTGGTTGCCAGGAAGCAGCGGAGGTGAGCAACCTCTGCCTCGGTGTTCAACGTCGCCTTCGATTTAAAGAGATGGGATCAAGGGACTGTTGCCTGAAACCAGGAACCACAGTAAATCTCTCCTCTTTTGAGCTGCTTCTCTCAGGCATCTGCCACTGTAACAAAACACTAACGGGGAAAAAGGCAGAAATTCTTAGCATGCACGAGGCCCGATTAGATCCTTACAACAGTTTCCTGCAAAGGAATTAAACAGCAGTGAAAACAGCATTGAAATATCTGAGAAAGAGTAACTTTAGTTACTAAACTGCTCGATTTAGTTTTTGAGATGGAGTCTCATCATCTAGCCCAGGTTAACCTCAAATTCATGATCCTCCTGCCTCAGGCTCCCAAGTGCTGGGATGACAGGAATGAGATACAATACCTGATGTGCATTAAACTGTTTACCCCACAAAACAAAAGTTTACAATTAATGACCTTAGGTCATTCCTACCCCCATTCCCACCCAAACCTTGAGTGCATTAACCCAAAGCAAGCATAAGGATGGAAACAATAACAGTAAGAGCAGAAATCAATCAATTTCAAACAATGGAGAATACAATAAAACCAAAGCTGGTAAATGGAAAGATCAATAACACCAATAAAACTAACCAGACTGGCCAAGGAAAAGGAACCCCAGCTTGGGTGTGGAGGGATGGTAACACCCGTCAGGCTGAAGCAGGACCACAAGTTCTAGGCCAGCCTGGCTACACAGAAAGACCTTGCCTAACCACACAAAATCTACAATCAAACAACAAAGAACACAAATGACCAATATCTGGAATGACCCAGGGCACATTATCATAGTTGCTGCGGATAGTAAATGTCTTCTTTGGGGACTAGAGATTTGGTTTAAGAATGCTCACTGCTCTTCCACAGGACCAGGGTTCCATTCCCAGCACCCACCTAGCAGATCACAACGGCCCATAACTCCAGTTCCGGGTCCCTCAGGCACCAGGCACACAAGTGAAGCACAGACATACATTCAGGCAAAACATCCATCACATAAACATTCTTTAACAGTTTAAAATGTAAACAATGGAGGGGTGGAGAGACACTCAGTGGTTAAGAGCACTTCCTGTTCTTCCAGAAGACTGGAGTTCAGTTTCCAGCACCCATGTGAGACATTCACAGCCACCCACCCAGAACATCAACTCCAGGGGATCTGATGCCCTCTTCTGGCTTCTCAGGCACCAGCACGCATAGGGCATATAAGGCGAAATCACACATAACTGAAAACAACAAAAATTAATATTTAAAGAAAGGAGGTGGGCTGCTCAACCATAGGTCATGCCTGCCGGAAGACTAGGGAGGCTGCAGCTCACGAACCTCCCTCACAATCTTGGTTCTCTTAGGCACGCATGCCCTGTCCACCCATAGGCTACATCTGCCAGAAGACCAGGTAGGCCATCCACCTGCTGGATAAGTGACCACACCAGCCACCAGCAGTCTAGCCCCCAACTCAGGTGGAAATCCCCTGCTCAACCACAGGCCACACATGCCAAGAAGACCAGAGAGGAAACAAAAACCAAGGAACAAAACACCAACAAAGACAAACCCAGAAGTCAGCACTGAGACCTAGAATCACCACCAACCCAGATGCCAGATGCCAGCGTAAGAGCACAAAAACAGCCAGGGCAATATGGCACCCCCAGGGCCCAGCTGTCCTACTACTGCAAGCCCTAAATATTCCAACACAGCTGAAGCACAAGAAAAAGAGGTCCTTTAAGAAGTGAGTAAATCACTTAAAGAAACTGAGGAAAAGACGAACAAAAAATTGGTGGAAATGAGTAAATTCCCTAAAGAAAGCCAAGGAAAAACAGTTGAAGGAAACAAATCAAAATGTTCAAGATCTGAAAAATGGAAATAGAAGCAATAAAGAAAACACAAACTGCCGGGCGGTGGTGGCGCACGCCTTTAATCCCAGCACTCGGGAGGCAGAGGCAGGCGGATCTCTGTGAGTTCGAGGCCAGCCTGGTCTCCAAAGTGAGTTCCAGGAAAGGCGCAAAGCAACACAGAGAAACCCTGTCTCGAAAAACCAAAACAAACAAACAAACAAACAAACAAACAAAAAACAAACCAAACAAAACAAAAAAAACACAAACCGAGGGAATCTGGAAATGGAAAATCTGGTAAGTGAACAGAAACTACAGAATTCAAGAGGTGGACCTAGCGGGTATCTACAGAACATTTCACCCAAACACAAAAGAACATACCTTCTTCTCAGCACCTCACGGAACTTTCTCCAAAACTGACCACTTACTTAGTCACCAACAAGTCTCAACAGATACAAAAAAGGTGAAATAACCCCTTGCATCCTATCAGACCACCATGGATTAAAGTTGGATTTCAGCAGTAACAGAAAAAACAGAAAGCCTACAAAGTCATGGAAACTGAACAATTCTTTACTGAATGACTACTGGGTCAAGCCAGAAATAAAGAAATTAAAGACTTCTTAGAATTCAGTGAAAATTACTGCATATCATACCCAAACTTATGGGACACAATGAAAGCAGTGCTGGAGTTAAGTTCATAGCACTACGTGCCTACCTAAAAAAATTGGTGCGATCTCATACCGGCAACTTAACAGCACACCTGAAAGCTCTCAGGAAGGAGGGGAGGAGCAAACACACTCCAAGAGGAGTAGATGGCAAGAAATAATTAAACTGAGGGCTGGAATCAATAAAATAGAAACAGAATAACAGAATCAATGAAACACAGAGTTGGTATTTGAGAAAACCAACAAGATAGACAAACCCTATCCATATTAAAAGATGGAGAGAGAAAGTCCAAATTAACAAGATCAGAAACAAAAAAGGAGGACATAACAATAGACACCAAGGAAATCCAAAGAACCATCAGGTCATACTGTAAAACCTGTACTCAGGGCTGGAGAGAGTCAGTGGTTAAGAGCACTGGCTGAAGCCGGGCGGTTGGGGCTCACGCCTTTAATCCCAGCCCTCGGGAGGCAGAAGCAGGCAGATCTCCGTGAGTTCGAGGCCAGCCTGGGCTACAGAGTGAGTTCCAGGAAAAGCACCAAAGCTACACAGAGAAACCCTGTCTCGAAAAAACCAACCAACCAACTAACCAACAAACAAACAAAAAAAAGCACTGGCTATCCTTCAATTCCCAGCACCCATATGGCAGCTCACAACTGTCTGTAATTCCAGTTCCAGGGGATCTGACACCTTCACACAATGCACATAAAATAAAGTTTTAAAAAAACAAAAACAAACCTGTACAAAACTGGAAAAATCTAAAAGAAATGGGTAATTTTCTTGATTACCACTTACCAACATTAGATCAAGATCAGATAAGTAATTTAAATAGTCAGTCCTATAATCTCTAAGGAAATATAAGCAGTCATTATAAGTCTCCCAACCCACCCAAAAAGCCCAGGGCCAGATAATTTTAGTGTAGAATTCTATCAGACTTTCAATGAAGAGCTAATGCCAATACTCAAGTTATTCCATGAAATAGAAATAGAAGGAACATTGCCAAATTCATTTTATGAGGCCACAGTCACCTTGATATCCAAACCACACAAAGATTGAACAAAGAGAATCACAGACCAATTTCCCCTATGAACATAGATGTAAAAATACTCAATAAAATACTCAAAAGACAAATCCAAGAACATATCAAAAAGATCATCCACCATGATCAAGTAGGCTTCATCCCAGAGATGTAGGGATGGTTGAGCATATGAAAATTCATCAATGTAATCCACCATATAAATAAATTAAAAGAAAAAAAACCCCACATGATCATTTCATTAGATGCTGGAAAAGTTTTTGACAAAATCCAACATCCCTTCATGATAAAAGTCTTGGAGAAATCAGGGATACAAGGGACATACCTAAACATAATAAAGGCAATTTACACCAATCCTATAGCCAACATCAAATTAAATGGAGAGAAACTCAAAGCAATTCCACTTAAATCAGGAACAAGACAAGGCTGTCCACTTTCTCCATATCTAATCAGTATAGAACTTGAAGTTCTAGCTAGAACAGTAAGACAACTGAAGGAGATGAAAGGGATACAAATTGGAAGGAAGAAATCAAAGTAGCATTATTTGCAGATGATGTGATAGTATACATAAGTGACCCTAAAAATTCTTTTACAGTTGATAAACATCTTGAGCAATTTGGCTGGATACAAGATTAACTCAAAAAAGTCAATAGCTGCCGGGCACTGGTAGCGCACACCTTTAATCTCAGCACCTGGGAGGCAGAGGCAGGCAGATTTTAGCGAGTTCGAGGCCAGCCTGGTCTACAAAGAGTTCCAGGGGGCTGGAGGAATGGCTCAGAGGTTAAGGGCACTGACTGCTCTTCCAGAGGTCCTGAGTTCAATTCCCAGCAACCACATGATGGCTCATAGCCATCTATAATGGGATCTGGCTTGCAGGCAGGACACTAGATACATAAAAAATAAATCTTAAAAAAAAAAAAAAAAGAGTTCCAGGACAGCCAGGACTGTTACACAGAGAAACCCTGTCTAGAAAAACAAAACAAAACAAAAAAATCAGTAGTCCTCCTATATACAATGACAAACAGATTGAGAAAGAAATCAGGGAAACAACACCCTTCACAATAGCCACAAACAATATAAAATATCTTGGGGATAATTTTAACCAAGCAAGTGCAAGACTTGTATGACAATAATTTCAAGTCTTAAAGAAAGAAATTGAAGATATCAGAAGATGGAAAGATCTCCCATGCTCATGGATTGGTAGAATTAACACAGTAAAAATGGCCATCCTACCTGAAGAACCAAAACACCCCCATTTCAAGCAAGCCCCTCACCCCAGCTTGAAATAGGCCTGAGTTTTGAAATTCTCAGAGCTGCTGACATAGGTCCCAGGAACTCAAAAGTACAAAGTCAGGATGTTTGAAGGACTATCTGGTAGCAATTGATTAACCACAGAATGCCCCAATGCCGGAGATAGTCTATAGTTTGACCAACAACCGGTCAAAACTGCAAAGTAAGATAACACAGAAATTTTGGAAAGCCTTTAAAACTTGAGCCAATCAGCCGGGTGGTGGTGGCGCACGCCTTTAATTCCAGCACTCGGGAGGCAGAGGCAGGTGGATCTCTGTGAGTTCGAGGCCAGCCTGGTCTTCAAAGCGAGTTCCAGGAAAGGCGCAAAGCTACACAGAGAAAGCCTGTCTTGAAAAACCAAAAAAAAAAAAAAAAAAAACAAAAAAAAAAACTTGAGCCAATCAGAACTGTACCTGTACTAGCACCCCTAACTGATGTAACCTTGTGATTTTTGCCTTTAAAAACCAAGCTTGCAGCCGGGCGGTGGTGGCGCACGCCTTTAGTCCCAGCACTCGGGAGGCAGAGCCAGGCGGATCTCTGTGAGTTCGAGGCCAGCCCGGGCTACCGAGTGAGTTCCAGGAAAGGCGCAAAGCTACACAGAGAAACCCTGTCTCGAAAAACCAAAAAAAAAAACAAAAAAAAAAAAAACCGAGCTTGCAGAGGGGCAGGCACCTCCTCTATCCTCCGCTGCGTAGGCTCCAATAAACCTTATTTTTGCATTTCAGTGAGTTTACAACACTACCAAAAGCAATCTACAGATTCAATGCAATCCCCATCAAAACTCTACCAATTCTTTACACACCTTGAAAGGACAATACTCAACTTCATATGGAAAAACAAAAAAAAACCCAGGATAGCTAAAATAATCCTGTACAATAAAAGAACTTCCCGAGGTTATCACCATCCTTGGTATCAATCTGTACTACAGAGCTACAGTAATAAAAAGCACATGGTATGAGCATAAACACAGACAGGTCTATCAATGGAATAGAATGGACACCTGATTTTTTATTAAGAAGCCAGAAAGCCTCTGCTGATCTAACTGGATGTTGGCATATAGAAGGATGCAAATAGATCCATATCTATCACCCTGCACAAAACTCAAGTCCAGTGTCAGGTGGTAGTGGTGCACGCCTTTAATCCCAGCACTCAAGAGGCAGAGGCAGGTAGATCTCTGTGAGTTCAAAGCCAGCCTGGTCTACAGAGTGAGTTCCAGGAAAGGCTCCAAAGCTACACAGAGAAACCCTGTCTCGAAAAACCAAAACCAAAAAAAAAAAAAAACAACCCAAAAAAACCTCAAGTCCAAGTGGATCCAAGACTTCAACATAAAACCAGACACACTGAGCTTTATAGAAGAGAAAGCAGGGCATAGCCTTGAACATATTGGCACAGGAGACAACTTCCTAAACAGAACACCAATAGCACAGGCACCAAGATGGACAATTAATAAACGGTGCTTCATGAAATCGAAAAACTTCCATAAGGCAAAGGACACTGTCAATAGGACAAAATAGCAGTCGACAAGACTGGAAAAGAGTTTCACCAACTCCACATTCAACACAGGGCTAATATCCAAAATATATAAAGAACTCAAGAAACTAGACAAACCAAACAATCCAATTAAAAAACGAAGTCCAGCTCTAAACAGAATTCTCAATAGCTGAATCTCAAATGGCTGAGAAACATTTAAAGAAATGTGCAACATCCCTTAGCCATCATGGTAATGCAAATCAAAATTACTTTGAGATTCCATCTTACATCTGTCAGAATGGCTAAGATCAAAAACACAAGTGATAGCTCATTCTGGTGAGAGTGTGAATCAAGGGGAACACTCTTCCATTGATGGTGGGAGTGCAAACTCATGCAGTCACTATGGAAATCAATATGGCGGTTCCTCAGAAAACTGGGAATCGATCTACCTCAAGACCAGCTATACCACTCTTGGGCATATACACAAAAGATGAGGTATCCTACCACAAGGACGCTTGCTCAAGTATGTTCACAGCAGCTTACTTCATAATAACCAGAAACTGGGAACAATTTAGATTGCCCTCAACTAAAGAATGCACCACTACCACCTGACACTGGACTTGAGTTTTGTGCAGGGTGATAGATATGGATCTATTTGCATCCTTCTATATGCCAACATCCAGTTAGATCAGCAGAGGCTTTCTGGCTTCTTAATAAAAATGTATATTTATATCCTGGAGTGTATATTTATACACTCAGCTGTTCGAAAAAAAAAATGACATCATGAAATCTGCAAGCAAATGGATAGAACTAGGAAAAAAAAAATCATCCTGAGGGAGGCAACCCAGACTCGGAAAGACAAACGATATGTACTCAGTCATAAACGGATATTAGCTGTAAAGTAAATGATAGTCACACTACAACCCACAGACCCAGAGAGGATAAGTAACAAGGGGTTGGGGGGAGAACAGGGACACACACACAGACGGACACGGACGACACTCATGATCTCCCTGGAAAGGGGAAATAGATTTTTGCAGGTGGAATGAGGGTAGGAGGGGATGGGGTGGGGGGGAATCAGGTGAGAAATGGAGAGGCAGAGGGAGGGAGTACAGGGAAAGACAACTGGAATCAGTGGGCATTTAGGGGGCAATGTAGAAACCTAGCGCAGTGTAAACTTCCTGGAACTGATGAGGAGGAGGATGACCCTAGCAAGGCCTCCTAGTAATGGAGGATATGGAGCCTGAACTGGCCATCTTCTGTAACCATAGAATCAACTAAGCAGGGTTCACAGGGGCTCACAGAAACTGAAGCAGCAATCACGGAGCCTGTGTGGGTCTATGCTAGGTCCTCTGCATACATGCCATAGCTCTTTAGCTTGGAGTTTTTGTGGGACTCCTAACAGTGGAGGTGGGGTGTCTCTGACTCTTTGCCTGCTCATGGGTCCTTTTCCTCCTACTGGTTGCCTCATCCAGCCTTCATATGAGGGTTTATACCTAGTTTTATTGCATCTTGTTCGGTTGATATATCCGGGAGGTCTGCTCTTTTCTGAAGGGAAACTGAGAAACAGTGGATTTGGGGAAAGGGGAGGGGGGGGGAAGAGGAGGGGAAAGAGGGAGGCTGTAGTCAGGACGTACTGTATGAGAGAAGAATAAAGAAAAAGAAGAAGAAAAAAGAGGTTTACAAAATACAAAAGAAAATATACAAAAGAAAAAAATAAGATTCTATTTCCAATAAAATACTTCACAGAAATAGTTCAGACTACTTTACAAAACTTACAAAGATTGGTGAGACGGCTCCACAGGAACTGCTGACTAACACATTTAATGTCCTGAGTTCATGGTGGAAGGAAAAACCAACTCCCACAAGATATCCTCTGGCCCCCATGCAAGTGCCCACATACATACACAAATTAATAAATGCAATTTGAATATTATAAAATGCTGCTAAAAGATGCAATAAACGAAGACAGAGACAAATGGCGAGGACCACAGGAAAGCCTGATATCATAAAGGCATATGAGACAGTAGGAGAGGCCTGATTTCCCAACTGTATTTCCTGGTTCTAATGAGAAGCTAGTTTAGCTGCACATGCATCCTACTCTATGTAATCCTATTCCTACTCCCTTCAAAGCTCGAAAAGGACCTTCTCTTTCCTGAAGCTTTCCCATGCAGACTGTCTGCTCCTGACATATATAACCTTCCTGGTAGGTGTGCCAATAGTGAGACCCATGTGAACTGAGCACTAACAGAACCATGCATAGGAGCAGACCACCTGGCTGCGCAATCATGAAAGCTGGGGGTGGTTATTCACACCTACAATCCTAGCAGTTGAGGCAGGATCATTGCCTTGAGTTCAAGGCCAGCCTGGGCTACACAGTAAGTTCTATCCAGGCAAGAGTAGGGTACAAAGTAAGTTCTATTTAGGTAGGTTGAGCTAGCCTGGGCTTGCTGTCTCAAATAACAATACTTGCTGTCTCAAAACAATATTCATACAGAAACCCTGTACAAAACAGTTGCCGTATGCCTGTGCAAGTCACGTGTCAAACTATATGAGCTTTCTTTATTGACTGCTTTCTCAGAGACCAACCCAAAGAGCCTCGCCATGCATTCTCTCCTATAAGCTCCAACATAAGCCCCATAAAGCCTCATTTGGATGATAGTACTGGCCTCTTCGTAATGTCTAACTGGAATTAAGCAAAATGACCCAAGGCTGAAGGATGGTCACATGGTCTCCTCCCTGCCAGGCCCTGGTGCCTTCACACAAGTGCAGAATCTTGGTTTTGCACTAACACCAGAAACCTGAACTTAGCAGGTAGAGTCGACAGCCACCATACTATCCTTTCTTCAAAGTAAGAGACAACATCAACATTTTCTGAGGAAGGCAAGTGTATTGGCTGCTTCTCTAATTACTGTGACTAAGTTCCCAACAAAAGCAACCTAAGGAAAGGTTTAGTAGGGCTCACATTGAGTCACTGAGTAGAGTCCATCGTGAGAGCAGCATGAGGCAACTGATGACACTGAGTCCACCATCAGAAAGCAGAGATGAATGCCGACTCACTTGCTTTCTCCTTTCTACTAGTCCTGGATCCCTGGCCATGGGTGAGTCTTTCCACCTCAATTAAACCAATTCAGAGCTTTTCACAGACATGTCCAGAGGTTTGTCTCCTAGGTAATTCTAAATCCTATCTAGTTGACAATATTAACTACCACAGGTCTACCACTTGTCAACCCGTCAGACAAACATTGCTTCTAAGCCACAACTTCCACCTCTTGTCCTTATCGGCTCATGGCCATCTCATGATACAAACACGTTCATTCAGTCCAACTTCAGAAGTGCCCATTTTCTTCAACAGTTCCAACACTGTTCAAAAGTGTAAGTGCAAGCCAGGTGTAGTGGTGCACATCTTTAATCCCAGCACTCAGGAGGCAGAGGCAAGTGGATCTCTGTGAGTTTGAGACCAGCCTGGTCTACAGAGTGAGTTCCAGGACAGACAAGGCTACAAAGAGAAACACCATCTTAAAAAGCAAACATTCCCACTCTAAATGGGAGGAATGGGCTAATAACAAGGAAAGATTATGCCAAAGCAAGACCTAAACCCAGCAGGCAAATACCAAATCCCCAAACTCCATGACCAGCATCTGAGGCTTGTGATGAAATCATCCAGCGCTGCTAGCCGCAGGACAAAGTAATGGAATTCAGCTGCTATCACAAAAGCTACTACTTGGAAAAGTCAAGGACTTAGAAGTCTTGGTGATATTTTAGCTTTTACACACACACACACACACACACACACACACACACACACACACACACACACATATATATATATTAGCTAGTTCCTAAAATGATTTTCTTGTGTGCTTCCAAGAACTCCTAACAGTGTATTTATCTAAAATACCTATCAAGCATCCAAGGCCAAAGAAACAACACCTGTCTCCCAGGTCAAGTGGATAGTTTTATTTCTTGTGCAATTTAGGGTGAGACCCTCCTTTCTTACACAACCTTACTAATAGACCCCCTAACTTCTTTCCCAACCACTTCTAGGAATGTAGACTGAGCACACAGATCCCCTTTTTGATATACTGACCAGTCATTAGCACTCAGCTGACCTCCTCTTTTACCACTCCCATTTTGGGTTGTAAAAGAAAGCCTGGTGGTCACTGCCTGAGGAAAATTCTTACCTACCTTTATGACCCGCGTAAGAATTCAAGCTTGGTGACCTTGCTCTGCGAGAGGATTGCTATTGCTTGGGTTTATAACTGGATTCCTGGGAGACTAGGAGGGAACAAAGACATTAAGGAGCTGGAGAGGAGGAGAGAGAGGAAAAAGAACAGAAGAACTAGATGGGTAAGAACTGGAGAGGAACGGACTAGATGGGAAGAACTAGATTGGAGGTCAAAAGAGAATACTAGAGGAACAAGATGGATGACGAGGAAGAGCCAGATGGGGAAGAACAAGATGAGAAAGAAGGAGATGGGAGAGGAGCTAGATGGGAAGGAACTAGATGGATGAGAACCTAGATGGGGCAGAACTAAGTTGAGAGAATTAAGACAGAACTTAGAGGAGACAGCAGATAAATATAGAGAGAATTAAATGGAAAGGAACTAGACTTGAGTACAGAACTGAAGCTGTGTAGATAGGATTTTATCCCAGAGGAATAAAGTAGACAGAGAAAGAGCTTGGTGTATCTACATTTATTCCTGCCCTGAATGCCTGATGGAGCTGCAGCTGTAATAGATTTTTGTCTTAGAGGAATAAAGTTAACAGACATAAGAGCATAGTGTACGTAGAATTTTTCCCTCAGATATCCCACACCAGACGTAGCGAAATCCCCGGACCCTGGGTATCTCATAATCCAGGCTCCAAAATCACCCCTCCCCTGTAGTTCTGCCACTGCGGCACATGCAGTCTCTCCACTTGCTTCAGCTGGAGTCCTCCAATCCTGTCATCTCCAATATCCTGATCTTCACTGCACCTCAGCCTTCACCTGTGTGTTCGAGGAGATGCAGTAAAGAACTGCTGACATACTACTCCATTGTTAGGGGAAAGGTTTCATTGTGCCTGAGAGAGAGAGAATACCCAGAGGTATCTGGAGGAGTCCAGAGCAGAGAGAAAGAGAAAGAGACTGGATATGACCAGGGCTGTCTGTGGGAGAAGAAAGAATAGCAAGGGACAGAGAATAGAGAATGCATGATGAGAAGAGCAGGGGCAGGGGAAATCTTTGCCATTATAAAGAGAACAAAAGATCTGAGGTCACGGATATAGAACCAACAAATATGGAGGGCTCCATTCACAAAAAAAACTCAGCCTGGGTATCTGGAAAAGCCCAAATGGCCTATCCGAGCATTAAACATTCCCAACACTGTCTATGAGAGGAGGGAAGCCTGGAAAGGTGAGAAAGGCTAGGATGCTAGAACGGGCTTTGCAACACGTAACAGGTACCTGTGATACTGAGGGAGCCTGGTCGGCACCACGGGCTCTGATATGCTGATAGGTGCCACAGGTAGCCATATGCTCCCTCCGCCAGAGGTCAGGGAAATGACTCATTTTAGCAGATGGGAATCACTTTCACAAGTTCCTGAGGAATGCTGGCTTTTATCCGACCATTAGAAATCCTCCTATACTTCAGGTTGAGCTCATTTTTGGCTATTTGGACAACCTTTTGGAGTTTGGGGAGCTGGGCGTTTCCTTGTGGACCTGACAACCTTCATAACTTCCCACAATGGTCACACTGCTTGGCCTCAGAAGCCTTCCAGAAACTTGGCACAAGCCTCCATGAACCCCTTACTCTTGCATCTAGTATACCTATACCATGATGCCAAAACTTGCTTCTAGCTGGAGATATAGCTTGGTTCCCGTTAGGCATACTCGGTCTGCCTTCCAAGCTTACCCAGAGGAAACAACTCCCCAGGTGGTGGTTTTCAAACAGAGGACTCCTGCAGTGGCATCCTCAGTTTAGGCTCCTCCTTTGTTACAAGCTGCAACCTTCACCGAGGGACTTTGCCCTGGAGCGTTTTCCTATTATCTCAGTGCATAAGGGCTCCCTTTAACAATCTCTTTAACAATTGCATCTGCTTTGTAGCCTACAACTCCCTCCTTCCCCAGCAAACCAGCTTCCGATCTCTCTGCTGTCTCTCACAGTACACTGAGATAAGCACAGTGAACAGTAACCTTGATACAGTCTGAATGTCATCCAGAAAACGGCATTGGGAATTGAACCCAGGTCCTCTGGAAGAGGAGCCAGTGTCTTTTTTTTTTTTTTTGGTTTTTCGAGACAGGGTTTCTCTGTGTAGCTTTGTGCCTTTCCTGGAACTCACTCTGTAGCCCAGGTGGGCCTTGGTCTCGAACTCACAGAGATCTGCTTGCCTCTGCCTCCCAAGTGCTAGGATTAAAGGCGTGTGCCACCACCGCCCGGCTAGCAGCCAGTGTCTTAATCACTAAGCCACCTCTTCGGCCTCCATCTTGTCTTCAGACATCCTCCACCAAACAAATTAATCCATTTCTGTTGAATTCAGCCTCATCAAATTCTCATCAAATAGAGACAGAAGGCAGCCCAGCTTTTGACCAGAATATGACACCAATGGCCTCCAGCATCATCTTAGAAAAGTCCTTGCCTCCCTCTGAAACCTCATTAGCCGGAGGCCTTCACTATCTGTGTTTCTCTGCCATTCTTTCTCTTACAGATTTATTTTTATTCTTGCATATGTGTGTATGTCTGAGTGTATGTCCTGTGTGTGGGTGCCAGAAGAGGCCAGAAGAAGGCGTTGGAATTCCTGGAGCTGGAACTATAGGTGGTTGTGAGCCACCCAACATGGTTGCTAGAAGTTGAACCTGTGTCCTCAGCAAAAGCAGGAACTCAGCATTCTGAACTGCTGAGCCATCTCTCCAACCCCTTAAGTTTCTCTTGATATTCTGGTCCTCTGAACGCCCACCAGAATGGCCCGCTTCGTTCTGCTCACACCATTTTAGGGCTTTTCTAACCCAAAGTTCCAAACTCTTCCACACTACTTCCACAAACCAATTCCAAAAGTCTAAGAAGCACCTGGTCCAGTTTTTTTGGCTTAAGGGTGAAGCATCAAAATTTACGGGAGGACAGCCCCAAAGATGAAGGTCCTGGGCTACAGAGTTCGGTCCAGGACAGTGGGGACTACACAGAAACCCTGGCTTAAAGAAAACAACCCAAAACCAAACCCAGCAAACAAAAACAAAAAACCAAAGGTACACTTCTGGTTAAACACTAACACTGCATCACACCCAGCTACGACACTCCTGACCTTACCATAAAAACTGCCAAACTGCCGGGCGGTGGTGGCATACACCTTTGATCCTACCACTCAGAGGCAGAGGCGGGCAGATCTCTGTGAGTTTGAGGCTAGCCTGGTCTACAGAGTGAGTTCCAGGACAGGCACAAAAAAAGAGAAACCCTGTCTGGAAAACAAACAAACAAACAAACAAACAAAAAAGCAGTTTCTCCAGAAACTAATGATAGATCTTCCATATGACTCAGCTATACCACTTCTAGGTTTTTACCTAAAAAATTCCCATATCACAGAGACAGACTCTTGCACATTATTGTTTTTTTTTGCAGCATTATTCACAAATGGCTGTTATGAACCAACGAAGGTGTCCAACAACAGAGTAACGGATAAAGAAAACATGACATACATACATAATGGAACTCTTACACGTTTTCATGTGAGTGTGTGTGTATGTTCGTGCACATACGTGCATGTGGAGGTCAGAGAACAGCTCTCAGTTCTCTCCTACTAATGGGTTCCTGGGCTCAAACGCAGATTTCCAGCACTGGCGGGAGGTGCGCCTCTCACTAACCCCACAATGGAATTTTTTTCAACCATAAAAAAGAACGAAGTTACGTCATTTGCACGGAAATGGATGCAACTGGATATAATCATATTAAACAAATTATTCTCAGACAAATATGTTTTTTTCTGACTAGTGGTTCCTAGATTTTTATAGAGATGCATAAAATCGTGTAGAGAAATGAAACTAGGGAGAAAAGAACAGGAGGGAGGGTTAAACAAATGCAACTGGGAGATCTGGGGGAGTATGGTTGATACATCGCCGATACCTGTGTGAAAACTTTAATAAGTCAAAAGCATAACTCTAATCAAGAAAATACAGGTGAAGCTGGACTTGTACAGATCTCGAGTTTGAGGCCAGCCTGGGCTACATGGCCAGCTCCAGGTTAACCTGAGCTACCCAGAAAAGCCAATCTTAGAAGAAAAAAAAAAAAAAATTCTGTTCACACTGAGGCGCAAGCCGGAAATAAGGGGTAAACGCGATTATTCCGTGACGATACAACTGGAAACACCAGGCATCCGGGGGAAAGCAAGGAGGCGGCTGGAGCCCGCTAAGGTGGCAGCGGGGGCGTGGCCAGCTGAGTGGGGCCCGCCCCCACACCCTCGTGGAGGGTCACGAGTGCGCCCGCCGGGCTTCCGGACTCGTTCCCGCGCGGGGGAGGCCGCCCCGCGATGCCCGGCAGAGGCGCGTCTCCTGACAAAGGCAGGCTGGAGTTCGGAGCCGCCCGTCCTCCTGCGACCCCGCACGCGTTCCTCAGGAGCAGCCCACCGGGACCAACTCTCAGGAGGGCTGGAGGCCCGAACCTACGCCCCGGGGGGCGTCACGGCCCGCGAGGCGCCCACCCTGGCGCGGACACGACCCTTCTCTCGGGCCTTGCAGACATACCTGGAGAGGTTTAGCCTCCACTCAGGGTTCCGGGTCACGAAGCGCGTGGAGAAGGGGGCCCTGTCACCCACTCGCGACTGCAGGTGGGGGAAGGGCGACCGCCGGTGCGTTCGCGCAAGCGCGCAGACTGTAGAGCGGGCGGCCGTACCCAGAGTCCTCGGAGCAGTGACGCGGGTCTCAGGACTACAATTCCCATGCGCCTCCGAGCCACGGTGCTAGGGACTCTGGGAAGTTTGTAGGGTGGGAAACGCTTTCCAAATTAACCGAGGTGTGGACTGCGTTCTGCTCTCTGAGGACAGCCTCTTTCCTCCTTGTACGCTATTAAAAAACCTGGGTTTTAGACATTTCACGAGTAATCCATGAACTCTTTTTCAGCTACAAAACACGAACATTAAAGCAAATATCAACCTGAATCTCAACCATGTAAGGAGCACACATCTTTCTGGGCATGGTAGTGCAGCCTTTAATCCCAGCAAGTCGGGAGGTAGAAGCAGGCAGATCCTTGGGACAGAGAGTTTCAGGCCAGCTAGGGCTACATAGTGAGACCCAATTTTAGAACAACCAACTCCCCACCACTACCACACACACACACACACACACACACACACACACACACACACACACACACAAAAAACCCACAAAATAAAACCACCGTTTTCCTCAACCTCTCGCCCTTAAAGTTATTTTTGGAAGGCCTGACACAACCCCATGTTGATTTGAGATGGTCTTGTCACCAACTCTAGGCTGGCTTCAATCTTCCTGTTTCAGCTTCCTACTTAATGGGATTACAGGTGAACTGTACCATGCCTAATGACTTTATTTCAGTACTGACCACCTCTATGAACACTGCATGTATATGGTGCACATACATACACATAGGCAAAGCATTCATACACATAAAATCTTAAAAACTTCAGGGCAGTAGTGGCACATGCTTTAATCCCAGTACTCAGTCAGGAGGCAGCGGCTAGTCTACAGAGAGTTCCACAACAGAAAAACCCTGTTTCAAGAAACAAAAACAACCCTTAAAGTTTGTAAATGACGATATAATTTTAACTCTGTGTAAAGTATACACAAAACTGTTTCTGAAGCGTGGAGTTGGGGAGGAGAGGGACAGAGGTAGTCCCAGTGCTCAGAAGTAGAAGTCAAGGCCAATCTGGACAATGATCCCCCACAAGGTGGAAGAAGAGAACCATCTCCCACAAGTTGTCCTCTGACCTCCACATGCCCACTGGGGCACATTTGTGAATGCACACACACACACACACATATAAAATTGTCTAAAAAAGAATATGCATCATATTTTCAAAACATTGGAAATAATCCAGATCTTTGACTATGTGAATCAAATAAATTGTAGTTACACACAAATAGAACTGGAAGAGACACTGAAAATGATGTGTATTGATCACATGGTGAAGGTGTCTAATTCATGAGAAATGAAAGGGAAAAAAGGCAGGAATTATATGACAGTCTGTCAGGTGTGGTCCTGTTTAGGCTGGAGATGTAGTTCAGTAGTAGAACATTTGGTAGCTTGTAAAGACATTTGGTAGCTTGATTCCCAGCACCACACACATACATCTACACAAAAATAGAATGTGTCCCTATTCTTGTAAAAACTGTGCATAATTTGAGACCAAGCTAGAAGATACAAAAAGAAGATTGGAACACACTCTCTCTCTTAATTTATGGTAACACCACTCTGTGTACGAGCTGTTTCTGAAGAACTTGCAAAATTCAAAGCACTGTTTTCTATTACTTTCTCCCTTAGGAATAAGGGAATACAGAGGAAGGTTTCGAAAACACAGTACATATTTTTGCTGAAATACAATTCTTTCCTTTTTTCTTTTGTTATACCTAGTCCGTTGTGAGCCACGAGGAAGGAGAGAGACAACACTTATGGGTTCCAAAAACTTCAATAAATCACCACATGAACAAAGTCTCTGACTGACCAGGGCTGAAGGACAAGGACTCAGGAGCCTTGCTTTTCCTGACAGCCCCGAGCTGGGGCAGAAGTGGGTTTATAAGCCCCAAAACCATAAACACACCTGTACCAAGTTACAGTTATATTTTTCACCCATAAGAGTCAAAGATGAAGGTTTTTCCTTGTGTGTTCCTGTAAACTTCTCAGTCCAGTACATCGGAGTCATTTGTTCTGTTGTTAGGGACAACCATAATGTCTTAGAGAACTAAGGGGCATAACAGACCATTTCCATTGTTTAAGGTTAGGGGCTGGAGAGAAGGCTCAGAGGTTAAGAGTACTGGCTGCTCGTCCAGAGGTCCTGAGTTCAATTCCCAGCAACCACATGGTGGCTCACAACCATCTGTAATGAGATCTGGTGCCCTCTTCTGGCCTGCAGGGATACGTGTGGGCAGAATACTATATGTATAATAAATAAATAAATCTAAAAAAAAAAAAAAAAGGAGGTTGGTCAGCCGCTGGAAAGTTCCCCTAGGGTTTAGGAACCTGAACTTTGTTTCATCCTATAGGTAAAATGGAGTTTGAAGTCCAAATGGCAGTCCTTAGGACAAGGAGCTTTTGCCTATTCCTGTCATTTTCTTTTCTTTTCCTTTCTTTCTCTCCCCTCCCTTTCTCTCTCTCATTCTCTCTCTCTTTCTTTTGAGCCAGAGTCTCAAATATTGATGACCAGGCCTTAAACTTGGTACCCAGAGTGGGGTACTCACTATGTAGCCAAGAAAACCTACCCTTGGGCATCTGAGTCTCCTGCCTCCACCTCCTGAATGCTGGAATTAAAAACCATCATACGTGTTTCATGTGGTGCTGGGGATAGAACATAGGGCTCTGTGTGAGCATGCTACCAACTGAACTCCATCCACTGCCTGAAATATGACTTTGAATTTCATCTCCTTCCCATTAGGCTCTCAGGGCTCTCTAGTCAGTTACCTCCACTGGACACTATGGGTTGCTTGGTCTCCTCCTCAGTGTGCAGCAATATGCCACTTAAATCCAAGCATCCACTCCTCTGCTACTTTGTGATGTGCTTAGAGGTACATAGTGATAAGGGCAATGCATGCGCAGACATTTTCATTGTAAGAACAGTGACAGCTGAAAGTGGAGTAAATGTCCCAAGGTATCAACAATACTGTGGGTTGTTCACAGGATAGTGGCCAAAATTTAATTTCTATTGCTCAAGTGCCATCATCTTGTGACACAATGACCTCTCTCAACACTATCCTAGCCCCAGGTGTGGTGGGGCATACCTTTAACCCCAGTACTCAGAAGGCAGAGGTAGGCAGATCTCTGTGAGTGAGTTCCAAGCCATCCAGAGCTACATAGTGAGACCTTGCCTCAAAAACAAAAAACAACCAAACAAAAAACAGCATCACAGTAATGAACTTTTTTGCTGTATTTAAATTCCTTCGTCTTGGAATAGATAGATCGCTCATCAGTTAAGTTCATGTGCTGCTCCTACAGAGAACCTACCACTAATGTTGGATGGCTCACAACTGCCCTGTAACTCCAGCTCCAGAATATTTGATGCCCCCTTCTGACATCCATGGGTATCTGCATTCGTGTGCACATACATACAGACACACAGATATAGAAATGATTAAAATTAAATCTTTTGGGGCTGGAGAGATGGCTTAACAGTTAAGAGCACTTGCTGATTTTGCAGAGGATCCAGAGGACTTGAGTTCAGGTCCCAGCTTCTACATGGTGGCTAACAATTTTCTGTAACTCTCATTCCAGAGAATTGACACCCTCTCCTGATATATTTGGACATTGCATGCACATGGTGCCCAGACATACATGAAGACAAAGCACTCATACATGACAAATAAAAAAAATTCTAAATATTCACTAATAAAATGTTTTAAAAATTAAATATCTATTTAAAGTCTTTGGTCTTGCATTTTGTTTTTTGTTTTTTGTTTTTTGAGACAGGGTTTCTCTGTGTAGCTTTGCGCCTTTCCTGGGACTCACTTGGTAGTCCAGGCTGGCCTGGAACTCACAGAGATCCGCCTGGCTCTGCCTCCCGAGTGCTGGGATTAAAGGCGTGCACCACCACCGCCCAGCTTGGTCTTGCATTTTTTTTTTTTTTAAATTTATGTATGTTTTCTAGCTAATTTTTTTTTTTTTAAGATTTATTTATTTATTATGTATACAGCATGTATGACTGCAGGCCAGAAGAGGGCACCAGACCTCAGTACAACAGATGGTTGTGAGCCACCATGTGGTTGCTGGGAATTGAACTCAGGACCTCTGGAAGAGCCGTCAGTGCTCTTAACCTCTGAGCCATCTCTCCAGCCCCTGGTCTTGCATTTTAACTGAGTCTTTTATCCAGTTGTGAATTTGTACCATCATAGCTTGATCGTTTGAAAAATGATCATCAGCTAGGCGGTGGTGGCACACGCCTTTATTCCCAGCACTTGGGAGGCAGAGGCAGGCGGATCTTCGTGAGTTTGAGGCCAGCGTGGTCTACAGAGCGAGATCCAGGAAAGGCACAAAGCTACACAGAGAAACCCTGTCTCAAAAAAAAAAAAAAAAAACAAAAAAAAAAAAAAAAAGAAAAATGGCTCATCAAATCACATACTTCTATACGTTGGCTTTTTTTTTTTTTTTTTTTTTTTTTTTTGGTTTTTTCAAGACAGGGTTTCTCGGGTTTGGGGATTTAGCTCAGTGGTAGAGCGCCTGCCTAGCAAGCACAAGGCCCTGGGTTCGGTCTTCAGCTCCGGGGGGGAAAAAAACAAAACAAACAAACAAAAAAAGATAGGGTTTCTCTGTGTAGTCCCAGCTGTCCTGGAACTCCCTCTGTAGACCAGGCTAGTCTCAAATTCACAGAGATCCGCCTGCCTCTGCCTCCCAAGTGCTGTGATTAAAGGCGTGGGCCACCACCACCCAGCTATGCTGATACATTTTATCCCACAGTACCAAATACCATATTAATTCCACCAGTTTTCTCAGTCAACACTGGTTAAGCATGGAGAGACAGGATAGGGTTTTTCCCAAATTCTGCTTAACATGAAAGCTCATGTTATCATTGAGCAACAAATATCATGGGCTGTTTTCCTGGAAGTAACAGTTCCCTTCATTGAGTTTTTAAAAACAAACCACCCAAACCCAGACTAGCCATTGTTTCCTCACCAGTCATTCTTAAGTCAGAACGGTGTCCCCAGTTAGGGAGAGGGCTCAATGGGTCAAAAGTTCTTACTGTGTAAGCAGGAGGAGGTGAGTTTGAACCCCAGAACCCATGCAGTACTGGACATTGTCGGGCATATCTGTGATCCCAGTGTTCCCACAGTGAAGTGGGGAGTGGAGAAACAAGAACCCCCAAAACTTCTGGGCTAGCCAGCCTGGTATACAGAGAGACCCTGCCTCAACAAGGTGGGAGCTGAGGACCGACACCCGAGATTGTCCTCTAACCTCCATATGCTTGCTAGAGCAAGTACACGCCCACACTTACACACATGAATGCAAACACATGAATGCTCACTATGGTGGTTTGAATGAAAATGGCTCCCATAGGATCATATATTTGAACGCTTGGTCACCAGGCAGTGGAATTCTTTGATAGGATTAGAAGGATTAGGAGATTTGGCCTTGTTGGAGGAAGTATGTCACTAGGGGTGAGCTTTGAGGTTTCTAAAGCCCAAGCCAAGCACAGAGTGAGTCAGTCTCTCTCTCTCTCTCTCTCTCTCCCCTCTCTCTCTCTCTCTCTCTCTCTCTCTCTCTCTGTATCAGGATGTAGTTCTCAGCTACTGCTCCAGCATCTGCCTGCATGCCAACATGCTTCTTGCCATGACTATAATGGACTAAACCTCTGAAACTGTAAGCAAGAACCCAATTAACTACTTTCTCTTACAATTGTTGTCTTGGTGTCTCTTCACAGAAATAGAACAGTGACTAAGACACTCACATACATAAACACTTGACTGCACATACAGATGTAAATGTACCCATACAAACACATGAATGTACACACACACACACACACACACACACACACACACAAACACACACAGAATGTGTTCTATAAGAAAAGTAGAGATGCCTGGCAGTGGTGGCGCAAGCCTTTAATCCCAGCACTGGGGAGGCAGAGCCAGGCAGATCTCTGTGAGTTCAAGGCCAGCCTGGTCTACAGAGTGAGATCCAGGACAGGCACCAAAACTACACAGAGAAACCCTGTCTCGAAAAACCAAAAGAAAGAAAGAAAGAAAGAAAGAAAGAAAGAAAGAAAGAAAGAAAGAAAGAAAGAAAGAGAGAAAGAAAGAAAGAAAGAAAGAAAAGTAGAGCACCTGAATGTAATGTGATCAGCTGTCTCAAGTTCCTGCCTTCACACCTTCCCTGCCATGATGGACTGTGAGCAAAAAGGAACCTTTCCTTCCATAAGTTGTCTTTGTCCTAAGAATAAGAAAATTAAGTAATACAGAAACTTGGTACCTAGGAGTGGTTAGTGCTGTAATAAATCTGACCATGTGGTCCTTCGGTTTTTGGAAGGAATATGGAAGTTGTAGGCTAGAGCAGCTCTGGAATGCAGTAAGCACAGCTTGGGCCATTCCGATGGGATCTCAGAAGACTAGAATGCCAGAGGAAATGTGTCTAGTGGAATCGGCTCATAAGCTTCCACAGGGAACGAGGACTCCATCAAGAACTGGGCTGATGGGGTTGGGGATTTAGCTCAGTGGTAGAGTGCTTGCCTAGCAAGTGCAAGGCCCTGGGTTCGGTCCTCAGCTGGGGGGTGGGGGGGAGAACTGGGCTGAAGCCATTTGTATTACATTCTGGCAAAGAATTGGGCTGCATTCTGCCCGTGTACTGAGAACTTGAGTAAAAATGAATTTTAAAATAATGGACTAATTTGTTTGGTGGAGGGAATTCAAGGCAGGACAACATTCAGACTGTGATATGGTTACTGCTCACTGCTCTTACTCAGATACACAGTCAGAGACAGAAAGACAGGGAAAGTGTTTGGTCTGGTGAGGAAGGGGTTTGAGCAAATTTAAAGCCACAAACAAGGAGGGTGAGGACAAAGCGTCTGAAATTGATGACATCAGTGCCATTAGAGGAGAGCCTCTTGCTCTGTGCTGGGATAGTAAGTAAGGTGCCCCGAGGGCAAGTCCCACCCACCTAAGGCTCCAAGTTGTGAAATGGAGAGCCTAAATGGAGAATGCTACACAGGGATTCTCTGCTCCACAGTGGCTACCTAGGAAAGTGTTTTCACTGGGTCAGCCTGGAAGGCACACAGAGGCTGACACAACTGTGTTCCCAGGGGACAAGATACCTCTCAAGCTGGAAACAGAACTTGGCCATGTCTTCTATATGGTACTGGTTTTGAAGATAAGAAAGATGCAAGAATAACGGGGTCACAGAGGCTTGTGGCAAAATTCCAGAAAGCTGCCTAAGCCATTTACTGTGTGGTGGAGTCAGCGTCTCCATAGGGAGGCCCTGAAAGACCATCGTAAAGGTCGGACAGTGAAGCCTAACACTGCAGTGGAGGCTCCTGGGTGTTGGAGATGCCAGGACCTTGGGATGTCTGCAGAGAAAATGTGCAGGCTCAGGAGTGGAGCCTGTCTAAGACAGAGGGAAGATGTACTTCAGGCAGTAGAGCTAGATGGGCAGAGCTGTCCAAGGCTGTTAAGAGTCCAGATGGTTCCATCTTGAGTCCCAGATGCCAGATACGGAATTGCGAGGCTTGGTGTTTGTCCTGCTGGGTTGTGATCTTGCCCTAGTAAACATTTCCTTGCTGTCATTCCAGCCTTTCATTCTGGACTAGAAATGTTTATTCCATGCCGTTATTTATTGGAAGTACGAAGCTTGTTTTATTTTACATGGATTCACAGCAAGAGATTGCCGTGACTTCAGAGAAGATGTTGGGGCTTTTGAACAATTTTGGAACTGTTAAGACTTTGGGAACTTTAAAGATGGGCTAAATGAACTTTGCATTATGAGATGAACAGGAGCCTTTAGGGACCATAAAGACTGAAATTCATTATTTAAAAGTGATGTGTGAAATTAATTATTTAAAAGTGATGTGTTTGTGTAACCATCCTTACAGGAATGAAGATATTACAAACAGATACTGTGTTCTTTCTTTCCTTAGGCTATCAGGCTATTGAGACAATGGACCTCAAGCTGAATAGAGCAAAAGGCTGGGATTTTGGTGCCAACCAGAGGAAGAGCTTGTCTCCCAGCTTGTCATACAACACAGACAACTTGTCAGAGCCCCTTGAGGAGAGACTGGAACTGAGACAATGATGATGGTGGGACCACACCTCAACTAGGAATGATTAGCTTATTTCTACCACTTACCCTCTACTTAAACTTAAGTTAAACCTCATTTTAGGACCCAAAAGATGGCCTGGAAGTGGGTGAGTCATTGGACCTCCTGGTTCCTCTTCCTAATGTGGTCACATTTCATAAATCTTACTCTGCTTTTTCAGTATCATTTGTTTGCTTAAGTGGCCAGTTTGGGAATGGGTGGCTAGGCGATGCCAGAGTTCAGGTGCTGGCCCTAACAACTCCAAGTCACATGACCAGGAAGATAGATTTTGTGTGTGTGTGTGTGTGTGTGTGTGTGTGTGTGTGTGTGTGTGTGTGTGTTGGCCACTTATAGCAAATTAACCTCAGATAAATAAGAAAGATCACAAAAAAAAAAAAAAAAAAAAAAAAAGCCGGGCGGTGGTGGCGCACACCTTTAATCCCAGCACTCGGGAGGCAGAGCCAGGCGGATCTCTGTGAGTTCAAGGCCAGCCTGGGCTACCAAGTGAGTTCCAGGACAGGCGCAAAGCTACACAGAGAAACCCTGTCTCGAAAAACCAAAAAAAAAAAAAAAAAAAAAAAAAAAAAGAAAGATCAAAGGCTCCCACACAGCTGCTGGAGTCACTTTACTCCAGGGACTTTTACTTATCTTCCCATTTCAGGGGGCAATAGTTGCTTTTTACTTCTATTTTGTTTGTTTGTTTGTTTGTTTTTTGTTTTTTCAAGACAGGATTTCTCTATGTAGCCCTGGCTGTCCTGGCCAAGCTTTGTAGCCCATGCTGGCCTCAAATTCACAGAGATCCGCCTGCCTCTGCCTCAAGAGTGCTGGGATTAAAGGTGTGTGCCACCACCGCCCGGCTGCTTTTTACTTCTATTGGATAAAGCAGAGATATGAGTATTTGGACTTGTTTTGGATTACAAAAAAAAATTGACCCTTAGTGAGTTTCTTCCCAGTCAGTGCACCCCAGGCTTTGCCTTCCTTTTGGTTTGGGACTCTTTCAAGCTAGTTAGGTTCATTTTGAACCATTTTGGTAACTACTATTTGGTGACTGGCTTTGTCTTGTAGAACCCTGGACTGTTTGAGTTCTGTTGAACTATTTGGGATATTGTACCATTGTATGACAGGCCTTGTCCATTTGGAAATTTGGGGGGGGGGCTCTATTGAGTTAATTGGGGTTCTGTTCAACCACTTGAGACAGAGAAATGAGGGTGTTAAGGAGCTCTTCACTGTGACTTGTGTAACCATACAGAAGGTTGTTTTTTACTATCTTGGTGCCCCCAGGGGGAATTTTTATCAGCTTTTTGCATGATCATGATGTTTGTTTTTGTTTTTCTTGAGACCAGGTTTCTCTGTGTAGCCCTGGCTGTCCTGGAACTCACTCTGTAGACCAGGCTGGTCTTGAACTCAAAGATCTGCCTGCCTCTGCCTCTGGAGCGCTGGTATCAAAGGTGTGCGCCACCATGTTCTGCTCCCTCATGATGGTTTTAAGGTATGTGAGTCAAAACTTAATCTGTTTCTAGATTTACTGAAAATCACTGAGTTTTAAACCTCCTGCCACTTCATCTTGCATTTAATTTTTTCCCTTTTTTTGTATTTTCTAGACAGGGTTTCTCTGTGTAGTCCTGGCTGTGCTGGAACTCACTCTGTAGCCCAGGCTGGCTTCGAATTCATAGAGATCCACATGCCTCTGCCTCCCAAGTGCTGGGATTAAAGGCGTGCACCACCACTGCCGGGCGCATTTCTTTTTTTAAAAAAAGATTTATTTTAATTTTATGTGTATGAGTGTTTTGCTTGCATGTATGTTTGTGCACCATGAGCATGCTGGTGCCTGTGGAGGCCAGAAGAGGGCACTGTGTCCCCTGGAACTGGAGTTGAAGCTGATTGTGACCCGTTATGTGGGTGCTGGGAAATAAACTTGGGTCCTGTGTAAGAGCAGCAAGTGCTCTTACCTGCTGAGGCAGCTCTCCAGACCCTCATTTTTGCATTTCTGTTTTCTGTTTATGTGTGCTAAAATTATTATTCTCATTGTGCCTAATTTAAACTGTATGTTTGTATGATTTGGGGGACAATTTTTGGATTATGTCAGTATATAGTGGCTGTTGCCCTGTCTATATTTTTTCCCTCTATTCCTTTGAAAAACAGATTAGTTAAAATGCAGGAATTTTTCTAGTCAATTGGAGAATTTGAGACTGGAAACAATCTGTCATACAGAACTTTTTACATGTTAGGTCTAGCTGGGATGTTAACTAAATGAAATGTTAATGTGAGCTTGCTTCCTGGTAGACTGTTTGAACCTGGTACTTTCAAATGTTAATTCTGGGAACTGAGGCAAAGAAAAAAATCTGAGAGAGAGAGAGAGAGAGAGAGAGAGAGAGAGAGAGAGAGAGAGAGAGAGAGAGAGAGAGTTCGAGCGCATGTGCACACACATGCGTGCTCGTGCATGTGCATGTGCTATAGCATGCTTATGGAGGTCTGAGAACAGCTTGGGGGAGTCCATTCTCTTCTTCCGCCCTGTGGGTCCTGGGGATGGAACCCAGGTTGCTAGGCTTGGTGCCAGCACCAGGCTGAGCCATTTCCCCAGCTCTCCTGGCTATCCTCTTTAAGCTAAGATGTTCACTACTACTGTGTACTCTGAGCAGTGCTTCTTAACAATTAAAAAAAGCATCAGACATTGGTCACCTATGGAGTACGTATTTAAATAAGTATTTAATTTTCAGCTCTTGTTGATTGCATTTTTAAAAAACCGGTATTTCCCCACACCCTCATCACCCATCCCCTCTTTTTTTGAGACATGATCTCATTATACAACCCTGGCTTGCCTGAAACTAACTCTCTCTCTCTCTCTCTCCATAGACCTGGCTGTCCAGGAACTCACTATGTAGACCAGACTGGCCTTGAACTCACAGAGACCCTCCTGCCTCTGCTTCCTGAGTGCTGGGATTAAAGGTGCAAGCTACTAAATTTCACCTGAGCTAAGTTTTTGAAATTCCAATATCTTACCACAGGACAAACCAGAGTGGGTTCCAGGCATTCCTGACCTAAGAGGCACTCCTTCTATACCTATCAGTTGCTTGAAATTGACCATCAAGGGTTTTATTGGCATTAACTCCTTGGCATCTGTCTTAGTTACTTTTCTATTCTTGTGATGAGATGCCATAACCAAGGCAATTCATAGAAGAAAGAATTTATTGGGGGCTTATAGTTCAGAGGCTAAGTCCATGACCATAATGGCAGGGAACGTGGTAGTTGCCAGGCAGCCCTGTCACTGGAGCAGCAGCAGAGAGCTTACATCTCATCCACAAGCATGAGGCAAGGAGAAGTAGAGAGAACTAACTGGAAATGTGTGACTCACCTCCTCAAAAACGGCCACACCTTCTAATCCTTCTCAAACAGTTCCACCAACTGGGGATGAAGTATTTAAATACATGAGCTATGGGGCCATTCTCATTCAAATCACCACAACACCTGCCACCTTGCTCCCTTTGCCCAAAACATAGATCTGATCAGACCAAGCAGAACAGATCTCATCCTTGTGTTGAGATCAAACCATCAGAAAATCAGTGATGTCTTCAGGGAAACACTGTTCAGAGACGGGAGAAATGTCAAAATTGAAACGAAGTCACATTGGGCATGTAAGTGCTTGCCGGTAACCCTAGCACTTGGGAGCCTGAGGCAGGAAGATTGTGACTTTAAGGCCAGCCTGGACAATAACAGTAGCAAGACTCTCTGTCAAAGCCTACAAAAAATGGAATCACCTGGTCTACAGAGCGAGATCCAGGACAGGTACCAAAGCTACACAGAGAAACCAAAGCTTCTCGAAAAACCAACCCCCCCCCCCCAAAAAAAAATCACCATGCCAGCCCTTCTAAAGTACCTAAAGCCAAGAGAGATGGAGAAATGGCTCATATCCTCAGTTGTCTGATATTAACTGAATGCCTTCGGACCTTGATCCCTGTTTGTGATATCTGTTTCAGACACAGGCACATTATACCTCAGGGTACAGTGCGTGTGCCAAGGTCATGAGCCTGGCCTGAGCTCTGGAATGAAAAGGGAAACTAGAGAGAGCCTAGAGGTCAAAGAGGAGGTTGGAAGTGTGGACAGAGAAGTCCGAGGAGTCAGGGGGACTTTTAAAGCCTCCACACAAGGAGTTTGTGTTTGAAGGGCTACAGGAAGTGGTGGACTTTTAAGGCACGAAAGCGGCTGCTGTCCTGGTTTTTTTTTTTTTTTTCCCCAGATCTGCAGGGGCCACCTTAAACTAGCTCCACCTTAATTAAGCAGGCTCCACCCAGTGCGGCCATTGGGCTCCGTTAAAGGCTGGCTGGCACGGCCTCCTCCCATTCCCAGTACTCTCACCTTAGCTGCGGTCTGAGTATGGCCATGCTCCTTCGGGTGGCAACCCAGAGGCTGTCTCCCTGGAGGAGCTACTGCTCCAGGGGGTCACAGGTATACGTCTATGTGTGGATGGGGTCCTGGAGGGCGGGGAGCCTGGTGTGAAGTTCTCTAGGCTCTGTGACATCATCTTGCGATCTGACTAGCTACCATTCTTTCCTCCTGCCACAGGGCAGGGCTGTGGCTCCTGTTATCGTTCCTATGACCCTTGCACCGTTTCTTCCCTGCAGGGTGGACTCAGCCAGGACTTTGTGGAGGCTCTGAAGGCAGTTGTAGGGAGCCCCCATGTGTCCACTGCTCCTGCCGTCAGAGAGCATCATGGGCATGATGAGTCAATGCACAGGTATCAGAAGCTGCTGCTGGGACCAGGGTCCTGGGCTATCCTTGTCTCTTGCCACCTGTTTGGAATGTGGTGGCATTCTCCTTAGAGAGATGTTCTCTGTCCCGATCTGCTGAGGCCCTGTCCTCAGGTCCGTGGAAAACTCCAGGTTCCTGGAAATGAGAGGGCGAGGGGATACCACACTTTTCCAAACTTCTGAGGCCTGCCTGCTTCTAGGTGTCAACCTCCTGATGCTGTGGTGTGGCCTCAGAATGTGGACCAGGTCAGCCGACTGGCAACCCTGTGCTACAACCAAGGTGTTCCCATCATTCCATTTGGCACCGGCACTGGTGTTGAAGGGGGAGTCTGTGCCGTGCAGGTATAGTGGGGTGTCCTGGGTCCAGTCCCATTACACAAGGCACATTTATGGCTATCTCCACCTGTCATCTTAGAGCTCTGGTATGACTGCTAGGGGCCTCAGCCACAGAATGAGGTTCCAGGGGCTGCTCCTGGCCTAGAGACCTAGGTTGGGCAGCCTTCTCGGCATTCCTGCTACCAGGGTGGAGTGTGCATCAACCTGACCCATATGGACCGAATCATGGAGCTGAATACAGAAGATTTCTCTGTGGTGGTGGAGCCTGGCGTCACCCGAAAAGCCCTCAATACCCACCTGCGAGACAGTGGCCTTTGGTTTCCTGTTGGTAGGCCTGGGGCTAATCTCAGGGTCCTGAGGGTTTTGGGGGGGGCTGTGTGGGGGATTTCAGAGGACCACATCTTTCCCACAGGGGAAGTTTCCCAAGTTGCCCTCTCCAGCACTTTATCCTTTAGACCCAGGTGCAGATGCTTCTCTGTGTGGCATGGCAGCCACTGGGGCCTCGGGCACCAATGCTGTGCGCTATGGGACCATGCGCCACAACGTCATCAACCTGGAGGTGGTGCTGCCTGATGGCAGACTGCTTCATACTGCAGGCCGCGGTCGCCATTATAGGTGAGGTCGCCATTACAGGTGAGCACTGCCTGACCTTGTTGCAGGGCCTCCTGGATAGGTGAGTGATACTCACGAAGGCCCTGGAACTCTGTCTGGGGGCCCAGTTAGTGATTCCCCTGTGCAAGGCCTATCTGGATCATTAAATCACGAACACTGTGATGACGACGGGGCTGTAGGAGATCACTCCAAGCCTGTCTTCTAGCTTTAGGCTTCTAGACAGAAATCACTCACATGTCTTGGACACTCACCTACCTTATGTGTCCCTGCGCCCAGGAAGAGCTCGGCTGGCTACAATCTCACAGGACTCTTTGTGGGTTCCGAGGGGACTCTGGGCATTATTACATCTGCCACCCTGCGCCTGCACCCTGCACCTGAGGCCACACTAGCAGCCACCTGTGCATTTCCCAGTGTTCAAGCTGCAGTGGACAGCACAGTTCAGATCCTCCAGTCTGCAGTGCCTGTGGCCCGCATTGGTGAGCTAGGGACTGGGTCAGTCGGGGTGGGTTCTACAGGAAAGGCCCGCATAGAATGCCAAGGCGTCACCTAACCAGCCCTCTCCCTGGTCCCAGAGTTCCTGGATGACGTCATGATGGATGCCTGCAACAGGTACAGCAAACTGAACTGCCCTGTGGCACCCACACTTTTCCTGGAGTTCCATGGCTCCCAGCAGGCATTAGCAGAACAGCTGCAACGCACAGGTGTGCTAGGGGGAGGGGGGGGCCGCGGGGGGGGGGGGGGGGGCGGGGTAGTGCCGTGGGGCTTGGGCTGTGCTAGTACAGGACTAAGGATCAGCCTTTCTGTTCCTACTGCAGAGGCAATCACTCAGGATAATGGGGGCTCTCACTTCTCCTGGGCCAAGGAAGCTGAAAAGCGCAGCGAGCTTTGGGCAGCGAGGCACAATGCTTGGTATGCAGCCTTGGCCATGTCTCCTGGACGGAAGGTGAGCTGGGGGCTGGGGTGGATGTGGGATCTGCAGTTCAGCCCATACATAATCCCTTTCCTCAACCCACTACTTTAGTGCATAGAGAAGGCTGAGGCTCACCAAGGGCTGGCTGAGTGGGCATGAAGACCAGGACTATAGACCACCGCACCTGGCACTTGAACCCTGCACTCCCGACCAGTCTAGAGGGAGAACAGTTCTAGGTCCAAAACTTGGGAATTCTTCATGTGAGCCAGCTCCAGGTGTAGTGTTGAGCCCTTAGGAATTTTAAACATGAAGGAAAGGCCTTCTGGGGGGGAAATGGAAAGGAAGGAGGCAGTCTACCCAGAAGGGAAGGCTAGGCTCTGGGCAGATTATGCAGTTCAGTAGTGTGGGGTACTAGGAACCTGCATGTGGTCCAGGCTTGGATCCAAGGGAGTAGTGGAGACCTGGGCTAATGAACACTCCAAGGCTAGTGGGCTAGAGGACAGATGTTTCATTCTATGGCATCAAGATCCATTGGACTAGTCCTAAGCCTGAGCCACAGTGATCCCTTACCTTTAGGTAGGTAGTAGGTGATAGGGAGAACCACACAAGCTTGCCTTCTGATTCAGGCCTATTCTACGGACGTGTGTGTGCCAATCTCCCGGTTGCCAGAGATCCTGGTAGAGACCAAGGAAGAGCTTAAGGCCTCACAACTCACAGGTTCTGTTCTATATACTTGCTGTATGGGAGGCATTGGGATTGGCCATGGCCTGGGCAAGGAGGCTAGAGATGATCAGCTTTGTTCTCTGGGTCCCCAGGAGCCATTGTTGGGCATGTGGGTGATGGTAATTTCCACTGCATCATGCTGGTCGACCCAGATGATGCGGAGGAGCAGAGAAAGGTCAAGGCCTTTGCAGAAAATCTGGGCAGGTAAGGACTGAGCCAGGGAGAGGTGGGGGTTGGGGAGGGCAGAGGCAGAGATGAGCTGCTGAGGAATTCCTTCAATTGACCTCCTAGGCGTGCCCTGGCACTCCACGGGACGTGCACCGGAGAGCATGGCATCGGACTGGGCAAGCGGCAGCTGCTGCAAGAGGAAGTGGGCTCCGTGGGTGTGGAGACTATGCGGCAGCTCAAAGACACACTGGATCCCCGAGGTCTCATGAACCCAGGCAAAGTGCTATGAGGAACTTCAAACACTTGGCCCCCAGTGCCCAGAATGCAGAGCCCCTGTCCTGGACTTTCCCTTCATGTCACCGACTTTGCAAGACAGAATGACTGATGCTGCCTCTGCCTACCAGGTATCTCTCTGTAGCTGGGGCTCAGGTGAAGGTGAAGAGGATGGACTTACAGAGAGAGACTTTCCTTGATGCCCTTAGCTTTTAGCTCCAGTAGAAAACCCAGGGTGTTTCCCAGTGGAGTTTCTTCCTGGCGAGATGGTGTGGTTCTACTCCAAGACTAAGATCAGATCCCTCTGTGGAGGCCTCTCCTGCTGGTGTCCAGCATCATTGTGACTCATCCTATACATAGGGATAGGCACACCCCTTTTCTGCATCGGGAAGGAGCCTTCCATTCTACATCGTTAGGCCTTCCCCTTGTCCCCCATCACCCATGAATATGAACTCTATTTGCAGCTATGGATGGAGGTGGATGGAGTTCAGGCTTTGGAAAAAAGCCAGGCCCAACCTCTCTCTGCTTTTGCATACTTGAGGCAGAAGACCCACCTGTGGTGGAGGATACTTATATGACAGCTTCCCCATCGGGACTGGGCTGGAACACTCTCTTCAAGCTGCTGCTACGTAGGCCATTAGAAATGGAGATGAGATAACCCTGTGTACCACCCCTCTCCATGGTATAATGCAGTATCCACCAACTTTTACCTTCAAAGTCAGGGGCTTACCCACTTTGGGGCCTGACAGTTTTGAGATTCCCTGGCCAGAGTGCTTGTCTGGAGGTACGTGGCAGTTGTTCCCCAGAAGTCCACAAGAGGGCGCGTGACACCACAAATCCAAAACAGCATTTTTTTTTTTTTTTTTTTTTTTGGTTTTTCGAGACAGGGTTTCTCTGTGTAGCTTTGCGCCTTTCCTGGAACTCGCTTTGGAGACCAGGCTGGCCTTGAACTCACAGCAAAACAGCATTTTAGGGACAGCTGCAGTCTCTGGCACTGGTATCTGCAGTTTCCAGCCTTGGGCCAGGTGGCCAGTCTTTAGACCTTTTACCCCTTGTGGGTCCCAGTCAACTGTAGCACCATCTCCCCTACTTATAGGTTTTTGGGTTGAAAAAAGCAAAGAAAACGGGAAGGAGCCACGGGCATAGGAAGCAGCAGCCTCTTGTACCCCCCAGCTCCTAACCACTTCTCCCACCATGCTCCCGGGCAGACAGAGGCCGCCATGGTTACGTTGTCAGTCCAAATTCAGTTCTGAGGACCCCTTCTCTCTGATGTCTGTCTCATGGTTCTCTCCCAAACCACTTCAGGATGTAGAAACCCAAACATCACTCAATCACCAGGGAAAGAGTTTTAGTGAACTCTCCCCCAGACAAATGCTTGCCCCTCCCACAACCCCTCCAATTGAGTTCTGCTGGGAAGGGTTCCCACACACCCTCCAGCAACAGGCGACTAGTAGGAACTCAATAAACAGCCATTTCCCCACAATTTCTTTTATTAAAGAAACTTCGAAACATACAGAAAAGTTGAAAGAACAAGTACACTATTCACTGAAATATCAGTCGTTGAAGATTCAACAATGGACATTTTTGTCTTATTTGCTTTGTGTATTTTTGGGGGGAACCACATGGGGTTAGATTATACATTTCTTGAAATCACTCAACTATATAATTCAGCATCTATCTCCTAAGAAGGACATTCTCCTATGAGCTTCAATACTAGTAAATGGCTAGTAGATGGGGTTTTCAAAAGGGGCTCCCGGAGCTCTCAGGCTTTCTGAGCTCTAAGCGCAAAGGGGAAGAACCCATCCCTTGGCTCTTCTAGATTTTCTTCCCTCTCAGAAAGGCAGAGCAGGAGCAACATAGGACTCTGGAGAGTTGTCTGGATGGCAGGTGACAGACCCAAGTGCCACCTGGGAAGCCCAGACAAGCCTATTCCACCCTCACACCAGGCACTGGCAATCTGGGTCCAAATTCAGAGGACATGACAGCCGACAGAGGGCTTTGGTGTGCCGGGTGGGGGCGGAAGTCACTGGGGATGAGATGAGCACCGCCTGGAGAGCCGAGAATAGCACCCGGTGTGGGGCCCAGCGTTGGCCCAACCAACTCAACTGCCGGACTCAGCCACAGCGCTGCCAAAGCAGCCGGGTTCACACAGCCAAGGTGGGCACACACAGCCTGTCTCCAGGCCCAGGGGTCAGGCAAGGAGATGTCTTTCAGGGCTGGGCCCTGGCCCGCCAGCTCTGCTGGTAGGATTATATATAGAACAGGGAGACACAGTTGCCAGGCAGAAGCTGGAGGTGCTGGGAATAGAACAGTGCCCTTTGCAGTGACAAAGTGACAGGAAAGCCTGTGCGTGTGTGCCAGGCCTTTGGGGCTGACCCCTGACCCCCACTCAACAGAGCTGCAAGACTGTCCCCACTTCACATGCAAGGAGTCAAGTTCAGACGGAGCTATTTCCTCACCATTCTGCCAGGGAGTAAAGTGCCCCAGTACAGACATTCCAGTTCTGGTATTAACAGTGCTCCCAGTGCAGGTCCCAAGGTCTCAACACTCGGGCTCTAAAGCACTCAGTTCTCTGAGCTCGCCTGCCTGCCTCGGCTCACACGTGTCCACTGGCCTCCAACAAATGTCCGTGCACAGAGTAGTTGCTTCAGGAAGCATCTGAGGAAAAGTGACCTTAGAGCAAGAATGGTAGCCCAGTCCAAACTTGAGGGCCTGTTGGGACTGGGCCCTGAGGCAGCAGTACAAGGGGCAGGCCTGGAAACGGTCATGGCAGAGATATGTAGCCATCTCCCTCCAGAGCTCTCCTTAGCTGGCTTTGCAGGAGGCTCTGAAATGCAACTCCTGGAGCCTGGCTAGGAGATGGGGCTGGCATGCACTGCCGCCCCCTGCCCTGAGTTTCCTGCCCAGCCTGCAATTTGCCAACTTTTATGAGACCGAGTGGCTGGTTCTGGTTCAGGGACTGTGAGTTGGCACAGCTCCAAACCAGGGCCTCTTTCTGGGCCTCAGTGAAGCAGGCCTATGAGTCAGCACTGAGCTGTGATGGAGCATCAGGCAAGCAGAATGCAGGATGGGGAGCAGAGGCTGTGAGAGACGGGCTGGGCTGGGAGCTGGAGGTGCCCACATCCTTGCAGCACCTGATGACCGCAAGTTCTTTGCCCCTGAATATCTTCCCAGAAACATTCCATCACAACCAGCAATGACAGCAGACTGACAATTACTCCATGATGCTTAAGAATTCATAAACTTGAAAGACACACCTGAGCCACCATTGCCCAGCCTCTGCCCAGGAGTGCTGGGCTGGGGAGGTGGACAGAGGGAACTGGCCTTTGCCCTCCACTTCTTGACTGTGTAACAACACTTCATTAAAATAAGATCACACGGTGCATCTTTTATTAGACATTATTTTAATACCATATCAAAACACCTTGACTGATGAAGAAAAGCTTTTCTCCCGAGCTTTGAACATTTTTAAAACATTTTGTGAGTTTTTTTTTTTTGTATTTTAATATATAAATACAGAAACCTATCCTGCATGGGCTGATGCCACGTGTGAACATCAATGGCTAAAATGTTCTCAGTGTGCCTGAAAACAGGGGTAGCAGTACATGTTCCTTTAGTTAGTCTAAGTTTTCTCAGAAAAAAACAAAACCCAACAAAACCACAAGGGCCTAAGAAAACTGTCCAGGCATTTTTTTCAGTGTATTTGTGATTGTTAAATCCTCTGATTGGACCAGATCCAGGAGGAAGGCAGGGAAGACATGGGAACGGAGTGGGGGAAGTGTCCTCCATGGGCTCTTCTGCGTCTTCCCTTTTCATTTTTGGCAAGGAAATCAAGGTATCAGGGTACTAAGGGAGAAAAGTGCAAAACCAAGCCAGAAAGATGGGACAGAAAAACAAGAAAACAAAAAACAAATCCCCCAAAGTAGAAAGGTTGGTGATACAGAGAGCCAACTGGGGCGTTGGGCAAAGGAAGTGACCGTGTGCCCGTGTGCCCGCCCGCCCGCTGTCAGAGTGCTAGCGGGGAAGACATGGCTATGCTTGGTTCTGTCACTGAGTGGGTTTTAGCTGGGCAGCAAACAGCAATCTGTAAACATCACGAGGGAAAACACCAGTCGACACTAGACTTTTTTTTTATATAATTTTTTTGTTGTTGTAAACACTTTAAAGACAGACCCACAACGCCTTTCAAAGGTGAAAAAGAAAATGCCCTTTCCCTCTTGGGTTGAAGGTGAGGGGAAGGATAGAGGTCAATTCATTCTTCTCTCAGACTCGCTCTCAATCAGTTGGGTGTCCTCAGGGAGGAGGGAGGACCATGTTCTGGAAGTCAGTGCAGAAGGGGTGCCCTGTTCCCTCTGGTGTCCCAAGCTCAGCTCTGTCCAGTGTCCGAGGAGCCTCCTCCCAGGACCAGGGCTGTCTGTCCCTGTGTGGGTCGGAAGAAGTCAGTCGTGCTCCATCCGGCCGGGAACTGCTGCTGCATCTCACGGCGGTGGCAGCAGCGCAGCGTGTCCCCGAGGGCAGGCTGGTCGGCCGGGGTGTCTGGTTCAGTCCAGGCCGACCCCCGGAAGCCAAACATCATGCCGGCAATTTGGACCTGCATCCTGAAGCCAGGGTCCAATCCCCTGCCTCACTCTCACCCTTGCTCTGTCTTCTCCCCTTGTCATCAGAGTTTGAGGTGAAGGTAAAAAGAGCAAAAGTCCCTGGTTTGCCTGACACCGTCAGCTGGTCTGGGCATTTACTTGGAATAAATAAAATAAACCTAACAAAAGAAAACAGAACGAAAGAGAGAAAGAGAAGAAAAGAAATTCCCCCCAAACCTTTGGATGTAAGACGAAGTGGAAATGGGCTATTGGTTTTTCTGGGACTTATGTTTTGTTTGCCAGAAAGAGAGAGAAAGAGAGAAAGAGAGAGAGAGAGAGAGAGAGAGAGAGAGAGAGAGAGAGAGAGAGAGAGAGAGAGAGAGAGAGAGAGAGAGAATATGCCAGCACAGGCCTCAGAAAGCACAGGTAGGGTAGGAATAGGAGACTAGGAGAGGGGGTTAGCAGTTAAACAAGGCACCCTGGGGAGGAAATGGAACACTCACACTGGAGATACATGTGCATGTGTGGGAGGGAGTTGTCATGCTGGCCTGCTGTTACTGTGACATTGTGCTGTGGACAGAGGGCTGAGTATGGCCTGGAGCCCTCAGATTCCTCTAGAAGTGGGGTAAGGTGGCCAGCAGGGGGAGAACCAGCAGGGAAAGGAGCTCAGACAAGCACTTTGTAGTGGACACTGAACGTTCCACAGGTCTCTGTTTAGTGAGTCCTCCATTTCTAGAGAAATGGAGCCTACGGAGCCGAGAGGTGAGCAAGGATGAGGCAGCTGCTGTAAAGAGACAGCTGCAGAGCCCGGCTGGGGGCTCATCCGCTTCAGCCCATGCACTCTGCAGGGGATCTGCCTTTCTCAGGGCAAGGAATGTGATTCTACCTTTGCACTGAGTTCTTCAGGAGCATGCTACTGTCCCTCTGTTTCCCCAGGAAAATCCCTCCACACCCTGGGAACTGCTCACTGAGGACATGGTTCCTGTCCTTCTCTCTGCTTCTGCTTTCTCCTGGGAGGGGTGTGTATCAGGCAGCCTTCCCCCTCTCCCCCAACTCCCAGAAACTTGACCCTGTAAGCCCAGAGCCCCCACCAACTATGGGCTCACCTTTGAGAGGAGTCAGCAAGCCAGCCCAGCAGGGTCAGTCAGCAGGGTGCTCTGGACAAGATCTGTTCACTTCAAACCAGGAGTCTATGCAGCTGGAGCGGGTACCAAGGGAGACACATCAGTTGTTGACAACACTGCTCCCGCCAAGGGGGCCTGTCAAGGGGTTGGGCTCTGGGGGAGGGTTTTCTAAATCTCTCCTGAAAGGACCCAGGGAAAAATTATTATGTCCCCCACCGCCTTGAAGTAGGAAAGGGGAGAATATCAAGAATGATCTGAGGGCGCAGGGGCAGAGGGGGAGCTTGAGAGATGGGTCAGTGGTTGAGAGTACATGCTGCTCTTCCAGAGGACCCAAGTTTGGTTCACAGCACCCATATCTGCTGGTTCACAGCCAACCCATAAATGCAGCTCCAGGGGGATCTAACTCTTCTGGCCTTGGTAGGCTCCTGCAGTCAGATGCACATACACACAGATGCACATACATACACATAATTTAAAACTAATATATATATATATATTTTAAATAATGATCCTGAGGGCTGAGGAGGCAGCTCAGTGGTTAAGAGCCCTGGCTGCCCTTTCAGAAGAACCAGGTTCAGTTCCTAGCACTCACATAGTGGCTCACAAACATCTTTAACTCCAGTTCCTGGGGATTCAATGCCCTCTTCTGGTCTCAGTGGGCACCAGGCACACACATTATAAAAATACATGCAAACAAAATACCCATGCACATCAAATAAAAAAATAAGATGGGTGTATTGGTGAAGCACAACTTTAACCCCAGCATTCAGAAAGCAAAAGCAGGTAGATCTCTGTAAGTTCAAGGCCAGCCTAGTCTACAAAATAAGCTCTAGACAGCCGAAGCTTTTTTAGTGAGACCCTGTATCAATAAATCAAATAAATAAATAAGTCTTTAAAAAAAATAAAGAATGATCCTGGGGGGGGGGGGCTGGAGAGATGGCTTAGTGGTTAAGAGCACTGGCTGTTCTTCCAGAGGGCCTGGGTTCAATTCCCAGCACCCACAGGGCAGCTCACAGCTGTCTGCAACTCCAGTTCCAGGGGATTTGATTCCTTCATGCACATAAAATAAAGTTAAATAAATTATTAAAAAAAATAAAAAATAAATAAAAAAAGAATGATCCTGGCTCAGCAGGGGGCATGGCCAGTAGGTACAGACTCTGGTAGATCTGGCTTTGCAGAAAGGGCAAGAGTGGCCTTGTAAGGCCCAAAGCCCAAGCACAGGAGCCCAGGACAGCAGCAGTTAACGCTGAGAAGATGAGAGCAGGCGGGCTACATAGAGCAGCAGCAGGTTAACTGTCTGAGGAGGGCAGGAAGTGGGACCAAAGGAGAGGCTGGCCAGTGACAAGTGTGGCCAGATCTGGGGTGATGGGGGCACCCCTCTCAGAAGCTCCAAGTCTGCCTAGCTTGGCTACAACAGTAGGAAGGGGAGCTAGACCCTTGGGCTCTTTGACATTGCTAAGCAAGTGAGCCTGGGAAGGGGTGTAGCACGGCCTCACTCTCCAGTGTTTATAGAGGACTGTCTGCATCAAAGAAGAAACAGCAAGGGTCCCAAGACACTGCCCTGTTTTGTAAACCCATGTAAAATGTAAAATCTGGGCATTTTCAAAGAGACTGACCAAAAAGATCATTTGCTTAGCTTTCCCCAGGGCCAGGGGTTTTCTTTCCTGGCTCTGGTTAGTGCCTCCCCGGGATGCTGCGGGATCTGTGGTGGAAACCAGACCAAGAACCAGTTCTCTCATAGGCCAATCACACGCCAGGCACAGCTGTGACACTGAAGACCAGCAGTCCTGGGTTGGGCTTAGAAAAGCCCCCATGCCAGCAACCAGTGCTGGCTGGAGGAGCAGAGAGCAGGTGGTGGCCACAGGAACTGTTGGTGTGCTTACTGTCCTGGGCAATGAGGTGTCTTCTTTCCAGTTAGAAAAAAAAGAAAAAAAAAGAGGATACTGCTGAAGGTAGAGGACAAATCTTGGCCTGGCTAATATAGCAGCTCTCAGTACTTACAGGTAGTGGCTTTTCCTGCCTCCTGGCCCTTGGGGGAGGAGGGTGTCTCACAGGCCGCCAAGGACAGCTGTTCTACCCTTGCTACCTCTCTTTCTGCAGGACAGGGTTCAGAGGGAAGGAAGGCAGTCAAGCTTCAGGTGGGATCCTGTATAACTCCAAACCAGGTCTGCCCACAGCTCCTACCATCTGAACTGCCCAAGCAGAGTTGAACCTTGAGCAATTCACCTCTGCCCTGCCCTGGCTATGACTGAGTCTTCCGTCAGTACAGTAGATGCCTGACCTCTCTCAGAGAGCAAAGGGTGTACAGGCCATCCCACAGCCAAAGAGGACTGAATGGCTGGTGAAGGCTATCTACCCTGTGGATGTGGGATTCGTTACAGTTGTTCGTGCCAGGCAGGGCCTTGTACCTTTTGTGATAGATGCACAGGCAAGGCAGCCTGGCTATCGTGTCCCCCTGAAGCAGCTCCTCCAGACAGATCACACACTCCCCCGCATCTTTAGTCAGCACGTCATCTGCAAGAGAGACAGGGAGACCAACGGGGTTAATCAGCAGCAGCAGGTGGGTGGCACCGAACAAACACAGGTCTAGGAACTACTTACACGATCCAAAGCACTATGTATGCTTTGTCTGTGGGGGAATAGCAATGGGAGAAATAATAAGCAGTAACTAGAAGAGCCTTCTGAACCAGAAGCTTGAACCAGGTATTAGGGGTATGGAAGAAAAGTGCTTACTCAGACTGTTCAAGGACAGCTTTGGAGAAGTTCACAATGATATGAGTCAAAGGCATAGGCTGGGGTGGGAGGGATTAGGTTCCAGGCAAAGGAAACAGTGTCAGACACTTGGGAACTTGAGGAAATGGGCTAAGACAGGTTGCAAAGAGCCTAAGGAGTCATAAGCAGGGGTGAAACCAAGTCCCTAGGGCAGCTTCATGCTGTGCTGTGGAACCTCAGTCTCCTTTGCTTAGCCAAGAGGCACTAGAGGTGGAGAAGGGGAGCTCACTCTGGAGGCCAACTCTGAGCATGCAGCAACAGCACATGTGCTCACAGGGGTTGGGCGACAGCATGGTAAGTCATTAAGAGACTCCATAGGAAAAGGCAAAGTCAGAGAGTGATGAATCCAGGTGTCTACTGAGTATCTCCATAGACACATACCAATGGAGGTTTCCAGAAATCTGCTTTAGTTTAGATGTGGGGTTCAGAATAGATACGGTAAACATGTACAGAGAACAGACTAAAGAGATTGTCCAAGGAGAAAGTTTAGACTAATAAAGCCATAGACAGGCCTGGTAATGCAGAGGTGACATGGAATCACCCGGAAATCACCCAAACCACAACAGAACATCAAGTGAGCAGGGTATGGCTGTCCAGGAAGGAGAGTTTAGATCACTTCCCACCGAGCAGACCATCAGTCCCCAGCTGTAGCAATGACTAAAATGAGATTCTGTGTCTATGTTTCTCTTTGAGTCGAAGGATCTTACAAGCCAGGCAAGGCGCTCAGTGTTATGTTCATCCTGTGAATGAGGAAACCAGAGAAGTCACGTCTTGCCATTGTCGGGGGACTTAAGGATGGTCCAGGATTAGGGTCCTTTGTTCTGATGACTTCTCTTTCCACTGTTGTTTGGTGGAAAGAAAACTATTAAGGACCCATAAAGTATGGATTATTTAGCTGGGCGGTGGTGGCACACGCCTTTAATCTCAGCTCTTGGGAGGCACAGGCAGGCAGATCTCTGAGTTTGAGGTCAGCCTGGTCTACAGAGTTAAGTCCCAGGGTTACACAGAAACCTTGTCTCAGGAAAAGAAGGGGCGGGGGGCAATTATTCATAGGCTCAAAGTCACTTGCCCAAGAATCCCGGGGCAAATGAATAAAATAGATAAAATATGATATTGACATTCCTATCCTTAGGAGTTGTGAGAGAAATCACTTGGGTTTCCTGGCCACTGGGACAACATGTGGTCATAACTTTCTCTTTTAACATTTAGCTAAGCCAAGGATACAACAGAAAGTGTAATATGAACTTAGAAAGGAGATGGACAATGGTCTGCCACAATACTGTCACCTCACACTCCAAACCTGGCAAGTATAAGAACACCCTAAAGTGGCCAATCCCATTCATTTAAAGCAATAGATACCACATACAACTTTGTGCAGGTAAAGAAGAAAAATCCTGAAAAATACACCTTTAAAGTGACAGAAAGTAGGATTAGAAGTAAAGCACTCTGATGTTCTTTTATATTGTCTTGAACACATACTACTTTTAGACTTAAAATCCTCAACAAAGAACTGCACTGAAGCTGGCAGTGGTGGCGCACACCTTCAATCCCAGCACTCGGGAGGCAGAGCCAGGCCGATCTCTGAGTTTGGGGCCAGCCTGGGCTACAGAGTAAGTTCCAGGACAGGAACCAAAACTACACAAAACTGTCTCAAAAAACCAAAAAAAGAATTGTTGTGGTCATGGTGTGTCTTCACAGCAACAGAACATTGACTAAGACACCTGGGATTTGCATTTTACTTGAGAATGTAGTCAAAGGGTAAGATGGATTGTGAATAGACAAAGGAGATCTTATACAATGCAGGGCCCAGGAGACAGGTGTTTATTGCAAAGGCTTTCAACTTGGCTATGCCTGATGCTTTTCATGGGAACACACTGGAGAACAGAACCCTCAACAGAGATGGGAGGAAAACTCGCTTAGTCTAGAGACAGTGGAGTCATCCTGGAGACATCCTTGGCCATTTCTTCCCCATTCTCTGGGGCATCTTACCCCTGACATGGTTTTCAGGCTATAGTCCTTCATAACCTTTGTCCCTCTCTCCCCTAGATTGTAAAAGTTTCCCTTGGGAATCCCCTACCAATGGGTAACTCAGCAATGAACCCAAGAAGCCAGTTAGACTTCCTGTATGGTCTGTGCTCACTGTTCCATCTGCACCTCCGGAGCCCATGTGGCCCCCAGGTGCTAGTGTGGGGTGGGGAGCAGATATGGAGGTCTGGCTCAGAGGCTCTCTTCCTCAATAGGACTGACTTGACTTTTCTTTCTTCAAAGTGTACATCACACTAGAGCAGGGAGAACAAGAGTGATTCATTTAGGATCCACAGGTAGAACCCTGAACACTTGTCAATGAAGGACTAGCAGACCCAGACTGGAACACCGGTTGATTAAATACACACTTTTCGTGGCCTCTTCACAAAGCCATTTTATGGACTTTACTGGCCAGCCTGGGTGTCTGCAGCACAATATGGAAAACTGAACCTACCATGTTAGGCTGACACAGAGCAGGAAACAGAAAACACTGGGATTGAGGCTGTGGAGGGCCATCTGGAGGTTCTGGGGTGGCCCAAAAGAATAAGAGGCTTGGAATCGGGGTGGGCGAGATGGCTTAGTACATAAAGGTGCCTGCCACAAGCCTGAAGACTTGAGTTTGCTCTCCAGACCCACAATGGTGAAAGGAGAGAACTGCTCCCAAGTTGTACATGCACGCACGCATGCACGCATGCACAAAACGTAATGAAAAAAAAAAAAAAAGAGAGAGAGGCATAGGATCCTACAGTGTGGGTAATCCAGTAGTGCCCATACCTAGCCCAGAACCCAGGGAGCAGAGGGTAGGAAGAGCAAAGATCCTCAAGAGGTCTCTTTAAAACTTCCTGTTTCAATCATCAGGGCTCTGAGAATGAGCAGCCACCAGATGTCCCTGGGATCAGAAAGTGGATTAGAAGCAGAGGCTTGGCTATCAAGCATTTCTGTGAGACTTCCATACTCATCAGACAGGGACTGTGTGGCACAAAGCCAAGGACTCTGGACTTGGCACACATGCAGATGGACTCAAGTGCTCCTTGACATGCCCAGGAAGAGGAAGAGGAGGAGGAGGAGGAGGAGGAGGAGGAGGAGGAGGAGGAGGAGGAGGAGGAGGAGGAGGAGAGGGCCCTTGCTTTCCTGAGCCAGCTACAGACCAAGAATTTCAGAGAAATCTCAGAGAGTCCTGCAGACCCTGGCAGAGGGACATCTATGCAGCTGCCATGACTCTAAGTCTGAGCTCTTGCCATCCTACCTGTTTCCTTTAAAGGTCCAGGCCATGAGCGACTTCCCTTGTGGCTTAAAAACAATACCCATCTCACAGGGAGCGTAAGCTTCCCATTTCTGTAAGGTGTTTGGGGGACTCCAGGTGCTCACAATGGATAGGGCAGTTTGAGAGTCAGCACTGTTGCCTCTGAACATCCTAAGACTTAGCTGACCCGTGGAGTGCTCTGGCAAGGCACTCACCAAGGGCCCCCAGAACTCTTGGTGGCATGGGGCTTGGGAGGGAAGGCTGAGGCCCAGCTCAGACTTGGCTAAGAGCAGGAGCATGCATCTACATTCCCCCTGCAGCATGTCAATAAGGAGGATGGAAGAAAAGGGAAAACTCCTGGCAGAAGGTATAGGTAAGGCACAGGTTTGGTCTTACACCATCTCCGGCAAGTACAGAGCTGTCGCTGGCCCAATATATTGGCAGACAGGACAAGGTTCTCTGATTCCTTTCTTAGTAATGCTGGAGTGTCCTCTCCTGAGATCTTAAGCAGAGTGTCTCCTATCAGCAGAGGAATCTTGTCCCAATACCCCTTGTGGTGGTGATATTTTTGTGGTTTTCTAATAAAACCTGCCTGAAGATCAAAGGTCAGAGCCAGTCACAGAGGTCAGGCAGTGGTGGCACACACCTTTAACCCCAGTACTTGGGAGTCACAGCCTCTAATCCTAGCACTTGAGATCTCATGCCTTTGCTACCAGTATTTGGGAAGCACACACGCCTGTAATCCCAGCACTAGGATTGAGATAGGAAGTGAAATGGCTGGGCGGAGAAAGGCATATAAGGCGCGAGGACACAGGAACTGGAGAGGCCCTTTTGGCTGAGGACTCAGAGGCATTCAGCCTGAGGAGTCCTGGAGATTGGCTGAGGAGTTGGTGAGGTGAAAGGTGGCTGTGGCTTGTTCCTTTGTCTCTCTGATCTTTCAGCATTTACCCCAATATCTGGCTCTGGGTTTTTATTAAAAGACGATTTAGGATTCGTGTGCAACCCCTGGATTTTATGAGGTGTAATCCAATGTTTTGATAAATTTGGCTGCAATGAGGATATCCAGGGGGGTAAAGCTGACTAAATAAAGGCCTGGGATGTTTCACAGTCACAAAAGCTGTGTCCAGCTTCTCCATGCAGTGTCCTCTCCTCTGGCCTCTTGTAGCTTATGTGGGCTAGGGAGGTGACTCAGGTGGTAGAGGGCCTGCCACTCAGACACAATGTGCGTTCCCATTCCTAGCAACTATCTAAAAACCCAGCGTGTTGTGCGTGTCTCTAGTTCCAGCACCGAAAAGGCAGAGACAGGAGGATCCCTAGAGTTCACTAGCCAGCCAGCCTAGCCAAATCCGTGAGCTGTAGGTTCAGTGAAAGACTGACCCCATCTCAAAAAATAAGAAGAGGTGACTGGAGAGATGGCTCAGTAGTTCAGTGCACTTGTTGCTTTTGCAGAAGACCTGGGTTCGGTTACCAGCACCCACCTAGAGGCTCACAACAACAGTAACTCTAGTTCCAGGGGGTCTGATACCATATTCTGACCTCCAAGGGCACCAGGCATGCATGTGGTACACACATTTGCATGCAGGTAAAACATTCATACACATAAAATAAAAAAAAGTAAATCTAAAAAAAAAATAATAAAGGTGAGGAAGACATCTGATGTTGACCTCAGGCCTTTACATGCACCCACATGTGCACATACATGTCCCATCTCCTCCAAGAAAGTATGTTGGGCTGGCAAGATGGCACAGTAGGTAACTTGCTGCAGAGCTTGACAACCCGAGTACAGTCCCTAAAATGCACATAGTCCCCACCATGTCGTCTTCTGGCCTCCACTTGTGGGCAATGGTAAACACCCACAGGTGGGCACAGACACACAGGAACACACAATAAATGATAAGGAAAGGAGGAAGGAGCTCCCACAAAAGCATTTTCAGAGCTCTGAAGATAGGGCAATACCTCTTGGCAGAGAAGGGAGAGCATCATAAAGCAAGAAGCCAGGCATGGGCCTGTACCCCAGAACAGAACTCCCGGCATCTACTGAGGTAGCATACTGGCTGCCATGTCCTTGATGCTGTAGCAAAACACCTGCCTCACCAGAATATCCCTTCTTCTGTCTTTCTTTTCTTGTTCCTTCTTCCTTCCTTTCTTCCTCTTCCTCCTTCTTTTTCTTCCTCTTCCGTGTTTGTTTGGTTTGTCAAGACAGGGTTTCTCTGTGTCGCCCTGGCTGTCCTCAAACTCAGGGATCCACCTGCCTCTGCCTCCTGAGTGCTGGCATTAAAGGTGTGGGCCACCACCGCCCTGTCACATGCTAAGGAAAAGTCATACCTCCATTGCAGGAGCTTCTGTATTGCTACCTGGGCAGTATGATGGCCAGAGTTTAGAAAGAGAAAGACACAGGTACTGAGGGCAATCAAGTTTACCCAGAGGGCTCCTACCTCCTTCCCCTCTTCTCTGTAACTCCCTCAGTTCTAGGAGTCTTAGGTTCCAGGGCTGCCATAGGAAGGCCCGGAAGGGTGAGAATACTAATGGCTGCTGCCTGGGGCTTGCCCCCCGCTCCTGCAGAGGGTCTCTGGTGGTCACTGGCCTGCCTGCCTGAGTCCTCGCCCCAGCAGCACTAGGTGCCAGTTCTCTTCTCCGAGCACTTGCTGGACTAGTAAAACTGGTCTTGCTTTCCCTAAGTTTTAAAAAATAATCTGGCAGGCAACTACTGGAGGCCTTCCAACCTTCCACTTGGGCCAACCCTCATAATAAGAAAAATACTACTTTCTATCTGCCTCATTTAGGAGGCTTCTACTTTGTTTCTTTGGTGGTAACTAAATTTCATCTTATATAACTATCATAAATTTTATAGAAATTTCCTCCATTGGAGCCAGCAACTGTGGAAGGTGTGAGTGAATGTGTGTGCATGTGCAGGTCTCCAGGGCTGTGACCAGGAGGTCCCAGAGCTTGCTTTCCAGTTCACTGGTGCTAACTCACTCTCTCTCTCTCTCCCTTTCCTACTTCTGGGAATGAAATACAGAGCCGCACACACCATAGGCATGCACTCTACTCCTGAGCTGCATTCTCAGCCCTCTAGTCACTGAAATTTTTTTAAAGATTTATTTTACGATTTTGTGAGTATAAACGTTTTATCTGCATGTATGTCTATGTACCACATGTGTGCCTGGTGTCCAAGGAGATGGTGAACCTTCATTTGAGTGCCAAGAACAAGGGCTCTTAACCACTAAGTCAACTCTGCAGTCCCTGCAGTCACCTTTCATGAGGAAACAGAATGTCACCACCACTGAAGACAACTTCACACCGGCCCTTTCTAGAGCAGTCCCAAGAGCGCCTGGCTTCTAGCCAGAGATTTCCTCTTACTTTTTTCTTTGAAAACTTTAAAGATTTATTCATGTGTAGAGGTGTTTTAACTGCATGTATGTCTGTGCTGGTGATTGTGGAAGCGAGAAGGCATTAGATCTCTTGGAATTGGAGTTACAGATGTCTATGAACTGGCATATGGGTACTGGGAATTGAATTCAGGTCCCCGAACTCTTAACTGCTGAGTCATCTTTTTGGATCCACTTTTTGTTTTTAAGTAGATAAGGCAAAGCATGTGAAATTGGGGTGATGAGAATCTAGGTAGAATATGTTACCAGTAAAGCCAAAGTAAGCTCAGAGCTCTTGCCTTGGAAGCTTTGGTCTAAGGACCCAGGTGACAAACACTGCCCCCTACCCCCACCCCCCAGGGTTTCTCTGTGTATCCTTGGCTGTTCTGGAACTCAGAGATACACCTGCATCTTCCTCCAGAGTGCTGGGATTAAAGGTGAGAGGTACCACACCCTGCCCCAAATACTGTCTTCTTACCTCTAGTGTCTTCAGAGAAAAGAAAAAACAGACTGAGTGTGAGGTGTCCATGGGGCCACAGCCTCCTTTCTGCATTAGTCATGTGTACAGAGGACCCAGACATGGGCTCTGAAGCTCCTCCATCACCTTAGGATAAACTCTACTCACAGGGCTAGAGGCGACTGGCCTCCCTGCCTCTGGTGGGAAAGGACTGGTTCTGAAAGAGAGTCCTGAACTGCAAGTCTGGAGCATACAGACAGGGAGAGGTGGCTTCTCATGTCAAGGGTGAGAGAAAACCACGGAGCAGAGGGGACCACAGTGGCTCTGTCTCAGGTGGCCAACCTTTCCTTCCTCTAAGGCAATGATTTAACAGGTGGGGCGTGACCCCTTTGGGGATGAACAACCCTTTCACAGGGGTCACATGTCAGATACCCTGCATATCAGATATTTACATTATGATGCATAACAGTAGCAAATTTACAGTTATGAAGGAGCAACGAAAATAATTTTATGATTGGGGTTACTACGACATGAGGAACTGTATTAAAGGATCACAGCACTAGGAAGGTTGAGAAGCACTGCTCTAAGGGGACTTGCCCAGGTTGCTGGTGATAAGGATGGACCAGCAGCACCAGCCCCTCAAGTGATGGTCCACAGGAAGACCTGGGTTCTCTGGGAAAGGAGCTGGAGACCCTCACCTTCCCCATTTCCCATATTAGCAGGCGAAGTGACTTTGTTTTGCATAGTCCTGACATCACTTTGTGTTACAGACAGAGTTATTACAAAGTTCTCCCCAATGATTCTAAAAGCCAAGTTCTCTCAGGCCTAGCCCCCTGTGAAGCTTCTTTGTGCTATGACAGCAAAGGCACTGTCTAGAGAGAGCTCTTGCCAGCAGCCCACAGGACAAAACAGTCTTCACAAGGTCTCAACCCACGTGAGACAAAGCAAACACAGTACTTGAGGCCATGACTGTGGCAAGCTATGAGAGATCCAGGGAAAACCCCTTCCATGGTCCCAGGCAGAGATGGGTAACGGACAAAGCCGAGCTTGAGCAGGGGACGGGTAAAGCAGCAGACCCAGGAGCATGGCAGTCACAGAGAAAAGGGAAGGCTGTCTGCTGGAGAAAAGAGGGCTGGCTCACTGGGAGGAAAGACAGGGCCACAGCCTGCCCTGTAGTTGGCCTTCTGGCATGTCCAGAGGTCTTCAGGCTGTATGTACCAAGACAGATAGCATGCCCTCCTGCAACTGGGATCCTTTGGCCAGCAAGTAAGAGATATAATCTTGTTAGAAAATCTAAAATTTACAAAATATGATGGGGGGGGGTGTTGCTAAAATGGAATCCAGGGCCTTGTGCATGTCAGGCAAGCATTTTACCACTGAGCTACATCTCTAGTCCTTGAAATTTTTGAGTAGGGATACAATATTCAAAAAATGCTGGGAGCCTTCTCACCTTCTATAGCCCTGACCAGGGCCCTGCCTTCCTTGGCCACTCCTCAGCTACCCCAACTTATAACCAAGGCTCTTTGGAACAGTACGTTCCTCACTAGCACACAGATACTGTTGCTAAAAGAAAACTACACAGACCCCCCCACCTGGAGGCTATGCCCCCAACTGCCCAACTCATCTTGACATCAGGAAGCAGATGAGACAGATAGCCCTTACCATTGTAGGAGAGGCGAGGTTTGCTCAGACACATTATAAAGTGCATTTCCATCTCATCGGAAGCCACAGACTTGGAGCAAATGGGGCACTTGAAACCTGAAAGAGAGGAAAACAGAATGAAATACCTTCTCCAAATCCAGATATCCATAGTCAGTGTGGACATGCTCAACCACAACAACAGTGTGGAGTCAACGCTCTGGACAGAGACAATGTGGACAAAGCCAAGACCCAATTTCTCCTTCATTAAGTCATTGAGCGTCTCCCTTTGTCCATAGCCTTCAGCTTTCACTAGGGTGCTCTGCCACACAGCATTTCACGGAGCTTGCTGACTCGAGTTTGATGTTCTCTTAGACTCTTTTCAGTGAGGACTAGTAGCCAACAAGGCCAGGGAAGCAGCAAAGCAAGGCAGCCGAGTAATCGTCAAGTAAAAGAGCTCACCACCCTTCCATCTCTGCCAAGGGAGGAGTCACTGTGTCACCTGCACCTCCAACCCCTCAACTCACCCACCCTGCCTGGGATAAAACCTTCATTCATCCTTCACTCAAGAATCCTTTGCTTCCCTTGAAACCAAGGCAGCTATATCCGTTAAGAAGTATGTGAGCAGGGTGGGGGAAGAGGAGGCGCAGCTCTTCAGAGTGCTCCTAAACACTACTAAGTAAAGCAGTCGTTTTCAATGCGAGACGAACACAGGACATTGGAATCTGCTATTTTACTGCTAGGGCAATCTGGACTGTTATACACCAAGGGTTTCCTCAGCATTGTAACAGTATTGGTAAAATTTGGTCGAGAATCTTCCGAGTTGAACTACAATTAAGCAAAGCTAACTTCACACACACACACACACACACACACACACACACACACACACACACACACACACACACACACACACACACACACGGTTTGGTTCCTCCCCGCCCCCAAGTAGGCTAATGCACTGATGAACATGCCCAATAAGACAGATGAATTGTTACTATTTTAATCTTTTCCATTTTATATTATTGAACAGTTTTAAAGAGATAAATTCTTTGCATGCAAATTCTACCACAGAACCACTGACTTTGAAAAGTTATTGATTTGCCTGCATCCATTTGTGTATATCACAGAAAATCACAGCTTCTTTCTTTGGTAACAATGACTTTTTTGTTTCTGTTTTTCAAGCCAGGGTTTCTCTGTGTAGCTCTGGCTGTCCTGAACTCACTCTGTAGACCACGCTGGCCTCGAACTCACAGACATCCACCTGCCTCTGCCTCCTGTGCGCTGGGATTAAAGGCATACACCACCACTGCCTGGCTGTAACAATGACTCTTACCTGGTCTGGATAGGCTAACATAACATAATGCATCTAGCTACTGCTGCCGAGATTTCACTGTTCCATTAGTTTTCAGTTAGCATTTTCATAGTATGATGTTGGTAATGACCATCTACAATATTTATTTATTTTTAAAAATTTGTGTGTTTTGCTTGCATATATGTACATGCAGAACATGTATGCTTGGTGCCATGGAGGTCAGAAGAGGGCATCAGAGTCCCTGGAACTGGAGTTACAGATGGTTGTGAGTTACCACATGGGTCCTGGGAACCAAACCTGGGTCCTCTGCAAGAGCAGCTAATGCTTTTATTTGTGTGTGTGTGTGTGTGTGTGTGTGTGTGTGTGTGTGTGTGTGTGTGTGTGTGTGTGTTTTTCCTTCAGGCCAGGGTTTCTTTGTGTAACCCTAGCTGTCCTGGAACTCGCTCTGTGGACCAGGTTGGCCTTGAACTCACAGAGATCTGCCTGCCGCTGCCTCCCCTGAAGCATTTTTAAAGAAACTGATAAAAGCATTCAAACACACAGTTGTGAGTCCCAAGCTAGAGGAGCCCACACCTGCCCCAGTGTCCCTCACATGATGCCTTGCAAATCTGTATGGAAAGCTGTGACTGGGGTAAAGTGGCACAGAAACAGGAAGCAAGTCACACAGAGTACTTACTTCAAGTCTTCTCCTCAATGATAATGGGGGAAAAAAAAAAGAGCCAGGTGTGGTGGCACATGCCTTTAATCCTAGCACTCAGGAGGCAGAAGCAGGTGGATTTCTTTGAATTTGAAGCCAGCCTGGTCTACAGAGTCAGTTCTAGGACTACAGAGAGAAACCCTGTTTCAACCCCCATCTCTCAAAAGAAAAAAGGGCATGTGCCCCCATAGCCAGTAGTGATAATGCTATAGGACCAAACAGAAGACTTGGTACTCAGCTAACTACAGCTGAAGTGGACTCCATGGCTTTGCCCCTTATTCCCTCCACCTATTTCCTTAAAAATTCTCAGCATCTAAACACCTCACCTAAGGTCTTAGAAATATACCAATATCTGACCTCTGCATGGTTACAAGTTCATAAATAACAAAACCAGAAGACGGTTAGAAGCTTGGGATAGGGTACGCTGTCCCTAGTTTTCTGGCAGAACTGGGCTGCTTATCTCTGTAAGCCAGCTTAGGAATGTATGTGCAGATCCAGTGTCACACATGCAATGGAGACATGAGGAAAAGACGGAGTTTTAGGATAAAGACACTTCATTTCCAACTTAAGTTCTTGTGTGTTTACAAGACATTTTCTGATGTTTCCAACTCAAAAGAGCAAGGTTTCTTAAGAATTTAAGTGGCTTAGAGCATACCTGTCTGCTGCACTCCCTGTTAGCACTGTGTGCAGGCTGAGGGCTGGGCTACAGCAGCATGGAAGGAGGCATTCCGGACCGGCCCTCCAACCCCAGCCTGGGCACAGACAGACACAGAGCTATTCAAGTGATCTGTTACTAGAAAGTTTACACTTCCCATGCTGAGTATTTCCCCAGCACTTCTGAGAAGATTTAGGTAATGCCTGAAACAGCATCACAACAGTCCTGTATTTATGTGTGAGGTATTTCAGTGTGAAGGAGAAGGGGCGGAGTTAGTGCTGAAATACTGGCAAGCAGGCCACTCAGCAAGGTCTACCATCGCCAGACATTTATATCCTAGGGGTTAACTTGGCAAGGGTCTTGGGTTTAGAGCAATCTCTTCATTATACTGAAAGGGACCAGGCCCCAGGAAGGCCTTGGAGCAGTGTGAGGTCACATACTGAGGCAGTACAGCTGAGATTACACTGGGTCTTCTTAGGTCTCAGTCCAAAGTTCTTTCCATCAGGGAAGAAAAAGTTGGCCATGGGATTTTGAGAAAGAGGTGAGCTGGGAAAATTTTGACTAAAGCAGAGTCCGCACCTCTCAGTGCTTTCATTTTAACTCATTTTACAAGGCCTATGAAGTAATTAGGAACTATTTTTATGCAATCAGAGAATGACAAGAAGACTGGGGTTTTCTAGACTCAAGACCTTGGCAAGTGATATGTCCCTCCCTGGTCCTTAGGGTTTTTTGTTTGTTTGTTTGTTTGGTTGGTTGGTTTTGTTTTTTGAGACAGGGTTTCTCCTTGTAACTTTGGTGCCTGTCCTGGATCTTGCTCTGTAGACCAGGCTGGCCTTGAACTCACAGAGATCCACCTGCCTCTGCCTCCCGAGTGCTAGGATAAAAGGTGTGCGCCACTGCTGCCTGGCCGGCCCTCAGTTTTATTACTGGAAAAAAATGGAGAAATTCACCTCATGTTTGCAAAGACTGAACGAGATAACATTATCATCAGGCCTAGAGCAATAAATGACAAGGAAGGAACTGAGGGCTAGAGGAAGGACTTAATCAGACCAAGACTAAGTGGATATACACTCGCAGACAAAAAGGGCATACATAGCCGCATAGACTCTGTTGGGTCCCACCACTGGTACTTTCCATCCTGCCAACATGGAAACAAGTCTCCTCTTGCAATATAATAGGTAAGTGGTATTTTGCAGTTACTGAGTCATTTCTAAGGACAGCCACTGTGCTTTACACAGCTTCTTATTTATCATACAGTGCAAGTACTACCAATAGGCAGGTGCTATATTAGCTCTATTTCATAGAAACACAGGGAAGGTCAAAAGCTCAAGTAACTTGTTCAACATTAACAGAGCCAGAAAGAGAGAGCTGACACCCAGCAAATCTGGCCACAAGCCAGCATCCTGCTGTCCCACTGGCTGGCCAGCACAGGGGAAGGGTTCAGCAGCAAACAGAACACAGACACAGGTCTTCAAATCACTTCTGCAATGCCCCACAGCCATGTTTCTAGATAATCCTAAAACATGGGCGATAATTTTTGTTCTAGGAATTCTGTCAGTGTAGCATTGCAGAATTCAGCATTCTACTTGGCAGAGTCTGCAGCCCTGCTTGTACATTACCTTTCAAATGAAAGTGAAGGGCAAAAAGTAAGGGGGGAAGAAAAAAAATGGAGAGCTAAGGGGGAAAAGCTAATGTCCCCACCTTCTTTCCTGAAAGGTCATCCGATGATCAAGACGGATTCTACCACTTTACCGCCCCAATCTTTTCTTGTATCTGTCCAGTCTTGATTCAGCACCAACAGCCCTATGGAATGACAAATACTGATATTTATGAACTATCTGAAGGTTAAAATTTCTTGGAAATCTTTATCCCATTTTGGAAGGAAGTCTGCACTGAATGAAAACCAGCCTTGCAAACCAAGACAAACCAAAGGTCTGCAGAGGTAGCCAAGCCACATGACTTTCTCAGACCTCCTGAGGTCTCAGCAGAGCTTCAGAGTGACTAAAAGCTTTATTTTCCTTCCAGAGAAAACCATAGGTGGTCTCCAGACACTCCCCACATGCTCTTGAAGGACTCACCTGGCACACCTGGAGCTTCTCCCAGCCCGTCCTCCAAACGGGTGGGTGCTACATTGGCCACTGCCACTGGTTAAAGCTTGCTGGCTAAGTAACTTGTCTCCTGTCAGTGCACTGAGAGGGTGCTGGCTTATCCAGCTGGTCCCTTGACCTGTTCCGCTAATGTCTCAAATGAGGAAGGAGTGCATTAATACGCGCTGGCCTGATTCTGTGCTTGGTGGCTCCATCATGCAAATTCGCTACAAGATTCAATCAAGAGTAGTCAACAGAGGACATAATGAAGATCCAATGGCTCTCCTTTCTCAGGCAGAAAAGCAAAGGCCAGAGCCCAGCTGCTTCCTTTTTACAAGTGCCCTGTTAAAGTGGGAATCCTTTGGCATTCAGTTACCTATCAGAGACTCAAGCCAAGAGAAGGTAAGTCTGCCCTGTGCCAGGTCAAGCAAGCCCACTCACAAGGTCAGGTTAGGACCACTGGCAGGTGAATCAAGAGTGACCTCAAGGAAGCTCACAGTCATGTGAATTCAAAAGTCTCTTCCTGGGGCAGGCTAACCTGGCTTCTCAGTCTGACGACAGCAGCACATGGGAGGGCTAACTGGTCCAGAGCGCTCCCCAGCCACCTCCCAGATATTCTACAATGTAAGTTAAGAATCTCCACACTCTGGACACAGATGGACTTCTTATTTTCCCAAACTGTAACCTTCTCCTTTAAGACCTGATTTCCTGGGCAGGACCAAGAGCTGGCTCTTGTTGCTCCAGTTTCTCCCCCCACCCTCCCGATGCTGATGCGCTATTTTAATGGCTGCCCCAGTTCTGCCTGTCTTTGGGATCACCTAAAGGTGGAGTAATCAAAAGAGGCAACCAGAGTGAAAAGAGCCGCACACCCGAGAAGGGCCTCCTATCTGTACAAAGAGGAATAATGTGGCACCTCTCAGCTGGGAGCTCCGAGGGTACCACCCCAATTCTGTTCTACCAGGCAGTTCCCAGATGCCTGCGTCAGTTTTTCCTGCCACATCCAGTGGTGCTTATTGACAATAAAATAGGACTTGCCTACACGATGACTAAGTGGGATTTAATATAAACAGGCGACAAAGATACCATGGGGGCACTCCAAACATTTCTTCTTTGTTGGTTTTTTGAGACAGAGTTTCTCTGTGTGGCCCAGGCTGTCCTGGAACTCACTCAGAGATCTGTCTACCTCTGCCTCTTGAGTGCTGGGATTAAAGGCGTTCGCCACCACCTCCCGGCCACTCCAAACATACCATATGTTCCCCATTCTTCAAGCACAAAGACACATATTTTTCTCTCCACATCCTCTCCCCTTCAAAAACCCAATGCACAATATATCAATGGATGAACTGAAGTTTGAGTTATGCCTCCTGAAGACAATTCTGGGCACAGAAAGGCCCAGAAGTTCTCTTTCGGGACTTGGCCTCTGCAATGCTCTTCTAGAGCCAAAGGGTGCATATGTATATGTGTGTGTGTGTGTGTGTGTGTGTGTGTGTGTACACATGTGAACATAACTGGGTGATAGGGTCCCCAGATATTTGGCTAAGTATTATTCCTGGGTGTTTCTGGAAGTGTGTTTCCAAACACTGCCGTCAGACTGGGTAGACACCACAGAGCAGACTGTCCTTCCCAGTGTGGGTAGGTCTCATACAATCAGCTGAGGGCCCGAATGCAATAAAAAAGTGAGGTCTTCATTCTCAGTCTGCCTGACTGCTCCATGGGACACTGGACTTTTGCTTTGAACTGAGGTTGATACTATTGCCCTTTCTGGAAACACCATTGGGAAAAAAATTAACAAAGAAACACCACTGGCTTTCCTGATTTCCAGTTTGCAGACATGAGGCTATGGGATTTCTCAGCCTCACAAATCATGTCAATCAATTCCTATAATAAATCTCTTCACATATGCACACGTGCATGTATGCATGTGCACAGTTTCTGTTTCTTTGGAGAACCATAATATATGTGTCTGGTAAAATGTCAAATAATAAAACTGACATCACCAAATGTCGGTGAGGATATGGAACAGCTGTAACATGAAAGGCTGGAATGACAGTCATTTGGAAAAAGGTGGGTTTGTTTCTTATAAAACACACTCCCAGACTATGATCAAAGCAATTCCTCTGCCCCCACCCCCACCAGATGAAAGCATATGTCTATAAGTAGATATTTATAAAAATATACATCACAGTTTTATTAACAAGCAAAAGCCGGAAACAGCCTAACTGTCCCATTAACAGAAGGGATAAAAATGCTGTGATACATGTATAGATTATAATGGGAAAAATCACTCAGCAGTAACGGCTAATGACTACTGATACATGCAACAACATGAATGAACATTAAAAACATGTTCAGTGAAGGTCATTAGGACACACATTATGATTAATTAGAGGAAATTTTAGAACAGGTAAAACTAACAGATTGTGAGAAGAATCAGAATAGAGGTTGTCTCTTAGGGACAGGAGTTGGGACAGAGGTTGACAGAGAAGGTACTGTGAGAATTTCCAGGGTAATGATGATGTTCTACATTAAGAGAAGGGTTTAAGTTATATATGTGTATGCATCTGTTAAAATTTATCAAATAAAAACTTCAGGTTTGAGATTTCATTGTTTCACAATTTTACCTGAATTACAAAAATCTGTACCAAGTGTGGTGGTGAATGCTGCATTCTTGGCACTTAGAAAGCGGAGGCAGAAGGATCAAAAATGTAAGGTCATCCTCAGTTACATAGTGAGTTTGAGGCCAGCCTGGACTACATGAGACTGTCTCAAAAAAAGGAAAAAATAAATAAATGAAAAAGCTAAACTGCAGTGGATGACATGCAGCTGACATTTGGAAGTTTAGGTGGCTATGCTAAAATAAAGTACATCCTGGCAGGTGCATGGGTTAAACATCACTCAGATTGCTGGAAGTTCATGATGAGACACTAGACAAAGTGTCAGGCCATGATGTGAACTTCAGGAAGATGCATGGTGAATTCAGACACAGTAGACTCTCAGGAGAGAGGTGACAAGTGAGCAGATGTGGATGTTTCAGAAGAAGAGGGGCTGGGTTCAGTCGGAGCAGCACATGCCATGCAAGCATGAGGACCTGAGCTCAAGTCCCTAGCACCTGCTGCGGGCCGCAGGAATATATCATAAGAACTCAGCTGGTTATGGCAAAGTCACTACCTGGAGGAATCAGGGAATTCCTCCAGAGGAAGCCAAATCCCAAGGAGTTTTTGGTGTTACTTGGCTTGTTATATCAGCTGTATTCTGTTATGAAAATCATGTGTGCCTTCATAGTTTTCCCAATTGACTTTTCCCTAAGAAGGGCTAACAGTGTGGACTGATCACTCTCTGGACATACACATTCCAGGTATTTGGAGAACAGCCTCAGGAAAGGCTTTCTCTGGAATCAGATATCTCCCTTGGCCATTTTCAAGGACTAGCAGTAATAACAGTCCACATGCAAGTCTCCTGATTTAAGGTAAATTCCACAAGGAGACACACCACCTAGGTCAGGTGGACGTTAAGTAATAGCTTTACACAATTCAGCTCAGACCCTCCTTTCTTACAGCCTTACTAACTTTATAGACCGCTAACTCCTTATCTAACCACTTCTAGGAATATTTAGATAACCTTCTGCACTGACAGCTATGCTCAGCCAGAACCCCAGTTCAAGCCTCCCTGTAATTATCAGCATTGGCAGCATCCGGCCAGGTCCATCCCCAGATGGAGGAAAGTACCTTATCAGAGATACCTCCATACTTTCTAAGAACAGACTTAACCATCCAGGCTACCCATCTGAGAAGGCCTGGTGGACGTGCCAATTAAGCTTTACTTCCTGCTTTCCCAAACCTTACCTCTAATTCCAGATCTCCCTTTAACTATCACCAAAGGCATCTAGCTGTACACAGGTTGCCTAGCGACTGAGCACACTTTCCCCCACCCTGCAGAAAAACGGCAGATAGCTTGGACAGATAGGAGCCACAGGAAAAAAGAAGACAGTTCTATTTTCTCCTATTGACCTAGCAACTTATAGATTCTTAACATTTTCTACTAATCACGTTTAAGAGTTTAATAGTTGAGCACATAAGATCCCTCTTCTTAGATATTACCTGAATTTAGCCTTTAGTTAATTCATTTCCCCATTGATCACTTCCCTTTGGGGTTGCAAATGATAATTAACGGCTATTGCCTCTCAATGTGATTCTTATCACCCCCCCCCCCCCCCCCCCCCCCCCCCGTTTGACCCTGGAAGTCTGGCTTTACACTGTGAAGGGAATACGGCTTGTAAGTGTATATATACCAGGACTTCCGGGGCACAGGACAGAGAAGAGAAAAGAGAATGGAAGAACTAGATGGGTAAGAACTTGAGAGGAACAAACTGAGATGGGGAAGAACTAGGTTGAAGGGCTAGAAGAGAGGACTAGAGGAACGAGATGGAAGATGAGGAAGAGCCAGATGGGGAAGAACAAGATGAGGAAGACCCAGATGAGAGAGAAGGCGATGGGAGAGGAGCTGATGGGGAAAGAACTAGATGGATGAGAACCTAAAAGGGACAGAACTAGATGAAGGAATTAAGATAGAACCTAGAGGGGACAGTAGATAAATATAGAGAGAAATCAGGCAAGAAAGGAGCTAGACATGAGAGCAGAATAGAAGCTGTGTAGAGAGAGAACTATCACAGAATAATAAAGTGTATGAACTAAGGAGTTTCATGTACATAGATTCATTTCTTTTCATCAAAGATTAATTATCAGCTGATTGTAGATTCTTCCCGGACCCTGGGAGGGGACTATCGAGGGGCTGGACCCCCATAGTCCCCGATAAGCACCCATGTAAAAAGTCCAGCAAGGCGGTGTACACCAGTAATCTCATCACTGGGGAAGCAGAGACAGGAAATTCCTTGGGGTTTCCTGGTTATCTGGTCCAGCCAATGGGTGAGCTCCAAGGTCAGTAAGAGACACTGTCTCAAGGCCGGGTGGTGGTGACATATGCTTTTAATCCCAGCACCTGGGAGGCAGAGGCAGGTAGATCTTTGTGAGTTCAAGGATAGCCAGGACTATACAGAGAAACCCTGTCTCAGGAGAAAAAAGACCCTGTCTTAAAATGAGGTGGGGAAGTGAAAAAAACATCTGGCACAACCTCTGGCTGCCACATGCACCAACAAACCTAGGTACCCATACCCATGTGGGTCCACACAGGCACAGGGATGCACACCCACATGCACCTCGCTATCAAGAGCAAAGCCCCTGAGCACGTTAAGGACAAAGACAGTGGGAAAGAGGAGAGCACACTCCGAATCCTCACACAAGCTCAAAGCCCTTTCTCTCCTCTGAGTACAAGAGTTTTTGTATTCCCTGAATCCTTAATGGTTTACAGAAGAAATCTCACCATCTTCTAGCTTCCAGGTGTTGCAAACAGGCAATGTGGGGTCAATTTAATTTTTTCCTTTGTAAATAATTTGTTCATTTGGCCTGAAACTTGAAAGGTTTTTCTTTCCACCATAAGACTTCCGAAATGTTATCAGGATGTGCCTTGGTGTGTCTTTCCCGTCATTTCCCCCTTTCTTTCAATATGCAGACTCAAATATTTCTTTAGATAAATTTTCTATCTTTTCTTTATTATTTCTCTAGTGGTAAGTCCTGAGTGCTACTGCTCAATTATTTCTAGCTTTCCAGAATAGAGTAGCACTGAATTTGCTTATTCCCCTTGAAGTTAGACAGAGGCAGGCGAATCTCTGAGTTCAAGGCCAGCCTGGTCTACAGAGTGAGTTCCAGGACAGCCAGTGCTACACAGAGAAACCCTATCTTGAAACAAAACAAACAAGTTCCCCTTGAAGATAAGGGTGGGTTTGAAATACACTTTAGCTAAGGAACTACGAATCTACTTTCTCATCCAAGTGGACTTCAAGTTGCTGTATGAGTCACCAGGCTACTTGCAATGTGACACTCACAGGGAGACATAGCTTCTGTCAGCTTGGGTCCCTGAGTAACAACTGCCAAGAGTGGACAGAGTCCCTACTCTTGACTGGTGTTGCATATTACCGACCAAGATACAATAAACGTGCGGAACTAAGCCCCTGAGCTCATAGGACTGTCTGTTACTGTATCACAGCCTAGTCCTAGCCTACCATGACTGATATATACCTTTTTGTAGCTGCAGTTTTCTCTCCAGATTCCACCAATTCCCGGCAGTCCCTTAGCCCACTTATAAAATAAACATACAGACACTTATATTATTTAAACTGCTTGGCCATTAGCTCAGGCCTATCATTGTCTAGCTCTTACTCTTATATTCAGCCCATTTCTAATAATCTATACTTTGCCACGTGGCTCGTGGCTTACTGGTACCTTAAGTTTTCCTTGTCCTGGCGGCGGATGCAGGCAGTCTCCCCCTTCCCTTCCTGTTCCCTCAATTCTCCTCTCTGTTAGTCCCGCCTATACTTCCTGTCTGGCTACTGGCCAATCAGTGTTTTATTTATTAACACATTTGCCATACAGAACATCCCACAGCACCTTCTCCTTTTAGTATGCCCAGACTGATGCACACCTTCTCCTTTTAGTATGCCCAGACTGATGCACACCTTCTCCTTTTAGTATGCCCAGACTGATGCACACCTTCTCCTTTTAGTATGCTCAGACTGATGCACACCTTCTCCTTTTAGTATGCCCAGACTGATGCATACCTTCTCCTTTTAGTATGCCCAGACTGATGCACACCTTCTCCTTTTAGTATGCCCAGACTGATGCATACCTTCTCCTTTTAGTATGCCCAGACTGATATATACCTTCTCCTTTTAGTATGCCCAGACTGATGCACACCTTCTCCTTTTAGTATGCCCAGACTGATGCACACCTTCTCCTTTTAGTATGCCCAGACTGATGCACACCTTCTCCTTTTAGTATGCCCAGACTGATGCACACCTTCTCCTTTTAGTATGCCCAGACTGATGCACACCTTCTCCTTTTAGTATGCCCAGACTGATATATACCTTCTCCTTTTAGTGTGCCCAGACTGATATATACCTTCTCCTTTTAGTGTGCCCAGACTGATGCATACCTTCTCCTTTTAGTATGCCCAGACTGATATATACCTTCTCCTTTTAGTATGCCCAGACTGATGCACACCTTCTCCTTTTAGTATGCCCAGACTGATGCACACCTTCTCCTTTTAGTATGCCCAGACTGATATATACCTTCTCCTTTTAGTATGCCCAGACTGATGCACACCTTCTCCTTTTAGTATGCCCAGACTGATGCACACCTTCTCCTTTTAGTATGCCCAGACTGATGCACACCTTCTCCTTTTAGTATGCCCAGACTGATGCACACCTTCTCCTTTTAGTATGCCCAGACTGATATATACCTTCTCCTTTTAGTATGCCCAGACTGATGCACACCTTCTCCTTTTAGTATGCCCAGACTGATGCACACCTTCTCCTTTTAGTATGCCCAGACTGATGCACACCTTCTCCTTTTAGTGTGCCCAGACTGATGCACACCTTCTCCTTTTAGTGTGCCCAGACTGATATATACCTTCTCCTTTTAGTATGCCCAGACTGATGCACACCTTCTCCTTTTAGTATGCCCAGACTGATGCACACCTTCTCCTTTTAGTATGCCCAGACTGATGCACACCTTCTCCTTTTAGTATGCCCAGACTGATGCACACCTTCTCCTTTTAGTATGCTCAGACTGATGCACACCTTCTCCTTTTAGTATGCCCAGACTGATGCACACCTTCTCCTTTTAGTATGCCCAGACTGATGCACACCTTCTCCTTTTAGTATGCTCAGACTGATGCACACCTTCTCCTTTTAGTATGCCCAGACTGATGCACACCTTCTCCTTTTAGTATGCTCAGACTGATGCACACCTTCTCCTTTTAGTATGCTCAGACTGATGCACACCTTCTCCTTTTAGTATGCCCAGACTGATGCATACCTTCTCCTTTTAGTATGCTCAGACTGATGCACACCTTCTCCTTTTAGTGTGCCCAGACTGATGCACACCTTCTCCTTTTAGTATGCCCAGACTGATATATACCTTCTCCTTTTAGTGTGCCCAGACTGATGCACACCTTCTCCTTTTAGTGTGCCCAGACTGATGCACACCTTCTCCTTTTAGTGTGCCCAGACTGATGCACACCTTCTCCTTTTAGTGTGCCCAGACTGATGCACACCTTCTCCTTTTAGTGTGCCCAGACTGATGCACACCTTCTCCTTTTAGTATGCCCAGACTGATGCATACCTTCTCCTTTTAGTATTACCACTGCTTGTATGTTGAGCATCTCTTCCCTCATAGCTTCTTTTCATTAGTTTGTTTGTTTTTCTCTTTCTACTGTCCTCTGGGCTCTACCTACATGTTCTGTGCTAGGCTCAAGTAAGTAAATGGATGGCACTGCAAGTCAAGGAGCTATGCACCTATCCCAGAATCCTGTCTGTTCTGATATCCCTATTCTTTGGGTACACATATTTAGTACACTACGGAGGCTCACTCCTATAATTATAATCTCAACACTTAAGAGTCTCAGGTTGTAGGACTGTTTCAAAGCCAGCTTAGAGTACATACTGAGTTCTAGATTAGCCTGGCTACAAAGTGATACCTTGCTTTAACACCAAAAACAAACCAGTAATAATCTATACACAAATCATTTTCAATGTATGTATCACATGTTGACATACTATGTTTAGCTATTTTCTGTTCAGATTCCCAATTTTTAGCTGGCCAGTAGTGGCACACACCTTTAATCCCAACACTCGGGAGGCAGAGGCAGGTGGATCTCTGTGAGTTCAAGGCCAGCCTGGGCTACAGAGAAAGTCCGTACAGCCAGGGCTACACAGAGAAACCCTGTCTTGAAAAAGCAAAAAAAAAAGAGAGAGAGTTCCAAGTTTTACCCACTATACAATTCTCTCAAAAGTATCTCTATTCTTTACTCTAGCAGACTATACTCCAGCAGCCCTGGTACCTGGCATACTTCTGCTATCTGGATTCTGCACTAGCCTGGGGGAAGAGGGCCAGACTAGGAGTCAGGGGAACAAACAACAACAAAGTTTGGCAGGCACAGGCGCCTTTAACCCCAGCACTCAGGAGGCAGAGGTAGGATCTCTGAGTTTGAGGCCAGCTTGGTCTACACAATGAAACTCTGTCTTGAAAAAACAAAAACAAAAACAAAAAAACCCAACCCTAGACTGCCCCCTTCCCCCCAAAAAGGAGAACTGAGGCCAGGTGGTGGTGGTGGTGGTGGCGGCGGTGCACGCCTTTAATTCCAGCACTCGGGAGGCAGAGGGAGGCGGATCTCTGTGAGTTCGAGGCCAGCCTGGTCTTCAGAGTGAGTTCCAGGACAGGCACCAAAACTACACAGAGAAACCCTGTCTCGAAAACCAAAACAAACAAAAAAGGAGAACTGAGGCTGGAGAGATGGTTCAGGGTAAAAGTTCTTGCCCTGCAAACCTGGTGAGCTGAGTTCCAGTCCCAGAGCCCATGGAGGAAAGACAGAACTGACTCCTAGAAGTTGTCACCTAACCTCCACATGTGTGCCATGCATGTGTGTGCACGCATAGGGAAAATGAGTTACAGTTTGTACTTTTATAATGTGCTGTGGACTCCAAGATGTCATCACTTGTATGAGGCAGTGTTATCCGTCTCCCACAGAGAGGGGAGAAAGCTGTTAATATGACAATGTGGCATGCAAAATTTTTTTTTTTTTTTTGTTTTGTTTTTCAAGACAGAATTTCTCTGTGTAACAGTCCTGGCTGTCTTGGATCTCGCTTTGTAGACCAGGATGGCTTCAAACTCACAGAGATCTACCTGTCTCTGCCTCCCAAGTGCTGGGATTAAAGGCATGTACCACGGCCACCCTCCTGAACACCAATTTTTTGAGTTGCTAATGTTTGAGTATATGCAATGAATATATGGAAAAAATGGACATTTAAACAAATCATGGGCTCAATCAGTAAAGTTAGTCTTGTTCACTTGCTGCACACCAGAACAGGTTCAGCAAAGACATCTAGAGCGGGAAGCAAAGGGAACAGTGTGCAGAGAGGCACCGGGGGCTCCAGCCCATCCTGCTACGTGACAAGCCCAGGCTGCCCCAGCAGCACTCTAGCCGTATGGAGACTAAAAGCCGCACCTGCCAGAAGCAGGAGCTCAGGCTAGTCACTGTTCTACGTTCTTCCCTTTGAATCCATTTCTTTTTCTTTTTTTATTTATTTTATTTATCATTGAAATTTATTTTATTGAATAAAATATTTTTGTGGTTGCTAAGCATTATTTTAAAAAATTAAAATATAATTATATCATTTTCCTCCTTTTCTCCCTTCAGTCTCTCCCACGTGCCCCCCTGCTCCCTCTCAAATTCATGACCTCTTTTTCTTTAATGCTTAGATATATAAATACAACCTGCTCAGTTCATTTAGTGTTACTTCTATGTATATGGTTTCAGAGTTGACCACTTGGAATTGTTTTTTTGTTATTTATCTATCTATTTATTTATTTAGGATCTTTCCTTGCTGTATTGGACCTTGCTAACATTTCTTTTTTTGGTTTTTCAAGATAGGGTTACTCTGTGTAGCCCTGGCTGTCCTGGAATTAGCTCTGTAGACCAGGCTGGCCTTGAACTCACAGAGATTATCCTGCTTCTGCCTCCAGAGTGCTAGGATTAAAGGCCTATGCCACCACCACTCAGTGCTAACATGTTAACCTGACCTGAAACTCAAGCTCTTCCTAATGAATGCTGGGACTGTGAGCAGGAACCAGTACATTCTGCTCAACATTTTCTCATAAGTTTTGGGATCTATGTCTATTTAGATTTTTTTTCACTTTTTTTTTTTTTTTTTTTTTTTTGCCAAATGCTGTTTATTGAAGGAGGGAGGTCTTAAATACAGGCTTACAGCACAATGGGAGAACCCCAGAAGACAGAAGTTCACTACCGATGTTTTACAATCTTGCATCTAAGCTGTTAATGCCCATTATACAGGATACACAGACAAGGAACTTCCCTTAAGCATTCAGGAGGGTGGAACCCGGCAGGGAATTAGCATAGGGAAGATACTGAACTCATTTCTTTAAGTTGTAAGAAGGGCTACTTAGCAGGGAGAGGGTGGTAGATGGGGACAAGAATGTGACAACCTAAGCCTGATCGGTACAAGAAAATGAAACCTTAGCCTGAATGTGAAATCAGGTTTCCATTTACTGGGCAAGATGAACACTGACTTATTACTTCTTGTTGCTTGGCTACCATGCTTGGACAAGTTTACAGGCATCCCAACCGCCTCACAAAAAATGTGGGTATAAGGTCTCCAGAAGGTAGCATTTGGCTTGCATTTTGGAGATGTCTTATTTAAAGGATGGATTTCTACCCTCTGTTGAAAATGGAAGATTATCCAGTATACAAAGGATCAAGCCAGAATTTCTTCTAGTTCCCAGACACCAGGGATTACCTAAAAGCTAGGCAATTAAGATGGTTAAATCTAGCTGTAACATGCTTATTTAGCTGAGTACCATGTTCTTCCTACTTTCACCTGACTCTCCCATGTCCATTTCAACCTCCAACAGGCCACATACCTATGTTCCTGGGACCCAATAATCCTGATCACTGCTGGTGTGAACTTTCTAGTGTTTGGGCAATGCCAAAGAATACTCTTCAAGAACAGATGGATTCCCTAACTTGTTCCTCATGACATCAGTTATAGGAAGCAAGCACAATGACCACTCTTAACTTCTATGCCATCTCTCTTAGATCCTCCCTCCCAAACTAAAGCAGTAGTAGCCTTTAATTCTAGCACTCAAGAGGTAGAGGCAGCTGGATCTCTATGAGTTCAAGACCAGCCTTGGTCTACATAGTGAGTTTCAGAATGTAAGGATTTTGTCCTTAATTACATCATCAGCCTGTGACGGCGTCCCAGCCTAAAAAGCGGGTGGGCCCTCTGTGCGTCCCGCTCTTTCCTTTCTGCTCCTTCCTTCCGTATGGACCTCCTTCTTCCCTCTCTCTCTCCCTCTCTTCCAATAAAGCTCTAAAAAGGTAACCATGGCTGTGATTCTTCCGATCATCTCTCTCCTCCGCCGGCATGGCCGCCGCGGGTGGCCAGCCAGGAGCAGCACCATTTAACCAACATTGGTGTCGTGACCTGGATACACCACTGAACACCGAGGACCTGCTGTGACCGCTGCCGCCTCTTCCCCCATCAAGCGAGACCACAAGACTGTACGCGTCCCTTGCCGCCTCTGCTGGAACCCCACATAGCTACCACTACTGATACCGCCATGATTCTTCACAGTGAGTCCGCCGTTCTCGCGGCTGTAGTCTGAGCTACAGTCTTTGTGACGGACACCCCGGGGATTGTCCTCGGGCTGTGCTGGCAATGGGAGGCACATTTTCGCTCCTGACGGGAGGTCAATGCTGTCTCAGGTCTACCAGGTGGACCAACTGCAGTGCAGCCGCAGCCCTTCCCATCCCATGATGAAGAGAGGGGATGACAAACTTGAACTGATTCTTAGATCTCTCTTCACTCCTCGGGGACACCTGAGATTGGAGTCTGATCCCAGTTTGTTATTTTAATTTTTTATTTTTCTCTCAGCTACAGTCATGAGACAAAGGGGCGGGTACATTTGCCACCTACATTGGCGGATGGGGCGGGCACAGCATAAACCTGGCCGCATAACACCAGTAAACCTGGCCACAGCACAGCGTAAACCCGGCCGCATAACAGCATGGTGGGAACTTCTGCCAGCAAACGGGCAAATAAAAGTTACTTTATCTCCAAGCTTTCTGCTAAAGTTCTAAACCCTTCTTCCTCCCCACTTCTGCGTCTGCCCCGAGCAACCTTTTCTGTCTGACTTCTGCCGGCAGTGGGTGGGCTCAAATGGGCAGGCAGGCTTAGGCAGCTTCTACTGACTCTAGCCCTAACTCACCTTAACTCCACCCACTCATTCTCAAACTGCCTGTTTCTCACGTGCATACAGACAGGACCCTGATCTTTGCCTTGTCTCTAATTCCAAAAAATAAATTCTCATGCACCACAAGCTTTTTTCTTCCCAGTTCCCTGTTCTAACTCACTGTTCAGCTAATGGTACAGGAACACCACAGAACCGGAGTCCAGAGATCATCAACATCTTGTCAAACAGAAAGTTCCCAGCCACAGCCAAGAGGGATACATGTCTCCAGAGCAAACAGATGACAGACAGCATCCCACAACGCCTGTCTATCTCGGAAGACTCCTCTTCTCCATTCCCCCAAGAGCCAACTGACGTCCAAAAGTCAGCTGGAAGCAGTTTTTGAGAGGAACGACGCCCCTATTCCCATCTACCTGCTTTTTTATAATAAGTGAAAGTCTGGAATGTAAGGATTTTGTCCTTAATTACGTCATCAGCCTGCAATGGCGTCCCAGCCTAAAAAGCGGGTGGGCCTTCTTCTGTGCGTCCCTCTCTTTCCTTTCCGCTCCTTCCTTCCCTCTGTCTTCTCTCCCCCCCACCCAGTAAAGCTCTAAAAAGGTAATCATGGCTGTGATTCTTCTGATCAGCACTCTTCTCCTCCAGCATGGCCGCCGCCCAGAAGAGCATTGTTTAACCAACACAGAATATTTAGGGCTTTTATTGCTGTGAAGAGACACCATGACTACGGCAACTCTTTTTTTTGTTTGTTTGTTTTTTTGAGACAGGGTTTCTCTGTGTAGCTTTGGATCCTTTCCTGGAACTCACTTTGTAGACCAGGCTGGCCTCAAACTCAGAGATCTTCCTCCCTCTGCCTCCTGAGTGCTGGGATTAAAGGCGTGTGCCACCACTGGACCTCGGCAACTCTTATAAAGATTTAATTGGGATGGCTCGCTTACAGTTCAGAGGTTCAGTTCATTATCATCATGACAGAGAACATAGCGATGTGCAGGCAGACATGGTGCTGGAGTAGCTGAGAGTGCTACATCTTTTTTTGTTTGTTTGTTTGTTTTTGAGACAGGGTTTCTCTGTGTAGTTTTGGAGCCTTTCCTGGATCTCACTCTGTAGACCAGGCTGGCCTCAAATTCACAGAGATCTGCCTGGCTCTGCCTCCCAAGTGCTGGGATTAAAGATGTGCACCACCACTGCCCAGCTGAGAGTGCTACATCTTGCAGGTAACAGCAAGTCGACTGACTCACGGTGGGGGTGGGGTGGGGGTGGTGGTATTCTGAGCATAGGAAACCTCAAAGCCCACCCCCACAGTGATAGGCGTCCTCCAACAAGGCCATACTCGCTCCACCAAAGCCACACCCCCTAATAGTGCCACTCCCTATGAGCTTATGGGAGCCAATTACATTCAAACTACCATACCCTGTCAACAAATAAACCCAAAATCAAATAAGGAAAAAAAAAAGCTGGTCTTTAAGTAAACAGAACAATTATCAATGGCAAATGACTTGTGAGTTGTCTCTGTATTGTAACAGAAAGGAGTATCACATCTTCCAGCTCCAGGGACAGAGCAGGAGCCAGGCACTGGGGGTGTAAACTGAGTCTCATTGTAGCAACAACCTTCAACAAACTTCCAAAGAAAACAGGACTGGTCTTGGATCTGCCTTGTGGCAGGCTTTCTTCTCCACCAGACAGAGATTGTTTTCTAAGTCCTGGGGCTCTTTATTGATACAGTTAAAAATCCCAATACTCAATTAGCTTCCGTTCTTCCCTCTAGAGATGCCAATTTCGTTTTGTTTTGTTTTATTCATTTATTATATGTGTATTGGTGTTATGCCTACATATATGTTTGTGCATCACTACAGACAGTAGTTATAAGCTGCCATGTGGGTGCTGGGAATCAAACCTGTGTCCTCTGGAAGAGCAGTTGGTACTCTTAACCTCTAAGCCATCTCTCCCACTTCCAGCTTTCCTTCTTTTAAGAAAGGAAAGGAGGGGAGGCAGGGAGGAAGGGAGAGGAAGAGAGGGGAGGGCGGGAGAGAACGAGCAAGAATGTGTTTGGAGAAGAAAAGGTCAGTTAAGAAAGAGAAAAGGACAAAGGGGAAAAGGGTTTCTAAAGGCACTTCCATCCCATTAGCTGACTGGAATTTTTCAACGACAAGAGAGACAATGCTTGAACATACTACCAGATCATGATTAGTATAATACTAGACTTACTGGCAAGTGGCCATGATACTTAATTGTTCATATAGAATAAAACTATTTGTTTGCACTGTGCAACTTAACATCTGTTACTGCCAGTGGTCCTGGCCTTCACATCACTGGAAGTTCACTAGAAGGTTCTTCTGAGGTACTTACTAAAATCCCAGATTACAAAATATATGCTGGTCATGTCCACATCTCAAAAACTATCAGCTCAAGCTTGGGCCCCGGCACATAGTAACAATGAAGATTTGGATTCTTGCTTGGACTTAGCTCTGGCCCCTTCTCATTGGCACATCCTCTGCTCAGTTGTACTTATATACTAGAGCACATGGAGGCAGATACTTAGGACATAGTTCCAAAGGTCACATGTGTTTTGAAATGACATGTAAAGAGAAAGATGCCAGGAGAGTAGGATGGCGTTTTCCTGAAGGCTGTGGGGCAGCACTCAGCTATACCAAAGGAGTGTCAGAGACCCCAAAGTCCTGCTTTTCTGTCACCCACAGCTAGAAAGGAAGATCCTAGAGAACTAGGAGGTACTGATTAAAGGGTCAAAGGCATTTCCTAGAGAGTCCCTGAGTACAGCACAAACCAAAAGGACCTCCAACTCTAAGATCCCGAAAATAGTATGTGAGCTCTACTAAGCCATGCAAGGCAGAGTACTACATTGTTTTTCTTCTCCTCTGGCTCAGATTACTTGACTCTGGTAGATAAAAATGAGGAAGTCCAGGGTGGGAACAAGGAGGCTGGAAGAAAAGACTCCAATACAGTAGCAGGAACACAGGACACCTCATAAATCTTTACTGTGACAACAGAGCCAAGGTTAAGAAAGTCAAGGACCTCCTAACGATAACAAGCAATCTGTCTGGCAAGCAAAAGGTCTGTAACAGAATGTTCCATCACAGTCAAGCACAAGTCAGTAGACAAAATACTATGTCAGTGTGCTGCCTATGTACTGGACCTTTCACTCATAAATGCTTATAAAATTAGAGGACCACAGGACTGCAAATTCCTTCTTCACTCTGACATTTTGCCTTGAAGACTATTTTTATATTGGTTTTAACATTTCCTCATTTCCAGTCAGCACATCAATTTCCCAGAAGATTGGCTTCAGGAACATAAATATTGACAAATACTTCTTATTGAAATGTGTGGAAAGAATTAAAAAGCAAGCACCCAGATAGACCAAAACAGAAAAATATAGATCTAGATTCAGCACTCTAGTATTCTTACGCTTTCTCTTCTACTCAAGAGAAATGAAGTCAACATTAGGGCACTTCACCTCCCAAACTGTGTACAGATGCATATGTGTGTGCGTCCTGTGTGCACGTGGGGGCCAGAGGGCAGTCTCAGGTACGTGTGTGTGTGTGTGTGTGTGTGTGTGTGTGTGTGTGTGTGTGTGAGCCATGTGTGCACGTGGGGGCCAGAGGGTAGTCTCAGGTACGTGTGTGTGTGTGTGTGTGAGAGCGATGTGTGCACGTGGGGGCCAGAGGGTAGTCCCAGGTATTATTTTTCAGGCACTGTCTACCTTTTTTTTTTTAGACAGTGTCTCTCACTGGCCTGAAACTTGCCAAGTAGGCTGGGCGGGCTGGCGGGCCAGGGAGCCCCAGGGATCTGCCTGTCTCTGCTCCCCCAGCCCTGGGATTAAAAATATGCACCATCAAGCCCAATCCTTTTTATGTGTGTTTTGGGATCCAACTCAGGTCCTCCAGTCAAGCACTTCACTGACTGAACTACCTCAGCTGTAAATCAGGAGTGCTTTTACAAACCTAACCATTAAATCACAACATACATGCACACATTTGTACAATATATGGTAGGCAGAATAATGGTGTTATGCCCAGATCGCGGGGACCCCCAAAAGACCACTATGGAGACCGAATCCCGCATGTAAAAGCAAAGAGTCTTTATTTCAAGCTCCAGAGCTTGGTCTCTCTGTCTGTCTGACACAGCGGTGAAAGCAGAGAGCCCTGAACTCAGGTGGGGCAGGGTTTTTATCATAGCAGGGGTTGGGGTGAGGGGATTTCCAGGGTCCAGGACCCTGATTGGCTGACAATTGTCTAGGGGTGTCTGTAAAACAAAAATAGATACATGCTAGACTCAAGGACATCTGTCCACTTTATCTAATGGTTGGAATGTTTGGGATGTCAGGTACTTCCTCACACCTGGGTAGATCCCTGGGTGGTATCAGCATAAGGCTTTTCCTGGATCTGGGTGTTGTTGCTTGCCAGTCACAGAAGCTATGTCTAGGCCCCTAAGCCTGTAATGGCTGCTGTGTGGTCAAGCTTATTTTGGGGCCCCTTCACAATGGCCCTACAAAAACATCCACATCCCAATCTCAGAACCTGCTGAAGTTACGTTACATCATACACAGCTGTGATGATTAAGAGTCTTACAATGGCTGGGCGGTGGTGGCGCACGCCTTTAATCCCAGCACTCGGGAGGCAGAGGCAGGTGGATCTCTGTGAGTTCGAGGCCAGCCTGGGCTACCAAGTGAGTTCCAGGAAAGGCGCAAAGCTACACAGAGAAACCCTGTCTCGAAAAAACAAACAAACAAACAAAAAAAAGAGTCTTACAATGGGATGCAGTTGCCTGGTGGGTCCTATAGAATCCCATGCATCCTTATGAAGAAAGGAGGGGGACAGGAGAATGTCAGAGGAAGAAATACAACTATGGGAAGCAGTTGGGAAAAGATCTGAAGACTAGTTACACTGTAGCTTCAAAGATGGAAGAAAGGGTCACAATAGGAAGAGCAGATGGCCACCAGAAAGGCAGGGGATGGATTTTCTCCTAGCGTGTTTGGGGGGAACCCAATCTTGTTTTGTTTGTTTTGTTTGAGATAGGTTCTCTCTACACAACCCTGGCTGTCCTGGAACTCACTATGTAGAACAGGCTGGCCTCAAACTCACAGAGATCTACTTGCCTCTGCCTCCCAAGTGCTGGAATTAGAGGCATGTGACAGCAAACCTGGTCCAAAGTAGAGTTAGAGCCTCAGTGGTGGCACATGCCTGTAATCTCAGGAGGATCTCAGTGAGTTCAAGGCCAGCCTGGTCTGCACGGTGGTGAGCTCCTGACAGCCAGGGGCTAGAGAGAGCCTGTCTAAAAGAGAATTTACTAGGCATGGCAGTGCGCATCTATAATTCCAGTATTCTGGAGGCAGAGGCAGATGGGATCTCCATGAGTTCCAAGCCAGACAGGGTTACATAGTGAGTCAGAAAAGAAAACAAAACTGTAATTGTGATTCCTTGGTCCTACTACAATTTATGTGGGATATCTATTTGGGTTGCTATAACTAAATAATGTGGACTGGGTGGCTTAAACAGCAAATATTTATTTCTCACAGTCCTATTGACTTAGAAGTCCAAGATCCAAGGTGCTAACAGATGTGGTGTTTGGTGAGAACGCGTTTCCTGGCTTGCAGGCACCAGCCTTCTTGTGTCCTCACATGGTAGAGTGTGCTGGTGTCTCAATCTCTTCTGAGGGCACAGCCCCCGTCATGAAGACTCTACACCTCCCACAGACCCTACCTCCAAACAACACCACACCAGGGATCATGGGACTCCATACATGAGTTGGGGGTAGAGCATAAACTTTCAGCCCATAGAGTACAGTATGTTTTCTAGATACCAGTGAAAATGTAGCTGTTGGCCACACTCAAGATAGGCAATTCAGTCAGTCTGTCCATTCACATACAGCAAAACAGTAAATATAATTTCTACCGTTGGTGAGTCAATGGCTGGCCCGTAAGGAAGAGAAGAGAAAGGGCCACAGAGATCCTATTCTGTGGTTGTGGAGCCTTTAGTAGTCTAGGTATATCTCATAGATTCTTGAACTCTTGGGATCCACTCAGGATCCATCTATCTCTAGAAAAAATACATCAAGTTCTCAGGTAACTGTGCTTTTCTGAGAAATGGATTCACAGATTTAGATTGTTAAAAGGGTCTAAGCTCAAAAGTTCAGAACATTTGCATAATGGAAGATTATAGGTGGAAGACTGAAACATGTAATAGATATTTCAGGAATAGCCCAACCATTTGTGATTTACTTGATGAAACGCTAAAGGATGAAGACTGAATTAGGCTCTTGGTGTTCTACATTCCAAAATCAGGGTCATTTATATCTGATAATTTAAGGAGTCTGTGGTGGTACACACCTTTAACCCCAGCAGAGGCAGGTGGATTTCAGGCACATAGAAAGAGCTGTTTGCACTGAGTAGCTTCACCTCTCTCCTTCCTGTATCTCTTGCACCTATCCCAAACTTGCTAAGTCACCAATGACCTTTCCATGACAGTATCCTAAAGCTGACTCTTGACCCCTTAGCAGCAAGTGAGAGATGACTGCCTTTCCTACCTGCCCACCCCCTCCTTGCTGCACCTGCTTTTTGGTCCCTCTGACACCCTTAGAACACTCATCTAGAACAGCCCTATCCTCCACTCTCAGTCACCCATCCACTTTACTTTCTTCTTAGCAGTCACTGCTGCTGCATCTGGTGTCAGTGGCCCCCGTGACAGTAAGTTCCTTGGAGGTCGCCTTTCTTTTACTACTATAGCCTCTAAGTCTGGCACATGAGAGTTCTTGAAGATATCCACTGGAGGAATGAACTACCCTGCATGGAACTGTGTGAAGGAGGACCATGTACTACTGGAAAGAAGAACCAGTTATGGGTACGTGAGCCTGTTGTTGGAGTTCACTCTCAGCAGAGGAGTAAACTTCTACCTTCTACCCCTCAGTTCCAGCAACTGCTGAAACCAGGGCGAAGGTTAAGTAGGACAGGGAAGCGTGTGTGCTGCAGAATGTCGGTTAAGAACCCACTGTCTGTAGGCTGCTTCCTGCCACAGATAACAATCACATGTGCCTATGTAGAGACCACTACCAGGCTGTGATGTGTGTGAAGGCAACTGTTGTGGTTGGTTGCTGGGCAGCCCAAACCAAGTCACATTGGGCTAGAACAACGTACAGCGTCTCATTCTTCCTGTCAACAAGAGCAGGTGGAGCCTTTCTATCAGCTCCTCTCAACTCCTCCACCTCCGTGTGCCCTGAGTGCAGCCAGAAGACAACCTAAGCTTACTACTCTTAACAAGCTAGCAAGGGACTTAACAGTCATTTCCTGGGCAATAAGGACTATTTTGGGGGTTGGGGGAGGTGGGGAGGAGATGGGTATCAAACCCAGGGTCTCATGCATGAAAAACACTCTTCCACTGGGCTAAATTGCCAGCTTGACAATGGAGCCTTCTGAATGCTTTGGTGGTCTAATAAGCATCCTCTTAAAAACCTTTTTCATTATGGTAATTCTCAAACAAACAAACAAACAAACAAGATTCCAGGTACTAGTTGCCCAGCTACAACAATGGTAAACTCAGGGTCAGCCCCATCTCATTTTCCCCGGGGTCCAGTCTTGGTTTGCTAGGGCAACCTGGTTTTAGCTTGTTATCCTAGTGTAATTAATAGCTCTCTCCTTTAATCTTCAATGTGTCTACATTTGGATGACAAATTGTACAGTCATTTGATCTTTACTGGACCCACGTCCCCTGCTCCAGATTATTTTGAAGCAAATTCCAGATATAAGTTCACCATAAATGTTTCATACAACTTAGAACATTGTGTTCTGTCTTCTAAATACTGTGTTGTGACTTTTCTAGCCTCCCAGCAGGAAAGATAGAAATGGGCAGACTCCATGTATGCTGGCAAGTGGACTCCCGACACCCATCTTGTAGCCTGGTGGCCTGGCACACACAGAGAGAAGCCAAATATATGCTCGGGTCAGTGAGCTCCACTGTGTCTCCTGCCACTGTCCCTTACTGCCTCTAGACAGGGTCCAGAAACAAGTGACAGACTCAAGACAGGAGAATGAGTCTCTGCAATTAACAGAAGGAACAGCGGGCATTTGAACAGGTCAAGGTATTCAAAGCAGTCCAACCTACAAGAGAATCAAACCCCAGCCTTTCTCTCTACTCTCTGGAGGATAGCACTGCAAAATTCCAGATCTAAGGTGAAGCTGGGACATCTGAAGCAACCTACCTTCCCCATTCAGGCAAACAGGGGAAAATGGGTTACAGTTACATCTGAGTCCTTAGAAGAGATTCCAGGAAGTTCACTGCTCTATGTCAGTGAACTAGCAACCCCACTTCTGGGCTATTTCTCAGACACAGAGGATGTCTGTCACATCATAGTGTCAGGCATCCCAGAACAGCCCCATGGGAAATGGGCAGGGGTCCAGCAGAGAATACGTACACTATTAGACACTCATCAACAAGCAGGCACTAGCAGGAATAAATACACATACAGTGGCAGATCTTAAAAATAAAGAAGGGCTGAGGGATACACACACACAAAGGAAACAAAAGAACTGGTAGCACCATGACATATGTTTGAGTTAAAAACAAATACAACTATTTAAAGTCCTCGGGGACTGGAGAGATGGCACACTGGCTAAGAGCACTGGCTGCTCTTCCAGAGGACCCGGGTTTGATTCCCAGCACCCACATGGTATCTCACAGCCATCTGTAACTCCAGTTCCAGGGACCTGACACTCTCTCCTGGCTTTCATGGGCCACTGAGCCAGCTCCCCAGCTTCCTCCCCTTTTAAAAATGCTTTCTTTTATCCAACTAGATAACTGGTTGGCAAAGTGATCCAGGACCTGAGGGCTGGGGCTGGGAAGCAGGACTGAAGAAAGACACCTTAGTTCTTCCTGTAAGTCACAGAAAGGTGGCTTTCTTGGAGCTCACACTGGGAATGGCATGACTAGTGGCTTATGTGTCTATCACTGAACTTACAGAGTTTCTGCATCTCAGAGTAAAGGTAGAGGGGCTCAAATGGAGCTCCTTCAATCCCCTCAACCTCTTCATGGCAACACTTCTTATCACAATGAAGACCTAGAATTGCTGTTCACTGGACCATCTACTTGTACACATTCTTAACCTATAGAAGGAGAAATGAATCCATCTAAAACTCCTTTCTGTTCTAACACTTGACTAGTTGCAGAAGGGTATGTGTCTGAATATCCTAAACTATGACTAATTCCTATGTGTGTTGCATTGTTTGGTACATACACCACTATCTCTAACAAGCAAACACTAAAGGTTGGATCCATTTTCTCTATTTCACTGTAGCTACTACAAGCCAGGCTCTGGGAAAGACATTGAACAACACATATGGAAGGAAAGAGCTGCTTTATGGGGCTCCAACCCTGACAGGGACAAGGACAATTAAATAGGCAAAACCATACCTTGTAGTCTCCATTATGATCGGGCTACGAGAAGGCACCAGAATAAGGAGTGGAAACTACACTGAAACCTTTGAGGCTAGGATGGCAATAATGTCAGGAGAGGCTTCTTGTTAAAAAGAAGGGAAGTCCAAGCTGTGACTGAAGGATAAGGAAAGCCAGCCAGGCCTTGAGGTGACCGGGGAACTAGATGAGTTCTAATGTGGCTGCCTCAGAAAAGAATGACATCATCATACAATACTATACCTATCATCAGCTGGAAGGTGTAATTTTTCCAAAATGCCCTCAGTACTGTTTTACTCTCACTGCCCCCCAAGAACTCCTGACACCCCTCATTTAGTGCTGGAGTGGACTTTGAACTATTCGGACCAAGAGTATAGCAGGAATGTCAGGCTGTACAAGGTGGGGACGTACAAAGAATATGGCTGCTGCCTAGCATTTTTAGGACCCTGCCCTCACAACTAACCACCATGTTTGGAGGGAGCTAGACCACATAGAGACCTTGGGCTGACAACCCTTGCAGAGGTCTCTGCTGAGAGCCAGGCATGTGAGTGAATGAGCCATCTACCTTAGTTACTTTTCTACTGCTATAATAAGACACCATGATCAAGACAACTTAGAGAAGAGTTTATTCTGGGCTTACAGTTTCAGAGGGTTAGAGTCCATGGCAGAATGGCAGGGAGCATGGCAGCAGGCAGGCAGGCATGGCACTGGAGCAGTAGCTGAGAGCTTACATCTTGATCCATAAGCAAGAGGTAGAGGGAGCTAAACGGCAATGTGTGGGTTTTTGAACCTTCAAAGCCCACCTCCAGTAACATACCTCCAGTAACATACCTCCAACAAGGCCATATCTCCTAATCCTTCCAAACAACTCCATTAAGTGAGGACCAAGTATTCAAATATATGAACCTATGGGAAGTGGGGCATTCTCATTTAAACCACCAAAGTTTCCAAAGATACTGCCTCACGGGGCTGGAGAGACAGCTCAGTGGTTAAGAACACTAGCTGCTATTCCATAGGACCCAGGTTCAACACCCAGCCCTTACATGGAGGCTCACAACCATCTGTAACTCCAGTTCCAAGGTATCTGACATCCTCTTCTGGCTTCTATGAGCACCAAGTGCTCACATGATACAAAGACATACATACAGGCAAAATACCCACACACATTAGACACTGCCTCATTTTCAGGTGAGACTCATCATGAAGCAGAGGCAAGCTGCTCCCACCATGTCCACAGAATAAACAGTTGTTGTATACCATGAAGTTTTAGGATATTTTGTTATGCAGCTGCAGTATAAGAACAAATGGATAAAGTATAGTTCATTCACATAATAGAAACTATTACAGCAAGGCTAATTAAAGGACTACACTACACTATGCTGGCTGACTCTCAAACAATGCTCAGTGAAGGAGGCAGACCTACAGCACATACTGCTTGATTTTTATCTATTTGAATCGTAAAAATAAGTCAGGCAAATCTGTTCTAAGTCAGGAGGGCAATTAGCCCTCGGGCCGTGACAGGAAAGGGCATGAGGCAGTGTCCTAGGATACGGGTCTCATAGAAAGGTTCAGTTTGTGAAAAGTCACCAAGACACAGTACAGGCTGGAGAGATGGCTCAGTCTATAGAGTGTTCCCAAGTTTGGATTCCTAACACCCATCTAAGAAGCTGGTAATCCCTGAAGTGGAGAGGTGGAGACAGGAGGATTCCTGGAACTCTGTCTAGCTAGCCTGAATCAGCAGAATCGGTGAGCTCCAGATTCAGTGAGAGACCTTGTCTCAATAAGGTAGGGAGTATATCTGACCTCCATATACATACATGTGCACACCCACACTAACATGTGCATACCCACACTATACATAGAAAGATGTACATTTATGATATCCTATTAATAAACTATTAAATACTTAGTTTGTTGGTCTATTTTGATAAAGACTTACTTTGTAGCTCTGGCTGGTACAGAACTTACTGTGCAGATTAGGCTGACATTGAACTCGGAGACCCACCTGCCTCTACTGGCATTAAAGGTGCAGAAGCATGACCCTGAGTTGAGATCCCCAGCACTCATGTAAAAATATGGGAGCATGTATCTGTAACTTCAGCATTGGGAAGGGACAGAGAAGTGGAGAAAAGCACATTTCCAGAGCTTGCTGGTCTGGTATACCTAGCAGAATCATTGAACTCCAAGTTCAGTTAGAGGCCAGGTCTCAAAAATTAAAGTGAAGAGCAATTGAGAAAGACCCCAACACTAAACTAACACACTCCTTCCTCCCCCCCCCCCCCACATACATACTGAGAGAGAGACACAGAGAGAGAGAGAGAGAGAGACAGGCAGGCAGACAGAAGATAGACCAACTCTGGCAACAGCGCAGCCTGGGAGACCCTGAAAGCTTATAGAGCAATTAAGGAGTTCCTGCTATTCAGGCTATTGGTGGTGTGGGTGGAGAGAACCAGGCCTCACTGCCCTGCCAACCCTTGGTAAACATGAAGGTCTCCTATGCTACTGGGCCCTGGGCTGGTGCCCAATGGGCCATCTGGTGGACTCAGAATCCAGAAGGGACATCTGGTTGACTTGACTCTGAATAATTATTTATCCTGATTATTGAGCTTTTTGGCATCCACAAATAACTTGTTAGGTTGCAGTAGCAAAGTACATAGGTTAGCTTAGACGTGGCCAGGTGTGGTGGCCTGTAACTGAGGCAGGAGGATCACAAGTTTGAGGCTAGCCAGAGCAACACGGCCAGACTGTGTCACACTCAGGAAGTCAGAGGAGTGGAGTTCGGAGTTAGCGGTGTACTCCAGTTTAAGAGCAGGACAAGGAGAAAACCATCGGGGGTTCATGAAGATGGAAGCCTAGAGAACGGTGCTGGAGGACGCAAAGGAAGATGACGCCGTTTTAGACAGACAAATCTGGGGAATCTGACAAAAGAAAAAATATAGCTGGTTTATTTGTTGTAAGGGGTAGAAGTTGGGAGGGAAGATATGGGCTGCAGTTATGAATTAGGCTAAGTAGTGAACAAAACAGGTGTGAGGGCTGGAGTGGAGTGGGAGCATGATGGACAGGAAAAGGACAGATCAAATAATTCTAGTCTGAGCAGCTAGGGGAGCCATTCACAGTATACTGAGTGGTCCTTTCCTAGCACTGGTTCGACTTAAGCTAAATCTTGAAGAGGGTGACTCAATGAACACTGTTCACACCTCTGTCAAGAGAACAGTAGACAGCATTTTTTTCTGAATATCTCAGAGCCCACTGATTCTCTTCAAGGTATCAGCTTGATTCCACCCATTTGCTGAATGAAGCTAGGGGGAGGAAGAGGGCCTGAGGAGAGCCCCATCTTTCTCAGTACACACACACACAAACCAGGTGAAGCAGCTTTAGGCACACTTTCCCAAAGAGGAAAAGGCGTAGTAAACAAGGGAAGAGATCACAGCATGAAAAGGAAAACTCATCCTCTGGCTTGAGCAGGAAGGAGGTCAAGCCTTCATGTTGGACTGAGTGTTATATTTTGTACCCTGATGGAAAGCAGACCATAGCTATCGAAGCAATGGGGGAAGTCTACTGCACAGACACCAGTCCCAATGCCAGCCCTAGGGCAGCTGGTGGCAGGGACTTCAAACACACCCACAGATCACAATACAACAGGACCACCCATGGCTGTGTTTGGGTTAACAAATCCTTGAGTGTGACTTCAATGGGTAAAACCAACCATGTAGACAACAGGAATAGGGAAGTGGTGTAGAACAGAACCCACCTTGGTCTCCTGGAAAAGGACTTTCCTGTCCTGCTCTTCCTCCTGACAGGACCTCAGGCAGCCCAGACTGCTCTCAAACTAGGTATGCAGCCAAGAATCACCTTCAACTTTGGATTCTCCTCCTCTACCCCTACAGTTTTGTACCTCTACAGGTGGTTTAAGCAGTGCTGAGGTTCAAACTCAGAGCCTTGGTGTATGGTAGGCAAGCATCCTACCAACACAACTGCAATCCCAAACCTCCCTCGTCTCTCAAGACACAGCTGTATATTGCTGGGCGGTGGTGGTGCACATCTTTAACTCCAGCACTCGGGAGGCAGAGGCAGGCTAGTTCTCTGAGTTCTAGGCCAGCCTGGTCTACACAGCAAGTTCCAGTACTGTCAGGGCTACATAGAGAAACCTTGTCTTGGAAAAAATAAAAAATAAAAACAAAACAAAAACAAAAGCAACAGCAAAAACAAACAACAAAAAAACCCCCAGCTATACAGTACTTTATTTTATGAAAATATAAGTTATTTAGTTAATTCCCTACACATAGATGCTGAGGCTGTCCCCCGTTTTTTAGTAAAAAAAAAAAAAAAAAAATTCACTTGGCACTTTGGGTACTTGTTATGCTTCATCCCTTAGGTAAATTTCATAAAGTAAAATTGTTAAGAAATTGACACTTTAGGGCATTCCACCAATAAACTATACTCACAGCCTCTAGCCTCTTAAAACTGCCAGGACCTCAAGGGTCAGTCCTTCCTTGACTTTATTTTTCACACTCTCCCTCCTAGGGTCTAGGCTTTGAGTACCATCTGTGTTATTGCCTACGTGTGCTTTTACAAGTCTTTCATCATTTATCTGACAAAGTGACCTTTGATTGTCTTCTTCTTTATAGCCTTTATTCCATAAACCTGGGACCAGTGATGTTTTGGGATTCAGATCTTTCCAGACTTAAGAAAGATCCTATTACACAGTACTCATGTAACATCTAGGACAGCACCACACTTACTGCTTACTCAACCACTGAAGAAATCACTGCTTCAGAGGACCGTGAAGCTTTATCATGAGATCATCATCAGTCATTTAGCTGGGGTAGAACAGGGCAGCTGCAAGCCACCAACTAACAGCTTGTAATTAACAGTTTGAAAAGTGACTGGCTCACTGCAATGGGATAAATGCACCTTCCCAAGGGAGAGATCTTACAGTCACCCCCTTAACAAATGATTCATTTACATGAACAAATGATGGAGATCTGGTGCTTGTTATATGCTTCCTCACAGGATACATCTGAAGTGCATGGCAACAGCACTTTCGTTTTTGCCCAAAGTACTGAAACCAAATATTTAGACCTAACCTAATTTCTAGTTTACCAAAAAAATCAAAGGGCTAGAGGGATGGCTTAAATAACAACTCTGAGGAAACTAAGATAATCTAGAATGAAGGTCATTCTAGAAATCAACTGACTCTGGCTTTGCAGAAAGCCAATGTCAGCAGCAGAGTGTTTCCATTACACACAAGGCCCTAGCTTCAAATACTAGCTAACACACACATACCGTACACACAACACACACACACACACACACACCCCACACAACCACACAATATACACCACAGACACATAATGTTCATCACACACACACATCCTCCACACACACAATACACATCACACACACAAACATCTTCCACACACACACCCTCCACATACAATATACACCACAGACACATAATATACATCACACACACACACATCCTCCATACACACACACAGTACACCACACACCACACATACAATATACACCCCCACCATACCACACACACACAATATACACCCCCACCACACCACACAGAACATATACACACAGAGGAGGATGTTCTGGACCAAAAAAACCAAAATATCCCTTAGATTAGAATCTAAGGCAGTAGTTCTCAACCTATGGGTCGTGACCCCTTTGGCAGACCTCTATCTCCAAAAATATTTACATTAAGATTCATAGGGCTGAAGAGATGGTTAAGAGCACTGATTGCTCTTCCAGAGGTCCTGAGTTCAATTCCCAGCAATCACATGGTGGCTTACAACCATCTGTAATGAGATCTGATGCCATCTTCTGGCCTGCAGGGACACATGCAGGCAGAACACTATATATAATTTAAAAAAAAAAGATTCATAACAGTAGCAAAATTACAGTTATGAAGTAGAGACAAAAAAAATTTTATGGTTGGGGATCATCACAACATGAGAAACTGTATTAATGGGTCACAGCATTAGGAAGGTTGAGAACCACTTGCCTAAGGTCTACCTGGGGGGCGGTGAGAAACAGGGTTAGGACAAAGAGGATGATTTAGTAGTATATCACCCCCACAACATGCTATAGTAGGAGGCCTCCTTCCAAAAGGCATCATTGCTCATGTCCTCACACAGCTTTGTTTCTGCTAGTATTATATTTTCCAGTGTGATTTATAGTAATAAATGTTTAACAATGTTCACTATGTATTACTGCTCAATGAACAATAATGATGTTCACTAAACACGTGTTGAGTGGGGAAAACATTTTGAATATAAATGAGGAAATCTCAATGTTGTGTGGATCTAAGATGGTATTTTAGCATTACTATAAGGTCATGCATGGTGGTACATGTCTGTAATGCCAGCATGTGGAGGCAGGAGGTAAAGAAGTTCAAAACCATCCTGGGCTATATACATCAAGTTCAAGGTCAGCCTGGGCTCCATAAGACCCTGTCTCAAAAAAAAAAAAAAAAAAAAGTTGCAGTGGAATAAGATATTCACACTAAACAAGATGAATAAACCTGTAAACAGTCTCACTTCAGCTCAAGTTTTCAAGCCATATGGATTAAAGAGTAAGTGTCTGGTTTTCAGTTTCCAGATTTCAGATCTGTAGATGAGGAATAGTTGAGTTAGCTTCATAGTATGAACAATTCTCATTAGGTCTTTAGCCTACCATCATGTGTGGTTTCCTATGAAGGTCCAGTTTATGTTCTTCTATCTCCTTAGTCAATTCTCTCAACATTATCCACTGAGCAACCCATCCTTTTCTCAAGGATTTGTGGTGCCCTTTTATATCATACTAAGCTTCCATGTATGAGTCAGATCTGCATTCTATTTCCTTTTTCCATTACCTGTTCTTGAATACACTGCTTTTTGACTATGGCTTAACAGCTTATAAATTCCAACACTCTGATGCAAAAATCTCCCCTTTGTGTGCTGTTGAGGATTGAACCTGGGGTCTCATACATGCTACGCAAAATGCTCTTATGTTATTGAGTTATCTATTTCCTATCCCCTTTTAATTTTGATTTTTTTTTAGAGTGATGGAGATTAACCTCAGGTCTTACATGTGACAGATGAGTACTCTGCCACTGGACCACATCTGTGGCCTTAATTTTATCTTCAAATAGGGTTTTGTTAAATTGCTCATTCTCGTCTCAAATTTGTGATCCTCCTGCCTCAGCCTCCTATGTAGCTGGAATTACTGGCGTACACCTCTATAAGACAGCCCTTTCTCTCTAAAGATTAGCTTATCCTGATACGCTTAACAATGTAAGTTAAAAAAAAAAAGTTCAACTGGAATTCTGAAGCTGTAACTCTAACTAGACAGGTGTGGTGATACACACCCAAAAGTCCAACAACTATACAGGTGTGCTGATACACCTGTAACTCCTATTAGACAAGTGTGGTGATATCTATATCCAGATAGATAGATAGATAGATAGATAGATAGATAGATAGATAGATAGATAGATGTAACTCCAACAACCAGATAAGTTGAGGGAGGAGAACTGTGAGCTCCAGGTCAGCCTGAGATATACAATATAAAAGCTTAAAGCTTAAATTAAGGGGCTGGAGAGATGGCTCAACAGTTAAGAGCACTGACTGCTCTTCCAGATTCCCAGCAACCCACATGGCAGCTCACAACTGTCTGTAACTCCAAAATTTGACACCCTCACACAGACATACACCAATAAACATAAAATAAAAATAAATTATTTTTAAAAAGCTTAATTTAAAACAGAATTTGAATAGGGTTGTACTTTGTAGCAGGCTGCTATTTCTCCAAAACAGATGTGATACTAGGACTCATGAAAGACAGGCTTTTTATGTTCTTTTCTACCTAAGTCATCTTGCACCTGAACCAACAGAATGTGGCAAGAGATGCTTCTGTACAACTTTCAAGGCAAGGTTAAAAGGGAAATATGGCCAGGTGTAGTATGCATGCTTTTAATCCCAGCACTCAGAAGGCAGAGGTAGGCAGATCACTGGGTTCTGGGCTCGTGTAGTCTATAGTGAGTTCCAAGCCAGCCACAGATACATAATGAGATCCTGTCTCAAAATACATAAATTAATCAAAAATGATTTGGCTCCCACCTGGTTCTTTTAGAATGGCAGCCCTAGCCAAATTAAGATACAATATATACAGCTACCCAGAGAGGGTTTTGAGGCAGGACAAGTCACATGAAAAACTTACACAGAGACAAAGATGCTAAGACTCCTAGTCCTTCCTAAGTCTCTCTGGATTGGCTGGCAGGCATGTGAGTGAAAAAGCCTTTAAGACAGTCACCATCCAACTGCAGCTTCATGGAAGCTGTAAAGTCCCATGCCTCACTGAGCTGCTCCTAATTTTCTGGCTTATAAATGCCGTGAGACATAATGATTGTTACTGGCTTAAACTATTCAGTTTGGGTATTTTGTCAGAGAACTGATATGCCATAAATTATTACGGGGCAAAGAACCACATTGTTCTGGGCTGGTGGTTCTGGGTTCTATAATAAAGCGGGTTGAACAAATCATAAGGAGCAAGCCAGTAAGCAGCACCCGTCCATGGCCTCTGCCTCAGCCCCTGTCTCCAGGCTCTGACCCTGCTTGAGTTCCTCTGCTCGAGCCATGGTCTGAGACTGTTTATATCTGAGTAGCAGTCTACACCAGTCCCATGGATAACTGAGGTGGGGAGATTTAATTTTAAAAACATTTAATGATGTAACTGAGTTTGTTATAAAAATCAAATAGTGTGTCTAAAATAAAAGGCCCCGCCCCTCCACACCTCTACCTGCTCAGGGGTGACCAGGCAGCCAGCTGTGCAGCATGAATTCAGAAGCGTGTCCGTGCTCATGCCTGCTGGGTGGTACATGTCTGTAACCTCTGCATTTGGAAAGAAGAGGCAGAAGGAGCCTCAACTGAGAAAATGCTTCCAAAAGATGAGCTGTAGGCAAGCCTGGAGGGCATTTTCTTAATTAGTGATGATGGGGGAGAGCCAAGTCCATAGTGGGTGGTGTCATCCCTGGGCTGGTGGTCCTGGGTTCTATAATAAAGCGGGTTGAACAAATCATAGGGAGCAAGCCAGTAAGCAGCACCCCTCCATGGCCTCTGCCTCAGCCCCTGTCTCCAGGCTCTGACCCTGCTTGAGTTCCTGTCCTGACCTCCTTCAGTGATGAACAGTGATACGGAAGTCAAATAAACCCTTTCCTCCCCAGCTTGCTTTTCTGTCATGGTGTCTCATCACAGCAATAGATGACATCTTGTATTTTGGGGGAAATGCACTTTCTGTGGTTTATGTGTCCTCAATACTGCCATCAGTTACCTACTGTTTATTTGGATTTGTGTACTAGAGGTGCCAGGAGCTTTTCCATTTGTGACTACGTTAGTATCCACAAGTCTTTTCTCTGTAGTATTTAGCTTCAAAGAAAGATAATCCAAATTCTAGTCTCTACCCTGAGAAAGCAGATAGGGATGCTCATGTGGCCATTCTGTCTCTGGTTCTGCACTTTCCTCCCACCTTCCCCTCCTCTGTAGTTAGCCAAGTCTATAGAGTTGGTTCTCCTAAGATAAGGACCCCCATACCAGGGGTAGTGTGGCAGAGTGGTCATTCCCATATCTAAGCAAGCTGACACATCCACTCTATGGCTGCAAACACAGCCCAGTGCCTTAGCTTATAGAGACTACACTAAGAAGAGAACTCACCAGCTTCCCCTAGGCTCTTAACATCTCTGTTTTTTCTTTCTTTTCCTTCCTTCCTTCCTTCCTTCCTTCCTTCCTTCCTTCCTTCCTTCCTTCCACCCTCCCTCCCTCCCCCCTCTGTTTTCATCTCTGGCTGCCTGCATTATCACATTACTTAATTACCAATGCAATGGGATTTGTATAGTTTCTCATTCTATGAACACATATTATTTATTACCCCTTTCCTTAGGGAAGCACAGGGCCTCAGAGCAGCAGCCATAGGAGCATGGCCTATTCTCCTAAGTGTGTAAGCCCCTCCCCATCTCAGTTCCCCATTTCAACAATCTTAAGTTACGTGAACGCTGCCTGGTTGACAACCTCATCTTCCATCTAGTGCCCATCCATGTTTGCAGGGCCCCGTCAGGAACACAGCCAGGGACACACTGAGCCGGGGCAGGCTGGGCAGTCAGTCCTTTGGAAAAGCCCCGTTGGCTCTCACTGGTACCAGACACATTGGGTGCCAAGTACTAGTACTTCAAGGATAGCCAAGAGTAGCCAGAAAACGTCTCCATTCTCTTCCCACAGCCACTCTGAGCCTGCTGCTCATTCAGCTTTCCATCCACCCAGGAGGATGGTGGGAGGAGGGAAATACAGTAGTGGGCAGAAAACCACGAGCAGCCGCCACATCTCTGTGCCATTCCCACGTGTCAGCCCAGCTCTGAGTGTCTGCCCTCACTACGGCATTTCATCTCTTGAGGCTCCGGGCATGCTCTGACTCACTGTTACTGCTATCTTACAGTTGAGGAAACCAAGGTACAGGGAAGTGAGGTCAGACTAGCTATGAGACCCCAGTATACAGTCTGACCCCCAAGTAACGTGCAAGAAAATGCCTGGGTCTGGTGGTGGTAGGTGGGTGGACAGAACAAAACAAAATACAGACTTTTTTTTAACCTCCAAACAATTTTGTTTAAAAATCAGGCTCTTATCTCAAAGATTAGCTATTTGGAGACTTGGGTAAAAGAACTTTAAAGGAATATACATATATATATATATATATATATATATATATATATATATATATATATATATATTTGTGTGATAGAGAAATACATAAGAAGAACTAAAAGAAACAGAGAACAGAGCTGATATTTGAACAACAAAATCTCAAGCTAGGAGATCTGTTCCCTTCTTTCCTTTGTCCCATACAGAAGGAGGAGGCATACACATCACTAGCTAACAAACGACACCTCACCTTCCTTCCCTTCTCTGGAGTAGGCTAAAAGAAGCGGGTCCTTCACTGGCCCAAGGAGCAGGGCAGGTTTACAGTGTGTCCACAGTGTTCATTTCTACTGACATCTGTGGACACACAAGGTGCCAAGTGCCACCAGACAGACACATGGAGATTTCATAAAATGCATTCTTCATTCTCAGAACTGCCAGTGCGCTCTACCTTCATCTATCATTACTATTTTGCACAGTACTTGGGGTGCACGGGAGGAGCTGGACACAGCCAAGGCAGGCCTTGCCCGTACTAGGAATATGTGCTGCTGCTACTACTGAGTTAGATTCCTCACTCTCTTTTGCCTTTTAAACTCATGGACAAGTTTTTCACCAAGTTATTAGGCTTACATGATTCTGGCTTTGCACTCATGCTGTGAGCCAAAGCAGGCTCTGAGCTTCCAATTCTCTTGCCTCAGCCTTCTAAGTATCTGGAATTACTGGCTAGTTGGACTACAAGTTTTAAATGTAAAAGTGAAATACTACTACATACTTAAAAAAAAAAAAAGATTTTTTTTTTTTTTGTTTTTTTGTTTTTCTTCCCGAGACAGGGTTTCTCTGTGTAGTTTTGGTGCCTATCCTGGATCTCGCTCTGTAGACCAGGCTGGCCTGGAACTCACAGAGATCCGCCTGGCTCTACCTCCCAAGTGCTGAGATTAAAGGCATGCACCACCACTGCCGGGTAAAAAATCATATTCTAACAAGGCATCTTTTCACAAATTTATTATTTTTATTTTATATGTATGAATGCTCTGCCTGCATGCCTGGTGCTGAAGAATTCAGAAAAAGGCACCAGATTCCCTGAAAATAGAGTTATTGATGGCTGTGAGTTGCCATATGGATGCTGGGAACTGAACCCGAGTTCTCTGGAAGAGCAGCCAGTACTCGTAACTGCTGAGCCACCTCTCCAGTCCCACTATATATACTTTTTAAAGCTCCATAGCATCACATCCATGTAAGGCAAACACTATGGATGCCATGGCAGGGCTGGGGTCAGAAATGAAGGGGAACAGGGAAAACTGGCAGTGTCCATACTGGAACTGGAATCTACTGGCTCACCCAAAATGTGCACATCCCCCTCTAAGAGGCTAGAGGTAGAGGCCAAGACTTCCTCCACCCTCTTCCTAACTATAGAACAGGAAGAATGAGCCAATACTTTTACACAGTATGGCTCTAAAGGCCTTGGCTTGCAGCCAGGATGATGTGGTAAAAACAAAAAACAAAAAAAACAAAACAAACAAACAAAAGTTAGCACCTGAACTCTCACCTAGAGTATATCCCCAACTACTCTCATGATTGTGGACAAATCTGGGTGTCTGTTTGTCTTTTCTTACCCCTCCCTCTTTTATTAACTCCCCCAATGCCCTGCCCCCCCCCCCCTTTTGAGACTAATTTTATTACTATGTTATACTGGTGGTCTGGAATTCGCTCTGTAGACCAGTCTTGCCTTGAACACAGAGATCTGCCAGTCTCTGCCTCCTGAGTGCTGGGATTGAAGGCATGCGCCAGCACCGCCCGGCTCTACTTTCTCACCTCTAAAGTGAGGTGAGGACACTAGTTTATCCCTCTAAATTCCCTTCCAATTTGATGATGGTGCACTGTATAGGTGCCTGGTGCCTATAGAGGTCAGAAGACGGTACCAGGTCCTCTGAACTGGAGTTATAGACAGTTGTTCACCTTCATGTGGGTGTTGGGATTCAAACCTGGGTCCTTTGGAAAAACAGCCTGTGCTTTTAACCATTGTTCCAACTCTACAGCCTCATGAACTGGGTCTTGACACAAAGTTCTGTAACTACCAGCAGCAAGGCTAGAAACAGTTGGACATAGAGAGAATTGAGAGTACACTATGGTAAATTTGGGGAAAGAAAGTTTACATTCAACTAGACTAGCTATGGATAAGAGGGCAGGGTGACATTGAAAGTTCTGGGCATGGAGGGCAGAAGTACTTTTGAGCCAGCTGAGGTGAGCAGTGTGGAAAGTTCTATGTAAGAAGGATACAGTGGTAACTGGGACCATTTACCAAGGGTTTTATGGGCTTTGTAATTACATTTAGGACAATACAGAATTTTTCTTTTTATTGACACAGGGACAATTAACCTCAAAAATTGCTCCTCATTCCTCCCCTGTACTAGGTAGAGCCAGGGCCCTGGGGCTTCTGTCCCAGGACGCTCTATGGAATAAATTCTTGTCCCATGCCTTCCAGCTCTAGCACCCACAGTCTCCTGAAGCACAGACATTCTCACAGGGATGCTCTGAAGATGGCAACAGTGACTAAGAGGTACTGAGAGCTTCTCCTGGTGACTCTGGCTGTGTGCCCACCGTTATACCAATACACGACAAAATGAATTCAAGCGCACGAGGAGGAAAAGGCTGCCATGGAAAGGGAAAGACAGACACATCTGTTTGCACTGTTTCACTTATCCCTTTTAATTGACTCTTTTTGATAAATAATTCATCTCCCTCCAGCAACTTTCAACTTCAGCAAAAGGTCAGAGTATTGACCATGAGCCATTGATGGTGGAAACTCTTCAGCTGCCTTCAGAGATGCCTTGAGAGATCAGTGCTGTGTAAGGTGTCAGCCTGACACCCTAAGCTCCCAGGGCTGGGTGCAGTGTTGTTTCAGTGAGACACTTCAAGGCATTGCCCTTCTAAAATGCCTTTAAACACACACGGTTCTAAGCTTGTTATTACAAATGAGCTGGAACAGTCTGTCAAGGCCAGTTCTTTAAACTGTTTCAAGTCTTTTGAAGTCACTGAACAGCTATATGTGCAAGGTGTCTTGTATGTATCGTCACAGCAAGAACAAGTGCATTTCTTGCTTACATTTTGTCAAGGGTGTAACCCAATTTTATGTTTCTCTTACAGATTAATTTGAGAGAAATACAACAGAAGCCAGCATCTCACATCTCAGCAGCAGGCTTAGCCAGGTCAGAAACTAACATACAGGGGCAGGCTTCTGGATTAACTTTAAACAAAAGAAAACAACAAAAACCCCAAAACAGGGTTTCACTATGTAGCTCTGGCTGGCCTCAAACTCACAAGAGACCCACCTGTCTCTGCCTGCCTCCAAGGTGCTGGGATTAAAAGTGTGTGCCGTCACGCCCAGCTAGATTAACTCTTTAATATAGTACATTAGTCTATGAGGAAAGACAAACACAGTGGAGGGATAGTTATACTGGGACACAGATCTCCATGATGAGCCTCATACGTCGAGGGTTTTCTTCCTTTGGTGACTTTTGATAGGCCATCTTGTACATACAAAATATCAACCACAACAACACTGCCAAGAATGTCAGATCTCCAGTGCAGTGTCTGACTTCTTCCGCATCCTGCGAATGACATCACCATGGCAGGCTTACGTAATTTTTCCTTCTTTTCTTAGCAACCTCCCCCTTATACAGTGAAGGAATTCTAGTAACCTCATAGCACAGAGAAGGAAAGAAGAAAAGACCTTAGAGGTCTTACCTCAAAATCAAGGGTATTAGCCAAGAATAAAATCCAGGGTTTTTTTGTTTTTGTTTTTTTGGTTTTTTCGAGACAGGGTTTCTCTGTGCAGCTTTGCGCCTTTCCTGGAACTCACTCTGTAGCCCAGGCTGGCCTCGAACTCACAGAGATCCGCCTGCCTCTGCCTCCCGAGTGCTGGGATTAAAGGCGTGCGCCACCACCGCCCGGCTAAAATCCAGGTTTTTTAAACCTTAAACTCTTACTCTAACTTCAAAATTTCCTATGCTCAGTACAGTGAGGAGGATTTCATGGTCCCGGTGCTCTTATGTGTAGACAGATACAATTCCCCACTCCTGATACAGTGCTGAGAACTGCCATTTCACCTTGGGTTGACTGTGGTAAGTCTAAGTGCTTCTGTGGGTTTGTTGTTGTTTTGTTTGTTTGTTCATTCGTTAATTGATGAAAGGCATCTCATGTTGCTGGACTGAGCCAACTGAACCCAATGACCAGACCAGGATGGCTGGTCATATAATCCTACCCACACTGTAAGCACAAAGGAGTGAAAGGAGAAATGGCATTAAGAAACACAAAGAAAACGACTTCCAGTGATCAAAGGAAGCAAAGCCAGCCTAGAGAACAGGGAGGAGCCAGATCTATCTGCTTAAAATCTATGTCCACTTTGAAATCGATTTATGCAATTTCCAACCACGACTTTGGGTAGAAGAAAACCCTCAGACTTCTGGCTCAAAACATTTCTTTACTCACATCTAGAAACGGAAGGATCAAATAAGACCCGGAAACAAACTTCAAGAGGATGGAGTCTTTTGATGGCAGAAAAACTGGTTCCTAGGAGATCTCAGTCATTTTACCACAAACAAAAATAAAAAGGCTCCAGTCCTCTCTGACACTACCACAGTATCTGAGATTTATTATCTGTTCTTTTTGAAATCTTGCAGATACTTGGTGCCAAGGCTCAATGGGGAGAGTAGCTGCAATGATCTGTAAGGAGTCCCAATGCCTACTCAGCTCAGGCAGCAGGCCATTCCTCTGGCTCTTACTGTTCCTGGCAAATCTGTTAACACTTCAAAAGTGTTTTGTTTATTTTTATTTCATGTGTATGAGTACTGTGTCTGCATGTATGTCTGTACACCAGGTGCACACACTGCTCACCGAGGCTAGAAGTGGGTGTTGGATCCTCTGAACTAGAATTACAACAGTTGCTAGCTGTCATGTGGGTGTTGGGATTTGAACATGTGTCCTCTAGAAGAGTAGCCAGTGCTCTTAACCTCTGAGCCAGCTCTCTAGCCCCAGACCTAGGACACTTTGAATGTTTCCTTTACTGCTCACAGAGTGGCAGGATCAAGGCCAGGACCTGGCCTTTCACTTTTCCACATGAAAAGCCTAGGAGGTGCAGCCTCTTGACTTGGTACAGTTCAGAAACAACCAACACGGTCAAACCCTCTCAACTAAGTCCCAAAGAAGGTAAGCTCACAGTGTGCAATGAGACCTGGTTTACTTAAAAGAGACAAGGAAAGGGACCATCGAATGTGGAATAACTCTCCTGGATTCAACCAAGCAGGCAGGTGTAAGTACCACCACCTACTTCCCACCGGGTTCAACTTCAATACAAGTTATCTGCCCAAAGCAATGTGCTCTTCACTTTCTACCAAAGTACTCAAAGGGAGCTTCCAATTTCTCTCCAGTTCGGCTGTGGCCGTTATTTTTGGTCTGAAAAGGCTGCCCTCATCTTTAACCATTTGTTCTCACTGTTCTACGGAGGCCTTGACCACTTTATCCCTCCCTTTGGTTCCCACTACCCTCAGTGGTGCTGACCCAACTGATATCGGGAAATAATCCTTAGACTTGAGTGTCAGGGTTTATCTCAGAGTGACTCCTGCAAGGAAGGCTACTGAAAGCTAACACAATACATGTAATGGATGATAAGTCTGCCAAATGGGGTCAGCCCTAGGTTACCATCAGATCTATACATTCCTATATAAGAGTAAGGGGAACACCCACAGATATCAGTAGACTATTTATAGGACATGAAGGGGGAGAACAGAAGTTCTTTGTTAGGCCCTGTTTTGTGGAAGGGCTTTACAATGGTATTGATAGCCTTCTTTCTACACAAGCCACCATGTATAAATAGCCATTTCCAAGGCAAACAGAACCATTTCCTCCAAAGCAGCTGCCAGTCACAATTCTGAGGCCAGAGAGGAGGAATCCCTCATTTGCTCATGGGGTTTCAATTCCACTTGTGAAACTGGTTTTCATTCTGTCTCTATCTTTGGAACTAGAACTAGGTTTGAAAGCGAAAGAGATGGAGACAAAGGACACGAAAGAGCAGAAAGAACTGAACCATCTGCTCTCCCATTAAAGAAAGGCTCTTTACCTCAGAACTTAAGGAGTTTATCATGCACCTCTCCACTCAGGACCAAATTAATTCAATTAAAATATCTTCCTTGTAGTTATTAAAGTGCAAACAAGAAAACAAAATTCTGCTGCCATCCGTTTATATTGGAATAACCTCACTAAATGCTATTTAGGAGACAGAAATCTGCTTGGCATAGACAGCACAAAACATGCATTTGAATTATGCTAGAATCATGAAAGCAAGGCAAGGGAGGGCAAAGAGGAGGAGGAGGAGGAGGAGGAGGAGGAGGAGGAGGCAGTCAGGCTGAAGTATTCTAAGAAGCCTTGGAGCTACTGGACTCTGAATGAGGAAACCAGAAGAGATTCTAAAAAAATGCAGTAACATTTCTCTATAAGAAAAATCGGGGGCTGGAGATGATTCAGTAGTTAAGAGCACTGGCTGCTCTTCCAGAGGACCCAGGTTCAATTCCCAGTGCCTATATGGTGGCTCACAACTGTCTGTCACCCCAGTTCCAGGGGATCCAATGCCCTCTTCTGGTCTCCACGGGCACTGGGCATGACACGGTGCACAGACATACATTCAAAGCACCCATAAATAAAATTTGAAAAGTAAGGAAGAGGAGAAAGCTGTTACTAGAAGTCTAAATGTGGAGCTCCAGATACTTATGTGAGCTGGGACTCAGTACACTGAGTGTACCAGGGAACTCAGAGAAATTGGAAGTCTTTCTCATGAGACCAGTCCACAGACTACAGAATACAGTTTTGTCTCCCCACACTAAGTGACCTGCAAATAAATGCAGGTCTTTCCATTTTGGTCAAGAGTAAGGATGCCAGATTTATTCTTTAACAAAAAAGGTAAGACTGGTCACACTAACACACAGAGTGATATATTTGCTTTCACAGACTTGGTCTAGTCACAAATCTAGAGCTTTATGAGAGGGTTGTCATAAGAAATGATGGCATCTTGATCCAACCTTGAGCCCTTCCAGAGCCTCTGGATGGAGATGTCCGATGAAAGGGCGACAGACATAAAGGCACTTGGCTTGCAGGTTGGGCTCTAGGGAACAGGTGAATTCTTTCCCAAGGTCAACTTCCTTAAGACCTTGCTTCTAAAGGAGGTTCTCAATTTATCTTTATGGGTACTTCAATTTCAAAACAGAAGCAAAAAGGAGGTCTAAGGAGACATGGGAAGAGAGACCTGAAGAACCAACCCTCGCCTATACACAGCCAAGATGAGAGCAAACTCCAGAATTGACTCCAGAAAGTATAAACATGACCTGCCTGCTCAGCAAAGAAATTGACTAAATCATAAACACCCCAGGATGCCTTTGGGTTGTCAGACACGAATTAACAGAACAAAAACATGCTAACTTTCTTTGAAGCTAATGGTCTGAGGGAAGACCCATACTCTTTCAAAGATAGATAGCTATTTTTTAAGTCAGAAAACCAATCATTAGTTCACAAGACTGCATGCACATATTTTTAGTCTACCAAGTCAAAGTTATTTCATGAGTAAGCTCACTTGGAGAGCTGCTACCTAGGACCTGAGGTTAAGAGACAGCATTCTTCTTTTTTTTTCAATTTACATACCATCCCCAGTTTCCCCTCCTTCCCCTTCTCCCACCTCCCTTCCTCCTCCATCTCATTCCCTATCCACTCCTCAGAGGAGGTAAGGCCTCCCTTGGGTAGTCAACAAAGACTAGTAAACCAAGTTGAGGCAGGACATAGCTGCACCTCCCGCCCCCCTTAAAGGCTGAGCATGGTCTCCCACCATAGGGAATGGGCTCCAAAAAGCCAGTTCATGCAACTGGGGTAAGTCCTGGTCCTCCTGCTAGGAGCCCCTCAAACAGATCAAGCCTCACAACTGAAGAGACAGTATTCTTCACAGCAGAACTGAGTTTTTGCAATCCAGTGGGAAGGCCTGGAGGGAATTTCTTCATCTAGGTGGGCAGCTGGTGTGCCCATAATGCCTGTTTTGAGAGCTATAGGGACAAAAGAACCTCTTTTCTTTAGAGAAGGATGGTATTCAATTCTGAGGAATGAACTGCAATCAGGCAAACAGGTGAAAAAGAATAGTTTAGTAACATAAAAGTACACAGAATCACACAAAGTACAAAACTAAAAAGGGCCACATGGTTGAGCTTCTGGAGCATTCTGGGCTACAGAAAAAAAAGCAAGGGTTTGGAGTGTCTAGGGGGATGTGATGCTGGTGAGGAACAGGGGCCTAGGCCGTGGAGTGAGCAGAGGCCACAGGAAGCGGGTGGAATGAATGCACTGTGAACAATGGCTGTCGTGCTGTGCAGTCAGTCTTTCAGAGAAAGCCTCAGAAGAACAGCCATTGCCAGTGGTAAAGCCTCTTAGGGCGAGGTGTTAGACTCTGGGCTCCCTTTCTGTGAGTTAATCTCTGTTTACTCAGACTCCAAGGAGGGAGCCTTTGATAATCTCATGTCTACTGGGTGAACATCCTTTAGACAGACAGGCAACTCCAGACAAAGTTCTTCCTTGAATTTGTTTCTTTCTGAGCTTTCCAGCTCAAAGTGTGAGTGGGTGGAGGGGTGGGGGAGCACTGTACTTGAGACTATGTTTTCTGGATTCCTCCAGAACAAAGAAAAGCCTCTCTCCCAAGGGTAAAATCAGTGTGTGCCATCAAGCCCAGAGTCTACCAGAGAAGATTTCATGCTCCGAGGACAGAACTTGGCTGATACCTAAAGTACTGGACATCAAGTTCTTCAGAAGGGTGACCCTGGCCCTCAAGACAGCGTCCTAATTCTACTTCAAGATAACACCTAAGTCATATATGTGACAGTAATGGAGGGACAGGTAGGAAAACAGAATGGATATGTTCTATGTCAACCTGATGCAAGCTAGAGCTATCTGAGAAGAAGGAATCACAATTGAGAAAACACCTCCATAAGATTAGCCAGGCAAGTCTAGAGAACTGTCTTGATTAATGATGGACGGAGGAGGGTCCATTTTGGGTGACACCACCCCGGGGCTGATGGCCCTGGGTGCTTTAAGAAAGCAGGTTGAAGGAGATCTCCGGGTCCTGTCTGACTCCAAGAAAGCAGGCTGCGCAAAGAATGAGGCACAAGCAGCACCCCTCCATGGTCTCTGCATCAGCTCCTGCCTCCAGGTTCCTGGCCCGACTTTCTTTAGTGAAGGACTGTGGTGTGGAATTTACAGCTCCTCCTCTCCCCAAACAGCTTTTGGTCGTGGTGTTTTTATGACAGCACAGAAACCCTAACTAAGACAGGAGACATGCACTAAGGGAGGGCTCGAAAGTCCACTAGGCCAGCACTGTAAGTTTACTTAAGATTTATTTATGTTATGTAAGTTTATTTCAACGAGAACAGTTTGTTAAAAAGTACTAAGATGGGAAGAAAGGGGGGACAGTCTAAAGGATGTGCCTGCAAAGGCCAGAAAAGAGTGCTGGAAATCTTGAAGCTGGAGTTACAGGTGGTTATGAACTGCTTGATGTGGGCACTGGGAACTAACTCTGGTCTTTTGCAAGAACAGCAAGTACTTTCAACCTCTAGGCTACCTCTCTAGCCTCCCAAATCAGAAACCTTAATCTGCATACTTTTCTGAGTAGTATGATGAAATAAATCTTGCTCCACCATGCTCCATCCTGCTTGAGATATAAATCACCTGTCCGGTATAGCCATGCTGTACATACTATTCACCTTTTAAGTGTCAGTTGTCAGATCAACAGTGTTAAGAAAATGACGGCTTTACTTAATGGCTTCGAATCTCCAATGCAGCAATGCAGAGGAAACACTAGAGCAAAGGTCACGGGCAGACAGATTAACTTGGATTAACTGCAGGGTATATAGAGAAACACTTTAAATTGGGAGTTTGTGATTCTAGAGTCCCACTGAGGATCTTAGAAAAACTATCCCTTGTAGACAAGGAGAAACTACTGTTATCATTGCTAAATGATTAAATCTTTCTTTGACTTTTAATTAGAGATATCTTACTCAGAGATCAGAGTCAATGCCGAAAACCAAGCGAGAGGCCCAATAATCTTACACAATTTCCTCCATTTCTACCTTTTGTCCACCTCATCCTCCACAGACTGATGGGGAAATATACCCAGGATCTCAGACAAAAAAGGATGGGCTGGGGCCTAGCTTGCTCCTAGAGCCAGAGATAACAAGCAGAACAGAGTTCTAGCAAAGCCAAGGCATATCAATTTCCCCCATCAGGTCAGTCCTCTTCTCACCCCCATCTTTAGAACCAGAGCTCTGAAAAGAGCCCAGCCCCAACAGCAGTTACTGGACTCTAGTTTTCTTCTTCAAACCTAACTGCTAAAGTCAGGAACTTCATTTCTGAATCAAATGTTGAAGGATCTTCACACTCTTGAAGACAATGCATATGAAAACCCACTAGCTTTATTTCCACAAGGACCTCTGTCTTTCCCAGGAGAACTATAAAATCATGGGAAACTAAGCGGCCTTGCTGGAGGAAGTGAAAGCATAAAGCCAACTGCCAATGAGGGGACAAATCATTTAAAATGAACACCACATTAGCTGAAACAGTAGATAATGGAGTCAACAAAAAGTAAAGTTCTGACCAGGCCTGGGAAGCCTGACCAGCAAAGGGGCACACACTGGAAGACCTTAGTTGCCATGACAGCATGGGCAGAACAAGCCTACAGATGACACAGAGGGACAGCCTGAACAGGAGCCCAGGAACAACCCTGAAATAGGCTAATGCTTCTCTCTAAAGTCAAATATTTGCTTTTAAAATGTGATAGGATGTGCCAAAGTACAGACTGAGACATGATAGAAACTTATGAGGAAAACTCTAGTTAGAAGTCAAATTTGCTTTTTTAATACATGAAATTATAGCCAGGTTCGGTGGTACACACCTGTAATCCCAGCACTGGAGATGCCGAGGCAGGAGGATCTTGAGTTAGAAGCTAGCCTGTACTACATAATAAAGACTGTCTCAAAACCAAAACCAAACAACAAACCCCACTAAGTAACACTCATGGCTGTGTTTTCCAGCACGAAGCACTTCCAGCTAGACTTGTGGATGCAGAGAGGGAAGCTGGTGGGCTCCAGCAGCCCCTGACAGCTGCAGACATGAGGAGGCATCTGCCATTTTTATCCCTGCATTTGGAATCCTCAAGTTAGAGAACATGGGTTCTTTTCTGACCCTCTGTTCCCACCTCCTATGTATATTTAGATAATTGGTGTTTAACTTCATGGTTCTAGCCACCCACCTGAACTAATTTTATAAGGTAGGGTGGGAGGTGATATAAAATCCCTGAGATTCCCTCTGAGGACTATAAATAGAGCCTCAGGAAGGCAATGAGCCCACCTTAGGCTCAGAGTCCATTTCCTCATGAGGTTCCTCCCTCAGGTCCAATCTAGGTACCTCACAGGGCTAAGTCAAAGGATGTCTACACACGTCACCCCTATGACAACCAATGAGAAAGCTTCTCGTGTCTGCAGGCTCAGTCTTCTTTTGACAGGGGCCACCAGTTCTGCCTTCAGTGTAAGTCTGTGCTCCACAGGAGCAGAATTACTGAGGACAGCATGTTCAGATAAAGTCTGCACTTGACAAAATTGTAACAGTAAGATGGAGGATGGAAGGGAGGCACAGATGAGCAGTTTGTGATAAAGCAAGCGTGGGAAAACACAGGCAGGGTGGAGGGGTATTGAGTGGCTGCTTCTCAGTTTTACTCTTCAGTAGGCCTGTCTGCTAAAGGTTGGAAGCCGCTCTGCAGGAGCAAGGTCAGCACTCACATCAGAGAAACAAGCATCAAGCATTCCTGACAGGGCAGACATCAAAATCAGAGACCTTTGATAGACAATGCATGCTAGGGTTCACTGTAGTCTGTAAGATGGGTGGGGAATGTGAAATTCTCGGTCTAGAGAGGGAGTCAGGTTGGGCTGAGAGCAAAACTCAGTGAATATATACTTAGTGTGTGTATTTTATTATATATAAACTTTACACAGAGAAAAACACCAAAGCCAACACTGAATACTGCATCAAAATATTCAGAGACAGGTATACAGTTTATTTATAAATGCATCAAAATAGGTTGATGGGTGGAAGAATAGAGACAAACAAATGTGTGATAACAAGCATAATAAAAAAAGATAATGGGAGCTGGGCGGTGGTGGCGCACGCCTTTAATCCCAGCACTCGGGAGGCAGAGCCAGGCGGATCTCTGTGAGTTCGAGGCCAGCCTGGGCTACCAAGTGAGTTCCAGGAAAGGCGCAAAGCTACACAGAGAAACCCTGTCTCGAAAAACCAAAAAAAAAAAAAAAGATAATGGGGTGGGGAGTGGGTAGCTGTGGAGTAGTAATGTGGCTGAGCCTTGCAAGACAGGTGATTTTTTTTTTTTTTAGATGCTGGGGGTTGAAGGGAGGGCTTCTGTCTGCTGGTCAAGCACTGTAGCACTGACCTACATGTATAACCCTTGGGTTTTGTTTTGTTTGAGATATTATTTTACTGCTGAGCAGTAGTGGCACAAGCCTTTAATCCCAGCACTTGGGAGGCAGAGGCCAGCCTGGTCTACAGAAGGAGTTCCAGGACAGCCAAGGCTACACAGAGAAACTCCATCTCCAAAAACCAAAACAAAACAAAAAAAGATCTTACTATGTAGTTCAGGCTGACCTGGAATTCATGATCCTCTTGCCTCTACTTCCCAAGTGATTACATGTGTACACCACAATGACTGGAACTCTGTAGTAGTTGGTTTTTGTTGTTTTGTTTTATTTAAAGAAAGCTCCTCAGATAGGTAAAACAAATAGGTTATCCATCCACACTATGGTATATGTTTAGCAATAAAAAAGAAATAACTATAGACAATGAAGCTTGACAATAAAAACCAATCCCAAGAGTTACACTCCACATGATTTTAATTATATAGAATTATAAAAATGACAAAATTATAGAGATGGAGAACAGATCAATTCTGATAAGGGCTAATGATGGGGAGAGGCAGAGGAGAGCAGCAGCGTCAAAGCCCTCTCTGGTCTGGACCAATTTTGTATCTCTGTGATGTTGAATACATGAACCCACACAAATGATAACACGCACGAGCATAAAAACATACACAAATGAATTCATGAAAAATTGGAGAATCTGAGCCAGGCAGTGGTGGTGCATGCCTTTAATCCCAGCACTTGGGAAGCAGAGTCAGGCGGATCTCTATGAGTTCGAGGCCAGCCTGGTCTACAGAGTGAGCTCCAGGATAGGTACCAACTACACAGAGAAACCTTGTCTTGAAAAACAAACAACAACCACCCCCCCCAAAAAAAACCAAAAAACAAAAAACTGAAGAATCTGAATAAAGCTTGTAAATTGTACCAATGGCTCCAAGTTCCATTTTCTCATTTTGAGAAACCCTAGTTTTATTAAATAAATCCTTGTGGGAAACAGTGAAGACTTAAGAGCCCACCCACTCTTTTTATAACTCTAGATATACCTATAATAATTTTTTTCTTTTTTTTTTCCCCAGAGCTGAGGACCGAACCCAGGGCCTTGCGCTTGCCTAGCAAGCGCTCTACCACTGAGCTAAATCCCCAACCCCAAAGTTTTTCAGCTTAGGTTTGCCACATCATACTTTTTTTTTCTTTTTCTTTTCCTTTTTTTTTCCCCCCTGTTTCTCAGCGAAACAGTCCTGGCTAACCTGGAACTCACTCTATAGACCAGGCTGGCCTCTGCCTCCCAGGTGCTGGGGTTAAAGGCATACACCAACACCACCTGGCCCTATAATAATTTCAAAGTAAAAATTAAACAAATGTTCCTCAAATGATTGTGAAACACCTGTGGTTAAGAACTACCAATTTAGACAGGCATGGTGGCACACACCTTTAATCCCAGCATTTAAAAAGTAGAGGCTGTGAGTATGAGGTCAACCTGGTTTATACAAGATATGTTTCAAAACACACACACACACACACACACACACACACACACACACACACACACACACACACACAAAACACACCCCTACCCCCACCTAATCAGTTACTGCAGAGAAGGGATCTCAACCACAAAAGTTTATCCATTCTAATGCTCCAACCAAAGGAGTTAATACCAAAAATGTCCATCGCTACTTTTGAGCCATTTGTGAATAAATATTATCTCTTCCTTCTTTCAGATAGTAAAACTAGGAACGCAAAAACTTTGTTCCCTCCAAACATCAGGACTCAACAAGCCCTCAACAAGCCAAACTTGTGATGGTGTAAAGGCAGCTGAAGGAGCCAAAAGACAAATACAGGCCTTTCCTGTATTTTTATTGGGGCAGCTGCAATTTGAACTCTAAAGGTTCATTTCATGTGAACATTTCATATGAGACAGGGTCTCATTTCATAGCCAGACTGGCTTGGAATTCTCTATGTAGCCCACTCTGGCCTCAAGGACAATCCTTTAGCCTCAGCTTTCCAATTGCCAGGATGATAGGTAATCATCACTACCCCCAGTTTGTTGTTTTGTTTTTTAACTGAATATTTCACACCTATTATATCCAGTTGCTATGGCTTGAATAAACGTCCTCTAAAAGTCCATATGCTGTAAACAAAACAAAACAAAACACCATGGTCCCCAGCCTTGGGCACTAATGAGAAGGTTGTAGAGCCTTTAAGAGGCAGGATGTGGTTACAATTTTACAATCACATGAGGGCATGCCCTTGAAAGGGATTTGGGGGGCCAGAGAAATGCCTCAGCGGGTAATGGTGCTTGCTATGCAAGCCTGGAGACCTAGGTTTAATCCCAGGACCTTACGTAAAGGTGGAAGGAGAGACTCAACTGAAAGTTGTCCTCTGACCTCCAAGTGCACACTGGGACAGGTGCTCCCCTTCCCCACACCACACACACATACAATAAGAAGTCTTTCTTTAAGGGAAGGGACACTGGTTTACTGGTTTCCTGGCCCATCCTCTTTCCCTTTCTTGGCTTCCCAGCTGCCATGAAAGGAGCAGCTTTCTCTACTACACACTCTCCCATAAGTCATTGCCTTACCACAGGCCCAAAGGCAACCAGGTAAAATGACCACGGCCTTAAAACCTCTAAAACTTAGGCCCAAAGCACACTTTTCTTCTTTTAGGTAGATTACTCCAGTTCTTTTGTTAAAGTAACAGAAAGCGGGAAAGCACACCAATGTTGGGTTCTCAGCTATCACTTGTTAGCACACTAAGCACAAGGGAGCATGCTCACCGCACAGCTCTTTCCGTTTGCTGTAAGACAGACACTGGCTTCTAAAATATGTATCACAAACCTCAGAAACTAGAGCCTCGAAGGAGTGAGACATGAGGCCTCTCATTTTAAAATGGAATAATTTTCTCAGGTTTAATCATACTGAAAAGAAAACCATGCTTCTCACATTTAAAATGGTGATATGCTGATACCCTTAAGAACTAAAGATTAAGCTATAATTTACAATTTCACTCTCCTCCTTACTACTTGCCACCACCCCATCCTTTCTCAATCTCCAATCATTAACAACAAAGGTGTAAGGCCTCTGTAATCAGGGTTAATAATAATTTGAGAGTCAAGATTCTCAGACTTTCAAAATGATACAAAATATACCAACTATAGGTATTTCTGACAGTTCACAGAAGAGAATGAATTCAAGTCTCAAAAACCCTTTCAAGTATCCAGTCTCAATTCTGAAAATGAAAATCCTGGGAACTTCCAGTTACAGTAACACAAACACCTAGAACACCAGCAAGCCCTATGCTTCCAATACCTTCTGCTGACGGAGAATAAGGAAAGAACTAGAAAGCCCCAGGTGCTAGAAACCAGGAGAACAGAAACGAGGGGGAAAGGAAAGGACATTTCTGCCTGTGCTATTCACAGAAGCGAAAGGCTGCCCACAGTCTGCAGCCACTAGCCAGATCTATGTATTCTGCGTAAGATGAACTCAGTCAAAAATTACAAAGCAATCCACCAAGGGCAAGGAGCAGGAAACGGTGCAATCTGACAGACCCAATTAAGTATACTGAAGGATGATGGCAGAAAAGACAGACTCAAAATTCTAGAGACAAAAATATCACTGAAAGCCAGGTTTGGTGGCACATGTATTTAATCCCAGCACTCAGGAGGTAGAGACAAGTGGATCTCTGAGTTCGAGGCCAGCCTGGTCTACAGAGCGAGAACCAGGACAGGCACCAGAACTACAGAGAAACCCTGTCTCAAGCCCCCCCCCCCCCCCCCCCCGCCCAAAAAAAAGAATATGATTTTTTAAAGTATATAGTAGTATTTCACTTTTACATAAAAAACACATTAATGACAGTAATAATAAATGAAACAAATACTCTTGAAGAGAGGAGAGATGGGAACGTAGTTCAGTAGTAGAGGTGATTATTAATGTTCCTAAAGCCCTTGGGACTAAGATTACCAGGAAATGAGACAGTCATACCTTTTCAGAGTTACCAAACCACAGATCACCTTTGCCTAGCAGGCACTCAGACACTACTTTAATGAACTCATGGGACAAAATGTCATTGATACAGAAGAACACAAATCATCTGCATAGTTCTTTTTCTGCCAAGAAAACTTAACTTGAATTTAAACCTAAAGGAAACAATCTGACAAACGCAAAATATCGACCATTTCTGGTCTTTGTTCTTCAGAAATGTCAATCCCATGAGAAGAGAAGTGTCCCAGAAGAAACAGAACTAAGGATACATGACAACTATATATAAAACATAATCCTTGATTGAATCTTTTTCTTCATTTTTGTTTGCTTTATGTTTATTGTTGTCATTTGAGACAGGTTCATTTAGCACAGGCTGGCTTCAACTTTACTATGTAGCTAAGGCTCTTCTTTCATGAACTAAGCTGAGATTACTGTATATATCATTATATCTGGACCAATTATTTAATGTGGTTTCCATCCAAGAAACTTTAGATAGAATATACAGAAGCCCCGGGTAGATCATCTGAGAATTAGTCTAATTCATGCAATCTGGATTCCATAATTCCTAAAACAGCAAATAGTATGCATTTGTATTGGATCATCTAGGGAAATGTAATTGCCAACTTCATCAAACAATCTAAGAATAATTTCACTATATATTCTATAACTATGAATCCTGAATATGAATATGAATAAGAAGCATAAAGTTTCTTATGTTAATATCAAAGTGATTCTTAGAAAGAAACAATACAAACAGGACAGAATTATTCCTCAAGCCAGGCATCATACCTATAATTCCAGCAATGGGGAAGATGAGGCAGGAAGATTATATCTGAGATCAGCCTGGTCTACATAATAAGTTCCAGTCCAGCCTGGGCTACACTGTGAGACCTTGTTCCTGTCCTCACTCCCCTCAACAAAAATTTATGATTAAACAGTTTGTGGGAGGGTAGGCCTGTAGTCGCAGGTACTTGAAGTAAAGGGAGGGGAATCAGGAGCTCAAATTATACTCAGCTACATGCTGAGTTTGAGCTAGCCTGGGCTACACAAGACCAGTCTCAAAACAACCAAAAACAAGCTTGTAGGATACATTTAAAGGAGAACCCAGGGCCGGGCGGTGGTGGCGCACGCCTTTAATCCCAGCACTCGGGAGGCAGAGCCAGGCGGATCTCTGTGAGTTCGAGGCCAGCCTGGGCTACCAAGTGAGTTCCAGGAGAGGCGCAAAGCTACACAGAGAAACCCTGTCTCGAAAAACCAAAAAAAAAAAAAAAAAAAGGAGAACCCAGGAAAAAATTTAAAAGTATATTCTAGAAGAAAAATATAAATCTATACAGACAGAAAGCAGACCCTACTGAACTACAAGAGTGAGAGGAGATGGGTATGTCTACAGGTCATGAGAGCTGAATATAGAGGTACACACTGGAACTCTTCCGATGTGGGTGCTGAGGCAGAAGGGCTACAAGTTCAAAGCCAGCAGGGGCTACACAGTGAGTTCCAGGTCAACCTGGGCTAAGAACAAGATCTTGTCTCAAACAAACAACCCCTTCTCCAACAGAATTTTTTTAATAATTTATTTATTTGCATTTTATGTACGTTGGTATTTTGCCTACAAGTATGTCTTTGTGAGAGTGTAGGATCCCCCAGAACAGGAGTTACAGACAGTTGTGAGCTGCCATGTGGGTACTGGGAATTGAACCTGGGTCCTCTGGAAGAGCAGCCAGTGCTCTTAACCTCTGAGCCATCTCTCCAGCCCCGCAAGAGAATTTTTTAAACAGTATGGGATGGCCGGCTAGACGGCGCAACAGGTAAAGGCACCTGCTGACAAGTCTAATGACTTGAGTTTGATCCTGGGACCAACATGGGGGAAAGAGAGAACTGGTGCTTGCAAGCTGTCCTAGAACCGACACATTGTACCATGGCATGCATGCTCTCTCTCTCTCTCTCTCTCTCTCTCTCTCTCTCTCTCTCACTCACACACACACACACACACACACACACACACACACACACACACACACACACAAGAGTGCACGGATATAGAATTCTAAAAACTAAGTATTTTTTAGAAGTATGGGAAACTTTCATTGGGAGATAATGACAATGTTCTAAAACTGACTGTGGTGATGCTGCACAACCCTGTGAACATACTAAAATCTACTGGGGTGTACTTTCGGTGGGTGTACAGAAACTGTATCTCACTCAAGTTAGGAAAATGCATATGCTAGGAAGTAACAACAATGGGAAATCAGAACAATGCAAAGCCTGAGGAGGCCCAGAGTACATCCAAAGAGAAGATGACTTCTATCGGTGACCAAAGAAAACCAGTGTAGTGATAGAAGGAAGTCAGCTGAAAGATGCTGGGTTGCTGACAGAAACACTGAGGGGCAGCAGAGCAACACAGGGACACCTATGTGCCTGTGCCTGTGCCTGGCCTGCCAAACACCCACGCCTTTTTATGCTGTTATATGCTCTGTCTGAAGCTCCTGTCTTCCAAATCAGCCTTAGAGAGAGTCCATGCAATTTTTCTGAACCTCTATGAGGAAGGCATCCAAGTTTTCTGATCTCTAGTTTGAGGCAGGCCTCATGTTCTCCATTCTTGAGAGCAAACAGGGCACAAAGAACCTTCTCTGACCTAATGAACAATATCCACAGACTCACTGTAACTGTCACCAAGTGCAAGGCTCCAAGAGCATTCTCCTTGTAAAGGAGCAAAGCAAAGGGGGTCCACTTTATTTGCTTTAATCCAATAATGTATTAGAAGCCGAATCAGCATATTAAAATGGGGTTTTGGGAGTGGGCCCTAATGGAATATAACTGTTATTCTTGTAAGAGATTAGAACACAGACACAAATGGAAGACCGTGTGGAGACATATGGAGAAGGTGGCCATCTGCCAGCCAAGGACAGAGGCCTCCAAAGACAGCATCATGCTGACACCTTGATGACAGACTACAGGCATCTGGAACAAGGTATTCAATCTGTGGCGCATCCTTACAGCAGTCCTAAGCATGACAGAAATGACATAAAGAACTCAAGTATAATAGGACATCTATAACAGGACCATCTATCTGCATTGGGAAAGGCAGGAGATCTGCACATGCAAAACCCACAGCACCATCCATGCTAATGGTTACAAACAGGTACAAAAGTGTTCCAATTAACTATTCCCTGTGCATATAGACTAATAAGAGTGCCATGCTGGATATGCACGGAACATCTCAAAAAACACAGCACAGTACTGAATTTTAAAAGGAAATCTCAAAGAAGCAAACATTTCCCCCACCCTTTTTTTCTTTTTTTCAGTACTAGGGATTGAACCTATATCCCTAGACCTATTTATATTAACACACAGAAAGCTATGGAGGCTCACCGAGATGGCATAAATATAGAGAAATCCAACTGAATTGTACTGGCTCATATCTATAATCTCAGTATGTGAGAAGCTGAGGCAGAGGACTGCCTTGTGTTTGAAGTAATCATAAGCTATATATTGAATTCCAGGCTATCCTGGGCTTCAGAGTGAGATCCTGTCTCAAACAAAACAAAACAAAACAAAAAAACAAAAAACAAAAACAAAAACCCCACAAAATAAAATCCAAACATGAGAAAGTCCCATAAAAAATATACAGACATCTTGTGATCCCAGCCTCCCATGTGCCTTTAATCCCAGCACATGGGAATTGGGGACAGGAATATACGGCTGGTGGAGACAGGATCTCTCAACCATTCATTCTGAGGATTCATAGAGATAGGATCCCCACACATGAGATTTCGAAGAGGTAAGAAGTGGCTGGCTACTCTGCTTCTGATCTCCAGGCAAGCTTTGTCAGAACTCATAAAACAATCTTGGTTACAAGTATTTATATTTGCTATATTACATTAGTACGTTTGAAATGCTTGTGTGTGTGTGTGTGTGTGTGTGTGTGTGTGTGTGTGTGTGTGTGTGTGTGTGGGTTAGAACTCAGGCTGTCAGGCTTGGTGGCAAGCACCTTTATCCAGTGAGCCAGCTCATCTGCTTTAAATTTTACATTTTTAAAAAGTGACTGATGTCTACATACATTCAAACAATAACTAAAGGGTTATTCGTAAACATGGTCTACCCTTCTCCCCACTACCTATTTGCAAAGGCTTCTTCAGGGGACACAAAGCTCACCACCATCTTTTTACTATACCAGCAGCAAACGTACATACAGGGAGATGATAAAACCAGCAATAAAAGCAATTTATTTTGTAGTCAGACTACAAGCCAATCTTAGGCAAAAGCCTCTTTCTCGGAGTTTGAATGATTTCCTATAATCTGAAAGGTGTCATGGATACACATAACATATCCTCACTGGGGGCTACTTGGTAAGCTCGTTAAAGAGCAGCATAGCTGAGCTGGAGGAGCATCAGAGGCACGGGCCTGGTTCAGTATATAGTTCACATTCACAGTCCAGACTACTATGGTTTGCTTGGGGAAAGCCAGTGATTAATAATGTCACAGCATCCTATTGTTGGGTCAAAACTATCTTTAACCCAGAAAATTTATACTGGCTCTATCTCTGCTTATTAATAATGACTGTCCTTCTTACCCAGCCCCTTACTACATCTAGGATACTGACTCCAAATGTCTCCTTCCTAGCCTTGTCCTAAGTGGTGAAAAAGGGCTCAGGACTTCCTAACAACAACAAAATATAACACAAAGGGCAAACAGAGTTTAAGCATTTAATTTTAGGATAGTTACTAGGCTTATCTTGATCCCTGGCCAGGGTTATTCTGGTATTGGCACAGGAAACATGGATTGCACGGGTGTGGGCAAATTAAAAAACACTCACACCGAATGCTTAAAGAACATGTGCCAAAGCCAGATTCCTGAGGCCACCAGAAGCACCCCTATTAATCCAACTAAGGCACCTGCCAGGGGATTTCGGTGAAAACGAAGCTTTTTTTTTTTTTTAATTTAATAGGATGGAAGGGAAGAGGTAGCAGCTAAAATAATCACTATTTTAAATACTCTATCCCTCCATCTTCTGATCAAAGTGTTAGGCAATATTAGAGAAAAGAATTCTTGAACCAGGAGGATAGTGAGTGCCAGCCTGGGCTACATAATGAGTTCCAGGACAGTCATGGCTATATAGGGAGGCATGTCCAAACAATAAAAAAGAATTCCATTTTTAAGAAGCCCAGGAGTCCAGGTATGTTGGCGCAGCACTTGAGAGGCAGAGGCAGGTGGATCTCTGAGTTCGAGGCCAGCCTGGTCTACAATGGGGAGTTCCAGGACAGCCAGGGCTACACAGAGAAACCCTGCCTTGAAAAACCAAAAAGAGAAGCAGCAGCCCGGGGAGTTAGACACGGCAATGTCCATGCCTGTAATGACAGCACTCAAGAAGCTGAGACAGGAGGACTGCCGTATTTCTAGCCTCGGCCTTAAGAAAAGTGGCAGGAAAGTGAGTCACAAAAGCTGAAAGAGGGTGATGGCCAAACCACTGCCAGATACCCAGGGTTAAATACTGAGAGTCAAGGTTTTATTGTTTATAAGTGCAAAGGGAAGCTCCCAAAAGTCCAGCAGGCTTTGAAAGCTGATCTCCACTCAACTCCCACATGCTGCCTTTTACACTTGTGTATTAAACTCAGTAACTTTTACTAAACTGTAAAGTCCCACAACAAGAGCCATAATTAATCATTCCTACGCATTTAGTAAAACCTAAAATGGCTCCTGTCTATTTAAATTCTCAATAAATTTTAGTTAAGCAAATTGGACATAAAAAGGCCTGGTGAAGAAAAAAGATTGAAAACTTAGTTTTCAGCAGTGGTGGTACATGCCATTAATCCTGGCACTCAGGAGGCAGATGCAGGCAGCAAGTGGCAGAGGCAGGCGAATCTCTGAATTCAAAGTCAGTCTGGTCTACAGAGTTAGTTCAAACAAACAAACACAAACCCCAAAACAAAACAAAGCGAAACCCTTAGTTTTGGAAGGCGGCCTATTTAAAGACATACATATCTGAAGCGTTAAAAGACAACTGCCAACTTTTGTTAAGACTAAGATGAAATGTTCTGCAAAGTAAAATTGCAGGAAGAAGCACTAGTGTGCAATGTGAACTTCCTCTCACAACCCCCTGAAAAGATAAAGGCACATCTGCCAGGGTGATGATGTGTTAGCCACTTAGGCAATAACGGACAAAAAAATTCTGATAAAAGTACTCACTCTCAAAAGTGCCTATTGATACCATCTTACAAGGACTCCAATTTGCAGTAAGGCTCGTTAAGAAAGGGAATGGCTCAGCTGCCTTTAGCCTACTGACTAATGGGTGAGTTAGGCCTTCTGTGTCGAACACACAGATTGCAAGCCCAGCGCCACTTTGAGATCTTTGGCAGCACTTAACTCTGCAGCTCACACATGATTGAGCCTGTATGATAATGAATATTCAGAGACGGGTAATACGTGGGGGGTGCTCACCAACCTAAGACAGAGTGCCTGTGTGGCCTGGGCAGGCGTCTCCATGGCGTGTAAGGTGACCTGCTGATGTCCCATGCAACCTATGTCAGAAGCTCATTTTTTAGTAAAAAGGGGACCTGTAGGGCCCTGGCCCCCATTTTGGGTAACCGTTGCCTGGCTTGCTGACCTTGACCTTGATATCCTCCCTATGCTAATTCCCTGCTGGGTTCCACCCTCCTGAATGCTTAAGGGAAGTTCCTTGTCTGTGTATCCTGCATAATGCCCGTTAACAGCTTAGATGCAAGATTGTAAAACATTGGTAGCAAACTTCTGCTCTCCGGGGTTCTCCCATTGTGCTGTAAGCCTGTATTTAAGACCTCCTCCCTCCTTCAATAAAAGGCATTCGTCATTAAAAAAAAAAAAAAAGTGCCCATCACTCAGGGCACAGGAACTAGACTTGACCAGGCATCTCGGGAACTCACTGGTACAAAGATGGCTTTAAGATAAAGAAAGGAGACAGGAGTGTGATACAGGCCTTGGATTCGCGATCTTCCCATCTCAGCTTCCCAAGAAGATGAAAGAGGACAAGGCATCATTCATCCTTTATGGCAGACACTCTGCCACTCCTATACAAGCATATGGATGGCCAACTCACCTGTGAGAATGAGGAATACTAAGTATAATGAGGAAGAGATGGGTGAAAAGAGATGGCCCTTTTAACAAATGGTTCTGGATTTGTAACTACTTTTTTAAATCCTTAAAATTAATGCATAATACAACACATTTATGTATGAGCTTAAAAAAAAAAAGACAAACGAAAATCCTTACCTCTCAATTTTGCTGCAAACTTTAAAGAATGTTCTAAAGTTTGCTGGTTGTGGTAGTGCATGTCCTAACACTCAGTGTGATGCACATGCCTCTACTTCCAGCACGGGGAGGCACAGGCAGCAAGACCCCAAGTTTGAGGACAGCCAGGGCTACACAGTGAGACACTTGTCTCAAACGACTCCTAAGTAACACTATCTTAAAAGACCAGGACAGGAGTTGTAGCTCACTGAAAGGGCACCACAGTACACACCAGCGTGTCTCTGCCCAGAGCGGAGTGCTCTGCTTTGCTACTTTGTTCTGATGCTGGGGATCAAACCTGGGCCCTCATAAGTTACTAAGTGCTCTCCTACTGAACAGTCCTAGTTGGGGAGTTTTCATACAAGTTAAAAATGGGATCAAGCCGGGCGGTGGTGGCGCACGCCTTTAATCCCAGCACTCGAGAGGCAGAGCCAGGCGGATCTCTGTGAGTTCGAGGCCAGCCTGGGCTACCAAGTGAGTTCCAGAAAAAGGCGCAAAGCTACACAGAGAAACCCTGTCTCGAAAAACCAAAAAAAAAAAAAAAAAAAGAAAGAAAGAAAAAATGGGATCAAGACCTAGGGAAAAAATGTTAGCAGTGCTTAAATTATGTTCAATTTATTTCATCAGCATAATCAAAGGAGTGAGGGCTTTCATTGTTGCATGCAGAGCCCGACTGCCAGCCTCAGGAGAGTATGCTTCCAAGTATACACAGTCAACTTTCCCAAGAGCATCTGGTTCTTTAGGGATTCTGACTTAATCGACCTGGAGTGGGGTCAAGTTCTTCACAGAAGGGTAGATTATGCTCCTATCTCAGAGGTTCTTCTACAATGTCCCCTCTCCCGACATCCCCTTATCAATGGGCCAGACTACAGAGAGAAATCTTCTGAAGCCAGGCCCTACAGGAATTATAACTTCTTGGGGCTAGAGAGATGGCTCCGTGGTTAAGAGCAGATACTGCTCTTCCTGAGGACCTGAGTTCAGTTTCCAGCACCCACTACAGGTGGCTTAAACAGCTGGGGTTGGGGATTTAGCTCAGTGGTAGAGCGCTTGCCTAGCAAGTGCAAGGCCCTGGGTTCGATCCTCAGCTCTGAAGGGGGAAAAAAAAACAAACAAAAAACAGTTTGTAACCCCAGCTCCAGGGGGATCTCTGACCTTTGTGGGCACTTGCATTCATGTCCACAAACCTCTTCCCACCACATACACATAATTAAAATAATTTAAAAAAAAATAAAAAAAGAATTGCAAATCTCTGCTCTAGTCGCTTAGAATGCTTTTCCCATGGAATCTAGTTGCCATTAAAAACCCAAGCCAGTCAAACAAAGGCAGAGCCACATGGAGAGAGGGACTCTACCTCCTAATCATGCCAGTCAAGGTGGCAAAGACTCCAGCAGTTATTTTAGACATTCCAGCTCCAGTTGCTGTCTGAATACAACCATCCCAGCTGTTGCTACACAAACAACAATCCAGCTGAACCCAGCCTGAATTCCTGGGTCACAGAATTATTATGGCTGTAAGTCATTAAATTGTATGTGTACATGCATGTGAAGTTTTGTATGTATGTGGTTACATGTGCACATGTGTGCAGAGGCTAAGGACAACCTCAGGTATCCTGACTCAGGCACTGTCCAACAATGTTTTTCTTTTTGAGACAGGGTCTCTCAGAGGCCAGGAATTTGTCAAGTACACTAGGCTGACTGACTGGCCAGCAAGCCAGTCTGACTGGCTGACAAAAAAACCCACTTGTTGTCTCCACCTCTCCAATACTATGATTACAGCACACACCACCATGCTCGATTGTCCCAGAGGTTCTGGGGAACTGAACTCAGGTCCTCACGTTTGCACAGCAAGGACTTTACTGACTGAGCCGTCAACTCAGTTCAGCAAGGCATTACATTTTAAGGCAGATTTTATTGCCTAACAATAGACAACAAAAATAGGTTTTGAGGGGCTGGAGAGACGGCTCAGTGGTTAAGAGCACTGGCTGCTCTTCCAGAGGACCAGGGTTCAACTCTCAGCACCCACACAGCAGCTCACACCTGTCTATAACTCCAGTTCCAGGGATTCTGACACCCTCACACAGTCATACACATAGGCAAAACACCAATGCACATAAAATAAAAATAAATTATATATTTTTAAAAATGGATTTTGATTCAGCTCTAAAATCACAGGGACTTGGAGCCAAAAACCCAACTGCCAGGTAGAAGGAAAGAAGGGTTCATGAGCAGGTTCCAATTCATTTTCTTATCATAGACCGTTCCATATCTGTCAGCAAGTTATCCCAGTAGTCAGGAGGCAGAGGCATATGGGTCTCTTTGAATTCAAGGCCAGCGTGGTTGTCTGCATTATGAGTTCCAGATCAACCTAAGCTACACAGTTAGACCTTGTCAAGGAAAAAAAAAAAAAAAAGGAATTTAGGAATGGAAAAGGAAACTAGGGATTAAAATATGAAGAAAAGTAAAACTAACATCATACACATTAACCTCTATCAGTGGAGTCCCATTCTTAAATAGAAGACCCCAAAGCTGTAGATCTCAGCAATATTATCCACTGCTCTTACCCCTGCATAGCAACATTTTCTGTCAACCGTGCAACAGGAAAGAGAACAAACACAACCGCATTTAAGTGCTGCTCATCCTAAAGGTTGCAAAATACAATGCAGATGCCAGTCAGAAATCCTGACGCTGTCATTTCCGATCATATGATGGGAGTAATATCTTTCTATACTGGGGACACTATAAAGGAAAAGAGAGCATATACAAATATATACCATCACTGAACAAATCTTACTTGCCCAAGTACTATTGAAGTACCAGCATTCCTTTATAAATGTTCAAGATTTCAATAGCTCAAAGAAATTAAGTTGATTCTCCATTTTTGGTAGCCTGTCCAAACCTTTCAGGATAAGGGAGCAGATAACTTGGCTGCCAGAGTTGGGTTCTTAAAAGGAGAACCTGAGATGAGCCAGGAACCCATAGCAGCTAAGCAAATCTTAGAGATCCATTTCCCAACAGAGATCTGGCTAGTGAACAGTGACCCTGAGGCAACAGGTCCTTGGTTTTCCCGCCAGGTAAGAGGAAGGCTTATGTGAAATGGGGAATCTGATTTTCATACTCAGGAGTGCTAGCAGCGAGGAGCTGAATTCTGAATTTACAAGACTGAGCTTTCTTATGATCCCTCTGCATTCTTATATAAGTGGGACCTGTGCGGCACTGAACTGATAATGGCAGCCTCTTACTAATTATAGCCCAGCCTTCATCTGTCTGTTAGGTTAAAATTTCCCTCACTCTTCAAGCCACTTGAAGCAGAGAACCAGAAAAATGAGGCTATTTGTGCCTTTCAAGTGTCTTCTTCCTATGGCTTGAGTTTTACTACCTACTTATATCACATGTCTGTTTTGTGAACTGCAAACTCCGGATTTTACTTTTAGTATCTATTCATTGACTTTCCTCTCAGGCAAATTTGAGATTGGGGTAAATATTTTGGGATCTGCTCAAGGCTGATGGGTGTGTATTTATGAATACATTTAAAATCACATTTCTTCAAAAGATAATTAACCAGTTAAGGCAAAAATAATAACCACCAACCAATGTATTAAGGTGGTGTGTGTGTGTGTGTGTGTGTGTGTGTGTGTGTGTGTGTGTGTGCGCGCGCGTGCGCGCGCATGAGCACATAAAATATATGAAAATCACGGAGGTCACAGAAAAATATTATCTTAAGACTCATATTGTTCTTACACTGCAGTGGCATAAATACCAACTGAAAGGGTTGGGGGTGTAGCTCAGCTGGTGGAGTACTGCTACCTCAGCCTGCAGGGAGTCCTGGGGAGGTACAGGGAGGATGAGAAGTTCAAGGTCAGGGTTGTGGATATAGCTCAGTGGGCAAGAGTTTTTGCTGCACAAACATGAGAACCTGAGAGCAAATGTCCAGCAACTACCTAAAAAGCTTGCTGTGGCTGCATATGCATCCCAACACTGTGGGGGAGGAGACAAGAGGACTGATGGCATTTACTGGTTTCAGGTTCAGTATGAAACCCTTTGTCAAAGGAATAAGGTAGAATATGATAGAGCAGGACATTCAGTGTCTTCATTTGGCTTCTACATATCCTGCAGTGCACACGCACACACACATACATATAAGTTCAAGGTCATCCCTAGCTACAAAGTGAATTTGAGGCTAGCCTGGTCTATATGTTTCAAAAACAAACAAAACACTAACTAAAAATGCAAAAAATTATTAGTCTGGATTAAAAAAAAAAGCAATATGCCAAACCATATGTTTTCTGCCAGAAAATATCTATAGATACAGATAGTGCCTGGTGTGGTGGAGCAGGAGCATGCCTTTAATCCCAGCACTTGCGAGGCAGAGATCTCTGAGTTCCAGACCAATCAGGGATGCATAATGAGACCCTTAAAAAAAAAAAAAAAAAGGACACAGAAAGGCAAAAGTCAGAGGGCAAACAAAGATGCTCATCAATGGAAGTTGGTGTGGCTTTTTAACACTTCCCTGTGCAATTAATTAAATAAGTAAACATAAATCAGTATAGTTCTAGAAGAATTGAAAACAACCAAGGGTAGTGGTACACGCCTTTAGTCCCAGCGCATGGAGGCAGAGGCAGGCGGATCTCTGTGAGTTAGAGGCCAGCCTGGTCTACAGAGCAAGATCCAGGACAGCCAGGGCTACACAGAGAAACCCTGTCTGGAAAAAACAAAAACAAAAAAACCAACCAAACAAACAAGACCAACAACCAAACTGACTCAGCCAACAATGCCAGAACAATCCTCCAATAGCAGAAAATACTTTCTCTTCAAACATGTATGGAACATTCACTAATCTACTACATACTCTGGGTCCTAAAAGAAGAAACTAGAAAACCACGGTCCTCTCCAAGAGCAATAAATGCTCTTAACACTGAGCCATCTCCCCAGTCCCAGAATGAGAATTCTTACGAGTTTTGCTATCATGGGAAGTAGTGAAATGAAAGCAGGATATACTCTGTTATTGCTATTTTCAAGTGGGAGAAATGCCAGCAGTTTGCACCAGTGCTGATAGGAATGTGCCAGAGAAGCCACACTTAGAGAACAGAGAAGGCCTGGAGATCAAAGCTGAGGATTCCATAATGACTTATGGAAAACGGCTGAGATCTAATTTACAAGGGGAGGGGTCAGTCTTTGCAAAGAATATGGATAGTTCATAATGTTACGGGAAAGACAAGAATAGCAGAGATGTACCTAGGTGGGTGATGGGTAGATAGGGTAGTTAACTGTTTTCTCAATGAAAAAGAAAGTAAAAGTAAGGTCTTCACCAAAGGCTAAGATGGGTGAGGGGGGACTAACAAAGGATCTCATTATGTATCCCAGATTGGCCCAGAACTGGCAATTCTCCTGCCTCTGCCTCTCAAGTGTTGAGACTGCAGGTGTGTGCCACCAGTCAGCTATGAAGGAGTTAGTTTTGAGGAGGAGAAGGTAAGGAACAACCCTCTAGGAAGTTGGAATGAATGCACTATAAAAAAGGTCAGCATTCCCAGGTCATGTTTAAACCCATTTAAACTTGGTGGTCAGGAATGGAGAGTGGAGAAGGGGGGGTGCTCTGCATTTCTTCCCTCCCAGGACTACACCCACACAGCAGGCAAACTTGATTTAACCAAGGTTGAGGCTTGGCCAAGCTGTATGTAACAAGGCAGAAGGGGGGAAGGGCATTGAGAGTGACTTACTAACATCGGCTGAGGAATTTAAGCTATAAGGGAGAAAGACAGGCAGGAGAGGGTGAAGGACACAGGGTCTGTGGACTGTAGATCCCACTGGAGTCAAAAGTGGTTAAAGGGACTGGTCATAACGAGGAATAAAAGAATGCAATTCTTAGAGCAGACAGAAGTAAGAAAATGTCTGTTATTTCTTCATCATTTTATAGAACTACAAAGGTTTGTAAATTGAAGGAAAGACCATCAGGGCTAAAAAAGATCCTAATAATTGCATTTCCGAATGGCCACTTAACAGTATGAGGTGCCATTCATTAAAGTCACATCACTTCCCTGCTATGTGACATTTAGGCAAGTTCCTAAGTACTGGGGCTTAGTTTCTGCATCTGCCAAATATGTCACAGGGCAAAGACAAAGAGTGAATATACCGAACACATTTAAACAGTGGCAGGCTCTTAGTAAGCATTAATTAAATAAACGTCTGCTGTCAGAAATATTGTTATCACGTGTTACTATTTGTTACAATTCTACTTGTCTGCTTTAAAAAGACTCATTACCTAACAAAACCCAGACTACAGAAAAGCAAGAGTCACAGCAGGGAAAAGTTCAAGTATTCAAGTGTTAAGCCTGGCTCAAGTGCAAATCATTACAGAATTTTCCCAAGTACTTTCCTAATCTGCTCATTTCTCTACTTTCTCTGGGAAAGGAGGAAATGACACATGTCATCTACTGGAACTCAATAAACAATAGCCCTGCTGTTGGGCAATGGGATCAGCTTCATCCTAAGCCCTATTTCCAGGTTCTAGGCCTCAGTCACATGTAGTAAGTAGCAACATCTCTAAAATACCAACATCAGGCCAGTGAGACGGCTTAGTGGCTAAGGGCTCTTGCCACCAAACCTAATGACCTAAGTTTGTTCCTGGGAACCCACATGGTGGAGAGAACTTAACTCATGTAAGTTATCCTCCACATACTTGTGATGTACACACTCTCTCATTTTTTTAAATATTAAAAACAACAACAAAAAAATAAACTCAACATATTACCAAATGTGGTAGTACATGCCTACAATCCCAGCACTTGGTAGACTGAGGCAGAAGGATGGGGAGTTGAAGCCAGTTTAAGCTACACATAAGGAGACTCTTGTAGAACATTTGTGTAATATGTATAAGGCCCTGGGTTCAACCCCTAGCACCAAACCAAAAAACCTAACACTTAGAAAGGATGCTTTTTCTTACTTAGGAATATTTCAGATGTCTACCTAGACACAGATTAGAGGTCTTTTATAATTCAAATAAAATGCTGAGTTAGTGGTCGGTTCACTATCCCACAGGTTACCAGAGGAGACAGGAACTCCTCAGGACACTTGGCAGCCTGATACCTAACAGCTGCTCAGACCTTGGGGCTGGTGGATCTACCTCACTTAAAACCCCGCTGTGTGCTCCAATACCAGTTTCAGTCACAGTCCTGGCCCCAACCAATGACTACAGGGCAGGCCCTACCAGAATGTGGCTCATTTGACAGTTTCAGGGTGCAGGACCCCAAGAAGCAAAAGTCCCCAGCTAACCTCATCCTCTCACAGCCTAACCTGAAACACATCCCAGTGCAAAGTGTTTTCTTTTAGAGCTGGCCAGATTGTGAATCCAAGACTTAAAAACAAAAAAACCCTTTATGCTCTAGTCTAGTCACTGGCAGAAGCAATCATCCCACTAGATAGAAAAATGCAAAGCAGCAGTGTGCAAGTCAGGTCCAGCACTGAGGGCTGAAGAGCGAGGTTCTGAGTCCACAGCTGGCATCATTTATTTACCACATATTCCCTGCAGTTGGTGCCCAGCTCTAGACTTAAAAAAAAAAAAAGCTCTAAACCGAGTGATGGTGCACGCCTTTAATCCCAGCACTCAGGAGGCAGAGGCAGGTGGATCTCTGTGAGTTCTACAGAGTGAGATCCAGAATAGGCAGAGCTACACAGAGAAACCCTGTCTGGAAATAAATAAATATACAAACAAACAAATAAATGATTTTACTTTTAGTTGTGTATGAGTGGAGAAGGGTGGGAGGTATGCGCAGCTGACAGCATGTGCACTCCAAGGTCAGAGGTTTCAGACCCCCTAAGCTGGAAGTACAGGAGGTTGTGAGCTGCCTTATGTGGGTATTGGAGACTGAACTCAGGTCTTTTGAAAGAGCAGTAACCACTGAGTCATCGCTCCAGTCCCAGCTCTGAATACTTTCTAGCTTATAACTCAATACTCCCTAAGAACAAACTAAGCTCAGAGGATGTGCTATGCGATCTTTCCCTATGGGTTCTTCCGACAACTTACAGAGATGGGAGATATGATCTCTCTAGCAAAGGCAGTCACGATGGCCAGACAGTCATTGAGAGTTCCTATAAACAGTGTAACGTCCAGAGAAGAAAAATTTCTAGAAATTACAACAGAAACAAGAATAAAAAAATTAATTCACAAAGCATGGAATTACATGTAACGATGAAGAGGAATTGAAGTAAACAAATCCAGACGTAGGGAAGCTAAGCATCATGTGTTTTATTCACAAGCATCCATCTGCAGGGGCAAACATCTGGAGAAATACAGAAGATTTGGAAGGGAGGCTTACACTTTCTATACTAATGTTTGAAAACTGGTGATTTTTGTGATAAAAAAAAAATGGAGGAACTTCTGGGTCCTGATTTATCCAATAAGAAATCCCACATTTAGAAAGCACCAAGTTCGATTAACTTTTGTTTCCACAGAGCACTCATCATTTGAAGGACATTTTGTTTTTCTTTTATGACTTCTCTTTACAAATGCTGCCTCTGAATTCTTTCTGAATTCCCCCCTTTCAGTTCACAAACTGTCTTTTTGTCTTCAGATTCTTTTTTTTCCAAAAAGTCAACCCCAAGCCACCTTTGCCAATCCCACAAAACCATCGGCATGAACTAAACACATCCCAAATCACACTCTTAGCTCCATCTTCACTTAGGTACCGATTCTGTGCCTTGGGCCATGATGGTTCATTCTTTAAAATGCATCTGGCTTACATTACCAGCATCCACAATCTTTCTTTGAATACAAACCCCAAGCCTCAAATTCCTAGCAAAGGAGAGCAACGAAGGGCATGGCACTGTCACAGGTCGGTATGGGTGGTGGGCACCTGGAACACTGTGTTAGGAAGGACTCTGAGTCTCCATCAGAGCTCCATAATTGAGTGAAGAAAATTTTGGCATTGTCTGTCACAAGCCAAAACTAGGATGGCTCTTCCTTTTGTTCACTGGGCTAGAGCTAGTGTGACCCACACTATTCTTAACCTTGGTCTCTCTGGACTTCAGCCAGTAAAATGCTGTTATATGTGAATGGGGAATGAGATTCAGAGTGAGTGTGAGTGTGTGTGTGTGTGTGTGTGTGTGTGTGTCTCCCTCTAAACCATTCTACAGCAACTCAAAGGAGAATTGAGATGGCAACTCCAAAGGATGAAGAGGAAGACGGTTTCCTTATAAGGAACTTCCAACCTGAGTCAAATTTCAGTAAGATCTTATTACTGGTTTTCTTTCTTCTTTGGCTTGCTCAGCTTGCTTTCTTATATAACCCAGGACCACCACCCACCTAAGGGATGGCACTACCCCTTGCGTGCCTAAAATTCATCAAGAAGACGCCCAGAGGCAGGACCACAGGCTAAGCTGAAGGAAGCAACTCAACAACTGAGGCCCCTCTTCCCAAATGTGTCAAGTTGACATCTGAAGCGAACTGTGACATGCAGAAAGTTCCCCATCCACTGAGCCAGAACCCAAAGGTTTTAAGATTTTATTTTTAAGTGTGTGTGTGTGTGTGTGTGTGTGTGTGTGTGTGTGTGTGTGTGCGCGCGCGTGCGTGTGTGTAAAGATACTGTGTACATGAGTGCAGTGCCTGGGAGAGATGGAAGCGGGTGCTGGAATCCCTGGAGCTGGAGTTTCAGGTTGCTGCCGTGCTGGGAAGCACCTCTGGTCCTGTGCAAGACAATGCAGGCTCATAACTGCTAAGCCATCCCTCCCTCCAGGCCCTGGTAAAGGTGTTTTAGGCAAAGTCTGGTGGCTGACACCTTTAAGCAGGCAGTTTTCTGTGAGTTCAAGACTGGTTTGGCAGTGGTGGCGCACGCCTTTAATCCCAGCACTCGGGAGGCAGAGCCAGGCAGATCTCTGTGAGTTTGAGGCCAGCCTGGTCTACAGAGTGAGATCCAGGAAAGGCACAAAGCTACACAGGGAAACCCTGTCTCGAAAAAAACCAAAAAAAAAAAAAAAAAAAAAAAGACTGGCTTGGCTTACATAGCATGGTCTAGGCCAGTCAGGCTACAGAGTAAGACCCTGTCTCAAAAAACAAAAAAGGGGGGGGGGGGGGTATTTAAGCCAGCATGTAAAACAATTTGTTCCATTATATTTTCATGAGTATATATATACATATATATACACTTTTCATTAAGATGAGTTAGCTTTGTCCAGTCATCTCACAAACTTGTCCTCTCCATCTCAGCTTAATCACAGCTGATTAAGACCAATAAGCCAATGTAGAAGTTAGTCTTTACTCTCCCTAAAGCTTACTTAACATGACCTTTCTATTTACCTGGTTTCTCCTCTTTACCAAACTATAAGTAAAAGGAGCAGGCTTGGGATCATCAACGAACCACAAACCATTTTTAGGACTCAATATCCTCTCTGGATTCTTTTAATATACAGATGGTACAAAAAGATGGTAACTCAAAAGAGAGCCTTCCAGACTCTAGGCACTGGGAGGGCAACTGAAATCACACATTTAACAAAGGAGTTGACTGTGAGAATGCTGTGATGGAGTTTATTACAGTACCGTCTACAGAACTTTACAATTGTGGAACTGTTCTTTATGTGTGTCACCCATTTGTGACACTCCCTAGCCATCTGTAGGTGCTAAATCCTGGAAATGTAGCTCATGTGACTCAGCAATGGAATTTGAAGCTGGCACAGTGGTGTACAATATTCCCAGCACTTGGGAGGGTACGGCAGGAGGACTGCCTTGTATTCAAGGCCAAGCTGGACTACCTAATGTGGTCCAGTCTAGGTTAGTAAAGCAATTTCTTAAGATGTTGTCTCAAAAATAAAAACAAGGGGTTGGGGATTTAGCTCAGTGGTAGAGCGCTTGCCTAGCAAGCACAAGGCCCTGGGTTCGGTCCTCAGCTCTGACAAAAAAAAAAAAAAATATAAAAACAAACTAAAAATCATGAAACAGAATTTTAAATTTAATTAATTGTAATTTAAATAACCACCCGTAGCTACTGGCCACTGTACTGGACAATTGATCTAGAAGGGAGAAAATGAATCTAGCCTGCCTAGAGCACAGAACGCTCTCAAAGTTTATCATGTCACTTCTCTGCATATTCTGAGAACTAAGGAAGAGTTAAGCCTTCTGTTGCTATAGAAACAGAATCCTGCACAGCTGTGAGTCCCCAGAGGTACAATGCTGTAAGGTTTCCCCACATGACTCAGGAACTGCTCTTCCTCTGGGAGTGGAGCACAAAGCCATGCAGGGCTCTAGCTTCCTGCCTGCCCTCATGTTCATAGTGCTTGTTTGCTCAACAGCATGATGCCAGAGTGATAAGGCTTCATGGAGTTTTTGAGCAGGAAGAGAAGGTAAACAAAAGCAGCTAGCTAACCCCACTTACTTTTTCAAAGAGGGAAATCAAGAAAAGCATTAAAAAGGTGATTTGTTCATTTTTGTTTGTTTTTCTACAACTGAAGGCAAGAAGTAAATAACCTTTAGTACTGCAAGGAACCTAAAATGTAGTTCAATGAAATATAAAGCTATAAATTAAAAGTAGGTGAAGAAACAATCTATGCCATGGGAAGACAGAGATGAGAAAATTAAAGAGCTGGGTAGTGGTGGTCCACACCTTTAATCCCAGTACTAGGGAGGCAGAGACAGGTGGATCTCTGAGTTCAAGGCCAGCCTGGTCTACAGAGTGAGTTTCAGGCCAGCCAGGGCTACACAGAGAAACCCTGTCTCAAAAAACAAAAAGCAAAAACAAAAAAAAGTTGTAGATATAAATGCAAGGCACTTTCTTAAGTGCTTTGAAGGCTATGAAATCTTATCTTCAAGTACAAACAACAAACAGGACAAATAAAGGTAAATCAAGTGAGGATACATTATAGTAAGCTTGCAGAAAACCAAGAACAAAGGGAACAGAGCAGCAGACAAAAGATTAGAGTTTAGAAAGAGACCTCACCACTACAATTCAGGAACTAAACAAAACACAGCAGTAAAGCTATTGAGAGAAGAAAAAAAAAAAGAAAAAGAAAGAAAAGAAAAACCTACAAACCCAGGCTTTTTTTTTTTTTTAAAACCCCAGGTAAATTATCCAATGTCATGACAAATAAAAATGTATTTAGCAAAAAACAACAACAAAAAACCCCAAAGTTTAGCAGTAGTAGAATGACAAAACACCTGTGCAGTCCACCTATGGTGACAGGGAGTGTAGCTCAGGATGAAGTAAGATGAAAGAACAGGAGGCAGAGGAAGGGTAAGCAGGTGGGTGAATCCAAGTGAGCAGACGTTATCAAATAAGAATAGCAATAACTAATTCTAGCGTATGAAAACAAAGTGGATTATAATACGGAACCAAAGCAATGTGTAACACAAACTGTGGGTTCTTATTTAGGAAGAGAGTAGAGATAATGATTTAACTTTAGATTTCGTTGAAGTATGCAGACCAAAAATTCAAGAGGAGCAACTAAAAGAACTGCAAGCTTCCAGATGGTAGGGAATGGAGAAAGGTACAGATGGAAGTATAGGATAAAGACAACCCAACTTATCTGATGGAAGACAGGAAACAAAACACATGGCCAGGTGGGGTTGGTGGTAGGTACTTTTTTTTTTTTTTTTTTTTTTTTGATTTTTCGAGACAGCTTTGCGCCTGTCCTGGAACTCACTTTGTAAACAAGGCTAGCCTCGAACTCACAGAGATCCGTCTGGCTCTGCCTCACGAGTGCTGGGATTAAAGGTGTGTGCCACCACCACCCGACGTGGTAGGTACTTTTAATCCCCACACTTAGGAGGCAGAAGCAGGTGGATCTGAGTTCAAAGCCAACCTGGGGTATATAGCAAGTGCCAGGACGTGCTAGGCTATCGAGAGCTACAAAGTGAGATCCTGTCTCCAAAAAAAAAAAGTAACACTAAAAAGTTGTCTTTAAAGCCGGGTGGAGGTGGTGGTGGTGGTGGTGGTGGTGGTGGTGGTGGTGGAGGTGGAGGTGGTGGTGGTGGTGGAGGTGGTGGTGGTGGTGGTGGTGGTGGTGGTGGTGGTGGTGGTGGTGCTGCTGCTGCTGCTGCTGCACACCTTTAATCCCAGCACTGGGGAGGCAGAGCCAGGTGGACCTCTGTGAATTCGAGGCCAGCCTGGTCTACAGAGCAAGATCCAAGACAGGCACCAAAACTACACAGAGAAACCCTGTCTCTTTAAAAAAACAAAAACAAAAACAAAAAACTGTCTTTAAAAAAGTTTGTAAGGAGAGATGGCTCAGCAGTTAGGTGCACTGAATATTCTTCCAGAGGACCCAGGTTCAAATCCCAGCACCCACATGGCAGCTCACAACTGTCTATAACTCTAAAATATGACATCTTCACACAATCATGCATGTAGGCAAAACACCAGTGCACATAAAATAAATTATATATTTAAAAAACAAAAATATTTAAGGGGCTGGAGAGACGGCTCAGCAGTTAAGAACATTGGCTGCTCTTCCAAAGGACCCAGGTTCAATTCCCAGCACCCACATGAAGCTCACAACTGTCTATAAGTCCAACTCCAGGAGATCTGATACTCTCACACAGACATGCATACAAACAAAACACCAATGCACGTAAAATAAAAGTGAATAAATCATTTTTAAAAAGTTTTAAAATTATTTTATGTGTCTATGTGTTTTACCTGTGTGTATGTCTATGCACCACATGCATGCCTGGTGCCCTCAGTGGCCAGAAGAGAACATTGGATTCTCTGCAACTAGGGCTACAGACTTGTGAGCCACCATGTGGGTACTGGGAGCTGAACCCAGGTCTTCTGCAAGTGCAGCCAAGCATTCCTCACTGCTGAGCATCACTCCATCCCCCCAAAAGGGCTTTTTAAAAGCCGCCTTTCAACAGACTGCATCAAAGTACCAAGACATAGCAGAGGCTGTATCTATTTTGGTTCACACAAGGAATTCTGATTAAAGTAGGTCTCAGTGTTAGGCCTAACACCCCTTCAGACCTTGTCACTTTTAAGATCACATGATACTCCTCTTCCCAGGAGCAGGTCAATGTGGACTTTTCAGACTTGCCAATTCTAGTTTAAGATCTTAAGCTGCTTTACAGAGCCAAGAACGTAATGCTTGTCAATTATTTGTATTTCTGGTAATATCCAAGGAGTTTTAAAGTTGTAGGTATTATGAATTATTGCAAGGGGGGCCCTTAGGGTATCCCGGGCATGCCGGGAAACATGCTCGGCAGATGCCCCGGTGGGCTGGGCAGATGCATGCCATGTGGGCATGGCGGCGGCGGCCAGTAACTTACAACTCAGCTGCTGTATCCACATGGAGAGTTTATTATAATAGAGAGATGAAGAGAAAGATAGGAAAGAGAGAGAGAGAGAGAGAGAAAGAGGAAGGAGAGGGAGGGAGGGAGAGGGGGAAGGTGTGCAACTTGTGGGAAGAAAAATGGAAGAGAAAGTGAGGAAGGGGAGATTTCCCTTAGAATGAGGCTTTTACATCAAGATGGAGGGCAGAGCCAAGGGTGGGATTTCAAGGGGCGGATCAGAATATTAACAGTAGGTGTGTGAATCTGTTTGTAAAAGTTCTGAAAATAATTTTTTTTTTTTTTTTTGGTTTTTCGAGACAGGGTTTCTCTGTGTAGCTTTGCGCCTTTCCTGGATCTCACTCTGTAAACCAGGCTGGCCTCAAACTCACAAGATATCCGCCTGCCTCTGCCTCCCAGTGCTGGGATTAAAGGTGTGCGCCACCACCGCCCCTCCTGAAAATAATTTCATAAATTGAAAATATGTAAAAAAAATATTTTAAAAATTATATTCTTGGGGCTGGAGAGATGGCTCAGTAGTTAAGAACACTGTCTTCATTTCAGATGGTCTAGGTTCAATTCCCAGCATCCACATGGTGGCTAACAACTGTGTGTGTGTGCTCCAGTTCTGAGGGATCTGATATCCTCTTTTGGCCTACATGGGCACCAGGCACATATGTGGTACAACACCCATACACACACAATAAAATAAGTAAATCTTCCAAAAAAAAAAAAAATCAATTCTTACATCTGTAAATCCAGACTCATCCGTTTATAAAAACAGCAAATGAAGTGGGCATGGGACACACCCCTGTCATCTTGGCACTTGGAAGGCTAAGATAAAAGGATTGCCATACATCCAGGAGACCTGGAACTCAAAAAACAGAAAAACAAGCCAGTGAAAAATTAACAACAAAAACATGGCAAATGAGTCTGTGATGAGGATATAAATCTCAACAGTTCAGTTCTTTTTGCTCACTGATATTAATAAAACAGATCCTAAAATTTGTCTGGAATCAAAAAGTATCCAAAATAGGCAGTTTTTGTTTTTATTGTTATCTGAAACACTCAAAACTGCTCTTTGTGATACAAAGACATAGGGAAATGTTGTTGTTTGTGCAATATAGCAGAGGAAAAAAATGTGAAACTGCCCATTAGGGCGGGTGCACCAGACATCCTGCCATTAAGAATCCCAGCTATAAACAGTAATCCCTGGAACTTCGGGCTTCACTTTGTTGCTCCCGTCTTGATCCCTTATTGTAATCCTGGAAAGTTTCACTTAGCCAATAGTCCCGAAAAAGAATTCAGTAAGGGAAAGGATTTGCCCTTGCCATACAGCTAGGTGTGGTGCACACCTTTAATCCCAGCACAGAAGGCAGAGGCAGGTGGATCTGTCTGAGGCCAGCCTGTCTACAGAGTGAGTTCAAGGATAGCCAGAGCTACATAATAGAGACTTTGTCTCAAAAACAAACAAAATAACAAAAAACTATAGTAATCAAGACAGTATCAGCACAAGGATAGACAAATTGATCCATGGAACAGAACAAGCCAGTAAGAAATATGCCTGGAAAGAGTTGACAGGACAGAGGTGGCTCTACAAACCAGAAAGTAAAGACTTGATACTGCTAACAGGATGTTGAGAGAGCTGGTTATTCACATGAAAAGAGAAAAATCTATTAATTCTCAAAATTTGGAAGTAGTAGCATACCCCTATAATACCAGTCCTTGGGAGGTGGAGACAGGTGCCAACCTAGAGCTATATTAAATTCTGAGAAAACAACAAGAAATTAATTCTCCATATATTAAGTTTTTAAATATGAAAGCCAATTTTTAAAAAAAGATTTATTTTTTTATAGATACAGTGTTCTGTCTGCATGTGTCCCTGCACACCAGAGAGGGCACCAGATCTCATTACAGATGGTTGTGAGCCACCACGTGGTTGCTGGGAATTGAACTCAGGACCTCTGGAAGAGCAGTCAGTGCTTGTAACCTCTGAGCCATCTCTCCAGCCCTGAAAGCCAAAAATTTCAGGGAAAGAAAATATTTACCACATAAAATGCATATGCCATGAAAGAAAATATGACTAGTCAGTCATATTAAAATTGAGTTAACCACATGAAATCAGAGAATAAAGAAATAAACCCAAATAGAGGATACTTCTATATTAAAAGTGACAGCAAAGCAAAACCAAGACAGAACCAATCCAAAGAGATGGCTCAGTGGATAACAGTGCTTGGTACCAAGCCTGCCAACCTGAGTTCAATCCCAGGAACCCTAGCTGTCCTCTAAACTCCACACAAAAACTATGGAACAAAACACATGTGCATATACATGCTATAAATAAGAGAGAGAGATGTTAAAGGAAGGTGAGCCACCTAATAGTAACATGAGTGAGAGATGCAAGACTGATCCAGTGTAAAAGAGAAACAGAGCCAGGCAGTGGTGGCTCACACCTTTGATCCCAGCACTAGGGAGGTGGAGACAGGAAGTGATGGCTGAGCAGAGAGAGGAATATAAAGGTGGGAGGAGACAGGAGCTTGCCCCCTTTCAGGCTGAGAATTCAGGGGAGTTAAGAAGTGGCTGTGGCTTGTTCTTTTGTCTCTCTCCTCTTTCAGCATTTACCCCTATATTAACTCTGGGTTTTTATTATTAAGACCAATTAGAATTTGTGCTACAGAAAGACATGAGCAAGTATTTCACAATTGAAAAATGATGCTTAAATATACAATATTAACATATATGTAAATACATTTTATCAAATGTATTAATAACAAATACAATAACAAATAATGATATGAAATTTACACCCACCACAAGCCAAATCCTATTAAACTTTTAGACAAAAACACAAAGGAAGGAAAGCATGCTATCTGGAGAGTACAAACTGGTACAAGCACACCAGACATATATTGGGTACTATTTAATTCAGAGCTAAAGATACACATATACACACCTCTATGACCTAGCTATTCATGACTAAGGTTGTGCCCTAGAAAAACTCATTAGAGTGTAAGGAGGCCAGGTGTGGCGGCGGCATGTTTTAATCCTAGCATTTGGGAGGGGTAGCCAGAAGGATCAGAGGTTCAAGACTATCTCCAGCTATACAAAATGAGTTCAAGACCTACCCAGGCTACATAACAACTGTTTAAAAAAAAAAAAAAAAGCTAAGAAAACATGAAAACATTCTTGAAGCAAGTGAAAACAATTTTAATACTTATTTATTAAGAAGGGAACAACAACAGATGGTAATGTAAAGTCATCCAATAGTATGGAAATGGAAGTGAACTACAGTGGTAGCAAGTAAAAACCAATTTACACACTGCAAATCTGTTTTGTTATACACACACACACACATATATTTAGACATTAAGATGCAGTCTATGCAAAGTATAAAAAATTAACAAGTACAATAAATACAGTTCTGGACAAATGTAGGCAGCAAAAATAATATATATACACATACATGCATACATAGATGACATATATGTATATGATATATATTATACACTTACACATATATATCAGGATAAACACCACAGTCAGGGCAATGGTTATTGTTGAGGAGGAATGGAGAAAATGAGAATGGAAAGGACATACACAATTATGTCTATGTTTTAATGATCATTTGCCTATTAAGTATATTATCTTTTGAATTCCTGAAATGGTTCCTAGTTTGAAAACATTTAGTCACCGAAGAGCTCCTATTCAGTCACAGCACTATCTGATTTCCTGAAATGTACAAGTAAAACAAAAACCGAAACAGCGCCGACCATCTGACTTACCCATTCACCAACCACAAGACTAAAATCTTGAGAGTTCATTACTAAGAGGAAAGGGGAGGAAAGAGGAAGGGCTTCAGGCTGCAGCTGGGATCCTAAGATAAGCATCCAGCAAGTCTCCAAGTAAGAGAAATAGGAGAGTGACTCCTACTGCAAGATAAAATACCCCTTTCCTTGAGTGTTTGCTCCTTAGACAGAAAGCTACTTTATAATGATGACATCACAGAAAAGTGAGTTTCTACTACACAACCTAAGTTGTATAAGAACTGATACAGGTCACCCCAGGCCCAGAACTCTCCCTTCAAGGACTGGTGCCCTTTCTCTATTAGTTGTTGCTGGTTCTCAGGCATCAAATATGGATTTCCTGTTTCCCCCCTTTGAGCCCTGGAGACTTAGAACTGGTATGAGGCTTTGTGGGGAAAAAAAAAGTACAAAGTCAGGAAAACACAAAAAGGAGTCAGCCATGACTTTTCAAATCTTAAGAGCTGTAAAACTTGTCAGATTTTCCTGTGTCTACATCTTACATAAAGCCGTGGAACTGTGAGTCAATGAAGAAGATGACAGTTAGAACTAAGACTCAAGAGATAGCTGTGGTGGTTCTTATCTATAAACCCAACAGGAGGAAGCTGAGTCAGGAGGATTGCTAGTTTGAGGCCAGCACGGGTTACAAAGTTATAGGCCAGTATAAGCAAGACTTTATTGTCTCTAAAAAAAGTAATGGGGGTTAGCTCAATAAACAGAATGCTTGCCAGCATGCATGAAGCCTTAAATTCAATCCCCAGGGCCACATAACCCAAGAAGTTATTCATGTCTGCTATCCCAGCAGTAGGGAGGCAGAAGCAGGAGAATCAGAAGTTGAAAGTCAACTGTAGCTATATAATGAGGGGAAGGCTAGACTGGAATACATGAGACCCTAGCTCCAAACAAACACAACCCCCCAAAAACCTTCAAACTTAATCTTGGGTTTGGAGACAGGTGTAGGGCAAGTGCTTTTGAATACTGGTATCTTATTCTAAATTTTCTTCTTAATTTGAGTTTTGATTCTATGTACATCTGTGCAGCATATGCATGCAGCACTCACAGAGGCCAGAAGAGGGCATTGGAACACCATGGAGTTGGAGTTACACAGTTGTAAGACAACATGAGGATGCTATAGGAACAGAACCTGGGTCCTCTAAAAGAGCAGAAAATGCTCCTGATCATTAAGACACCTCTCCAGCCCTATTCTAAATTCTATTTTGTTTTGTTTTGTTGATTTTAAGAGAGACAGGCTTTCTCGGTGTAGTCCTGGCTGTCCTAGAACTCGCTCTGTAGACCAGGCTGGTCTCCAACTCAGAGGTCCTGCTGACTCTGCCCCTCACCCCACAAGTGCTGGTATTAAAGGTGTGGGCCACCACAACCCGGCTAAGTGTTTTTTTGTTTGTTTTGTGATTTTATATATTCTGGATATTAATCTCTTGTTGGATCAATAGCTGGCAGATTTTCTACCATTCTATATCTTTTTTTTTTTTCCCCCCCAACATAGGGTTTCTCTGCATTGTCCTGGCTGTCCTGAAACTCGCTCTGTAGAGCAGGCTGCTGGCCTGGTAATCACTTTCCTTACTATGCAGAAGCATTTTAATTTAATACAACCCCATTTTGAACCAAAAGTTTTAAGGGCAAAGACGAGTTCTACAAATCCACTCTTTGAATGAAGGTGCCTCCACCTTGTAACTTCAATCTGGAAATGGGCAGAGAGTGAAGGAAAGAAACTACTTGTGATCCTCAAATGGGCATCATTAGGTCCACTGCCATCTCCTAACCCAGAAAGCCGATATTCTGCTCTATATGGATCGGTACTCTGACCGCAGGCCTGTTGCACGATCCTTTTACACTGCAATGGGATTTGAACTGATCTACAATGTCGAGGCTCCAATCTCATTGTTCATGCTGCTGTTATCCATTCACTAACCCAAGTTTCTCTGTTCTGTTCTGCTGGCCTGCATTTTGAATTCAGAGCTTGGTGTCAGCAAGGAAAGCACCAGAGCTGTCATGTAGCAGCCTTTGGCTGTGTTCTACCAAGGGATGTATCATCCACAACCTACTCACATCCCTCCCCCCAACAGCTACCAAAAATTCCTCTGGTGAGAAAAGCTATTATAAGAAGGGGTGGCTGCTTTGTGACTCACACTGTTTCATTAAAAAGATTTTTTTTCCCTAAACAAATTTCAGTAAAGAAATCCAAAGGTTTTCCAAAGCCACAGCAAAATAGAACAGCTCATAATAGTATTTTTCATAGGTCTGCCACTTCACTGGAGATTCCTATACCCAAATACAGGAGATGTTTATATTCACTTAGCTTTTTGTGCTACATTTGGGCTTCAGATTGAGAGAACAGGTAGGACTGATTAAACTCGACTAATATAACTGGGCCTGTCAGATATTAAGATGGAAGGCAGCTAGCTTGCAAGCCAGCCCTGACCACAGGTCTTAAGACTTACACTACAGCTCTCCAGGGCATCTGGTTACAATGGTACAGAAGTTTCAGCCTTATTTGACCAGGTTTGAGTCAATCCAATAATCGATGGGTTTACATGGGAATTTGGGGATGGTTGTTACAGTAGTGACTGGTGTTTTAGAAAACCTTCTAGCTAGTATAAGTAGTATTATATCTTTGAGGGTGTAAACAAACAGAATAAACAGTATTTCACAAAACTAATTTGTTAGTGTGGAATCCCAAGGGTTCCTTTACATTCCTGTAGAATTTCCCAGCCTCAGGGGAGTATCAGGATAAAGGAATCCTAACTAGATCTTCTCTAAAGGAAAAGAGTTACTGGAGATGGAAACAAACAAAAATGTCTCCAAAGAGCTCAGAACTGTGGGCAAAATGACCACACAGGCTTGGGGTCGTGGGACTTTCTAGCTCTGTCCCAAATCATCTGAGTAGCTCTGCTTCTCCCACATGCTAAGAAGTCACCTTTGACCTTAGAAGATATACAGTAACACACAATATGGAAGTGAGTAATTTTAGAACAGCTGTTCATGAAGTATGTTTTAATCATATTTTATAGAGGGAAGGGTACTACAAACAAGAAGTTTGGGGCCATTATTATGAATTTAATTCAACAAGATCAAGATGACAAAGCGCACGTGCACACACGCTCACGGCAACATTTCACCAAGTCACCTTTCAGAAATTAAGACATATCTAACAGCCAGTTGTCATAGTTTCTCAATAAAACAAAAATAAAAAAATCATCTCAACATGAACCTTTTAAATTCTTCATTTTGAGCAAAAAGTAATAAAGGTTTATTAGTTATTCTTGGGAATAACAGTCACTGGTGTTGGCTATCATAGAAGGCTTTAGTAAATTACTGAAATCAACATTAAAAATGAGAATAAAAGAAAAAAGTCAAGCGGTGGTGGCACACAACTTTAATCCTCTGCTCGGGAGGCAGAGGCAGGCAGATCTCTGCAAGTTCAAGGCCAGCCTGGTCTACAGAGCTAGTTACAGGACAGTTAGGGTTGTTACACACAGAAACCCTGTCTTGAAAAATCAAACAAACAAAACAAAACAAAATAAAAACCTAACCTGATTCAAAAATAGAGGAGGGGCTGGAGAGACGGCTCAGTGGTTAAGAGCACTGGCTGCTCTTCCAGAGGACCCAGTTTCAATTCCCAGCACCCACATGGCAGCTCACAACCTTCTGTAACTCCAGTTCTGGGAGACTGGAATTCAAGGGTAGCAAGCACAAATGTAGTGCATAGATATGGGGGGGGGGGGGGGGCAAAACACCCACATACATGAAATGAAAAAAAAATTACACAGGCAAATGATATGAACACATATTTCTACAAAGATGCACGAATGGCTAGGAAAAAACTCATCAATCATATGGCAGCAATGTAAACTACAACATCACACTCATTAGGTTAGCTATTATAAAAAAAAAAAAAGTGATTCCATGCCTATAATCCCAGCACTCAGAAGGCAGAGGCAAGCAGATCTCTGAGTTTAAGTCAGCAGGGTCTACACAGTGAATTCCAGACCATCCCCCAGCAATACAGCCAAGACCTGAGAGAAAGGGGACAATGGTTCCAAATCAGAGGGGCTGGGGACATAGCTCAACTTGGTAGTGTTTGCCTTCAATGTATGACGCCAAGTTCAATCACCAGCACCAAACAAACTGAGCAGGTAATCCTGGCACTCGAGCTGGAGGCAGGGGGTCAGATATCCACATTTATCCTCAGCTACACAGTGAGTCTGCCAGTTTGAACTACATGAGGCACTATCTCAAAAAAATAGAAAATACAACCCAGCAATTTTACTCCTGGATATATATGAAAACATTGGGGATATGGCTCAGTGGTTATAGAGCCTAGAAACATCCCCATCACTGGAGCGGCGGTGGTGCAAAATTAGGGTCTAAATTTGTACATTCACAACAGTATTAGCCACAATAACATGGAAGCAATCCATGTGTCAGTGACAAATGCACAGAGAAGCAAAATGTGGTATACATTCTGGATTATACACTTTGTAACACACATTGTGTGGTGATGCTCAACCCTGAAACGGAAGGAAATTCTGACAGGAGATACAACATGGCTGAAGGTAACGGGCATTAGCTAAGTAAAACAAAAGTCACGAGACAAACACTTTACAATCCTTTACTGCACCACTCAGCTAGACACTTAAAAATGGTGAAGATGAGCCGGGCGGTGGTGGCACACAACTTTAATCTCAGCACCGGGAGACAGAGGCAGGAGGCTCTCTGTGAGTTCGAGGCCAGCCTGGTCTACAGAGTGAATTCGAGGACAGCCAGGGCTACACAGAAAAACCCTGTCTTGAAAAAATGTATTTTACCTCAGTATAAAGCAATGGGGGGGTGGGGGGCACTGGAGTATCGATACCATGGAGCTCAGAAACCTACACTTACCAGACCAAGGGGACCTTTCCTTAACAAAGACAGACATAGAAAAGTGGTAAACCATGCTTCTAGTGTTCAATAACCAGAAAACAAAGGCATAACAAAGATACTGAAGTCCAAGGATAAAATGACAATTCTGAAAAATAGCCCTTCTTTAGACGTTCTCTTTGAGAAGACAGAGAGCCCTGATACTAGGTCACCTGAGACATTTCTTAGTCTGCTAGAAACACAAAGATCACCTGCCTAGCCCAGAAATAGGGTTTAGTAAAAAGTGGTCACTGAAGAGTTCAGAAGAAACACCTGTGCAGCAACCTCACCCACACCTGAGTCTGTTTACACACCAGAGCTGATATAGAAGATAAAACCTAAAGCCTGAGGAGAACAGACTCTTAAAAAGGAAGAAAGGCTTTAATCCCAGTGCTTGGGAGGTAGAGACAGGCGGATCTCTGTGAGTTTGAGGTCAGCCTGGTCTACAGAGTGAGTTCCAGGACAGCCTAGGGCTGTTACACAGAGAAACCCTGTCTGGGGGCGAGGGGGGAGAGGAAGAAAGCAAAGATTCTTGAAAAGAATGCTAATCTTTAAGATGTTCCCGGCACCTACAAAAGTTCCTAGTATACGGCAGGTACTCAATAATTATCAGTTGACTAAATGTCTCAGTGCAACCAGTTCCTCCTGCTTTGAGACAGTGAGGGGAATGTGGAAACTGGGGAATGTGTCCACTTTAGTGTCATGATTTGTCCTAGCTCTTGACCTCTGCAGCTCCGGGCTGGGCCTGTATGTGAGAGGCCACACTCAGCAGGCCCTTCAGTGGTACCGACAGCCCAAGGCGACTGGGCCTTACAGGAAAAGGAGGGGGAGGCATGCCCAGGAGGACCCTGCTAATTACTGTCTGTTCTCAAGACCAGGCAGACTGGCTTAGGCCTTTATGTAGGAGACAAATGCTTAGCTCCATGTGGGGAAAAAAATTATGAAGAATGCTCTTGCTGGTGAAAAATACTTGTATGGATCCTGTGTAGAAAATATCTAAAACAATGCTAATGAACACACCCAAAAAAGCACCAAGTTCTTTCTGTTTCAGAAGGGAAAATGAAATCCATGACAGAGCTGAGTAGATGCTACACTAACTACACTCTCAGAATCTGTTACAAATTCTCCTCAGCTCTACTGAACTCTGGGATTGGGGTCCAGACATCTGCATTGTCCTGAGGCTCCACAGAGAACAGTCAAATTTAGGAATACTCTGGAGTCACTCAGTTATCAGGAGAGCTCCTGTTTGTATCTGTTTAATTCTTGTTTTGTTTTGCGCCTTTCCTGGATCTATCTCTGTAGACCAGGCTAGCCTTGAACTCACAGAGATCCGCCTGCCTCTGCCTCCCGAGTGCTGGGATTAAAGGTGTGCGCCACCACCGTCTGGTTTAATTCTTGCTATATGTCCGAGAGTACACTATAAATTCTTATCATGCCTCACCTCACCTTGAGTCACATGATATTGTGACTTTACCCTTTCGCTTGCCTTCCAAGCCAGGGAGATCTCAAGGTAAACTGCCATCAGTCCAGAAACTGTCCCCGCTGCTGATTTAAGATGAAATTTGGTTTCTTATCAACTTTTTGATCATTGGTCTTTACTCCTTATCCAAACAGCACACCAGAGACAGTAACCCAACTCTGGATGCAAAGATAAACTTGGGCCGGGCGGTGGTGGCGCACGCCTTTAATCCCAGCACTCGGGAGGCAGAGCCAGGAGGATCTCTGTGAGTTCGAGGCCAGCCTGGTCTCCAAAGCGAGTTCCAGGAAAGGCGCAAAGCTACACAGAGAAACCCTGTCTCGAAAAACCAAAAAGAAAAAAAAAAAAAAAGATAAACTTGGTTCTCTCCTCCCACCCCACCTTGGTTTCTCTGTGTAGCCCTGGCTGTCATGAAACTCACTCTGTAGACCACAGCTGGTTCTTATGAGAACTTAAGAAGTACAAACTGGCCGGGTGGTGGTGGCGCATGCCTTTAATCCCAGCACTCGGGAGGCAGAGGCAGGCGGATCTCTGTGAGTTCAAGGCTAGCCTGGTCTACAGAGATAGATCCAGGAAAGGCGCAAAGCTACACAGAGAAACCCTGTCTCGGAAAAAAAAAAAAAAAGAAGTACAAACTCCAGGTCTCTGATAAGCCTCTTCTAGCACTCAAGCCTATAATGTTAAGATGCTAAGAACCAGCCAGACAGTGGTGGTGCACATCTTTAGTCGAAGCACTTGGGAGGCAGAGGCTGATGGATCTCTAAGTTCAAGGCCAGTCTGGTCTACAGAGTGAGATCCAAGACAACCAGGAATACACAAAAAACCCTGTTTTGAAAAACCAAAAGTGGGGGAAGGGACTGCTAAGACCCAACCATTTGATTTCGACTGGGCCACAGCAAACTTTAGGGGGGAAATGTATAAAAATATATAATAACCTATCATTCTAGAGACTAAAGTTAGCATTCAGGTTTGGGGCTAACTTCAAGATTCAATGAGTACCACAACTTCAGAGACCTACTGTGGTTAACCTAACTTAAGGCTTAAGAAGAGCAGGACCAATATCCATCTAAGTCAACACTGGTTCCCTATGAGGTCTTTCCTGCCAAATTAAAGTGTCACAAGTTTTTACTTTATTTGTGTGCATGTATGTGTGTACATGTGTATATGGACATTTGGAGGTCAGAGGACAATTTAGGAGAGTTGGTTCTCTCCTTCTACCTTGTGCGTCCTGGGGATTGAACTCAGGTCATCAGCTTGGTGGCAAGGTGCCCTTATCTGCTAAGCCACCTTACTGGCTATAACTGGGTATTCTAAAACTTGAGTTCAGTGCCCACTGAGCTCAGATGGAATATCATCACATTTGTAGAATACACAGCATGTTCCTTCTCAAGAATGGAGCTAGCACTCTTTCTCTGGTTAAGGATGCCCTGGCTCACAGTATTCCTTGTAACATAGTTGGCGATGAGTCTGTTTAATATAAAAATATACACATCCATAAAGCAACCATGTTAAGAATGCAATGCCTTTCAGATCTCGTGAGGAATAGTTAACTAAGACTCTTAGGAAAGTATCTTTCCTGAAGGAAGCGTGGAAAATAAGCCCCTCATGGTAATAAAAAGCCAAAAATCCTGCATTAAAAACAAAGTCTTCATTAAGGTTAGCATGTTCTTACAAAGCTGGGCAGGGGATGGATCTAGCTCTTTAGGGACCACAGAATGCTTTTGCTTCTTCAGAAAGCTCACAAAGGCCCATTACCTCCAGCATACCTACAGTGAGACACAAAGGTTTTCTGATCCACTCAAAGAGTTGGCAACTGTCCCTCATTATTTAAAAATAGGATAAAAATTAAACCTTTTGAAAATCCTAGTGTGACAGCAAAATAGAACTTAGAAGATACCCTGATAGCATATTCAGACACTTAGCAAAGTCATTCCATCTCAGCCTCAGAACAAATTCAGATTTTTTGAATATACACATACATTACTAAGAAGCCAGACCAAACCCCTCAATAGCCAGCCATTTTCCAGCAGAACTCAGAAAATATCAACATCTCCTAACATGGTGGATATTTCATGTTTTCTCTTCATATTTGGAAACCCCTATTCCAAGGTTAACAGAACTACTACAAAAAAGAAAGACCTCCAGAGTAGCATCAGAAAACCAAAAGCTATAGTATCACCTCAGAACAAAACCAGCAGCTGAACAGTGAAAGGAAAGGGCTGTAACTGCTTCTCCAAGGTGGTTTTCCTCAGTAGTATTTATGGGAGAACTGGATGTAGGTCAGACTCCAGACAGCACCAGCCTCCATCTGGGGCCTATGTTCCCATACATGTAGACCTCTCCACCCATCAAGTTCTAAGGAGACAGAGCAGGCACAGAACACCACCACTGTCTCTAAGACACCACCACGTTCCATCTGGATTTCCTTTGGCTTTTGTTTTTGTGTATACTGTCACACAAGACCCTCAACAATGACTCTGCTGGAGGACAGATATCTACAGATGAACATATAATAAACCAGGGACTACATGACTTGTCTGCTCAAGGTTCTAAGTCAGGCACTATCATAAGCCTAGCCTTCCTACTTACTGGTGAGTAAGTTTCCAGGGTACTACTTCCTTAAGTTACAGATGAGAGAGGCCAGAGTGATGTCTTAGAGCACAGCAGGACATAAGCAACATATGTTTATAACTGAAACAATTCAGGTGAAGGCAAAAGGATTAAGAGTTCAAAGCCAACCTGTATTATATAAGTTTGAGGCCGGTCAGGGTCATATATTAAGACCTTGTCTCAAAACAAACAAATAATAATTAACCAAACAAAGTACTAAATAAAAAGAGCCAGGGTTCTGGTGCTATCAGACTAGCATTCCAGTCCTACCTCTGCTACCTACTAGCTAGCTGTCTGGGTTCCTCACCTCGCCTGCAAACTGGGAGTAGAGTTACAGTGATGAAGGAGATGATGGACATAAACCATTCACATTTTCATTCAGCAAATACCTGTGCCAGGCACAGTGTAAGACTTACAGCAGTGATCAAAGATCATTCTGGTCTCACAGAGCTGAGAACTTAATCAAACTACAAGAAAAAATAAGTAAGCCGATAAATGCTTATAAAACATGCTAAAAAAAAAAACTGTTAAGATTAGCACAAATGATTGAAAACAATCACAGGTAGGGCCAGATGTTAAGAGTGGCCTCTGAGGAGAAATTTCTGTTGAGCCCTAAGGGGTCCATAGGAGCTATCTATGTGAAGAATGGAAGAACAAACATTTCTGTCATAAAGAACTCAAGATGTTCAAGGGTCACAGCATGAGGAAGGCACAGGAGCACGGAAGACAAATGTGATTGCAGTATATCCTCTCATAGGGTTTTGGAGAACAACCATTACAAGCTGCCACCACTGAGGATTACCACATCTATTTTTAAAATAACAAAGATCAGCCTAGAGAAAGGTGCTGTGTCTTGTCCAAGGTCAAAGCTACTCAGAAGAGGACCTAAGAATGGAACCCCTCAGTAGTCTACTTCCAGACACAGCATAAGCCCACAGCCTTGACTTGTTTCACTAATGACGGCTTTCTGCGCTCTGAGGAGTCCCCAAAGCACCTTGAAAACACTGTATCAGTTTCCAGGCATCTGGTCAATCAAGCTCAAAAACCCTACCGCTGGGATCTTACCATTCAAGAGCAAAAGATGCTCAGACCTAACTCAAAGACTCCAAAGTAGAAAGGGCTTCTCTTCTTGCAGCCATGAACAAGAGAGAAAAGGATGCCCCAGAAAATTCCATGGCCTGTTCCAGGAGACAGAACCACTGATGCAAATGAGCCCTCACCTCAAGAGAACAGCACAGGAAAAGCTAATTACTTTATTTGTACAAAAGAGCCAATCCCTTTAAACAGTGGTTCTCGGTCAGGCTGGTACACCCACCCCAGCAAAAGGCATCTGGGAATTTGTGGAGGCAGTTTGAGGTGAGCTGCAGGATGCCCTGAGGGGGGCATTCAATAGGCTCAAAGTCTTGCAAAAGGACAGAATGGTCCCATATACTAAAATAAATAAAAATAAGTAAATAAATAAATGTATTACCTATAATGTTAACACACACTTTAGAGACACTGAAAAGTTTAGTATCTCCAGCTTTTCTTGTATTCCTATTGTTCAGTGGTGCTCCCTACTCTCAGGCCTGAATGGGGGTGTGATGGTGGGGAAGAAATCTAAGACTTCACAGCTGAAGAGTGTGAAAATTTGGAATTCAGTTGTAAGTGCCTAACTTTGTCAGGGAATCTGGCAGTGGAACAAGGATAAAGAAATTTCTAGTAAGAGACAGACTTAAGAAATCTTGTCCAGCCGGGCGGTGGTGGCGCATGCCTTTAATCCCAGCACTCGGGAGGCAGAGCCAGGCGGATCTCTGTGAGTTCAAGGCCAGCCTGGGCTACCAAGTGAGTTCCAGGAAAGGCGCAAAGCTACACAGAGAAACCCTGTCTCGAAAAAACAAAAACAAAAACAAAAAAAAAGAAATCTTGTCCAAAAGGTAAGATTTTCTCACTCCTCCATACAAGACTTTATAAAATTAGTTGTTTGCCACACTCAAAAATCACTCTGTGATTTTAGAGAACCTATTTACACTAATTTTCAGTTTTAAAAGCGTATCAATGACAGTTTATTTACAAATGTAATCACAATCGTCTCACAAATACAGTTGGACTCCTTCTGGACTCAAACTAAATAGGAAGATTATTAATTCCAAGATGCCTAACGCAAAACCAAATGCCTAAAGGGTACCGAAGGCAGATATGCCTTGTATTTGATTTCCAACAGTTTAATTACAGTCAGAGAGACTCTAAACTAGCCACTATACCCCTACCAAAGTTATATCAAAAATTTAAGACTATGGACTTGACCAAAAGGAAGAAAAAAGAAGAGAACCCCCTAAAACCTACTGTTTTGAAATAGCTACAAGAGTAATCCCACAGGTAAATCTTTCATAATGTACCCTAAGGAGAGGAGAATGCTTTCTCCTACACAGTACCTGAAATTTCCCAACTCACCCAAAGGAGTCTGAATATGTTACCACTTCACTTGAACTGCTAATTAGCAAACAGCAGTCTCACACCCCTTTGACCAGGTTTCCAGAACCCTGCCTTGCCCTCTCAGGACAGCCAAGCAGACAGACCTGTTTTCCTCTAGAAGCGACTGCCAGGCCTTTTCTGCCCTACCAGCCAGAGCCTGGGAAATCCCCCTCCAGCCTTTTCCTGGCTTGTCACCAGAGGAGCACAGAATGAATTCATCCAGATTCTTTCAATCTTCCTCCTCCCCAGTCATGTGCCAACTGCAGGACAGTAATACTCCACCTTGCTGGTGCTTTGTTTAAAAAAAAAAAAAAGATGCAGATTCACGAGAAGATCAGGCACTTATCATGGAGCAGGAGAAAAAAGATGGAGGGATGTGAGAGTCACTGAGCCAAGTCTACTGAATGCAGCATGGGAGACCAGAACCCTGGTCCTGCAAATCCAAGGAGGGAAGGCTTTCCATATAGCAGACCACACCTGTCTAAGCCAGCCTCCTGCTCCCTTTTAAACAATTTATACAGCTACCCAGCTGGCAGGGAAAACTAGCCACCTCCCTTTCCTAGCAAGGGTAAGAACCCTAATCTAAGAACCACTTGCCCCTTAGTTTTATTTCTTTTCTCACTCTTTGTTTAGGAGACATTACCTCCCTAACCAGACAGGAAGACACCATGCTGCTGTGGCAGAAAAGAAGAGTCCAAACTGTAAGCCAGACAAGAAGACCTCTTCTCTGAGGACCACGATGCTAATAAATGGGACTTCAATGGGCAGGTTTCACTCTGCCATCCACAAGTGAACACATGCCTGTAGTCCTAAAACGCCCGGCCCCGCAGCCTGGTAGACAGCTTTTTCCCTAGGCAGTCGTTAAACCACTTGATCTTATTCATCCTCTGGCACAGGAGGAACCAAGGGAAAGGCAGGAGTTAGCTTCATACCCATAGCTTAACACACGAAGAGGTTTGGGGCGCCCCGGCGCGCCCTCCCTTACTCGCCACCCTTTAAGGCCTCTGTCACCCGCGGACTCACCACTGTGCGAGCTGAACCACCTGGGTGCGATGTGCAGAGGTAGAGCATCCGCCAGCGAGGCTCGGGAGCCCAGGTACAGCATCCCGTCTCTATGGTGACCGCCGCCTGTCTCCTGGTAACCATTGCCGTGAGCATAGGTGGAGTCCGACGTGGACCCTCCGCCGCCCGGCGCCCTCTCCGAGTCGCCGGTCCCGCGGGAAGCGGGGGTGTAGAGGCCAAAGGGCACCCCTCCGGCCGTGCTGGGGTCCATGCCCATGCCCGCCACCGAGCTGACCGAGCGGCTGCGCAGCCCCATAGCTCCGCCGCCCGTCCGGTAGTGCCCAAAGTGGGGCGCTCCTCCCGGCGGGGGCACGGCGCTGTCATCGGTAGAGACCCCCGGGAAGGGGCCCCGAGAGCGGGCCGCCGTGCTCTGCTTGCCCCCCATGTTCGCCCGGGCCCCGGTGGGGCGGGAACCTGGAGGCCTAAACCCTCCCCCACTACTCAGGAGCGGGTGGAGGGCTGGGCGAACATAAAGGTGGGGGGGGGAGGTTTACAAAAGAGCCTCGAGGGGAGAAAATGAAAAAAAAAAAAAAAAGAGAGAGAGAGGAAAAAAAAAAAACCCTCAGAAAATCCGCGGGGCGGAAAAAGCGAGCGAGCGGGGACCCCAAACTAAGAATTTCAAACAGTCCAAGACGAATGCATGTTCTCCTTAAGGTCCGAAGACGCGCGGTCCGGAGCGGGCGCCGCGCGCCACAGGCCGCCCCCGGGCTCGAGAGCCTGAGGAGCCGCAGCGAAGGGAGGGAGGCGCCGGAGGAGGCCGCCCGCCCGCCCGCCCGCCCGCAGCAGGAAGCGGCGGAGGCTCGGGGCGCCGCGCGCGTCCCCGGTCTCAGGACTCGACGACCGGGGCCGACGGCCGGGACTCCTCCAGGCCTCGGGAGGGCTCGCGGCGGTGGGGCAGCCAGGCGGAGCTCTGGAAGCCGCGGTCGCGTGGCGTCGCGCTCCGGCTCCAGCCGCCGCCGGCTCCTCCAGCCAGCCGCACCGCCCCGCTCGGTCCCGGGCTGCGCTCGCCGGCGCTCCTCGCCGCCGTGGAGACAATGGAGGGCGGCAGAGCGCACGCGCGGCCCGCGCCCCCCCCCTCCCCCCCCGCCGGGTTAACCCTTTCGCGGCCCCTGCGGCGCGGCGGACCGCTGCAGCCCTGGAGGTCCCCACCCACCCGCCGCCTGCGCCCCTGGCGGTCCGGGGACAGGAGAGCTCCAGCCGCGGGGCGTCTGCGACGGAGGCGAGACTTCTTCCGGAACCAAGCACGGCTAGAGTCGCCGCGAAAGTCGAATCCCTGTGTGCAAGAAGAATCCTTGCGTGGGGGAGGGGCGGCGACGGTTCTAGTGGGTGGGAAGGAAACTAGAAAGAAAGGAAACCAACTAATACGCCTACCTGTGTTGGAGGGTCATTGGGCGAGCTCCCCTCCCGCCACAAACCTGCCCTCACAGCACCCTCTGGCGGATGTGCTGTCCGTTCGCTTGGAGGTTCCCATCCCAGGACCCCAACCAACATTAGGAAGTTTAGCATTTTAGGGGGAGTTAGCTTGGACCCAAACATTTGGGGTTAGCTCTTAGGAGATACAACAGTGCCCTGGGGGCACATAGGAATCGGGGTTTTGCTGACAGATGAGAACCAACTATTTGAATCTAAGGAAACGAGTCGATTTCTTAGGCAAGAATGTAATCCTCAAAAATCAATAGGTGGATAAAAGCATGGAAATAGAACGATGCAGCTAAGAAGTGGTTTTAGAAACTCCTTGTCCAAGGCCGACTCCTGATTTTGTTTACCATGTATTTTGACATAGAGCCACAAGGCAAGGACACAGTCAGTACTCAATAAATATTTGTTGACCAGATTGCATTTTGTAACAGAGAATCACCTTTCCAGTTCAGTCCCAGTCTTTCTTATCTATTCACGTTCGCTTATTCATTGAACAAATAATTTTTCAAGTGCTCAGCGCTGGATGTGAGCATCACCCAGTCCCTAGCCTGACTTCCTCTGTCACTTTGTCAAGTGTGCCAGGTGCTTCCAAAAATGGGTATGGAGAGTGGAGAGAGATAAAAAAGGCTGATAGACTTGCCTCTTCAGTGTGGCTAGCCTGGAAGGCCACAAGAAGATGGCTATTTGCAAGCATAGAGTATCTGGGGGTGAGCAAAAAGCCCTGAACAAAAAAGCTCAGAGTTTTGTAAGAAAAACTAATACAAGAAATATCGGGGCTGTGGCACCATGCTTTTAATCCCAGGCAGAGGCAAGGGGAGGTCTCTGAGTTCGAGGCCAACCTGGTCTATGAAACAAGTTCCAAGAGAGCCAGGGCTACACGGAGAAACCCTGTTTTGAAAAACCAAATATAGAGTGTGTGTGTGTGTGTGTATGTGTGTGTGTGTGTGTGTGTGTGTGTGTGTGTGTGTGTGTGTGTGTGTGGAGAGATGGCTCAGGGGTTAAGAGCACTTGTTGCTCTTGCAGAGGCCCCAGGTTCATTCTCAGCACATATGTGGTGATTCACAACCATCCATAACCCCAGATCCAGGGTACCCAACGAGCATGTACATGATGCACTATATACATGCAGGCAAGGCATTCATACACAAAAAATTAAGTAAATCTAAGATTTTATAAATATATATATATCAAACACATTGAGATAATATCTATGATATTATCTGTGATATTATCTGTGTCTAAATCAGGAATATATGCACTTCTAAAACCAAAAAGAATGATCTGAAGAAATAGAAAAAGAACCTCACAGAGGCTGGAGAAGTGGCTGAATAGGAAGTATACTGCTCTTGCAGAGGACCTGAGCTTGGTTTCTAACTCTAATTCCAAGGAATCTGATGACATATTTTTGGTTTCCACTGGCATCCACACATAAGTAGCACTCACTCATGTAAACACATACACATAAATAAAAATCACAAATTATAAAAAAGGGGACATTCATCCATTTTCTTCTCAGAAGAAAGACTATGGTATCAGAAAAGGGGTAGTTCAGTACTGTACATGGAAAAAAACCTAGATTCTTGATGCATCTATTTTTGAAGTTAAATATATTAACCATCTTAACAAAGTAGCTTTTGATCTTATTTATTTACTACACATATATATGTATGTGTGTGTATGTGTGTACATATATAGTTATCCCCCCCAACTTAAGTGCTGGAGATTGAAGCTGGGACTCCATGTATGTTGGATATGTACTCTGTCAGTGAGCTATACCCAATCCCCCAATAAAATATTTAGTATCTGAGAAGTTCCAGGTACTCTCCTAGATTCTAGGATATAGGATGAACAGGACGGAGTCCCCTTCTCATAAACTTCAGAACAGCCATTTTGCACCTACGTGAATGACAATCCTCAGAGAAAAATGGTAACAGCTATTGAAAAGTGGAGACCCTCATATCTTCCTGCTGGAAACATTAAATGGTTGATTGCTTTGGAAAATAGCCTGGCAGATCCTCAAAAAGATTAGAGGTGAGTATGGTGGGCACACATTTTTAATCCAGAGATTAAATCTGGGAGACAGAGGTGGGAGACTGTGAGTTTAAGGCCAGCCAGGGCTACACAATAAGACACTGTCTCAAAAAATACAAATAAAAAGCTACAATATGACTAAGCCATTCCATTTATATATATATATATATATATATATATATATATATATATATATTTCTTTTTTATTTTTATTTTTTGGTTTTCAAGACAGAGATTGTCGGGTAGGTCTGACTGTCCCAAAACTAGTTCTGTAGACCAGGCTGGCCTCTCGAACTCAAAGCTTCATCTGCCTCTGCTTCCTGAGTGCTGGGATCAAAGGTATGCACCACTACACCTGGCTTTTAGGTCTATTATTAAGGAAATGAAACATACACCCACAAAAGAACTTATACAGGAACATGTATAGCCTCATTACTTGGTGTGTGTGTGTGTGTGTGTGTGTGTGTGTGTGTGTGTGTGTGTGTGTGTGTGCCTGTTTGAGTGTGGGGATACACAAGCATGTGGAGATCAGAGGTAGATATAGGGTGTCTGCCACAATCATTTCTCCACCTTGTTTTTTGAAATAGGCTCTTTACCAACCCTAAAGCTCACTGATTGGCTAGACTCCTTAGCCATCAAGCCCAAGGGGTCCGCCTGTTTCCACCTCCCCAGCACTGAGATTACAGATGCACACAGTTAGTTGTGCCTGGATTTGTAGGTGGGTGCTAGGGATCCTACTAGGTATGCAAGTGCTTTTTTTTTTTTTACTAACTAAGCTATCTTTCCAGACCTAGCTTTATTTTGTTTTATATTTTGGAGACCAAGTATTACATAGCCCAAGTTAGCTCTTTATTCCCTGTGTAGACAAGAATGATCTTGAATTTCTGATGCTCATGCCTCTACCTTCCAAGTACTAGGATTACAGACTTGTACCACCACACCAGGCTGCAACATTATTTGAAATAACTAAAAACTGGAAACAACTCAAATATTCATCAACAGATTAAAGCAATAATGGTTTCCACACAGTGAACTAATAGTCATAAAAAGGAATAAAGTGCCGATAGAGGCTATATGAATGACACTTGAAAACACAATAGTAGAGAGAAGTCATTCATTTAATAACTGCATTATTGTATAGTTGTATGATTCTACTTACATGAAATATCCATAGTAGACTAATCCATTGAAATAGATTAGGGTCACTAGGACCTGAAAGGAAGGATGAAGAGTGACTGTTAATCAGTTTCTTTTTGAAGTGATGAAAATGTTCTGGAATTAGAGTTGCATATCCTTGTGAATATACTAAAAACATCCATTGAATCACATATTTGTGAAGAGCAGTTTTATGTTACATAAAGTTTGCTATAATACTATATATCTGGACTGGGAATCTAGGTCAATGGTAGAGTGCTTGCCTAGTGTCTTAGTTAAGGTTTCCATTGCTGTGAAGAGACACCATGACCACAGCAACTCTTTTTTTTTTTTTTTTTTTTTTTTTTTTAAGGTTTTTATTTTGTTTGGTTTTTTTAGATTTATTTATTATGTATACAATGTTCTGTCTGCAGGCCAGAAGAGGGCACCAGATCTCATTACAGATGGTTGTGAGCCACCATGTGGTTGCTGGGAATTGAACTCAGGACCTCAGGAAGAGCAGCCAATGCTCTTAACCACTGAGCCATCTCTCCAGCAACCACAGCAACTCTTATAACAGAAAACATGTAATTGGGGCTGGCTTACAGTTTCAGTTCATCGTTATGGTGGAAAGCATGGCAGCATGCAGGTAGACATGGTGCTGGAGAAGGAGCTGAGAGTTTTACATCTTGATCTGCAGGTAGCTGGAAAAGTACTATGTGCCACTGAGCCTGGGCTTAAGCAGCTGAGACCTCAAAGCCCTCCTCCACACTGACACACTTCCTCCAACAAGGCCACACCTCCTAAGAGTGCCACTCCCTAGGGGCCAAGCATTCAAACACATGCATCTATGGGGGCTGCTCTTATTAAACCACCACACCTACCATGCATAAGCAAGGCTTTGGGTTCAATCCCAAGCACTCCTGAAGGGGATCCCAGAAGAAAGATGAAACAAGGGTGACTTTGATTTTTTTTTTTAAAGATTTATTTATTTATTATGTATACAGTATTCTGTCTGCATGTATGCCTGCAGGCCAGAAGAGGGCACCAGATCTCATTACAGATGGTTGTGAGCCACCATGTGGTTGCTGGGAATTGAACTCAGGACCTCTGGAAGAGCAGTTGGTGCTCTTAACTGCTGAGCCATCTCTCCAGCCCTGACTTTGATCTTCTGATCTTCCTGCCTGTACTTCCCAAGTGCTGGGATTACAAGTTTATCATTGATGATGTAATATAGATCAATCTAGAACAGTACTTGGCATGCACTGTCAGAAATATTTGCTATATGAATGATTATGTGTCATGAGAGAGAAAGCATTGCATTGATTAAAAGACAGACAGGTGAGCAGAAGAAGGGCAAAGAGTCTCAGTGGAGACATGAGAGATAAATTAGGAGGCTGAGGATGTAGCTCAGTTGATAGAGTACTTACTTAGCATGCATAGAGGCCTAGGTTCAATCCCTAGTATTGCATAATCTGGGCATGGTGGTGTATACCTATAAACTCAGCACACGAGAAGTAGAAGATCAAGAGGTCAATGTCATCCTCAGCTTTTAAGTAAATTTTCCATGTATTTTTCTCCAACCATGCCTTGAGGGAGGGGCTATCCCAAAGCTTGAAGGAACTGAGAAATTTGAACTTGTCCCCTTTTAAATTAAGACAAGTCCCCTCTTCCCCAACTAAAGATCTATGTGTTTCAGCAATACGTGAAGATATTTATGTATGTCTACATATATAAATTGGAGAGATACGTGAAGCAACATAGTGGTCCCCTTGGGAGAGAGACAGTGGCGGCCAGGGTATTCTGGGTGACAGAACAGAGAAAAACATTGTCCACATAATACATGTTTTAGTATTTTTTGTCTCTCTGCCATGTAGATTTTTTATTTAAACCTTTTTTAGATTTATGTGTGTAAATGTTTTGCCTGTGTGTACATATGTGCACCCCATGCATGCAGTGCCCACAGAGGTCAGAAGAGGGAGTCAGATCTGAAACTGGTTGGGAACCACCACCGTGCAAGGTGCTGGGAACTGAACTCGGGTCCTCTGATAGAGCAACGAGTGCTCTTAACCACTGAGCCATCTCTCCAGCACCTTATTTTTATTTGTAAAGCAGAATCTCACTGTGTAGTCCCCCAGCTAGATTTGAATTCTTGATCTTCCTACCTGTGCCTTCTGAGTGCCAAGGCTATAGGTGTTTACTGCCACACTCACTGTGCCATGTAAATGTAGATGGATAGACAGATGGATACATGCTGCATGTACACTAAAAGGTCCCAAAGCCAGTAGGAATAGAGCTGAGCTAGCTTCTGTGCTTTAAAGCGAATATGCTAATCATGAAATCTCCAGATGACAGTTCTGTTTGCTCTGTATGCTTTTAAACAAAATGACAAAGATTAGGATTGCTTCAAGCCATATTTCTTCTTGCAAATGAGCCATTTGGCCTGTAGTTTTATATTATATCTTACTGTTTATTAAAAGGCTGCTGCTCATAGGCTTGCCACCCAAACAGCTGAGCAAAGCCCTCTCTTTCTAGAACATACTAATGATATGCTTTGGTGCCCTTCTCAGAGACTGCCCTTGTCACCAGCCTGTACACGTACCCAAATGACAATTTTCTCTTGAAAGTGACATCACAATACGGAGCTGGGGTTCAGAAGCTTGAGTCCTCCTTTTACCTGGTAGTAGCCCATAACACTGCAGCAAGCAGGCATGCACCCAGTCCTAAAGTCTTAGAGGAGTTTCATGTTGTCATTTGTTGCAGCAAGAGTCCAGTGTGAGGGACTGGGGAGATGGATCAGTAGGTAAAGCATTTGCCATGCCAGCATGAGGAAAATTCGAAAGAAGAGTTTGGATTCTCAGTACCCATGTAAATGCCAGATGGGCATGCAACCTCCCTGTAATCCAAGCACATGGGAAGTAGAGACAGGGGATCCCCAGAGCAAGTTGGCTAACTAGATTAGCCAAAGTAGCAAGCTCTGGGTCCAAATGAGAGACCCTGCTTCAATACATAAGGTGGAGAGTAATGGAAAAAGACACCTGGTATAACCTCTCCTCTGGCCTCTAGTGAATATGTGCACATGCATTCCCATACATGTGTGCACATGCATTCCCATACATGTGTGCTCGAATGCACTGAACATGTAGACACATACATACACATCTATACCTACACAGAGTTCAGTGTGAGCCAGACTGGTGACACATGACTGTAATCCTAGCTACTTGAGAGGCTGAAATAAGGGAACTGGGAATTTAAGACCCATCTAGATTGTAGAATGAGTTCAAGACTAGCAGGGTAACTTAGCAAGAATCTGCCTAAAAAAAAGTAGGAAGGTTTGAGGCTATAGCTCAGTGGTCAGGCGCTTGTGTAGCCCAGGACCCTGGGCTGGATTCCTAGCACCACAGAGGGAAAAGGTTAATGGGTCTGGGAAAGGCAGCAAATTCTTTCCTATGTGTTCAGATGCTATGAGTGGAACAAGGATCCTCATGGGGACAAGAGACAAGTGGAGCCTCAGAACCTACCAATATTCTGTGACCCCCCCCCAAAATAACAGGAAAGTCCCTGTTTGAATTGGACCTCTATCTAGAAAAAAAAAAAGAAAAGATTTTTATTTTATTTATGTTTATACCATGTGTGTGGTGGTGCCTGGGTAGGCTAGAAGAGGGTGTCAGAACCCCTGGAGCTGCAGTTATAGGCAGTTGTGAGCTGCCCAGCATGGGTGGTGGGAACTAAACCTGTGTCCTCTTGGAAGAGCAGTAAGTGCTCTTAACCACTAGCTGTTGCTACAGGTCCTTGACTTCTACCTTCCATTTTTCTGTTTTATCTTTATGTTCTTACTGCTTATGGGTGAGCCGCTTCATGGCACTCTTTAGTGCAGCAAGGTTAATGAATATTGATTGACCCGCCTTCTATAACAGTCAGGAGAAAGCTGATAAAATAGGTATTGCAAAAGCCCACTGCAAATGTGGAAACGCGGGCAGCTATGCTGCGCAGCCTGTTCCAAACGTCTTAGGAAGTATACAAGAAGCCTGGGGCTTGCACAGTTCATACAATAAGGGAGATGGATTGTCAGGGCCAGCTCCTGGTTGGCAATGGGAAACTTCTCCCTGTTGCTATGAGTCAGAGGATGGAAGGGCTTCCCACCGCTTTGAGGGAGCCCCAGCATCTCTACTAGGAGAGACACAAGTCTTCCACTGAGAAACATTCTCTTGACCCCTCTCGGAGCCCTGTGTTTTTACTGTTTTGCTCGAAAAGAAAAAACTTGAGCAGAGAAGCAAGCAACCAAATATGCAAAGCCAGAAGGCTAAGCATGTGAGCACATCCTCAAATATTTGCTGATTGGAGAAGAGAGGGAAATTACTAGTGGGTCTCAGAGCAAGGGTCCAAGGTTTCCAGGTGTAAAAGGAATCGGCAGTAGCGGTGGGGAGCAGTGAGCTACCTCTACATCCTGCAGAAGAGGAAACAGGAGGCTAGAAAGAGAAGGGGTTGTCTTATATAATGCTGGTGGGAATGTAAACTAGTCCAGCCAGTATGGAAATCAGTATCGCAGTATTGCGGTTCCTCAAAACACCAAAAATAGATCTACCATGTGATCCAGCTATACCACTCCTGAGTATTTACCAAAAATATTCCCTGTCAATCTGTCACACAGGTACCAGCACACCAGTATTTACTGCAGCTCTAGTCACAGTACTAAGGTACGGAACCAACCCACCTTTCTTTAATTTTTTTAAAATTTGTACTTATTCAGTGTGTGTGTGTGTGTGTGTGTGTGTGTGTGTGTGTGTGTGTGTGTGTGTGTGTGCTTGTGTGGTGTCTGCCTGTGGGTTCAGGTGTCAGTGAAGGTCAAAGGCATTGTTGCCTCACCTGGGTGCTGGGAACCAAATGTGGGTCCTGGGCAAGAGCAGTGTGTGCTCTTAACCACTAAGCCACCTCGCCAGCACCCAGTGAAACAGAAAAACACAGCTGTGTTGAAATTTCATGGCTAGCTGCTGTTAAAAGCCAGCTGAGGTCCTTGATTTCCAGGTTGCCTGTGTATCTTGCTTTTCTTTGGATTGGCTAATTAAGTGGCCTTCTGGAAAGACAGGAAGGTGAGGGCCCTGTTGTGTGGTCAGTACATTGGGGTCTACGTGACATGGACCACCAACGTTCCCCGGCCTCTGCCACAGACAGGACACTCACCCGTGACTCTCAGATGGGCGCAGGAATGAAAACGCAGTCAGAGAGCCTTGGATTTTGCTTCAGAGTCCTCAGTCGTTGATGGCAGAGTCATGACATGACTTTGTGGGTGGGACATAGTGTGGGTGGAAGATGTTAAAGAAGGGCCCGAGGAGGCAATTGGGAAGGCACAAATGCTCCGCTTCCTTAACATTCTTTCTACCTGAAAGGAAGAAAGCCTTGAAGGAGGGAGCACGAGGGATCTCAGTTCCAAAGTTCTTTCTGTGCTCATGACACACGACATGCAGATTTTGAAGCCAGGTGTGGTAGCACCAGCCTGTTAGCCTGACACTTGAGAGGTGGAGGCAGGAGAATCAGAACAAAATCGTTTGCGCTACAGTGAGTTCCAGGCCAGCCTGGGCAACATGGAAACCTGTCTTTTAAAAAGAAAAGATTGGGAGACCTGGAGAAATGTGAGTGAAAGAGCTGAGAGTGGGTGACAAGGGTATTCCAGCACATTGCCAAGCTACGTGTGGACAGACAGAGCTTTGTAATATCTTTATCTTTATTCATCCCACAAACAAAATTTAAACAAGCAAAGCAGGGTCCTTCCTAATTAGTTCTTTACCTTTCGTGGGTGTAATTTCCCCTACAACCTGTCATGCTCTCTTAAGTACCAGTCATACCTGGCTGGTAATCATTCAGTTAGCAGTTATACAATATTTACTATTTCCAGCTAACAGGCAAGCAAGAATACATCATGTTAGGTAAATTAACGTATGCACTGATTCTGATGTGCTTTCATGAACAGACATAGAAAATGGTATTTTCCCAGGGTGTAGTGCAACATGCCGGTAATCCCAGTTGTTAGGAGGCTGAGGAAGGAGGATCACTATTTTGAGGCTAGACTGGTCTTTATCTTCAGATCAGTCTTGGTCATTTGTGACAGAGAGTTAGGGATGGGAGGGCTCTGGGCGACAGAAGAGAGGTAATTGGAGGAGGGTGGGAGCAGAGAGTAGAATAGTCTCCTGTTTGGGGGCAGGTCTTGCTGTGATGCAGAGGCTGGTCTAATTTCTGATCTAAGTGATCCTTACTATTTATTTATCTATCTATCTATCTATCTATCTATCTATCTATCTATTTATTTATTTATTTATTTTTTGGTTTTCAAGGCAGGGTTTCTCTGTGTAGCTTTGCGCCTTTCCTGGAACTCACTTTGTAGACCAGGCTGGCCTTGAACTCACAGAGATCCGCCTGCCTCTGCCTCCCGAGTGCTGGGATTAAAGGCGTGCACCACCACCGCCCGGCTATTTATTTATTTTTTGAGACAGAGTTTTACTGTGTAGCCCTGGCTGTCCTGGAATTCACTCTATTGATCAGGCTGGCCTCAAATTCACAGAGATCCATCTGCCTCTGCCTCCTGAATGCTGGGATTAAAGGCATGCGCCACCTGGCCTGAATTTTTTAAGATTTTTTATTTTTATTTATGTGTATGTGTGTGTGTGCCACATGTATGCAGGTCCTCACTAAAGCCAGAAGAAGGCATCAGATCCCTTAGGGCTGAAGTTACACGCTATTGTGAGCAGCCCACTCTGGTGTTGGGAAATGAACTCCAGAACCCCGGAAGAGCAGCAAGTACTTTAACTCATGACCCATCTCTCCAGACCCCTGATGATCCTGTTTTGATAGTGTACCCTGAGTTCTGGGACTGACTTGAACTTGACCTTACAGTTCACTCTAGGAGTTTTTCTTTAATATATGTATGTGTTTCCTGGTATGAGTATCTTGGTATATGTGTTTGTACTCACTCATGTAGTTGCTTCTGTACTTGGGGAGACCAGAAGAAGGCACCAAGTTTCCTCCACCTATTGTTTTGAGGCAGGGTCTCTCTCTGAACCTAGGGCTCATGTTTTCTCAGCTAGGATGAATGCCAGCAAACTCCAGTGGTCCTCCTGTTCTGTCTCCACCCAACTAGGATCTGGTGTTACAGGTGCACACTGGAGCCTAGATTTGTTACATAGTCCTGAGATCCAAATTCTGCTCCTCATGATTTCAAAGCAAGTGTTCTTAAACACTGGGCCATCTTTTTCTTGTGGAATAGTCCTTTACGCTGTGTGAATATATGTTGCTGTGATTGGTTGAGTAAAGAAGCTGACTGGCCAATAGCTGAACAGGATAAAGTTAGGTGGGATAGCCAAACTGAGAATGATGGGAAAAAGAAAGGCAGAGTCAGGGGAGTTGCCAGCAGATGCAGAGAGAAGCAAGATGGGCATGCTGTACTGAGAAAATGTACCAAGCCACATGGCAAAGCATAGATAAGAAATATGGGTTAATTAAATGTAAGAGTTAGCTAGTAACAAGCCTGAGCTATTGGCCAAGCATTTATAATTAATATTAAGCCTCTGTGTGGTTACTTGGGAGTGGCTTGCAGGACAGAAACTTTCACCTACACTCTCTAGGCCTCTAGTTGTTTTTTGTTTTTGTTCTTTTAAAGAGCTTCAGTGTGTGAGAGAAACCTGATGGGTGGATGGGAAAGAAAGCATTCAGGAAAATTACTGAAAATCCTATGTTTTCTCCTAGATGTACAGAATTGCACAGGGATAGAGAGAAGCTCATCTGTATACTGCTCTTGTAGAGGACCTGAGTTCCATTCCCAGGACTCATATCAAGAGGATCACCAAGTACCTGTAACTCCAGCTCCAGGGTATCTGATGTTCTCTTCTGGCCTTCTTAGGCAACTGCACTCATCTGTATATTACCTCCCCCCACCACACACATACCCTCCTTCCTACACACCACACACACACACACACACACACACACACACACACACACACACACACTAAATAAAATAAAACTTTTAAAAGTCACACATGAAGGGCTTGAGCAGTTTTGAAGTTACTTTTGGTTGCACAGAAGGTCCTTCCAACCTACAAAGTTGTCTGGGATCATGACCATCTGCTGCTTGCATTCATTCAGGGCAAATATTCACGGAGCAGCGTGTACATGTGGTAACGAGCAGGACCCAACAAAATGGACCAGGGTCCTGTTCTGAAGCTCTGAATAAATATTAAATAAATAATTATTGAATTAAAAAGCAATGTGTACTTTGAAATATAGAAGTATAGTACCACAAGGGAGTTAAATTGGAGAACAGCCTTATATCTTTGGAACACAACTCACTCTTCACACTTCAAGGTCTTTGTTCACACTCTTTCTTTTATTTATTTATTTATTTATTTATGTATTTATGTTTTGTTTTGTTTTGTGAGACAGGGTTTCTCTGCATAGCTCTGGCTGGCCTGGAACTCACTCTATAGACCAGACTGGCATAAACTCAGAGATCTGCCTGCCTCTGCCTCCTGAGTGCTGGGATTAAGGTGCACGCTGCCGCTGCCACCACCACCACCAGGCACTTTGTTCACACTCTTAATGAAGTATTTTTCCTTTTTGATAGTGTACCCTATCAAACTCTTAATATACTGAAACACTCAAATGTCACCTTCAAGGTGTCATTTCAGGTCCTTAATTTAGGTTATTCCATCCTGACACATTGCTTGCAAGTCTATTATAATATGCAATTCATTCTGCCAAGTATCTACCTGCTGTGTAGGGACCAACTGTTCCAGGTTTCTGGTACTGAAGGATTTTCTGGGATGTTAAGAGTTTTTGTTGGATAGAGTGCTAAAACCTGGACTGTTCCAGGCAGACAACAGTGAAATGATAGTCATCCTAACCTACAGACAAGTTTGTCTCCTCTTTAACAACCAGTATTCCAGAGGGAAAGGAGTTCACATCTTCCCTCCATTCATGCAATGACTTGCACATAGAAATACTGGTAATAGGGGCTGGAGAGATGGCTCAGTGGTTAAGAGCACTGAAATAGCTTGCAACTGTCTGTAACCCCAAGATCTGACACCCTCACCCAGACATACATGCTGGCAAAACACCAATGCACACAAAATAAAAAAAATCCTGCTAATAGTGAGAATAATTGTTTATACTTGAGCCTTTACAACACGTCAGGTTCTGTGCTTGGATTCTTACAACAACTAAATAAGACAAGCCATTTCCACTTCTGCAGAGAAAGTGATGCTAAGCCAGTTAACCTAGGATTTTGAAAGGTGGGACTGAAGAGAAGTCAACTGTTATCTATTATGCTAAACTTCTTGATTATTTTTTATTTCACCCTCAAAAATTATCTAAGATTTCAAAAACCACCGTTTGTGTGAATTAATGTATTGATAGTAGCTATTAGAAATTAAAGTCGTGGCCGGGCGGTGGTGGCGCACGCCTTTAATCCCAGCACTCGGGAGGCAGAGGCAGGCGGATCTCTGTGAGTTCCAGGAAAGGCGCAAAGCTACACAGAGAAACCCTGTCTCGAAAAACCAAAAAAGAAAGAAAGAAATTAAAGTCATGAATAAAAAAAATAACGGTTAAATATCAACTCTCATTAATGTTAATTACACATCTTTTCTCTGTGTAACACTGGCTGTCCTGGCACTCTGCTTTGTAGACCAGGCTAGCCTCAAACTCGAAGTTCTGCCTGCCTCTGCTTCCTGAGTGCTGGGACTAAAGGCATGCACCAACACCGCCCGGCTTAATTACACATATTAAGTGAAGAAAAACAAAACAAAACAAACAAAAACCCAACAACTACACTTTGCAAAACTTAAAAGATGTTATCGAACAGTGGCAAGTCGTTTAACATTCGGCTTAAATCTGGGTACATTCCCTCTATTGGTTATGTACTGCACAATAGGGAACACTCTGGCACACTGGTGAGAGAAAGTGAAAGTAACCTGTTAATAGGATTATGAGATTGTTTTACCTTTGGGGACTTGCCTCCCCACCCCCAATGTGTCGCAGAGACCCTCAGGAGCCCCTGAACACTTAAGAGGACCCGCGGTACAGTACGAAACAATAAAATGTGTGCTTAAATTTTTCATATCCTTGATGACAGGCATCAGAAGAGGTGTTTTCTTTAGGTACCGATGTCGGTTTTGTTTATAGGGTGTGTGTAGAAGAATACGGGAACATCAACCAACCAGAAAGAAGACAGAGTACAACTGGCATCTGCCCTCTAACCTCTGGCTCTTCCCGGGTCACCGATGCTGTGAGGACCCTGGACTACAATTCCCGGCAGAGCTCACGGTAAAGGGGCGTGTCAGCGGCCGCGCAGGGCCCGGGTGACTCCTACTGATGACGGAATGAAGGGGGCGTTCCTGTTGGGAGGGGGCAGGCGAGGTTCGCCGTTGGGGGAAGAAAGCATAAGGGGCGGGGTTTATCATTGGGTTAGCCAATGAGTTGCGGTCAAGCGGAAGGCGGGGAAATGGGCGTGGTTGGATTTATTGCTAAAACGTTGTTGCGCTTACTAGCCCGGGAAGTATCAGGGTTTGGAGTTGGGGGTCGCCGACAGGCACCCCCACGGTCGGAATAAGGAGATGGCAGCGCGCTGGAGTAGCGAGAACGTGGTGGTGGAATTTCGGGACTCTCAGGTGAGCTGTGCGTGAATGGAGCTGCCTGGGCATGCGCCTTCAGTAGCTTTCCCTTCCCCCCCACCTTACGCCGTCCCATCCATCCCCTTGCCCAGGATGGGGAGATGGACATGGTACTGACCTGGAGCTCTCCGAGTCAGAGAGCCCAGAGGAGCTTTGATACCTGCGCAGGACAGCTGCGACAGGCGTGTACGGGGTTTTAGGGTTCCACACGGGCTTATGGGTCTTGGGACACCGAGGCAGTAAGTGCTGAAGGGATTCTTCCCTTGTTTAAGGTAGTGAACTGGGAGGTGTCCACTCCCTGAGGCGGTCGGCTGCACTTGGTTACTTAGGGAAAGTTGCAGAACTTCTCTGAGCCCCAGGTAGTTGGACCAACCTCACCCTGTAACATTTTTGGGGTGAATTTGTGAAATACTGCTTTGCAGAGCCTCTGTTTTAGCCCCCGACCTAAGTAGTTGCTAATGTGGAAGATACTCTGTCATTGGCAATACACATGTATTGCTTAGATTGGACACCTGTGTGGCCCACCCTGACATCACTCTTTACCATCAGTTTTCTTACCTGTAGAAGGGAGGTCATTATACTTAGAGGACTGGCGTGAGAATTTTATGAGGCTACATGTTTTAAGATGTGTGGCACAGTAGTGGGCATGTGGCAGGCCTCAAAAGTTGTTAACATTGGGGGCCGGCAAGGTGACTCAGCTGGTAAAGGCACTTCCAAGCCTGCCAATCTGAGTTCAGTCCCCAGGACCCACGTATCAGAAAGCGAGAACCAGCTCCCGTAAGTTGTCCTCTTCCTTCCATACACATGCTGTGGCACACCCATACATAGTAAATAAATAAACATAATAAAAAGTATATCTTAAAAAAAATGTTAGCATGAGCCTTGGAAATGTCTCAGGTAGTGGCTGTGCCAACAGGCCTGAAGACCTGAATTCTATTCCCAGGACCCACGTGGTGGAAGGACAGAGCCAGCTCCCAAAAAGTTGTTCATTGACCTCTACACGTATGATGAGGCATGTGTGCTCACACTCACATACACACAAAATAAATGAAAAAAAAGACTAATTTAAAAATTAAACAAAAGGCCAGGCAGTGATGTTGCTCCCCTTTAATCCCAGTACTGGGGAGGCAGAGGCAGGAGGATCTCTGAGTTCGAGGCCAGCCTGGTCTACAGAGTGAGTTCCAGGACAGCCAGGACTACACAGAGAAACCCTGCCTTGGAAAAAAACCAAAACAACAACAAAAAAGTTTGCATTGTCTGAATAGCTTTTTTTTTTAATCATTTTTCTTTTCTTTGTTTAAATAAAAAAAATCTTCTTATTATAGTGAGTGTATGATGCGCGTGAGTGTGGGTGCATAGAGATCAGAGGGCAGCCCTTGGGAGTCGTTCTCTTCTACTGTGGGATTTGAGTATCCAGCTCAGGTCAAGAGCCATGTCTAGCCAGAATCTTTATCCTATGGGCTATCTTGAAGGCACCCATTTAAAATGTTAGGTATATGGTTGTTTTGCCTGGATGTTTGTATGTGCACCATTTTGGTATCTGGTGACTGCAGAGGCCAGAAGAGGACATGGAGTTGCAAACAGCATGGGCTTCCATGTGGGTTCTGGGTATCTAACCTGTGTTCTCTGGAAGAGGAGGAACCAGTACTTTTGACCACTGGGCCATCTCTCCAGCCATCCCTACCCCCCCCCCCCTTTTTTTTTTTTTTTTTTTTGAGACAGGTCTCATGTGTAACCTCGGTTGCCCTGGTACTCATGTAGACCAGGCTGGCTTCAGAATCACTGAGATCCTCCTGCCTCTGTCTCCCAAGGCCTGGGATTAAAGGTGTGCACTACCATACCTGGCCTCTTTTTTTTTTTTTTTTTGGTTTTTCGAGACAGGGTTTCTCTGTGTAGCTTTGTGCCTTTCCTGGTACTCGCTTTGGAGACCAGGCTGGCCTCGAACTCACAGAGATCCGCCTGGCTCTGCCTCCCGAGTGCTGGAATTAAAGGCGTGCGCCACCACCGCCCGGCTTTTTTTTTTTTTTTTTTTTTTTTTTTTTTTTTTAAGACAGAGTTTCATGTACCTACCCCAGGCTGACTTTGAGGTTGATATGTAGCTGAGAATGACCTTGAACTTCTGATCCTCCTGCCTGTACCTCCTGCATGTTGAGACCATTGGTGTGCACTACCACACATAGTTTTATGCAGCACTCGGGGTTTTGTGCATGCTAGGCAAGCACAATACTAACTGAGCTACATCCCTGTAGCTTTATCATTTTTCTATACTGAGTCTTCCATATGCCAAGCTTTGTGTTAGGCAGTTTCTCTACCTATTCTTTTTCTACTTAACGAAAGAGCCATGCAGGCTAAGTAGGTATTATCCTTTTATACCAAAAGGTGAAACTGACCCCTGTTTGGCTGATAGTGAGAGACTTGGCTAAGGCCTCCTGTACGTGGCTGATGGCATTGGAATTTGGACAGTCTCTGACTTCAGAGCCCATTGTATTATTTCATCTCTTAACAGCTTGTAATGTGTCACACATAGATCCGTAATAAATACATCTCCCTTTCCTGATACCTAGGACATTTCTTGGCACTTTCTTTTTTATTTATTCAACAAATGTTATTGAATACTCTCTTATATTTTTGGTTGTAATCCTAACCTAAGGCTGAGCCATCTCTCTAGCCCTGAATACTTCCCGTGTTTCATACTTATTCACTTGTTTATTTAATGAGGATTGATTGTGCATGCAGGTGGAGGCCCAAGGTTGATGTCAGGAATCGTCCTGATTGCTTTTCCACATTATTCATTGAGACAGGGTCTCTCAATGAAGTCCAGAGCTTGCCAGTGTGGCTACCCTTGCTCTGGGGGTCCTCTAGCTTAGCCTTCCAAGGCTAGAATTAGAGGCAGGCTACCGTACCCATCCCATGTTTATGTGGGTTTCTGGGGATCTGAACCTTGGTCCTCATGATTGCAAGCAAGTGTTTTAACTGCTTAGCCATTCCCCCAGCGCCACCCCCTTTTAAAAATAAGGATTTATTGAGCTCCTACTGGGTGCATATTGTGCTAGGCACAGTGTTGATCTACAGTTGGTTTACACTGAGGGAAGTCTAGATCACAGTAAGTGAGTGATGTGAGTCATCTTAAAACCCCGTCCTGTCTTTTGCCGTGAGGATTAATATGTGAAGGAGCCGCCCACCACTCTGCTTCCTGGTGCCCTCTGATAAGTAGTTGCCGTGGCGAGTTTGACCAGCAGCTTTTTGGACTGAGGGATCTTGAAACCCTTGGTGCTGTCAGAATTGTCAGTGTGAGGCCTGCTTTCCCGAGGGAGGTGCCGGAGTCTTAGGGAAAAGCATTGCCGTTACCCTTCTTGTTAATTGCTTTCACCAGGAATCAGGACAGAACTGAGCAAGTATCATGTGTCTAAGCCTGCTAATTTGGAAGATGCTAATCTAGAAATCTTGAATTCTCACAGAAACCCAGGAAGTCTCACTCCTGTTTCTTTATAGAGATGTAACCGAAGAGACCTGCAGAGAAGGTGCTGACACCTAGGTTGGAGTGCTATGAAGTAGGAGCAAATAATTAAGCCTAAGCAGCAGTTGGCATGGCAGGAGAATAAAGGAAATTGGGTAATTTAACTGCCTTGTGGGAGTTTCTGTTTTTCCTTCGGATTTTTCTATTTAGTTGAAAGGGTGTATCTATAGTATGAATTTGCCTATTTTTTTTTTTCTGATGCTGATTGGCAAGAGGCAGAAACCCATTTTTATTAATTTTCTACTACATAGAAAGAAAAAGTCAATACTTCATGTTGCCTTACTGAAAAAGATGGCCAGAATAGTAAACCTCTCAAAATGCTCCACATTCTTTTTGTTTGTTTGCTTGTTTTTTCTTTTTGAGGCAGAATTTCTCTATGTAACCACCCTGGCTGTCCTGGGGCTCCCTCTGTAGTCCAGGCTGGCCTCAAACTCACAGAGATCTGCCTGCCTCTGCCTCCCAAGTGCTGGGATCAAAGGTGTGCGCCACTGTTACTACCACCTGGTACCATATTCTTATTTTATATTCTAAAAAATAATTTTAGTAGGCTGTGGTGGTTTGAATGAGAATGACTCCCAGACTTATATGTTTGAATGCTTGGTCCCCAGTTGGTGGAACTGTTTGGAAAGGATTAGGATGTGTGGCCTTGGAGGAAGTGTGTCACTGTGGGCCAGCCTTGAGGTTTCAAAAGCCCATGTCATTTCCAGTTAGCTTTCTCTGCCTCCTGCTTGTGGTTTAAGATGTAAGCTTTCACCAGTCTGTGGTGGCACATACCTTTAATCCCAGCACTGTGGAGGCAGAGGCAGGTGGATCTCTGTGAGCTCAAGGCTAGCTTGGTCTACAGAGCGAGTTCCAGGACAGCCAGGGCTGCACAGACAAAGCCTGTCTTGAACCTACTCTTCCACCCCCAAAGATGTGAGCTCTCAGCTACTGTTATAGCACCATGCCTGCTTGCCTGTTGCCACACTCCCTGCCATGATGGTCATGGACTCTAGCCCTCTGAAATCATAAGCCCCAAATGAAATGCTTTCTCTTATAAATTGCCTGGGTCATGGTGTTTTGTCACAGTGATTGAAAAGTAACTAAGACACAGGCCAAAGAGTTTGCTGTCAAGGTGATGACCTGAATTTGGTCCCCAGGGCTCACATGATAGAAGTAGAGAACTGACTCCTGAAAATTGTCCTCTGACTTCTACATAGGCCCTGTGGCATATGCACTTGCTATCCCCAACACACACACACAAATAAATAAATGGAATTTTTAGAAATTTAAAAATTACTTTAGGGCTGGGGATGTAGCTAATGAGAGAGTGCTTACCTGGCATGCTTGAGGCCCTAGTTTTTTTTTAAAGTTTGTTTCTACTTTATTAATTATTATTATTATTATCTTTGTAATCCATCTGTCTTTACCTCCTTAGCACTGGGATTGCAAGCATGTGCTACAATGTCTGGCCATTAAGAACAAATAACAAAAGGACCAGGTTTCCTTGAGAAGTAGAGTAAGAGCTTCCTCCAGCAGGGAGGGATCTCAAATGAGGTGTCATCTGGTTACCCCAGCTCTTTTGTGTGTGGAGTCTCATTGGTTCAGCCTGTATATAAATTAGGCATTGATTTGGGATGAACCTGGGAACACACACACACACACTTTTTTTTTATGTGTATGTGTATCTGTAAGTGTGTATGTGCACATGCATGTAGAGGCCAGAGGTTTTGATCCTCAGGAGCCGTCCACCTGTCCTTACTTCATTATCTCTAGGATTACAAGCATGTGCTACAATACCTGGCTGTTAAAAACAAAAACAAAACAAACAAACAAAAAAGCCCCAGGGACCCAGGTTTGATTTCCAGCACCCATATGATAGCTCACAATTGTCTATAACTCTACTTCCAGAGGATTGAACAATTTCTGGCCTCTTCCACTGGACATTCACATGGTGCACAGGCAAAAATACACAGAAATAAAATAATAATAAAAATTGGTGTGTGCATGCTGGCGCACGTGTTTGTATACACATGCATGTGGATGCCCGCAGAGGCCAGAAGAGGATATCAAATTCCCTGGACCTAGAGAGTTGCAGGAGGTTGTGAGCCCTCTGGGAATTGAACCCAGGTCCTCTGGAAGAGCAGCCAGTGCTCTTAACCTCTGAGCCATCTCTCCAGCCCCTGGCATACTACCTTTCTAAGCTTCAGTTTCTTCATCCATAAAGCGAGGCAAACACGAGGCACTTGTGCTGCCCGGAGCACCCCCAGGATGATGAGAAAGTACAGTGAAAGTCTATAAAATAAAATCAGAGAGCAAAGTCACAGGGGGTAGAGATCGGACAAAAGGAGCCCCGGGCTCCCTGGGGTCCTTTGGTATGGAGTCACACAGGACATTAATTCTTCCAGTGTTAGTGCCCAAAGTATTGTTTGGATCCTGGTTGATTAGGGATTACAACATGTACCATGAGTGCAGACCCTCCTCAGGAAGAAAGTGAGCTCAAGAGTAGCCACAGGAAGTCACTCTTAGCAGCTGGTGTGAACAGTCCCCAAATCCAGATTTCAGACAGAAGCCAAGAGCTGTGATTACAGGGAAGCCTTCATAAGGCTAGCCTCAGGCCTGCTGCCCTTCCTCTTCCCTGACACTTTATCTGTAGAGTAGTAGCTGTGAGGATATCTGTGCAGCGCACTTAGCGCAGTGGCCAGCGTATCCTAAGTGTTTAATCTGTGTTGTTAGTACATTGGAAATCTGACCTAAGGAAGAAACAAATGTGTCTTCACATGAATGGAATCATATCACGTGTAGTCTCTGTGACTGAGTTCTTTCACACTTTTCAATGTTCATCCATGCTTGTAGTATGTGTCAGAGTTTCATTCCTTTTTATGGTTAAGTATAGTCCATTGTATGTCTATATAACATCTTATTCATCCACTCATCAATTGTTGGACATTTGAATTGTTTCCACTTCAGGGGTACAATGAGTAATGTTGCTATGAACATTAATGTACTAGTTTTTCTATTGCATAAGCATTTAAGACTTAAATTGGCTAGGCCGTAGTGGTGCATGCTTTTAATCCCAGCACTCAGGAAGCAGAGGTAGATGGACCTCTGAGTTCTAGGACAGCCAGGGCTGCATAGAGAAACCCTGTCTTGAAAAACAAAACAAAAAAGACTTAAATTGCCTTTAACACCAGATACTCATTGAATTAATATATTATTTAATACCATGTGCTAGGCATTGTGCTTACAAATTGATCTTTACCTTTAAGGAAATTGCAATCTAATGGAGGAAATGTACTAGTATATAAATACTATTACAGTATCTCAAGTGTTAGGAAAAGAGAAACCCTAGGTCCTGTGGAAATACTGAAGCAGCTAATTCACACTAGGTGTGTGTGAGGGGATGGCCCAGCAAAACCTCAGAAGAGTTTATACTGAATCTCAAAGGGTAAAGAGTTGTAATTGTAATTGCCATGCAAGCATGCAGAACTGAGTTTGGATCCCTGCTACTCACATAAAAAGCTGGGTGTGGTGGTGTACCCCTGGGAACCAGGTACTGAGGAGGTAGAGATAGGATCTTTGGAGGTTGCTGGCTAGCCAGCCTAGCTAAATTGGTGAGTTCTAGGTTTCAGTGAGAAACTCTGTATCTAAATAAATAAATAAAGTGGAAAGCAATTGAGGAAGACACTCCATGTTGACCTCTGGCTTCTATACTCAGGTGCATGCGTGTATACTGCACCTACTACACTACCCCCCCTCCCCCGCCTCCCTCTACCCACACACACAAAGAGTGGACAGAAGTGTCTTCGAGGCAGACTGGTGTAAAGGTCCTGAGGTGAGAGAGGAAGGGAGGAAGAGACAGGCTTGAGTTTTCAGCACTGGAAGGAATTCATTTTACAGAATTCATAATGGCTGGGATATTGGGCCAGGGTTTGGAAGGCAGAGCTGTGAGATGGGTTATAGGAATGAACAGGAAGCTCCAGGGTGGTCTTTAATGCTACACTAAGGATGCATTCAACCGTGCTGACTCTGCAAAGCCAAGACCAGATTTAGCTTCAGCAGCAGCTTTGAGATTACAGGGAGCACAGCTGGTGGGAGGCTCCTGACCTTCCCGGTAAGAAGTGACAGACTGAGACTGTGCAGAGCATGGGAGCCAGTAGTTGAGTCGGGAGAGACTAGGAAGGCATGTCCAAACTTAAGTGAAATCTCAGGAAAATTGTATCCTGGAAGCAAGGAGTTCTAGGTGGCTTTGTTTGTTTGCTTTTGTGTTTTTTTAGCCCATGCTGGCTTTGAACCTGTAGTCCTGTTGCAGCTAAGTGTTAGTGTTACAGGTGCGCGTCACCATGCACAGCTTGCTCTGTGTGTACGTACACACAGGCATGCACGCACACACACGCACACGCACACGCAGGTCAGAGAACTGTTTAGAAGTGGATTCTCCCACCTTGTTTTGAGGCGGTGCCCTCTGTTTTTGCCCCCACTGTAGGAATGCTGGAATTCCAGATGTGTGCTGCTGTGTTTGGCTTTTCTCCTGGGTTCCAGGTATCAAACTTAGGCTGTCAGGACTGCATGGCAAGGGCTTTTGCTTTTACTTACTGAATCACCCCTCTGGCCTTGTTTAAAGATATCTTTCTTTGAAAAAGTCTCACTGACTACTCTGTGTGTATAAGTGTGTCCTGCACGGGTGCCACAGCATGCTTTTGGAGGCCAGGGGACAGCTTTGTGGAGTTGGTTCTCTTTCCACTGTGGGTTGTCAGGCATCCATGGCAAGCACGGCTGCCTGTGGAGCCATCTTACCGGTCCTCAATATAAATTTTAACAGGAGGGATAAAATACCACTCTCAGTTATGTCTCTGGTCTATCCATAATCTGCAGCAAGCCCCTTCCTAAAGGCAGACAGGAAGTTCTACCAGGGTCACTGCAAGTGTTCCTTTCCTCCCTTCTGGTTCAGATAAAATCCCCACGTCCGTTGTTCTGAACTGTGGAGCCTCTGGTGCCTCTGGTGCCCTGTCAGCAGTAAGGCCTTGGACCACGGCCTCCTGTCCTACAGATCACCCCTTTCTCCAGGCAGCTGCTTCATGTCTTGTTAAGAGGACTTCCCTTTCTCCAGTTCCTCATGGGGCAACCCAGCATAATCCTCCTGTGTGTTCCTACACATGGTGGTAGCATTTTTTTTTTTTTAATGGTTCTTTTTAAAAAGTAACTTTCTGGGCTGGCAAGATGGTTCAGTGGATAAAGGCACTTGCCACCAAGCTTGATGACCTGAGTTCAAGCATTGGATCCCATGAGGTAGAAGGTGAGAACTAACTCCTGCAGGTTGCCCTCTGACCTCCACACACACCATGGCATACATGTATGTACCCTCCACCCCCAGTAAATAAATAAACAAACGTGTAAAAGATACCATAAGATGGTGGTTGATATATTTGCAGTTTTGATGTATTTTCATGTTATTTAAAATGGTACTAGAATATTCCATTGTCTAGATGTATACTGTAGTTGTAAGTAAACAACTCTGTTCAGAAAACATTTGTTGTATTTTGGGGTAGGTACTAGAGGTAGAACAGAGACAAAAGGCATGGTATTTTTGGACTGTTGCCAGATCATGCTTTATTAGTGTTCTATTACTGTATACTGTACACTACACATTTAGCACCTTAAAACAATGCCCATCTATTAGCTCAGATATCTGTGAGTCACAAGTCCAGGCCCTGCATGGCTGGTTTCTTTGTCCAGTGCCTCACGCCAAAATCAAGGCATCTTTGAGCTGTGTTTTCACCTGGAGGCTTCACTTAAGAGGAATCCACTTCCAAGCTCGTTCAGGTGGTTTCAATATCCAGTCTCTAGGGGTCTAGGACAGAAGTTCCTGCGTCCTTACTGCTTGTTACTGAGGGGTTACTGTCAGCCCCCAGAGATCAGGTCCTTGCCCTGTGACCCTTTCCACTTTCATAGGTGGCACAGTGAATCCCCCTCCCTTCTAACTTCCAGACCAGTTTAAATAGCCAATATGATTAGGTCTCTCAATTGTTGCCTCTCCTTCCTAACTATTCATCATCCCAAATAGAAAGTCTATACTCATTAAACGTAATTTTCCCAACCTTGCCGGCCTCTCCGTTCTGTTTCTAAGAGCTTTCCTGCTGTGTTACTTACTTTTCTTGGTGGTTGTTGCTGTAATAAAATATTGTGACCAAAGGCAACTTAAGGAGGAGAGGGTTTACTTGGGCTTATGGGTCCAGAGGAAGATCCATAAAGCAGGGGAGGCATGAGGGCCAGAACAGGAAGCTGAGAGATCACATCTCCATCACACACAGGAAGCAGAGGGAGGGAGAAGGCTGCCCCCAGTGACTGGCTTCCCTCCAGCAAGGCTCCACCTTCTAAAGGTTCCATAACCTTCCCAAACAGCTCCACAGCTGGGGATCGTTGTGTTTAAGTACAGAGCCTATGGGGACATTTTTCATTCAAACCTCCATACGTGCCTTAAGTGGAGTTATCTTCTACTGGTCTCTTGTGTGGTGAGTTTCACCTGGCACTTGGAATAATCTTGTAAGAATCATTTGTGTTGTAGCATCTATAGGAGATTCCACGCTTTTGAAGGCTGATAATAATCCATTGTGTTGCTGACCACATCTTCTTAATCTTCTATGTATCCCCTGATGGATACTTGGGTTCTTCAAATTTCTTTATCTTAAGGCCGGCTGATTTGGCCCCTTACTTGGATCAGTAGCCCATTGGCAGCTATAGCTGGAGCAGTGTTTTATTAGCCTTGCACAGCAGGGTGAAGGTGTGTGCATCAGGAGCCCAGAATCTTGGGGCTGTGGTAGGATTCTGCCACCAAATGCCCTCTAGGAAGACTCTGCCCTGTTGGAGAAACCATTTTGTCCTCTTTGTAGCATTAATCTCTAAATCACACAGCAGAGTTCTAGAGATGGCGTGGCGTCCGGCTTGCCTTCATAGCCAGGCTCTCTGCTCAGGACTCTAGCGCAATATGAAGGATGCCTTTTAATCACCTCCCATTCTCTGGGAGAGCACTCTGGCTTCATGTCTCCAGTATGACACATGACATGGTTTTTAAGTGGTAGATAAGTGTGAGAAAACCATTAGTAAAGCGAGGGAGAGGGAGAGGGAGAGGGAGAGGGAAGGGTTGGTGTTTACCATTTATAGTTTATGACTATGACAGCATGCATGAAGTGAATTCTTCCAGCATGCTGTCTTGGAAAAGAACTTAGAGTATTCAGTGACCAGATAGATGACACACAGATGACAGTGTAAGGCTGTGACGGCCAGGGTTCTGGTCGGCCACCTGCCTCACCCTCACTAGACCTGCTGCAGTCTTTGGGGGATGAGGTACTGAATCATGACGATTGTGCTCACTAGGAACTGGGAGGTGGAATTTCAGACTGAATATGAATGGGACATATTAGTAACAAGAATGTTACCTTGGAGGAGAGTAAGGTACAGGGGTATGTGTGGGAATATGCTCAAAGTACATTATGAACTTGAATGGAAATGGCCTTATATAATCCTGTATAATAAAAAATAGCTAAAATATTAAGAATAAAACCTTGGATTCAGCAGGGATGGTATTTGAATAATGTGCCATATGGCTTCAAGCAGGTTCCACATGCTATGGAAAGGAATGAGTGTATTTTATGGGTGACTAGGTGGCAGTGTCCTAGGTTAGGTTCTCCTTGGGAGAGACTCTGTTTAGTAGCTAGCTGCTTCTTGCTCTGGTGCTAGTCACATTCTATGAGGGCTCTAGAATGTCCATCTTCTTAATTTAGAGTGCACTGCCTTGGTTGTGTATAGTCCTGCTGTGTGTGTGTGTGTGAGAAATAGAAGCTGTCGGGTTGTCAAAGTAAACGTGAGATTTAGGTGGGAAAGAAAAGGGCTTTAAGCGGTGGTCCTCAACCTGTGGGCCACAACCCCTTTGATGAACCTTTATCTCCAAAAACGTTCACATTACGATTCATAACAGCAGCAGAATTACAGTTGTGGAGCAGAAACTAAAACATTGTTATGGCGGGGGTCACCACAACATGAGGAACTTCTTAGAGGGTCACAGCACTCGGAAGGCTGAGAGTCCCTGGAAAGCACCCACGGCAGAGGACTCCAGTACCTGATAGTTGATTGTTGTTAGCTGGGGACTGACTGCTTGAGAGGAAGACGAGCCACAGGTCGGTCAGTCTTCTCCCCTGGCTATTTTGCTGGCAGAACTGAAATTGTGTTCTTTCTCACAGGCAACTGCTATGTCTGTGGACTGTCTTGGGCAGCATGCAGTGCTTTCTGGGTAAGTGAGCCTTCAGAGTTCGTCTGCCACGAGTTCTGGGGATACGTTATGAGTTTCTGGGAAATTGGAAAATATCCTTATGTTTGAGGACAATGGAGGGGGTTAGTTTTCACATCCTGTGGACCACAAGGGCAGTTGCAGGGATTCTTTGCGGGTGTTTGTATTTTTTGTATTTTTTCACTCTCACAGGTAAGCAGTGAACTCACATTTTAGTCTTTTGTAGTTTGAGCTTGCAGTTTTCTTGTTACCATACAGTCTCTTAAGGAATCAGTCTAGTGTGCTCAAAGGGGCGGTTAGGAGGATTGAGGGTTCCTGGGTTCTAGTTTGATGATGCAGTGAGTGCTGGACATTGAGTCAGTTTACCTAACTGGACCTCGGTTTTCTCCTGAATGAATTTAAAAAATGATTTGTTATTTGTACGTGTATATGTGTGTGCATGTGCATACATGTGTGCAGGTGCATGTGTGCCATGGTGCATTTGTGGAGGTGAGAAGACAGCTTTGGGGAATCAATTCTTTTCTTCCACCATAAGATCTGGGAATCAAATTGAGGCTGTCAGGTTTATGTGGCAAGTGCCTTTACCCACTGCGCCATCTCACCAGCCGCCACAAGCAGTTTACTTCCACCAAGAAGGAATTGAACTACATGATTTTGGTTTTTTTTTTTCTTTCCAGAGCTGAGGACCGAACCCAGGGCCTTGTGCTTGCTAGGCAAGCACTCTACCACTGAGCTAAATCCCCAACCCCCTACATGATTTTCTTACTCAAAAATTGTAAAATTCTGGCCTTTGCTAATAACCCTAGCATTGAACCGGAATACAGTTAATGGGCAGAGACCCCTTCCCTTTCATGTTACTTAAAATCACTGCCCTTCCCTCTCAAAGTTAGCTTTATTTTCAGCAATTTCATCGTTATTTGCTTATTTTTTGAGTCAGGGTCTCACTGTGTAGCCCAGGCTGGCCTGGGATTCACTTTGTAGACCAAGTTGGTCTTGAACTCACAGATATCCACCTGCGTCTCTGTATATATGTGTGCTACCACTGCCTGGCTGGAAATGATGTATTTCTATCATGATCTAATTTCTTGATCACTTTAAAAAAAAAAAATCAAAAGCCAACCAAACAAAACAACCCAGAATTAGGCCTGGGGAGCTGTCTTAGCCAGTAAAAACATTTGCCATGCAAGTATGAGGACTTGAACTTGATCCCTGGGACCCACAGGAAAAGTCGAGCATGGCACATGCCTGTAGTCCTGGCTCTGGAGAAGTGGAGACAGAAGGATACCTGAATTTCACTGTCCAGACAGCCTAGCTGAGCCTACAAACCCCATGGTCATCCAGAGACCGTATCTTTAAAAAAAAAAAAGGGCTATGGAGAGGGAGCTCAGCACTTAGGGATATATATTGCTCTTGCAGAAGACCCAAGCCAGGTCCCAACACACCCACATCAGATAGCTCACACCTGCCTATAACTCCAGCTTCAGGGGATTAGGGGCCCTCTTTTAGCCTCTTTGGGCACCTGCACTCACGTGAAAATCTCCCTCACAGACACACATATCCATGCCATTAAAAATAAAATAAGTTCTTAAAAAAGGTGTGGGAGCCCATTTAGGTTTCCTCGTGGCTTTACCCAGCAGGTCTGCATAAAGAGGATGACTGGACCACGGGCCTGAGTATCAGAGGTCTGAGATGGGCTGCATTTGGCTGTTCTGTGAGGAGGTCTTTTGCTCCACCCCTTGGAATTCCCTTAAAAACCCTTTGGCAGGGACAGTCAGGGCCGGATGGATTAGGATCCAGGCCCTCCTGAGGCTATCCTGTATTTTCTATCTGTTTCTCCCCCCTCTTTCCTTCTAACATTTCCTGCTGCTTCTACTTAAGAGTACTCTGGGGGAATGTGGGGGTGGGATGGCCCCCCCACAAGAAGGAAGGGAACAATTGAAGGAGATAGCCAATGTTGATCTCATATATGTGCACCCCAACACACACATAGATGAATAATTAAAACAAACATTCTTACAAAACAGCTTTATTAGGATATAATCAACACATCATACAGTTCACTTACTCAGAGTATACAGGTCAGTGGTTTGTGGTGTATGACATCATTAATTGCCTGCTTACTCTTTGCAGTATTGTGTTCTTTTTTAAAATTAATTAATTAATTATTATTATTATTATTTTTTTCTGAGACAGAGTTTCTCTGTGTAGCCCTGACTGTCCTGGAACTCACTCTGTAGATCAGGCTGGCATCAAACTCAGAGATCTGCCTGCCTGTGCCTCCTGAGTGCTGGGATTAAAGATGTGCACCCCCCACCCCCACCAGTATTGTGGGGTTTTTTTTTTTTTCAGTTTTTCGAGACAGGGTTTCTCTGTGTAGCTTTGCGCCTTTCCTGGATCTCGCTCTGTAGACCAGGCCGGCCTCGAACTCACAGAGATCCGCCTGGCTCTGCCTCCCGAGTGCTGGGATTGAAGGTGTACACCCCCCCCCCCCCCCAGCAGTATTGTGTTCTTGAGGAAGTGTGTGTACAGGAGTAATGGTCTAGGGTTGAGTGGTGCTGCCAAGCCTGTGTGTGTGTGTGGAGCAGCAGTGTCTGCCTCCCTCAGCATTTCCGTCTTTGATCTCCTGTCCAGGAGCATGTTCTTGACGATCTTTCAGCCCTTCCAGTTCATTGTCTCCATTTTCCAAATAACTGCTAGATCTGGCTGTGTCCATCGTAGACATTGTAAGTTGACTTCTTACAATCGAAGATGAGGATCTGGCACTTTTACCAGGTGCTCCATAGGTCACAGGTTACACCTGTCTGATATTCCTCTACTTCCCACTGTAGTTGTATAACAGTTGATAAGAGTTGATATTTGAGGTTCTTTGAGGTCCCCCCACCCCCTGAAGTACTAGGGACTGAACCCAGGGCTCACGCAGGCCAGCCAAGTACTCTACTGTTGAGCTGCATTCTCATACACCCCCACCCGCTGTGGTTTCTTAAAACTTTTCTTACAGTGTCTTGCTAAGTTGTGCAGGCTGGCTTTGGACTGGTAATCCTCTTGTTCAGCCTTCTGAGTCACCGTTATGTAGAAATTCTAGATTCTTCACATATACTGCATTTGTCTCATTAAAACCTTTAAAATTCTATCTTGTTTATTTGTTTGTTTGTTTTTTCAAAATAGGGTTTCTCTGTGTAGCTTTGGAGCCTGTCCTGAAACTCACTCTGTAGACCAGGCTGGCCTTGAACTTACAGAGATCTACCTGCCTTTGCCTCCCGAGTGCCACCACCCGCCTGGCTAAAATTCTATCTTTTATCTCTAAAATTTGTGAAGTTTTCTCCATGATTGCTTGGGCCTGTGTCTGGGCTCAGAGGACCTCCTGTCCCCTCCCTCTTTCATTATTGAGAGGGGTGCGTGTGCGTGTGCGTGTGCGTGTGTGTGTGTGTGTGTGTGTGTGTGTGTGTGTGTGTGTGTGTGTGTGGAGGCTGGAGAATAACCTCAGGTGTCATTCCTCAGGCATGGACTACCTTGTTTGTTCAGTTTTGAGACAGGGATTCTTGATGGTCTGGGACTCACAGAGTACACAAGGCTAGCTGGGCAGCAAGGTCCAGAGATCCACCTGTCTCCTGCACCCCAGCACTGAAATTACAGCGTCTGCACCATGCCCAGCCTTTTTCACGTGGGTTCTGGGGATCATATTCAGGTCCTCCTAATCACACAGCAAATACTTTACCCCCTAAGCTATTTCCCCAGTTGATACTGTTTTATCCAAGTAAATAGAGGGATAGAAATACTCTGTATCATGTAGCAATACTAATGACCCATAAGTACTCTTAGGCACTCTGAATGTTAGATTTTCCCACATTTGCTGGTTTGAAGAGTATCATCCTTAATGTTCTAGAGAATTGGAATTATGTGACCGGAAATTATACATGTGCTAATGCCTTATTGTGTTTTTCAGCATGTACATGCTTATATTATTTCCAGCCCAAATTTGAAGGGCTCCATTTCATTTTCGTATAAAATGCTCTTTGAATTAACTAAGCAAGGCTCAGATAACTCACAGAGACTGAAGCAGCAAGCACAGAGCCTACATGGGTCTGTGTTGTTAGAGTTTTCCTGCCTGGCCCACAGTCAGGACAAACTCTCTCACCTGCCAGTCCCACAGCCACTCAGACCCGACCAAGTAAACACAGAGACTTATATTGGTTACAAACTGTATGGCCGTGGCAGGCTTCTTGCTAACTGTTCTTACAGCTTAAATTAATCCATTTCTATTAATCTATACCTTGCCACGTGGCTTGTGGCTTACCGGTACTTTACATCTTCCTTGTCCTGATGGCGGCTGGCAGTGTCTCCCCCACCCAGCTTCCTGTTCTCTCAATTCTCCTCTCTGTTAGTCCCGCCTATACTTCCTGCCTGGCCACTGACCAATCAGTGATTTATTCATTGACCAATCAGCAACACATTTGACATACAGACCATCCCACAGCAGGTCTGCACCAGGTCCTCTGCATATATATTATAGCTTTCAGCTGAGGATTTTTATGGTACTTCTGACTATGAGAATGGGTGGGTCTCTGTAGTAGAATATTGTTTTAAGATGTGTTACTTTTGTTTATGTTGCATTTGTTTAACACTGTGAAGCTGTGTTACTGTGCCTGACTAACATACCTGATGGTCTAATAAAAAGCTGAACGGCCAATAGTGAGGCAAGAGAAAGGATAGGTGGGGCTGGCAGGCAGAGAGAATAAATAGGAGAACTCTGGGAAGAGAGAATTGAAAAGGAGAAGCCAGAGAAGGAGGGGGACATCAGAGGCCAGCCACCCAGCTACACAACCAGCAATAGAGTAAGAATAAGATTTACAGGGGCTGGAGAGATGGCTCAGAGGTTAAGAGCACTGGCTGTTCTTCCAGAGGTCCTGAGTTCAATTCCCAGCAACCACATGGTGGCTCACAACCATCTGTAATGAGATCTGGTGCCCTCTTCTGGCCTGCAAGCATGCATGTAGGCAGAACACTGTATACATAATAAATAAATAAATCTTAAAAAAAAAAAAATAAGATTTACAGAAGAGAACAGGAAGAGCCCAGAGGCAAAAGATAGACTGGATAAGTTAAGGAAAACTGGCTAGAAACTAAGCCAAGCTAAGGCTGGCATTTGTAATTAAGAATAAGCCTCCATGTGTGATTTATTTGGGAGCTGAGTGGCAGGCCCCCCAAAAGAGCAAGAATCCCCAGCAGTAGGTCTGTGACTATCATGCCAGTTCTTGGGACTGTTTTCCTCCTGTTGGTTTGCTGTGTCCAACTTCAATACAGCTTTTGCTTCATCTTATTATATTGTATTTTGTCATGTTTTATTGTTATCTCTTAGAAGCTTGTTCTTTTCTAATGAGAGAAAGTGAGTGGATCTGGCGGGGAGGGGAGGTGGGAAGGAACTGGGTAGGAGTAGAGGGAGGGGAAACTTTCTTCTTTTTTTTTTTTTTTTTTTTTTTGTTTTTTGAGACAGAGTTTCTCTGTATAGTTTTGGTGCCTGTCCTGGATCTCGCTCAGTAGACCAGGCTAGCCTCAAACTCACAGAGATCTGCCTGGCTCTGCCTCCCAAGTGCTGGGATTAAAGGCATGCACCAACGCCGCCCGGCAAAAATCTACTTTCAGTGAAAGGAAAAAAAGAATTTTAAAATATATGTAGTGAGATATATGTACTATACTAATGTCAAGTGAATAGCTCAAATAAATTTACAAACATATATGTTTATGAAGTCACCATTCTGATTACATTATAGTATTTTTTAGCATGTTAGAAGGCCCTTCCAATCTGAATTATGTATTTTTTAGTTTGGGAAGCTTTTCCTGCCTTATATCCTTGATAATTTTCTCCCCTCCATTTTCTCTTTCCTCTTTCTTTGTTTCTGTAGTTGTTAGTGTTAATTCTCCTAAGTGGATTCTTTTCTGGCCTTTTTCTTTTTTTTGTTTTTTATTTCATTTCATTAGATTGTCCTTTGAGATTTACTTCTTTATTGTTTATTTGTTTTTATGTGTGTCCCTGCATGAATTTATGGCGTGGTGTGTGTAGGCGCTCACAGCAGCCAGAGGTCATTTGATCCCCTGGAACTGGAGTTATAGGTGGTTGTGAGTCCCTAACGTAGGTGTGGGGAACTAAACCCGGATCCTCTGCAAGGGTAGTAAGTGAGGTTTTAAGATGAAAAAAATTATGTGTATGAGTTTTCCTGAATTTATATATTTGCACTATGTATGTGTATGGTGCCCTGAGCGTCCATAACTGGGTGTCAGATTCCCCAAAGCTGTAGTTACAGGCAGTTGTGAGCCATGGTGTGGGTGTTGGGAACTGAACCCATGTCTTCTGCAAGAGCACCAATGCTCGTAACTACTGGCCCATCTCTCTAGCCCTCTGTTAGATTTTCTTAATTTTCAACAACTTTAAAAGACTTTGAATTGCTATTTGAAATCAAAGGCATAGACGGAGAGTGCTAGAAAGGGGGACTCTTTTTCTGGCCCCCAGTTGTGGGCACAGTTGCACACCCTCCTACCCCCAAAAAAATCTTGGAAAAAAAAGAGTAAGGGGTGATTGGGATAGCCATTCACATGCTTCCCGACAGTCTTGTTTTGTTACGTTCTGCTTTGCCTTCCAGCCCTCTTTGCCTAGAGAAGGTGCCACAAGGCCCTACACCTCAAATCAGCTTGCTTCTGAGACACTTCCTGCCTTCAGCACTTGGGCTTATTATCTGCCGTTACTCATTATCAGTTACCATTTGTCCATATGCTTCCATTTCCCCTCCAATTTTCTTTGCCGTGTGGCTTCCTGTCTTTTTTTTTTTTTTTAAACTATATTTTGGAAGGGCTTTGGGGGTTGGGAATGAAGAGAAACACGTTGAGTCACTGGTGTCTATCCTCAAGAGTCCCCTTTCTGCTGTTCTCCATCGTCTGCACTGTGTCCGAGCTCCCCAGTAATGGAGGAACAGCTCATGGATGAAGTTCGTAGTCAGGACTGATTTTCCTCCTAATGGGAGGGTGCCATCTTTCTACTCCAAGAGTACCTGATTCCTTTGCCTCTAGATCTTCGTTCTGCATCAACTCTCTTAGACGTTCCAGAAGGTCTGTGAAATTCCGTCTTCCCTGTGTTAGCTGCCTTCTCCCTTAGTCATCATCCCTCTTTAGAGTTTCTGCTCCTCTCTAGAATTCTGGTCTTTCCAAACGGGGACTGTTAATCTTTTTTTCTTGAGCTCATTGGTCCTCATTGATACCCAGAGGCTTAGCATGTTCTCAAATTAAAAATCAATGCCGGATTACTGCAGGGATGTTAATTCACAGACCAGCAGTAATTTCTTTCTTAAAAAAAAAAAAAAATACAAAGCATTCTTATTTTTCAGATTCTTTATATTGATTGACACTTTAAACTTACTATACAGCTTTCCGATGCTACTTTGATTGCTCTTCTTTTTTTTTTTTTTTTTTTTTTTTGGTTTTTCGAGACAGGGTTTCTCTGTGTAGCTTTGCGCCTTTTCCTGGGACTCACTTGGTAGCCCAGGCTGGCCTCAAACTCACAGAGATCCGCCTAGCTCTGCCTCTCGAGTGCTGGGATTAAAGGCGTGCACCACCACCGCCCGGCGATTGCTCTTCTTTTTTCTTGGGTCATTAGTTCACTTCCTGATGGATCTGATTTTGTTTCTAACTAGTAGACTTGCAGAGGAATTTGAGATTTTTCTGCAGGATTTTGACCCAGTAATAAGTGTGTTTAACACATTTATTGAGTGTAAAGCTCTGTGCCTGGTGATATTGGGCTTTAAAAGATATTCTAGACCTGGTGTTGTTTCCAGATATGCAGGTGAATTGAGACAAGAGCCTTAACCTTTGATAGCCTTCTTGTCGAGAAAACACAGTTGAAATGTAGACCTTGCAGTGGGATTAAAATGGAACTGGAATCAATCCTATCTGGGGCACTGGGAAAGACTGGGAGAGGAGCAGGTTGGAGCTGAATACAGAGGGAGCAGACACTCTCTCCTGAGTGGATATGGGTAGTGAAGGCCAAATATGGAGGTAGCTGTCATGGGGACACTGTTCCCCCTTGCTTAACCGTCAGCTTGGGTTACACTTGTCATTGGTATGCCTTTCAGAGTAGATAATTGTCATGTGTATCTGCGAGTTTTTGGAGTACTGCTTGCAAACTGCCTGCAGTTCTCCATGTGCTTTTCTATCATAATGTGCATGCTCTTACGTTGCTGTATTGCTATAATGTTGATGTTGTTCTAGCCGAAGATTCCTGTACATCGTCAATCTAGATGCCCCTTTTGAAGGTCACCGCAAAATCTCCCGCCAGAGTAAATGGGACATTGGAGCTGTGCAGTGGAATCCTCATGACAGCTTTGCACACTATTTTGCAGCTTCGGTGAGTTCATTTACGTGTTGTTGTCTTTTTTTTAAATGTGTTATTAAGGCAAGTCTTTGTCCTGCACAGAGAAGAGAATGTAATCTTCATTGCTCAGTTTAAAAAAAAAAGAGGTTTGTGAGGCTGGCAAATGGCTCACTGGATGGATGATCTTCCAGAGGACCTGGGTTTGATTCCCAGTACCTACATGGTAGCTCACAACCATAAGTGTCTGTGACTTGGGTTCTAGGATATCTGACGCCCTCATCTGGCCTCCATGGGCACCATGCACATGCTGCACAGATATACGTGAAGGCAAACACCCATACACGTTTAATAAAAATAAATAAATCTTAAGAAGGAGAGGTTTGCCTGTTTCTGAAAAAAGAGGCAAGGTGTCTTATAGGTTTTATATGTATGTGTGTATATGTATAGTTAATTTGCTGGCCCCTAGTCTGTGTCAGGGTTTGTATTTATTTCTAGGGACTGAATCTAGATTTTTTTAAGAGAAGCAAGTAGATGCCTTCATTTCTGTGTGTAGTGAATTACCTTCTTTGTTAGTGACAATCTGACTAGCTAAGGGCTGCATGGCAGATGATCAGAAAGATACTCTGAGGAGAGGAATGTGAGCTGGTCTGGAGCTGGCCTTCTTTGCTTTTAGAGGGATCAAACACCTCATCCATCAGCTGGAGGGATGATTCTCAATGGTTAAGAGCAAGAACTGCCCTTGCAGAGGACCTGAGTTCAGTTCCCGGCACCCACCTTGCGTGGCTCCCAGCTGTCGGCAACTCTAACTCCAGGGGAACCTCTGGCCTTTCCTGGCCTGTGAAGGCACCTGCACTCACAGGCATATACCCACTCCCACACATGCAGATGGTTAAAAATAAATTAAAACAAAACTACTTTATCCATTTCAAGGGTGGGATGCTTTCCTAATTGGAGTTCATTAGATTGGTTAACCGCTGTAGATTTCCAGTGTCTATTTATATGTGAATTCCCCAGTGTTTACACCTAGCTTCTTTTTCTTTTCTGGGAACCTTATCACACCTCAGAAGATTTTGGACTATGTCATCTCTGGTGTCTTTCTCCAGATTTTTGTTCATCATTTTCTCTAAAGCAGTGCTTCTCAACCTTCCTAATGCTGTGACCTTTAATACAGTTCCTCATGTTGTGGTGACCCCCAATCATAAAATTATTTTTGTTGCTACTTCATAACTGTGATTTTGCTACTGTTATGAATCGTTATGTAAATATCTGCGTTTTGCAGTGGTCTTAGGTGTCCTCTGTGAAAGGGTCATTCGACCCCCAAAGGGGTCGCAAATCTATAGGTTGAAAACTGCTGCTCTAGAGCAACTGTAGATTTCCATGCTTGGCCTTTTATGATTATCATTATTTGTGTGTGTACATGTGGATATGTGTTCGCGTGTGTGTGTGTGTGTGTGTGTGTGTGTGTGTGTGTGTGTGTGTGTATGATTTCATGTGTGTCTACATGCATGTAGAGGCCAGAGGTCAGTGTGGGATGTCTTCCTTGACCATTTTCCACCTTATTTTTAGAGACAGGGTCTCTCACTGAGCCTGGAGCTCACTAATTTGGCTAGACAGAGTGGCCAGTAACCCCTCAGGGATTCTCTTTTCTCCCCTTCCCCAGCATAGAGGTTCTGCACCTAGCTTTTCATGTGGGCGTTGGGCATCGAATTCAGGTCCTTATGTTTGTGTGGTAACCACTTTGCTGACTGATCTTCTCTACAGCACTTCCTGGACTTGAAGTTTGTTTTGTTTACCCTGTAGCATCTCTGGCACACAAGTTGGCTTCTAGATGGCGTCCTCTTCTTTACGTTAGGCAGTTGAGGTGAGAGCGCCCATTCCAGCATGGTTGTGCCACTCACGGCCTTCTCCTCCTTGCTGCTTTTCAGAGTAACCAGCGGGTCGATCTCTATAAGTGGAAGGACGGCAGTGGGGAGGTTGGCACGACGTTACAGGGCCACACTCGAGTGATCAGGTAGGCATTGCCCCGGGCAGCTTCCTGGCCTGTGGCACTTGGTCACAGTCCTTTGATGAGGGAAGATGCTCATTTCACATGCTTGACCTGCTGTGTTGCATTTGCCCCGAGGAGCCAACAGGGCCTCAGTCTTCAAGGCAAATGCCACGAAGTGAAAGTAACCTGGAGAACAGCCTGTTAAAATTTAGGGAGCATAACCTGGATCCCAGAAGACTTGGCTACAGCCCAGTCCAAAGTACAGGGTCAGGGCTGATTTTGGCTGCAGGAGGGAGAGAGGTTGTTACACAACAGTCTCCTTATTCGGGTCCTTAGTGGTCAGGAGAGAAAGGATACGCCAGGCAGCCGCTGTGGGTTTTCACGGAACTCTTGCATCCCATAGTTGCCCCCCACATGAGGCCTTCCGGAGTGTCCCTTGACCCTCCTTCCCTCTGGGTCTCCATTTCCTCTTCCTGGAGAGCTGTAGCAGGGAGGGAGCAGAGGGTTGGGGAAGAGGACCTGGAAGTAACAGGAAAGATTAGATACTTGTGTGTGCAGGATGTCTGTGGAGTCCTGCCTTTCCGAGAACTGAGGGTAACAGCAGGAAATAAGTTTCTCCTGCTTCAGAGGGTTTACCCAAGGCTCCCGTGGTTGATAGTTCAGAGATAACTTTGTATGTTTCCTCTTTGTTTTGTCCGTTTATTCAGAGAGTAGGAAGAGGAAGAGAGTTGGGAGAGGAAGAGTTGGGCTCCTCTACATTTTGTTTCTTAGGAGAGATTAGGAGCTTATGTCTTGTTTGTTGATGTTTTTAAAGCTTTAGGGCAGTTTAAGAGTTAAAGACAACTCCAGGGTGGTAAGCTATAGCTCTCACCACTGCCTAGAAGACGATGGAGAAGGGAAAGAGAAAAGGCCATGCTGTTTGAATTAAACCTGCACAGAGGGTCAGTCAGTCACCCGCAGAGAGGAGGGAACCTTTAGAGAAAAAGTCTTAGGGAAAGCAGGCCTAGAAAGAGATAGAAGAAGCTGGTGTGGTGGCGCACGCCTTTAATCCCAGCACTTAGGGCCAGCCTGGTCTACAGAGCAGGTTCCAGGACAGGTAGGACTGTTATATAGAGAAACCCTGTCTTGAAAAACAAAACAAAACAAAAGAGAGAGGGGAGGGGGAGAGGGAGAGAGAAAGGGAAAAGTTATGCTCTTCTGAGATAAAGGGCAGGCCCAGCAGGACCTTACTGCAGCTCTGTGCCGTCTGCAGCTGTGCGTGTTTTAAGTTGAAATGCCCCATTTCTTCTCGGGAGCGGGCAGGATTATGGCTGGCAATTCTGGGTGGCAGGACCCGGGTTTCCTTCTGAGCTCAGTTAACTCTTGTTTACCTGCAAAGAACCTTAGTGCCTTGCCCCGCGCCATGGTAGGAAGCACACTGTGAAGACAGCATGGAGCCACTAGGGACTGGATTTGTCAGCGCTTTGGAACCAGACATTGAAGCTCCGTCTTTCTGTGTTCTCTTTATTTTCTTTCTGCCAGCGACTTGGACTGGGCAGTGTTTGAGCCAGATCTCCTGGTTACCAGCTCTGTGGACACCTACATCTACATCTGGGATATCAAGTAAGAACAGCGACGCGGCTTCGCCACTCAGTTGGTGGACAGTTGGAAACCGTTAGAGGTTAAGTGTCTTAGTTTGATTCCCGTGGATCAGATCCCGAGACGAGGAGCTGAGAGCAGGTATAGTGAGAGGTGAGAGAAGAGCTGCCAGGGATGAAGACGGGCAGATCTGGAAGGCCGTGAAAAGCAGGCACGTCTTCCCTGGGCACCACTGTAGAGCTCAGTCTTCCTGGGGAAAACGTCAGTCTCTGCCGGGAAACTCCTTCCTCAGCTGTGCCCCACCGAGGGCCTGGGAAGCAGAGCACTGCAATCACAGCTGACTTTGGCTACCCCCAGAAGTCTGAATTCCCCAGCTCTTCCGGCTTGTCAGGGTTCTGCAAAGCAGTCCTCAGAGGCCAGCGAATCCCTGCGGCAAAGCAGCACAGATGCTGGTATTTGCGAGTCGAGCTGGTCTGCTCAGGTGGCAGATGATGAGCTGCGGAGACATCTGCTTAGCTCTAACTGGCTCTGTCAGGCTTCTGTTCCCCTGCTGTCAAAGAGGGGCTAATGGCCTCCACACAGGGGTGCACCTCATAAAGTAAGGTTAAAGGAGCTCCCAGCCTGAGGTCTGGCTTGTCTAGGAACAGTGCCGCTTTTAGTGATCGTTAGAGCTAGCCATTCTGAGGGGGCGGTCTGCAGACGCCGCTGTATTGGAGGCCCCCTTGCGGCCCGGCCACTGCCTCCCTCGTGGTAGTAACTTTGGGTTGTTTTACCCTGCCAGAGATGGATGGGGAACAGACTAGTTAGACTAGCAAAAGTGTTCTGAGGCAGTAAGGTATGTGTGCCTGGCCTGACCAAATGCGGCCATGTTACCTGCAGACCAGCCCTTGGAGTCTATGAGTCTAAGGTCTAACATCTGAGGGGAAGCATGGAATCCAGAAGTGAAGAGGAAAGCTCTTCAGCAAATAAAATGTCCTCAGGGCACTGTGGGGCAGGATTAGAGAGCACCCCTCATTTACAGACAACAAGTATTTTCATCATTTGAAGACACTGAATTAGCCAGGCATAGTGGAGCACGCCTTTAATCCCAGCACTTGGCAGGCAGAGGCAGGAGGATCTCTGAGTTTGAGGCCAGCTTGGTTTATAGAGTGAGTTCCAGGAGAGCCAAGGCTACACAGAGAAACCCTGTCTCAAAAAATGGGGTGGGGGTGGGAGGAGACATTCTTTCCTCAGATATTTAAGTCACACCAAATGCGGGGGTCTCAAAACATTTGGCAACAAGAAAAGATTTCTGAACATTCAGTGACCTAAAAATTAATCCAGAATCACACACAGAATGAATCTGAGGTGTTTTGATTTTACACCTATTTTATAAACCTGTGAACCCTAGGGTTGCATGAAAATTTCTCAGGCAAAAAGGGAATGTCAATGCGGGAAGTTTAAGAACCGCTAAATAGTAAGCCTCCTCAGCCCCCGGGAGGCGCCTGCTTCTCTCCTATGTCTCTGTGGAAGAAGTTTCCCCCTGACTTGGTAGTCAGCTGTTGTGCTTCTTTGTATCAACAGTAATGATTCCTTGAAGTGTTACTCTAATTTATCTTATCAATAACAAAAATCAGGAGTCAGCTATCAGGGTAAAAACCTGAAAGATCAGAGAAGCAGGGGAGCAGTCACAGTTGCTTCCTACCTCTCCAGTTCCTTCCACCGAAAGGGCTGAGATCCTCTCTCAGGCCACTTCCTGTCCCTCTCAGTCCTCCAAACCTCTATGGTTAGCTAGTGGCTAGTTCCACCCTCTGACTCCAAGCAAGCTTTACCTGTCAGAACACAATCAAAATATCACACAACAATTCCTTATTAAAATTGTGATGACATATAAAATTTGTCATCATAGCCATTTTTTGAGTCTGCTGCTAAACCATGCTACATTTACATTATTCTGCAATTTGTCTCCAAAGGTTTATCTTACAGATCCTAAACTTCACACATTAAGCAACTCTCCATTCCTTCCAGCACTTGGAACTGTGCACTCAGCTCTCGCCAACTGCAGTTGCATGTAGCAGGCTTTCTTTGGGCAGCCAACCAGCTCTCAAATCATGACACAGAGACTTATTATTAGTTATGAATGCTCAGTCTTAGCTTAGGCTCACTTCTTGCTAGCTCTTATTACTTAAATTATTGTTTCTCTTCATCTGTGTTTCGCCTGAGGGCTTTTTGCCTTTCTTTCCTTCTGTATGTCTTACTCATGTAGCTGACTGGCCTGCTAGCTGGCCGGCCCGCCCCAGGAATCTCCCACTTTCTCTCCTCTAGTTTCCTTCTCTCAAGCCTAGATTTCTTCTCCTACTTATTCTCTCTGTCTGCCAGCCCCACCTATCCCTCTACTGCCCAGCTATTGACCATTCAGCTTTTCATTAGACCAATCCGGTGCCTTAGGCAGGCAAGGTAAAACAGCAACACATCTTTACATAATTAAGCAAATACAACATAAATAAATGTAACACATCTTTGCCTAGTTAAACAAATGCAACCCACCTTTACATAGTTAAAGTAATATCCCGCAACAGTTCCACTTCGTTTTTAAAGAATCTGACCACTCAGCCGGGCGGTGGTGGCGCACGCCTTTAATCCCAGCACTCGGGAGGCAGAGCCAGGCGGATCTCTGTGAGTTCGAGGCCAGCCTGGACTACCAAGTGAGTTCCAGGAAAGGCGCAAAGCTACACAGAGAAACCCTGTCTCGAAAAACCAAAAAAAAAAAAAAAAAAAAAAAAAAAAAAGAATCTGACCACTTCAGCTACCTCCTATAAGAAAAGGTCATGCTTACAGTTCTTACCTTTTTGTGGCTGGCTATTTCACTTAGCATAGGTTCTCAAGGTTTATCCCTGAATGTGTAGCATATGTCAGAGTTTTCTTCCTTTTTAAGATGCGCAATATTCCATTTGATAAAAATATCAGTCTTTGTTATCTATTGCTTCTGCCTCGTAGCTATAGGGAGTGTTCAGGGCAGTTTGTATCCCTGGCCCAGCACAGGATTTCGTGTAGCTGAGGCTGGCCTCAAAGTCACTATGTATGCTCTGATTACAGACATGAACCTTTATGTCCACTTTTGTTTTGCTTTTGAGACTGGGTCTGACTGGCCTCCAGCTGTGGCAGCCCTCCTACTTCAGCCTGTGGGATGTAGGATGTCAAGTGTGAGCCAGGTGTGAACCGTCATGCCCCACCTTTTATTTAGTTTTTTGACATAGTGTCTTGGGTTAGTCTTGAGTTTACAATCCTCTTGGCTCAGCCTTTGGGGTACTGAGATTATAGGCAAATGCTACTATGCCTGGCATTTTCTTTTCTCTTTTTTTTCCCTTTCTACTGGAGATTGAACTCGGGGCTTTTTCCATGTTAGTAAGTACTTTACCACTAAGGTATACCCCCAGCTCCCATAGTAGTTTTTAAACACCGGGAAGGTCCTTGCAGCATTATACCGTGACTGTTGCCTGTTGTGGCTAGGAATAATAACAGCATTGAGAGATTCTGATTCTTTTCTTTGAGACAGGGTTTCTCTGTATTGCCCTGACTGTCCTGGAACTTGCTCTGTAGACCAGGCTGGCCTAGAACTCAGAGATCTGCCTGCCCCTGCCTCCTGAGTGCTGGGATTAAAGGCGTGTGCCACCACCACCTGGCTATCTTTATTGTTTTTTTTTTAAAGGTCCTCAAAACAATGTTAATTCCAAATTCTCCTAGAGGAGAGTAGAGAAATGTAAGGGAAGGGTGAATGGCACGATCTGGCTGCTGGTATACAGTGAAACAGGCGTTTGACTTTTGACTTCATCTGTTTCAGAGACACGAGAAAACCTACTGTTGCGCTGTCAGCTGTAGGTAAGTATGTACACCCCTGACTTGTCTTCCTCAGTCCCTTCTCACTCATCCTGCTCACGACTCTGACTACTCACAGCCCATGCTCCATCGTGGCTGGGTGGAATTCTAAGTCTCATGTTCCAAGATGCTTGCTTCAGGCTGAGTCCTACCCTAACCCTGATCCTAGGTTATCTGCAGTGTTGTTCTCACTATTAGTGTCAGTAATTGTCATCATATATCCAATCTGTTTTACCGTCATTCCCTTTGTGATTATTTTGAAGCAAAATCTGGATATTATATTACTTCTTCAAATATTTTATGATGTGTTTGCTCTCTGTCTCTCTGTCTCTCTCTGTCTCTGTCTCTGTCTCTGTCTCTGTCTCTCTCTCTCTCTCTCTCTCTCTCTCTCTCACACACACACACACACACACACACACACACCCAATCTCTGAGGGCTGGAGAGATGGCTCATTTGGCAATGTGCTTGCCTTCCAAGCATGGCACCCCAGTTTGGTCCCTAGAACTCATGTAAAATAAGCCTGGTACGGTGGTGTGGGATGTAATCCCAGATCTAGGGAGGAAGAGGCAGGAGGACCCCTGGGGCTCATGGGTGAGCTCCAGGCCAATTGATGTCATCCTGAGCTCATGATCACAGTGGCACTGGCTAAAACTAACTGTGCTGATGGGGGGATGAACATCAGTAGGGATGTGTAGGGCTGGGTGTGGTGATGCACAGAGGCAGGCATAACTCTGTGAGTTCAAGGCCAGTCTGTTCTACATAACAAGTTCTGGCCCAGCCAGGGCTACATAGTGAGATCTTGTCTCAAAAGAAAAATAAAAAAAAGAATGGGGGTGGTGTACTGCCCGAACTGGGTTAACTCTAAATCTTGAGTCAGTGTTTCCCTAAGACTGTTACGCAAAAACAACAATGAAAAAATAGAGTGTGAGGGGGTCAGAGTGAGAGTGAGGCTTTTCTGTTGTCATCTGGGAGTCAGATTTTTGTGACAAGTCTGTTACCAATCGAATTCCCCCATTCCTGCTACTGTAAGTCGCTCCTGTGGCTGTCCCCTTAGAGATGATCTCCTCCACAGGTGACTGTGATCTTGTTCCCATGTGTTAACTCACTTATTTGCCACTCTTTTCGTCTGTACTGGCGGAGAAGCCGGTGCAGCCATAGAAACTGGGAGGATTCTCTGCTTACTGAATCAGAGCTCATTATCCAGCTCTCCTGGACATGCTTCACTCTGCCTCGGAGAACGTTGAGGGCAGTGGCATTCTTCCTATGTTTTTATTTTTTTCTTTGCAGCCGGTGCCTCCCAGGTCAAATGGAATAAAAAAAACGCTAACTACCTTGCCACCAGCCATGATGGTGACGTACGGATATGGGATAAGCGGGTGAGTGACCTGTCCCCTGTGACCTTTCTCCTGTCGTTGGTATTTAGTTTCCCCTAGAGGGTGTGGAGAGGGTGTCATTGAGTCCCAGGACTTGTCTCAATGGATTGAAGAATCCTATGGGGCATGGCAAATTGTCGTTGTAACCAGATGATATTTGCTTCTCACCTGAATTGCTGTTGGAGGGTAGAAAACGAAGGCATTGTAATCAGTGGTTAATACAGTAAACCTGGCCTGACCTAAGATAGAGCCCCACTTTACTGCTCCCTGTGAGCAGCACATCAGGTAAGCCACTGTAACCGATCCAAGCTTTCCTGTCCTTACACAGGGTCTCACTGTGTATCCCTGCCGGGCTTGGAACTTACTATATAGACCAGGCTGGCCTGGAACTCACAGCCACCTGCCTCTGCCTGCACACACGTGCTGCCACACCCAGTGTTCTTCATTCTCTCCCCTCCCCCTTACCATGTCCTAACCCAGGGGCTGACAGTAAGGTTCTAGCTGTACAGAGACTACTGCACACATTGGAACGAAAAGCGGGAAGTGAAGCAGGGTTGGGGTGGCTCATCCTGTGTGCTGGCATAGGCTGCAGACCTGCTGGGGTGCACTGTGCAGTGTGCTGAAGTTGCCGCCTCCTGGGGCTCTCGGGAGAAGGTGATTTCGAAACACTGGAACAGCATAGCAGGGTTTGTTTTTGTCTTCTGTATCGTTGGTCTAGTCTGCCGTAGGCCGATAGCACCCTTTCCTTCTTTTTTTCTTCTCTTTTTTAAAATTTGTGATTGGTTTTATTCGTCACACATTTCAGTGTAAGTCAGTGTTCTTAATAAGGCCAGGTTTGGTCCGCATGCCTGTAGCCCCAGTGCTCACAGGTTGAGGGGCGGAAGACTGAGTTCACATAGTTGTAGTATAACTTATTCAACTTAATTACTCCCTACTTACTGATTCTAGAAGTTGCTTCTGACATTCTAGAGTTCTAAATAACACTGATGTGAATGTCTTTTGTATCTAAATCTTTTATTGAATTTGGATTACCCCTTTAAAAAAGGAAAAGTTTAGTAAGTTTCTTTTTTAACACTTTAAATTATGTGTCGGAGTGGGAGGATGTGTGTGCACAGGTAGGTTTGGGATCCTAGTGCTCAGTCACTAGAAGACATATGTGTGCTCTTACCCTCATGGTTGAGGTTGGGTTCCTGTGACCGCCACAGTCCCTCTTTTTACGTCAGGAAGGGGAACAGAAATGGTCCACTCTGAAAGGATGAGAAGTAGTCACTACCTGTATCTCTTAGTAAATCATACCTCTGGAGTGGGTAGAAATGAGCCTGTCAGACTTACTCACAGGGCATGTGGAAGAGATCTGGGGATGTCTTCTGTTGTTGGGTGTATTTGGTTTAAACAAAGAGAGCTTATGAATAAAGAAAGAGCAGAGGCCGTAACTGTCCTGGCAGAGTTCAGCGTCTCCTCAGCACCCAGCAGCCTGTTCTGTGGTAGACATTCAGTGAGTTCTTTCGAAAGTAACACACCTAGTGTCACTGTGTCACAGAAACCCAGTACAGCAGTGGAGTATCTCGCAGCCCACCTCTCCAAAATCCACGGCCTGGACTGGCACCCAGACAGTGAGCACATTCTCGCCACCTCTAGTCAAGATAACTCTGTCAAGGTGAGTCGTCCCCACCAGGGCCATTGCAGGAGCTGCGTGTGGGAGGCATCAGGAATACGTGACAGCACTTTGGGAGGAAACATGCCGTTTGCTAGTATGCCCCACGTGCTCCCTGGGGGCCCAAGTGAGTCAGCCTGGCTCTCCTGACCAGCAGAAGTGATGGTGTGGCCGCTGACTGATGAGCTTCTGAATTTCTCCAGATTTTCTTTCCCTCTGAGAGCCAGAGACAGAAAGCATTTAGGAAAGACAAGTTTACCTGAGAAGAAGTTGTAAAAGACATCTGGTTAGATGTCTACACAGAGATAACATCAAGGAGAAGCAGCCCACATGATTATTAAAGCCACCAGGATTATAGTTTGTCTGCTCATGGTGGCCAGCCATCAGTTCCTCAGGATTCTATCTGTGAGAGATCTGGCCTCAGACGTCAGCGTGGCCAGGACAGAGTTTTGTTAGTGTTCTCTAACTTAGGACCTGCTCAAGCTTTGTGTCCAGGAGCCCTGTCGTCTTTGACTTTTCTTAGAGACGGTGTTTCCTGTTTTCTGTCGCTGTGACACCAGCTTTGCGCCCTTGATCAAAGCGGTGGCGGGGCAGGGTGGTCTCTGCCCCTTCCTTCCCGCTGTGTTCAAATCTCTGTCCTGTAGGTCAGGACTTGGCCACAGAAGCTGGTTTAGCATACAGTGGTTATTATTATACAGTTTTATTGGATTTACATAGCTGTAATCTTTTTGTGGTTTGACTAGCTAAACTCAAGCCCAAGCCTTTCTGTGTAAGGACTCAAAGTACTTCGTCTGGAGGTTTGTGAATCCCCTGGCTCTGTGCCAGAGTCACTTGTTGGTTTTATTTTAGGTTTTGTAGGTTTCTGTCCCCAATCTCCCAAATTCAGGAAACAGAAACCTACCCCATTCTGCATTTGAGAAAAAGATTAGGAACGTCCTGCTGTGTTTGTTGTAAAGATTGAGTGAGATTAAAAAGTTTTAAATGTCTGTCTGAAAGCAGTAAGTTGTCATGGCGTGTGACCTGTTGTTAAATTACTTTTAGATGTTAAAGTAATGCAGGATTGAAACCTGTTATTTTCACCTTTGAACTACAATGGTTATTTAATAGGCAGTTGATCTGCCCCGTGCGGTCCTGGTGAAGTCTAGAAATCCTGCTGTAATGTTGATAGATGTAAAAGGAACGGTTCTTTGTGTGTCTGACAGTACATGGTTATGGGGGTGGACCTAAAAATACACTATTGAAATATTTCTTTGGAGGACGAAAAGCAATCAGTTTGAAGGCCATGCTTACTTCAATAGTTGAGTTTTTTTTAAATGGCATTTATTTCACCAACTTTCTTTTTTGTAGTTCTGGGATTACCGCCAGCCTCGGAAATACCTCAATATTCTCCCTTGCCAGGTGCCTGTCTGGAAAGCCAGATACACAGTGAGTGAGCTACCCTACCTCTTGTCTGAAGCATGCATTTTCTTGTTTTCTCTGTGAGACAGTTTTCTCCTGTTGTCTTGGTTTGAAGTGTGGTAAATGCAGTAGTGGTGTTAGGTACTCACCTTTGGAAGGCTAGCTATGTGTTCCGCAGAGAAGTAGGCTGGTGAAGATGTTTGTTCACCAAGGGTGGATCAACAGGGTAGGACGGAGAAGAGGGGCCAGGCGGGAAGCTGGTGAACCACAGTAGAAAGAACTCTGGCTTTAGATTCAGAGGACCTGGTTTGGGGTCCAACTCCACCATTTAATGTTTTTGTAGCTGTGGAAAAGATACTTGATTTTAAGCAGTAATTTCTTCATTTGCAGAGTTGAAGGATATTTTTCACTCTGCCCTTAAAATTTTTTGTTAAGGATTTGTGTTTATTTGTGTGTGTGTATGTATGTGTGTGTGTGTGTGCGTGTGTGTGTCTATGTAAGTAGGTACCATGTGCATGTAGGTGCCCATAGAGGCCAGAAGAGAGCTGGGGATACAGGCAGTTATGAGTCGGCCAACATGGGTGCTGGGGATGGAACTTGGGTTCTCTGGAAGAGCAGCAACTGTTTTTAAATGCTGAACCATCACTCCAGCTCAAAGATTTATTCTTTTTTTTTGTTTTGTTTTGTTTTGTTTTTTGAGACAGGACTTCTCTGTGTAGCTTTGAAGCCTGTCCTGGAACTCACTCTGTAGCCCAGGCTGCCCTCTAACTCACAGAGATCCGCCTGGTTCTGCCTTCCGAGTGCTGGGATTAAAAGCGTGTACCACCACCGCCCGGTTCTTATTTTTATTTATGGGTGTGTATGCCGTGGGAGTGCAGGTACCTACAGAGGTTAAAAGAGGGCATCAGATCAGAGTTACAGGAGTTACGGGAGGTTGTGAGCTGCCGCTGTGGATGTTGGGAATGTTCTCTGGAAGAGCAGCAGGAGCTCTTAATTGCTTCTGTCTGCTCCAGCCCTGCCCCTCACTCTCATTCTTGCAATAATATTCGCCATACTAAAGTGGACAGTTCTGTGGCATTTGGAATATCACAATCTGCCTTCCACTTGAAATAATGTATATGAATGTGCTTTATAAATCACAGAATGCTACAAATAGGATGTTATCCACCTCCAACCATTTTTCCAGGGCCACGTTGAGAGCTGTGAGCCAGAGATAAATGCATTTCCTTTAATGTCACTTTGAAAGTAAGCACAGGGATGAACAAAGCTACATTTATGCATTAGTCTGTCATTGTGGGACTTTGTGGAGCAAAGAAGATAATTGGACATTATGTTGTTTTTGCATCTGGGATCACTTGCCGAGAAATCAGACACTGTTCTTAGGAGCTGACATCTCTGGGTTCATGTTTGCCTTAAAAAATAAACATGAAAGTTGGGGAGTGTTATTGGGAGGAGAAGGGAAGATAAATAAGTGTGCTCTTGTGTAACTATGCTTTTTCCCTGAAATAACAGAGTCTAGATATAAGTCAAATGGGCCCCTCAGCTCCCCGACAGACTGCATTTTGCAGTTCTGGGGTTACTCAGTGTCACACTGAGGCAGTGAGAAGGTGATGCTTCATGGAGATGGTGTCCTGACCTTTCTGCATGCAGATTTTCCCAGTGAGCCTTGAATACTCATTCCTGAGGAGGAACTCATGTAGAGTAGGTAGGACATGGAATAGAAAGAGCCATTTGCTTACTGTAGGATTTTCAGAGTTATTGTTAATCCCACCAGGCGAAAATAAGACCACTACCTCAGTTTTGAGCCACATTTGAAGGAAGCTTTAATTAAATACTAGCCAGGATGATGGACTCTGGCCAGGTCCATTCCAGGGTTCCCAGAAAATGGCCACAAGCTACTTTGGCCAGGTGCTTATAAAGGCAAACCCACAAGGCTACATACTTCTTGCCTTCGTCCAATTGGGGGCAAGCATGCATCCTGACATACTTCCTGCCTACATATGATCAAGCACATCCGGTGCAGTTGGGTCAAACTTGTCTAGAGAAGTAAAAACATGTAGCTTGTCCTCGCATATGAACAACAGCCTCCAGCATCGCAGGAAGTACCCGCCCTTGGGCCAGGGCCTTACAGGTTACAGGTCTTTTTGTGTTATGGATCTCTTAGGCACAGTAGTGAAAACTTAAAACATAGCTTTGATTCTTACATTACCCAAACATTTGGCTCCGCCTTATTTTCCATTTGATGTGTTCCATTCCATTATCAGAGAGAAGGCTGTATGTCGTAGACAGCTTATGGTATTTGAGAAAAATTTCCCCAAATGAGTTTGAGCCTTCCATAATTTTTCTTTTCAATTAAAGATAGGTTCTTATCCTGGTGGTCATGGCACACACCTTTAATCCCAGCACTTGGGAGACAGAGGCAGGGGGATCTCTGAGTTTGAGGCCACTCTAGTCTAGAGTTCCAGGACAGCCAGGGCTACACAGAGAAACCCTGTCTTGAAAAAGGCAAAAAGTAAAAAGAAAAAAAAGATAGGTTCTTCCTATATAGTCATGGCTGGCCTGCCCTGGAATTTGATTCGTAGACCAGACTAGCTGCAGACTTGGGGCAATCCTTCTGCTTCTGCTTCCTCAGTGCTAGTATTACAAGTCTGAGCCACCACGCCTGGTGGCCGTCGTATAGTTTATTTTAGTTAGGAAGAATTCCAGCGTTGCTTTTGGCTGATTCTCCATGGAATAATCACGGCTTTCCCCTTCTTGGCTGCAGCCGTTCAGCAACGGCTTAGTGACTGTGATGGTCCCTCAGCTGCGGAGGGAAAACAGCCTGCTCCTGTGGAATGTCTTTGACTTGAACACTCCAGTCCACACCTTTGTGGGACATGATGATGTGGTCCTGGAGTTCCAGTGGAGGAGACAGAAGGAAGGTGAGTGAGGAAGGTGGCTGTCTTGTCTTCTGAGCTCTGGGGGACAGCTGTAGCAGTCGTTTGGTCTAGTGAGGAGAACGGGGCTGGCTTGAGCAGCCAGAGGGCAAGGAGGGCTGAGTTATGTAAAGGGAGTAGGTAGATTCTCTCCCCTAGTTCTCTTCTCCAGCTTCCGCTATAATTTCTCCTACTTGGAGGAGATCTGCTCCTGTGAGAGGCTGAGAGGGGTTTGTTGTTGAATCATTGCAAGGGTCACAGGCAGCGATTTTCAACCTGTACTGTAGGTCGTGACCCCTTTGGGGTTATCATACCATATATCCTGTATATCAGATACTTATATTACAATTCATAACAGTAACAAAATTACATGAAGTAACAATGAAATAATTTTATGGTTGGGGGGTCACCCCAACCTGAGGAACTATATTAAAAGGTCACAGCATTGGGAAGGGCGGAGTGGCGCATGCCTTTAATCCCAGGGCTCAGGAGGCAGAGGCAGGCAGTTCTCTGAGTTCGAGGCCAGTCTAGTCTACAAAACCAGTTCCAGGTCACACAGATACACAGAGAAACCCTATCTCGAAACTACCCCTCCCCTTGAAAACAAACAAACAAACCAATAAACCAATAGCATTTTTCCTCCTGCCCTCCCTCTCTTCCTCCCATCCTTCTTGTCTGTTTGTTTGTTTGTTTGTTTATTGATTGATTGTCGCTGGAGATCAAACCTAGGACCTCACGCTTGCTGCTGAGCTATGCCCCTGTCTTTCACTACCAGTTTGTGAATTCCTAAAGCTAACTTAGATTTGTCTGTTTTTTTTTTTTTGAACCTTTCATAATTGAATTATCCTGGATGTTTTTTAAATTTGACCTTCTTCCCAAGCTAATGTTGCTCTGGTATATTTTTACCACCATGTCTCCTCATTTAGTTTGCATTGGACCACCTTACGCTTGGGCTTTGATTTTCACTGTGGGGAAGGCCCAGGATGTGGTAGCTGAGGGGAAAGGATGCCTGGGAAAGAAGCAGTAGTCACGGGGGTTGGGTGTTGCTGAAGGACCAAAATGAGTGTGAAATACAAACATCTAGTTGAACATAAAGGAAGCTGTTTGATGAGTAAGAGAGAAATTCCAAAGTGGGCTGAGACTAGAAGCCAGATCTCTAGGTAGCATAAGTAAAGCCGCAGGGACTGCGCTTGTTACTTCCAAGACAAGGAGTGGACGAAAGGAGGTCAGTGGGAGAGCAAGGCCTCTTGGGAAGGAGTGGGAGTAGCATGGAAGGCACAAGTAGAGGAGATGAATTTATAAGGCCGTTAGGTCTACCTTTTCCTCACAGCCAGGGGTATGTGGAAAGGATAGACGTAGGGTCAGAGTGTTGATGACCATGAACATGAGACTAGGTGGTGGAACTTAACAATGATCCAGAAAGGTTACTTTCTTGTTAGGTGTGCCTCGGAACGTATTAAAACACGGGGAGACAACTGTTGGTTGAAGGTGGTGACGCAGAGCAGGGACTGATGAAGAAGGGAACTCGCCCTTGGCCAAAGCCCACTTATCCTGGTAGCCTGTACAGATCATGTCTGTTGTCTCAGTGTCCCATCTACGAGTTGAGGGATTGAGGGAAATACTTCATAAATTCTGTGTTGGCTGAAGATGGCCCTGAAGGAGGTTGTAGGTGCTCGGCAGTTAGTCCAAGTGTCCTCAACTTTTATAAGCTGTTTCATGAAGCCCCCTAAACTTCTTCTTTTGAGTCATCCCCTGTGACTGGACCCAATATCTAAAATATGATTCAGCTAATTAAGAGGGCTAAAAGGTTGGTTATTTACTTTATAAAGAGATGTATCACTTTACAAAATTATTTTGAACAGTGAGATGCAATGTTGCATAGAAAACAGTTCATTTTTACGGAAGATTGCCTTCGTCCCAGCTCCTCAGGAGGGAACGCGTTTGCAGAGGTGACGATTTAGGTGACCTTAGGTCTTAGCCTCACTCTCTGTCTGCTAATTTGCTAATTAGTATTTCACTTCATTTCCGTCTCTGCTCTCATGGGACTTTCCCGGGGAGTCCTAGCTCAAAACTGCTCTCAGCAGTCTGCCCTCTTCTCTGGTGTTATTTTTCTCGCTACTTATCCCCACCAGTATTTTATTACATATTTATTTGCTCGTCTTTTTCCACCGTTGGAATTGTGAGCTCTATAGTGATAGATGATTTTATTCATGCTACTGTTCTGGGGCCTAAGCGCGTATCGGCCATAGACTAAGATGTTCAATAACTGCTTGTTGTAACTCGAATGTTAAGTAGTCTTTAAATAAGAAACCCGGGGCCAGATGTTGGAGTAAATGCTGAAGCATCAGAGAGACAAAGGAACAAGCCACAGCCACCACCTCTTACCTCACCAACTCCTCAGCCTGAAAAAGCCCTAGTTCCTGTCTCCTCACCCTTATATACCTTTCTCCATCCAGCCATCACTTCCTGGTATTAAAGGCATGTGTGCTTCCCAAGCAAAGGCATGAGATCTCAAGTGCTAGGATTAAAAGCGTGTGACTCCCAAGTACTGGTATTAAAGGTGTGTGCTACCACTGCCTGGCTCTGTTTCTCTCCTAGTCAATCTCATGTAGTCCAGGGTGGCTTTGAACTCACATAGATCCAGATGGATCTCTGCCTCCCGAGTGCTAGGATTAAGAGTATGTGCCACCACTGCCTGGCCTCTGTGTTTAATCAAGTGACTTGTTCTGTCCTCAGATCTTCAGGCAAAGTTTCTTAGGGTACACAATATATCACCACAATTTGTGGCATGTATATACATATGAATGAATGAATGAGTGAGTGAGTGAGTGAGTGAGTGAGTGAGTGAGTGAGTGAATGAATCTTACTCTATTGCTGCCTGTAACAAAATGGATGTCAAATCTAGAGGATTTGTTTTAGGATTTTTATTTGATGATTTCTAGGGTCCAAGGACTACCAACTTGTCACGTGGTCCCGGGATCAGACCTTGAGGATGTGGCGGGTGGATTACCAAATGCAGAGGGTATGTACTTAGTATTACTATAGAGACATATAAGTGGATATACCAGAACTTTAACCAAAAGATACAGGATATTAGAGAATATAGGCTGACATTTAACATATGTCTGTGGTGGGCTGGTGGCTTGTGCATGCCACATGGCTTGGAGGTCTTTAAGAACCAAAGTCTTCTTCACTTTAAGGCTGAAGACTCCGTTTTTCCCCTCTTGTCCTAGGATGAGACAGAATGGGTGCCCTAGTGAGCGAATGGCTTAGCTTTTCGTGTCTGTCTCTTCCAGTGGTTTGGGAAGCCTGCCCGTGTGCTCTGCAGATGTTGTGGCCCTCTCCCCCATCAGCTCCCCCTTCTCTATGAAGCTTCTTCCAGTGTTTTCATATATGAGTGTTTGGTTCCTATGTAAATGCAAGGGGTACCTGATATGTAGCCCAAACAGTCAGGGGACAGTCTTCTCTTGGTCCAGTGGCTGAATCCCTTGATGGTGAGAAAACGGCTCATTGGTGTTTCATACCCAACAGCATTTCTCACACCAGCTCCTCCAGGACTGATGGGAAATGCTGGGTGAATGCTTAGTCTAAACTCACCTGAGCATTTTGGTTAAGTCCTATTATCTTATCACTTTTTATTTAAATCTGTTTTTTCCAGAACATGCTGTTTGGTCCAAATGCTTAGGGTTATGGTAATTTTGCTTGTGAGTTAGCTGAATCATTCCATTAAGACTTGGAATTTAAGTTGATTTTTTTCCTTAGCATTTTTTACTCTGATCATGATGGAAAATGTCTAGAGTGGAGTAATAGAGTGTATTATCCTTTGTATTTAACCAGGGAATGTTGGTGATGGGTAAAATCTCTTTTGATTATACCAGCTCTTAGCTGACACATCCCCGTCCTTTATGATTCCATTTTTTAAGACAGAACTCTTTAGCCAGACATAGTGACCGTTTCTGTTACTTCTCTGACTCTCCATCTTTAAGCCAGGGTCTTGTGCATGCTAAGTAAGCACTTTAACACTGAACCACATTCCCACCCCACCCTCTGCCCTGCTTTCAGCTCTGTGCCAATGACATACTGGATGGTGTTGATGAGTTCATTGAGAGCATTTCTCTTCTGCCGGAACCAGAGAAGACCCTACACACTCAAGACACAGATCACCAGCCCAGCGCAAGTCACGGAGAAGAAGATGGTAATGGAACTGATGTCCTAGGTGAGGGGCCCCACTATGCATTCCAGAGTTACGAGGCAGATACCCCAGGACTCACTCACTTCCTAAAACATTTTCAATATTGACTGTCTCTCCTGGTAGCCTTAAAGGAAGATCCTCCCAGCAGTTTGCTGGAAGAGAGGAAATCGGACCAACTAGGCCTGCCTCAGACTCTGCAGCAGGAATTCTCCTTGATCAATGTGCAAATCCGGAATGTCAATGTGGAGGTAAGTCAGAGTAATGACCTGGGCTTCATGCTTATGGATGGAGTGTGTGGGAGTGTGGGTGATGGGTCTGTCGGAGCTGGAGTTAGAGGCAAGTGTCAGCTGCCCAAACACAGGTGCCGGGCTGAACCTTGGCCCTGTGGAAAAACAGCAAGCATGCTTACCTGCTGAGCCATCTCTATAGCTCCAGCCCTCTTTTTTAATTCCTAAGTTTTCTAAAGACACTTCTGAAGCTCATGTGCCATAGCATCTCCCTAGCATCTCTCCAGCCCTTACTTTCTGTGTGTGGTGATGTTTGCTCTGGGGAGGCTTACTGGTTGACAAGATTATGGGGAGGTTAATGGCAGAGCTGAATTTGGAGCTGAATCTCCTAATCTCGTGTTGTTGCTCTGTGCTCCCCCACCTTCCTTTGTGAGCTAGTTTCCTTTGATGTAAATTCAGAGGAAGAAGGTGACCAGAGCCTCTTGGTTCACTTAGCACTTGGAACAGTCTTGCGCCAGCAGGTTATTTATCAGTGACGAAGTCCTGAGGAGGACACATGGCCAGGAGATGAGACCACAAAAAAAAAATAGGAATCTGGGGTCAGGAGGCCTTGCACAAGCTTGTCTTATGCCAAGCAAACTTATTAAGAAGTACATGCTGTTTCCAGGGGGAGAAATGGGAGGAAGGCAGCAGAAGCTATCACACAGTGGGACACAGTCAGCAGGTACATCCCAGACTGACCACACCGCGGCCTTGGGACTGATAACTCCAGTCTCTTCAAGGGGAAAAGCCACGTTCCCAGGAACCAAAACCCTGACTCATTCAAGGCCCAGGTTCCAGCTCCAGACTAGACCATGGCAAATCTGCCCCTTGGCAAGGACAAAAAACTAGGTTCCTTTTGTGATCTCATCCGGGCCTCTGAGAAGCCTTGGATTGGCCTGTGTGTGTGTGTGTGTGTGTATTTCAAAATTCTTTGCTTTAGAGAACTGAGTACCACTCCAGAAAGGGATTTTAAAGCTTTGATAACTTTCCTTTTGCTCAGAGGTATTTCACTACAGACAGAGATAAGTACTGCAGTGCCGGGGTCTGCAGTCCCGGGGTCTGTTGGTCTCTAACGTTGTTGTGTAATGTGTAGTATAACTGCGTTTTACAGCTGAGGGAATTGAGACAGAGGGACGAATGACTTCAAAGGCCAGCAGCTGTTTGGTCTACATGTATGTCTGCACACCACGTGTGTGCAGTGCCTGCAGAGGTCAGAAGAGGACACTGGATCCCCCCAAACTGGAGTTACAGGCAACTGTGAACTGTCACGTGGGTTCTGAGAATTGAACCTGGGTCCTCTGAAAAAGCAGCCAGTGCTCTTAACCACTGAGCCATCTCTCCAGACCCCTGATGATAATATTTGAATATTTGAATTGAATGTAATTGCACAGTCTGTTTCTCGATTTCCCACGGGTTTCGCCCTTTCCACTATGCTTTACTTCAGTTGCTTTCTCTAGTTGGCCACGTCGGAAATCACCAGAGCTAAAGGCTGCATTAATTGCCTGTCGGTATCAACTTAGTCTATACTGCTGTTCTCCCAGTTGATTCCCGAGTTGGGCAGCTTTCACCACTGTCTAATTCCAGAACGTTCCCATCACCCTAAAAAACAAAACAAAATTCTGTAACCAGCAAAGTGTGGTAGCACATTTTTGTAATCCCAACACTCAGTAAAGATCATGAGTTCAAGGTCAGCCTTGGCTGCATAACAAATTCCAGGCCAGCCTGGGGTACGTAGTAAGGTCCTGTCTCTCAATCAATCAATCAATCAATCAACAAATAAATGAATGAATGAATAAAACAAGTAAATAAAAATAAAGCAACTCATTTTTTTTGCATCTCAGGTGGATCAGAGCTTAAGAGCTCTGGCTACTCTTTCAGAGGGCCCAAGTTTGATTCCCAACACCCACATGGCAGCTCTCAGCTGCCTCTAACTCCGTTGTCCTCTTCTGCCCTCCGAAGGCACCAGGTATGTAGGTGGTGCGCAGACATACCCATACGTATAAAATTAAAAAACAATACGTATGAATTTATTTAAAACAGTACAAAACTTAGAAATCTTTTCTGAAAAACGAATTGTCTTTCAAACTCACTTGCTTTTATAGGCACTTTTCTTTTACTCAGTTACTAGGAACACGAGCATTTATGTTGATTGTTAAAATCCATTCGCATTCTGCTGAGGGTGTGGCTTGGGGGTAGAGTACTTGTCTTGCCTGTTCAAGGCCCCAGGCTTGAGGCTCAACACTGCAAATAAAATACAGCACAATATGATAAAGTAAATGTGTTTGCATCTGAAGACCCTTTGCAGTTTGTCTCCAAAGCACCTTGGGCTTGTGTCTTGCAGATGGACGCTGCAGACAGGAGCTGCACAGTGTCTGTGCATTGTAGCAACCATCGTGTCAAGATGCTGGTGACATTCCCTGCACAGTACCCCAACAACGCTGCTCCTTCTTTCCAGTTCATTAACCCTACCACCATCACATCTGCCGTGAAGGCCAAGCTGCTGAAGGTAAGACTGGGTCCCAGCTTTAAATTCTCCTTGCGTCTGTAACACAGGCATTGGTGAGGTTGAGCACAAACCTGGATCGTAAGATTTAGAAGTTGCCTGTTCCCCATGTGCTGCAGTATCTGCTGCTTAGATACTGTCCTGGCCTCCCACTTGGTCCAGTCAGCAGTAGGGCAGGGTTCTTAACTGCTTTTTTTGAGGGGGTGGGTATGGATGTCCTTTGGAATTCTAGTAGAAACTGTTGACTTTTCTTCAGAAAAACTCTTACAAATGTTGGATATGAAGGGTTTCATAAATACTTCAGGCAAATAAATGAACTATAAACAATGTGCTTGCAAATTTAGAGCTTTGCATTAGTCTGAGGTTATGAACTCTGCAAGGCAATTTCACTTATCTAGAAGAAATAGGTAAGATATATTTTGAAGCTAAAAAATATTTGACAGTTAGAAAAAATTTATGTATAGTCATTGAAAAAATCTCAGAAAAGCAGGAGCTGGAGAGATGGCTCAGAGGTTAAGAGCACTGACTGCTCTTCCAGAGGTCCTGAGTTTAGTTCCCAGCGACCAACCACATGGTCGTTCACAACCAACTATAATGAGATCTGGTGCCCTCTTCTGGCGTGCAGGCATACATGCAGGCAGAACACTGTATACATAATAAATAAATCTTTAAAAAAAAAAAATCAAAAACTTCAGAAAAGGAGCGCTGTGGGTTCGGAAACTGATACGTGTAATAATCTTAAGATAAGTTAATTTTAACAATACTTTTATTTAACTCAGCATATCTAAAATAATATTGTATGTCAACATATAATTAGTGAAAATGAGCCAGATAGGGTAATACAGTCCTTTAATGTGTGCACCTATTGTGGGAAGCAGGGAGATCAGGAGTTCAAGGTCATCTTCAGCTACATAGCAAGTTTGAGGCCAGCCTGGGCTACATGAGTCCCTGGGTCGACCCCCCCCCCCCCCAAATGAGATACCTTACGCTTTTTATTTTTGATAAAAGCTTCTGTGGAGTTGTGAATTTTATACTTGCAGCAGCTGTGAGTTTGGAGGAGGCACATTTCCTGTGCTCTCTGCAGGCAGTGAGGGCAGCAGTCCAGTTCATGTGCCTGTCTTCATGTGGGTGTCAGTTCATATCTCTAGCATGTACTTTAAAATGTCAGGGGTCACCGTTTTTGTGAATAAAAATAGAGCAATGCATCGTAACTTGCTGAATAGAAATCTTTGGCCTGGCTTATATCACTCAGAGCAGTTTTCTCTCCAGCCCAGTGATGGTGTTTACAAAATGATGATATTTGTCATGTGTGGAAGCAAAGCTGTGTAGAACTCACTAGAAAGAAAGAATAGTCATTCTATTCTGTCTAAGGCTCAGGAAAGTTCTTCCCTTGAGCCCCTATGGGAACCAATAGAAGCCTCAGGCCTGACCATGTGCCAGCCTCCCAGTGCCAGCATGTTTCCAGCCACTTTGCAGAATAAAGCCAAGCAGGAAACATATGGACATATGATTCTCTCCCTGATGGTGTTTTGGGTCTTTTCCAGATCCTAAAGGACACTTCCCTGCAGAAAGTGAAACGCAACCAGAGCTGTTTGGAGCCTTGCCTGCGCCAGCTCGTCTCCTGCCTTGAGTCTTTCGTGGTGGGAAACATGAACTTGTTGAGCCAACCCATGCTTTAGTGTCTTGTTGCAGTTCCTGTCCCTGAGACCCTGGCTCCCATTGTAGTACTGCACCACTGTCTTGTAATCCAGCTTCAAGATAGGTTGTGGGTTCTAGTATGTTTGTTTGATTTCAGAACCAAGAGGACAGTGCTTCTAGCAACCCATTTGCACTCCCAAACTCTGTCACACCACCCTTACCGACATTTGCCCGGGTAACCACTGCCTATGGGTCATACCAGGATGCCAATGTTCCCTTTCCTAGGACCTCTGGGGCCAGGTTCTGTGGAGCAGGTAGGTCTGTCTGTTCTTTGACTCTTAACTCTGAAGGAGTGTAGCTAAGAAAGGCCTATATTCTGCATAATTATCAGAAAATGTTTGTTTTTAACTTTGCAAGAACTCAAAACAACATATGGTGTGATGCTAGATTGGTATCTGTGGATATAGCCTAAGAATGTTTACCAGGGGCCTGGAGAGATGGCTAAGCAGTACAGAGCACTTGCTGCTCTTCCAGGGGACTCAAGTTCAGTTCCCAGAACCCAGGTCCAGCAGCTCACAACTCCAGCTCCAGGAGATCTCACATCCTTTCTGGGCCTCACCAGGCATCTGGACACACATAGCATACACATACATGTACACATAAGTAAAATAAGTAGGTCTTTGTAAAAAAGAATGTTCACCATAATTCAAGTCTAAACTGTTGTAGTTCTGATGATCCTGAATCTGCATCTACTTAGATCCCTGATTCTTCTACCTCTCCTGGATCTTGTAGACTCTCACCTTGTTCCTTTTAAGGATTGGTGTAGTCACAAGCATTGGCAGTTGGTGGAGATGTGCCTCAGATATACTGAAGTAGAAGAAAAAAAAACCCTGCCTGGCTGGTGATAAGAATGCTTAGCATGTGCAAGGTCCCACATACAATCTCTAGTACCAACAAAACAATTATTTTAAGTATAGTTATTAATCCAGGCATAGAGGTTCATGTCTTGATCCCAGTACTTAGTATGCTGAGGCTGGAGGCTTGTTGTGAGTTCCAGTCCAGCTTGGGCTACCTAGTGAGACCCTGTCTCAAAGAACAAAAAGATTAGCCAGTCCTGCCTTAGGATTCTCATGTCCAGCTCACTGACAGCACCGTGCTCATGTCTCCTTGGTCAGGTTACCTGGTGTACTTCACGAGGCCCATGACGATGCATCGAGCAGTGTCGCCGACAGAGCCTACTCCTAGGTGAGTCTGGGAGATGCAGCAGCAATCTGCATCTTGGGTCTCTCTGGAAAGTTCATTTCAGGTCTTCAGTTAAATTCCTCTTGCAAGATTCCTTCTTCAAATACTGAGGTTCATGAACTTATTTCTACTGGAAGGTTCGTATCAGAGCGCAGGGAAGGCAGCTTGTTGAAAGCGGTTAGACTGGGTTGTAAGCCTAGTGGTAGTTTATGTGCAGAGCATGTACAAGGACCTAGAGGAGGGCAAAGAGGGAATTCTTTCTAAGTGTTTGACTCCCATTGCTAAACTTTTACTTAATTTTATTATTTAATATTAAGCTGAAAGTAGAAATACCATCTATAGTTAACCAACACTAATAGGCCACTTCTACAATCAGGGTATGTCATTTTAAAATTGTGTGTTGGAAAAACTCAGACCACACTAACGTTTTAAATGAAAATGCAAAAGCCTACCCTTTTTTCCTCCCTCCCTTCCCTCCCTTCCCCTCCCTCCCTCCCTCCCTCCCCTGTGCCGGAAGAGCCACAGTCAAAGAGCATGTTTCTGCCCTCGGCACTAGTTTTCTGTGCTGCTTCTCTGATGGACAAGCTAGTGGGACAGATGAGGTGTGAGCTTTATAGCCAGATTACCTGTGTCCACATTTTGGCTGGTTGATTCTTTTACTGTGGACAGTGTATCTAAACCGATTTGGTTTTTTCAGCAGTCACATGGGAAGACCCTTTAGTTGCCAGTAAAAAAATTTAAAAGAAAGAGAGGATTGAAGATGCTATTGCTTGAGTGGGAGGTTGCCAGTTTCTGCACTAGTCTGAGCAGAGGAAACCTTGATGCCCAAGAACTGGGGTTAACTAACCAGGAGCCCTACACCTACTCTCCAAAGGAAGCCATGAATAGCTGGTCAGGACTTGGGATCATGTGTTCTAGTGGGGACGTTTTTCAGCTAGCAGTCTTTCCTTGAGGTGTAATTGGCAGTAGACAAGTCTGAAGTTTACTGCTCAGTGACCAATACTCAGCTCAAAATACAAAACATTGTCTTGACTCCTAAAAGGTCCTGGTTCCTTTGCCAAGCTCCACAGGAAACTACCGTCTTGACATCTGTCACCAGTTTTGCCTGCTTTTAAACCTCACTGAATTAGAGTCAAGCAGCATGACCTGTTTTATGTCTGGCTTACTTTGTTCAACTTAATGTTATTGAACTTGATGTGAATGGCTGCATGGATCCATAATTGCACTGTATGAACATAACGTAGGTCGATTCATTCTGTTGATGGATGTTTGGATCATTTCCTGTTTGGGACTATTAAAAGTAAAACTAGATATACACGCCCCCCCCCCCTTTTTTTTCTTTTCTTTTCTTTCATGGATATAGTAATTTCTTGACTCAAGGAGTGGAACTGCTGAGTCATAGGGATAGACGTCTATTTAACTTGGAGAAAGTGTGTGCTCAGTGGTGAGGGCATTTTGTCCTCTTCTCTCTGAAGGCTCAGAGGATTGATTCCTCCACATCTTCTCTCTGTATTGCCAATCTGTTCAACTTCTGTCATTGTGGTGGGTGGGAAATATTATCTTGTTGCTTTAATTTGCATATTCCCACGATGATGACTAATGATATGAGCAGCTTTTGTGTGCTTATTGACCATTTGGGCGTCTCCTTTTGTGATGTGCCTGTTCAAGTATCACGCACTGTGTTGCTTATTTGTGCTAGCTATCTGTTTTGATTGCAGATCTTTTGCTGGATGTATGCACTGACTCTCTTCTAATCTGTGGCTCTTTTTTCTCCCTCCTTAGTAATATTCAGTGAACATGGTTTTCAGTTTTGATGCTGGCTAATTCATCACTTTTTAATTTTATGGTTAGTGATTTTTGTATTATATCAAAAGAGAGAGAGAGGAAAAAAAAGCCTCAGTCTACATCAAGGTCACAAAAATGCCCTTCTGCATCTTCTTCTGTGCGTCTGCAGCTTAAATTCCTTGTTTAAGGTCCATGGTGTCAGTCCCTTTGGTGTTTATGATGTGAGGTAAGGGTGAGCATTTGTTTTATTTAATAGAAATAAACGGTTGTTCTAGCACCATTTCTGCAGCCTGCCTTCCTTCCCGGATGAAAAGTGGTCATCTGTTTCTGTGCCCTAGTTATTCCTTTGCTCTGTTCGTCTCTCCCATGTCTTAGTACTCAGAATGTAGCCTTCTATGGTAAGTCTTTAAGTTTGGTGGAGTGAGTTCTCAAAGGTTATTTTGCTTAGTTTTTTGTTGGCTATTGTAGGCCTTTGAACCTCCACAAAGTTATATCAGCTTGTTAGTTTCTACAACGCCTGCTCGTGTTTTGATTGGAATACGCTGACTCTGTGTATCAGTTAAGAGAAATCTGATGTTGTAACTGTGGAACCTTTTTATTCCCTGGCATGGATATCTCTCCATTGTTATGCATCTTCTTTAATGACTCTTAGGAATATTTTGTATTTCCAGTTCATGTTTTTTCATTATATGTGTTCCTAAGTTATTCAACTTTTTTTTTGTTTTTTTTTTTTTTTCGAGACAGGGTTTCTCTGTGTAGCTTTGCGCCTTTCCTGGAACTCACTTGGTAGTCCAGGCTGGCCTCGAACTCACAGAGATCCGCCTGGCTCTGCCTCCCGAGTGCTGGGATTAAAGGCGTGCGCCACCACCGCCCGGCTTCAACTTTTTTTTTTTAAGACCGGGCTTCCCTCAATAGCTCAGACTATCCTGAGACTCACTATAGCCCAGCCTGGCCTTGAACTCATAGCAGTTCTGTCTCAGCTCTCCTAGGACTGAGATTACAACTGTGAGCCCTATGTCTGCCTATTTGATGTGTTTTGATAATAAAAATTGAAATTTTTTTCAAATGATTTTTTTATATTTATGTGTGTGCGTGTGCACGTGCACATGTGTCTTTACCAACTGAGCCATCGTGTGTGTGTGTGTGTGTGTGTGTGTGTGTGTGTGTGTGTGTGTGTGTGTGCGCGTGCATGTGTCTTTACCAGCTGGGCCATCTTATAGGGGTGTGCGTGTGTGTGTGTGTGTGTGTGTGTGTGTGTGTGTGTGTGTGTGTGTGTGTCTTTACCAGCTGAACCATCTTTTGGCCCTCAAATGATTATTTCTAGTATCTGGAAACACAGCAGATTTTTGTAGATTAGCAGGTCTAGTAGTCTGTAGAGTCCTCTGAGTTTTCTGTCTGTAGTCATGGGAGAGTCTGTTTCTGCAGTCTGCAGAAATAATGTTACTCAGGGTATAGAGGCTACAGCCAATATGGACAACTCTCATTTCCACCACAGATCTCTCTCAGCCCTATCTGCGTATCACACTGGCTTGATTGCCCCGATGAAAATCCGCACGGAGGCCCCCGGGAACCTGCGTTTGTACAGTGGGAGCCCAACTCGCAGCGAGAAAGAGCAGGTCTCCATCAGCTCCTTCTACTACAAGGAACGGGTAAGCGTCTGAGCCGTTGCCTTGGAGTCTTGTTCCTGTCTCCTGTGCCGTGCTCAGTAGCTGAGTTAGTAATCCCCCTGTAGTATTCACTTTCATAGCTAGATTATAGAAGGAAGGTCGCCCTGTTGCTTTCAGTCGGTTTAAGCTACTGTAAACCGTGGGGTAGAAGGAGAAGGGTTTTGTTCTTATACCCTAACTACAAAGTGAAGGTGCACTTCACTCCTCCCTTAAAGTCTGCCCTGGCAATCCCCATGAGGTGAATTGATCCCCATATTTCAGGTCGAATAATTTAACTTTGGTTCTTCCATGATATCCCGATATCGTGATGTCTGTCAACACACTGAGAGTTGCTTCTGAATGCTGGAGATCTTGGTGGGTTTGCAACTACTTGATCCCTAGAAAGTTTTCCAGAGTGGATCAGCTGGTACAAAAATTACCTGAACTTGCCCTTAATTTTTTTTTTTAGAGACAGGGTCTCACTCTGTAACCTTGGCTGGCTTGGAACTCATAGAAATCCACCTGCCTCTGCCTCCTGAGTGTTGAGATTGAAGGTGTGTGCCACCATGCCCAGCTTTTCTGGGGTTCTTAAGTAATACATTGTCCCTAAAGTACTTATCGTTTAGCTGGGTGGAACCTGCTAAGCCCGGGAATGCCTAGAGGTCTTTGTGTTGTCAGACTGAGAGCCTGGCCTCCACACTGACGGGTCTAAAGTCAGCATCCCTGCTGACCTACTGCACAGATTCTTCCTTAAGAATTCTTCATTGTTTCCCATAAAATAGGAAATAACAACTGTCGGTAACTAAAATCGGCCTTAAAAATGGAATCATTAAAATAAAAAAAAATGGATTTTTTTTTTATCAAGTATTTTAAGTATCTTCACATGTGTTGTAGCAGAGCCTGCCTCCATCTCCCACTGATGGCTGACCAGCTCTGACTAGTCTAGTCTCAGGGCTTATGTGGCTGAAATTGGGCAGCAGCTGGTATTTGGGCTAGTTCCATCTTGGGCAAAGCCATCTAGTCAAACAGGAATATGGTTCTAGCTGGCTTCCTGCATGCCTTCCACTCTCCACACTCCCTCTCTCCATCTCCCTGATGGTGGGGTTCTGTCCCTCTGGCTGTCACAGACCTTCCTCAAGCACCCACCAGACTTTATCTCCCCCAAGTTCATTTACATTAAAAAATTAGCTCCTTCCCCCCTTTTCTGTAAGGCAGCTGGTAACTGGGTAGAAGATTTGAGAGTTGGAGCATTCAGTTGGCATAAAAGCCACTTACGGTTAGGTAAATGAGGGTTGTATTTAGTATCAGGACCGGTTTGAAGAGATCTCTGAGTCAGAGGCAATTCTGAAGTGGCAATTCCGAATGCCCGTTGGATTCACGTCATGTGAGTCACCCATGCTTGCAATTTGATTGGCCAGAATAGACTGGCCCACATATTTGACTTGGAGTTCACAGAAAGCCCATCTGTAGTCAGAGTGCTTGTGGTTCCAAGACAGAAGCATTGGTGATGCCTGCATTCATGGTTACAATGGTCTGGCCCCTTTCCCCACCAACACTGTGTTCACGAAGAAGCACCGAGAGAGCACGTGGCTAGAGAGGACTGTGAGGTCTCAGTGTGGGCCAGTTCCTAGACTGCTCTTCTCTGCAGGAAATGGGCTGATCCAGCATAGAAGGAGCCTTTAAGGTTTGTTTTTACATAGCAACGAAAAAAATGGGGAGCACTTTTTTTTTTTTGTCAAAGTATAGCATGAAACCCTGCCCTGGTATATACCATATGCACAGTTACAATAGCTGGTCGCAAATGTGTAGTTTAGAGAATTAACAAGTACCCAAGTCAAGAAGCAGAAGACTGTGAGACCTTCAGGACCCTGGGGGAGGAGACACAATTAAAGAATGCACGTAATAATTGTGAAGGTAAATTGTGGGCACATGCTTCTGTCTGGCCACTTTTGATCTAAAGTTTCATGTGGTTCAGTGTATTTAAGATGCCCCAAACAAATGCCAGTTGTTTTGTGATAAATTTGAAATAACCTTATCTCTCCCTGCCGCTTGTTCATGCTTTATCCAGTTTAAATAGAGCAGGGCAGCTAAAGCCTGCTGGCTTCGGTAGGTGGTCTCGTCTTCCTCACAGAGCTCAGTCATTCTTTTTTTTTTGAGCTCAGTCATTCTTAAGGACTATTTTCTCCTCAGGAGAAATGATTTCATTTTATTACTTTGGGTCTGGAAATGTTTCCGGCTAACTGAAAATCTGTGTGTCCACATTTTTCTCCTGTGTACTTTCATATCCTTTAGGTCTCCGCCCCCGAGAGCTTTAATGAGGGAGGCAGAAGGGCCCAGGGGTGCCTGCATTAAAGCCTAGCCAGAAGGGGTTGCTCTGGGAGTGCAGAGTCCCATGCAGCCGGCTGCCTGAAGTCGGTGGGTTATTTCTAATCTGCTCGACTTAGGTTGAATTCACACTCATGCAGTGTTCTCTAGATGAAATTGCAAGGTTTGGTACTAAAAACTTAAAAGTGTGAGTGACCTAAAGACCTGTCATGTCCCATATAAGTCAGAAAGCACGGATGCTCACAAGGGCAGACTTGGCAAATAGGCCAATGATTACCAGCCAAGGAATTATTGTTTATTCTAGAACTTCTAATAAATGTTGAGCATTGACCTACAGACACTTTTCACATTTTGCAGCCTCTCATCTCTGCTTCAGCTTATGTTATTAAAATAGCTCTGCTGTAAGTAACTGGAGAGGCCTTTCGGTTAATAGAGGAACGTCTGATCTCCATGATCGGCAGTATGGTATACTGCCCACCCCACACCAGATCAGCTTGGCTAGCTGGAGTGCCTAGAGAGCATTCCCCCTCAGCTTAGTCCCTCCTCCGCCGGGCATTGTTCTGAAAACAGTTTTTCAGCCCCAGTGCTGAGGCATTCGGTTGCCTCCTTGCTCCCGGCCACACTGGGAACTGAGCCTATTGAAGAAGTGCTTAGGAACAAGAGTGTGTTCTGGTGTGTTCCTCACACCTGTGAGGTGAAGGGGAACTATCTTTCCTGTTTCTCCACTGGCAGCAGGACCTTAGTCCTGTCAGAGTCCCTCATGCCTTCCCCTGGGTTCCTTTGTCAGAGTGTGTTGACATCAGCCTCCTTATATCCTGGAAAGTGACTAAAGAGCAGCTGAAGCCGGGCTCAAGGCAGGTGGGCTGGGGGTGGAGAGGGGCACAGATGCTGCCGTGCTCAGCCTTCCAGTCACCCCAGTTCCCATTTTGCAGCATATATACCTATAAATCCATCCGATGTGGGGGAAACTTTCATTTTATTCTATATTTCTCCCTTTTAATTTTCTTGGTGTTTTTCTTCCCTCTTCCTGGGTGTAACGTTTTCACGCACAGATGTCTCCTCGCTCTGCCCGGCGACGTTGGTCCATACAAGCAATTAACGACTTCCCGGTACTGTGCGCTGTGCAAATGCTCTCCTTGACTAATCCTGTCTCTACCAAAGGCCCAAGAATAAAATGCCACCTGCCTGGCTTTGAGGAACCTGAATGACAGACAGGCTGGCTGGTGTTCAGGACCAGCGACAATAAAATTTTCACCCTGGGGAGGCAGGCACCAAGGACTGCCTCCTTGCCAGTCATGGTGTTTCAACTGGGTAAACACTTAAGGATCACGAATGGGCTTTGCAAATGAAACTCACTACTGGGTTCTTGGAAAGGACCCTGATCAAATGACTGCAGCTTACCTGATATCACTTGGGGCACTTCTGCAAATTGCATGGAGATTCCAAAAGCCTACCTTTGGCATGGGGGCAGCAGAGGAAGATAGAAGAGACCTCTGCCATTTAGTCTCTGTTTTGTAGCCTCAGTCTGATCAGAGAGGGAAGTACCTACTTGCTTCATTGGCATGCTACCTGAGCTGGTTTTATCCTTTGGGAATTTTCCGGAACAAATTTTTCTTCTTACCATCAGTATTTTGCATTCATAATAAAATTTGCTGTGGACATCCTCAGATCCTCCTTCCTTTCCTACTCATTCCTATTGGCCTTCTCTCCTCTTCTGTCTTCCTCTCCCACCCCCTTCATGTTTCAGTAGTGCCAAGGTGTCCTCAAGGCAGCCTTGAGGCCTGTATCAATTTTGTTGGCTATAAAGAATGTTTAGAACAACAGACCATTACTCCTTTCCTACAAAAACCAGTTGGAACCAGGAGCCTGGAGTAGCGAGAACCACGGCTCAGCGGCTTGCGGGTAGAGCCGCCAGCACGGCCTCTTCCCAGAGAGCTGCTTCCGTTCGCTCCCTTGCTGAGTCTCACTGGTTTCCACCGCTCTGTAAATAGGAGCTCATTTGACTCCCTGCCCACTCTGCTGATTATGCATTGTTGATGGGGTTGCTGCGAAGCAGTCGGTGGCTTATTCTTGGGCTGTTTTTACATTTAACCCACTTACTGGCATCAGTGTTGCCTCCGATTGTAGCAGTGACTCTAGTGTTGCAATCACGAGCTGGCTAGTGGTTTGTTATGTAGTGCCTCCCTCCATGCGGCCCCTTCTTCCCTGTCCTCTCTGTCCTCCACGACCACCTCCCCAAGATGTTCACAAGGACATCCCAGAGCTCATCATGCGATAACCTGTCTGCCTTGCTTTGTCTCCTCCCTCAGTCTCTCCTTATGACATCTGTGAGAAAGGGCATATTCTGTTGATGGAGCACTGAAAAGACCCGAGAGAAAGACAGTCCTGGCCTCCTAGAGATACTCATTTTGCTGTGCAGAAAGGAATCCACCTTGAGACCTGTCAGAATGGGACTGGAGCAGTGCAAGAGGGCTAGGACCAGTTTTAGACCATGGTGCCCTTCCTGACCTGGACAGAGTAACTGCACCTCAACCTTGTATGTCTGTGTTCTCTATAAGCAGAGAATCCCAAGAGAAACCCAGGGATGTTACTTGACAGTTGTACAGACAGCAAAGAGCCCTAAAGTACCTGAAGGTATTAGGGAGAAAGTTAGGTTTAGGGAAAGTGGATGGGGTAGGATTGTTTCTTATTGCCCAAAGTTGTAGGAAATTCCCTGAAAAACTTGCTCACCTTCTCATCAGGGAGCAGCCAGGACCTAAGGCCTCAGCTAACATATTTCAAGATTATCATATCTTCATTTAGGCAGCTTTGTTATGTTTTAATTTCTAGAATAATTGGCCATCTGAATGATCACCGTAACATGAAGGGGAGACATTTAGAATTGCCACCCTACAAAATTAAACAAAACAAAACAAAACCAGCCACCACTGTTTTGCCCCTGCAAGATTTGGGGCAGTGTTTTGTGGTTATTCCTTGCTAGATTAAAACAAAACAACACAACAACAAAAAAGCCAAAATGAGGAAGAACCCCACAGAAACAAAAACAGTAGTGTTGTTCTGTAGCTACACTTACAGTTTTGTCCCTAGTGGCAGCTAAAATTAGGGTGACCTTATGTTGGGGAACCTCCTTCTATTGCAGGCTGAGGCAGCTGTGTGAGGCTCCTCTGTCATCTCGTAGACACCCAGTATCAGATGGAAACCCCTAGAAGCTTGTTGTCTCATGCAGTCCCAGGAAATACAGACCAGTTTCTGCAGTTCAATGAGGGATAATTGCAGAAGTTGATGAAAACCGCTGCCTTTCTGTTTTCGCTAAGGGATTGGCAGCTCACATTTATTTGTTTCTATTGGTCTGCAAAAGGAGAAGAGTCTTAAAGCATCTCTTTGGACTCTGATTTTTCTTCTATATGTCTAATCTTAACAAACGCAGAAAAAAATCATACACATGCATACGCACATTCACCCACACACGCACGTACATGCGAGAGGCACATTCTCAAGGCCAGCCTGAAACCCTTCAGACAAAGTGCCCTTGTCCGAATCTGGCTTGTCCCAGGGAAAACTGTGCCACTAGTCTCTTAAACCAGAGAATCCCAAGAGAAATCCTGGTGCTGTTACTTAACAGCTGTGCAAACAGCAGTGACCCCGGAGTACCTGCAGGATGTTAAGGAGAAAGCAAGGCCCTTAGCAAACTACCCTGATCTAGCAGAATGCAGTCATGATGTTGAGAGAAAAAGGAATTGCAGAAGGATGTTTTAGGGTCAGCATCACTAGAATCAAATGTCAGTCTCTTTATTTACAGAGATTGATCTGCTTAAAAGATAGACCTAACTATTTATGTATTTACTGGCAGCTTAATTAGGACTTAGTTTTTTCCTGTGTTGATTCTTAAAATCACATTCAATACTGAAAAGCTAGTTAGCACAAATGGGCTTAGCTGGGGCTGGATGTGTGGCTTAGTTGATAAAGCACCTGCCACACAAGCATGAGGACCCGTGTTCAGATCCCTTGCACCATTATAAAAACCAGGCTCATTGACCAGGCCAGTGTCTGTAGCTCTGGCACTGGAGGTGAGCAGTGACAGGCTATTGGCCAGCCAGTCTAGCCCAATCTGTGAGCCCCAGTTTCAGTGAGAGACAGTGTCTCTAAATAAATAAATAAAGATAATGTATTATGGAGGAAGACACCAGATGTTGACCTCTGGCTTCCACATACATGCACACACCACACACGAGCATAGCAGCTCGACAGGCCTCTTCAAATTTCAGCTCCAAAACCATGACCTTAGATAGGGTTCACATTTCCATTTACAAAGTGGAGGTAATCCCCCTATTCCATGGAGCTGCCGGGAGGCTCTCCTGCCTCGGCATGAACAGTCCGGAAGCAAGAACGAACGCATGTAAGAATAGAAAAGTCCTTCAGTCCTAAGTCAGATGTCGGGACACTGGTTCTTGTTTTGTTATCTGTTGCCAAATGAGCTGCTCCTGGCACATGAGCCTTCATATAATTAGTAATGTGCTTTTGTTAGGTCTGCTTTCCAAGGCAGGGAAGCGTGGTTGTTTTCAGTGTAGTCTAAAAGCACGCAGGCCCCATCCACCCTTCACAGGGCCTCCATTTGTTCCCATCGTATAATTAAATGGGCTAAGCTGTTCAAGCACTTACCGTTTTTTTCTTTGTACTAAGGAGCCACAGTGACTTCATGTTCACAGTGTTTTAGAAGCCTTCTGTCCAACCCAGAAGATACACTAAATGGATCATATTCCCTTCCAGATGGAATCTTTTTGGCCTAGAAATTAAAAGTGAAACTTTTCATATTAATGTGTGTATGTGCACACATGTGCGCATGTGTAAACGTGTCACTCATTTGAGGTCAGAGGACAACCCATGGCAGTCAGTTCTCTTCTTCCACTGCATGGGTTCTGGGGATCAAACTCAGGCTTGTCAGGCTTGGCAGTAAGTATCTCCCATCACTGAACTATTTCACATACTCAGACTGTTTTTTTAAATCCAGCATCCTAGATCTCAGTTGAAATGGTCACTTGTCAGGGACCTGTGGGCATCCAGTTGCTGGCTAGTCAAGCATTTGATGCTGCTCCTCAGGACAGCCATACACTAACTGGTCATGCATTGAATGCTCCTGTGACTACTTCCGCCTTATCTCAGTCCTGCCTGGCTCCAACCCACTCTGACACGTCCTTCCCTTATGTGAACCCAGCTGGATAAAAGGATAGTAGTACTGGAGTATGGACATAGTTACTCTTCAGGCAACAAGGGCATGTAGAAGCCAGGAGGCTTACCCCATAATAATAGATCCAGGTTCCCCCTGCATTGAAGAGTCAAGAGGCGGATAACTAACCCATAGTAACAGAACTGCTTCTTAAGGTCAGATGGACTGTGGCTCCAAATTGATAGAGATAGATTCTGATAAATAATTCATCGATGTTCCAGCTAACCCGCTTCACTTATCTGCCTGGAATCCAGGTAGACCGTATTTAGTAGGTCCCAAGACATATTGATTGTATGAGAAGTTAATGTAGTGGACACCTGGGGCATTGGTTGGGACTTCAGTGATCAGAAATGCCTGGATTTAGACCTAGACTGATTCATGAAATAATGATTATAAAGGTCCCTAGTGGAGAAGTGAATATGTGGGTAATGTGAATAGTGACGATTCCTGACCGTTTATGGACATTTAAGTACATAACTGCAAGTTTTAGGTTGCGGTTTTAAGTGTATGCGGTTTGCATCTGTCTTGTCATCATACCCTGACTGACCTCATGAGATTGGATAACAGAACTCAGCATTAGCCGCAGGTTACCAATAAGCGAAGAAAGATTGATGTGGATGAGACTTTAAGTCCTCAGCAAATGATTAACTAGTATTAAATTGCCTAGGGCCATACTGAGCCCTAACACGTAGTACCTTAGTTTCCTGCTGTCAGATTGCAGGCCCCTTTCAGTCGCTCCTTACGCCTCCTTTCTTAATAAACGTGTTGCTCCTTCCTTGCTTAGTTGAATGACTTTGGTGACCTCTTTTTTTAACTTTTGGAAATAAAATAGGATATTGCTCCCGTGACTGGTTGTCATTTTGAAGATACCAGATGGGGCTACATCTGTTACGTTTTGTTTCCCAGGACATGTCTCGTTCCACGTGAACAGATTCCTCACGGCCACTCACTGGGACAACTGGGAGCCGAAACACGTGTTCATGGTTTCCCGTGTCTATTTCCCAGTTTCCCCAACTAAGTGTCTTTGACCTTCAGAAATGATCACTTTTAGAAATAATTGAGGCCTACTACAAAACAGGGCAATTCTTGTGCTGCCAAGTTTCTCTGTCTTCGTATATTAAGGTTTGCAGAGCCCACATACTGTCGTGTCTGAATTAAGATATCAACAAACCCTGTTGAAACTGTCTAAGAAGAAAAAAACTTTGAACCATTTCAGGCAAGAACTTTGAACCTAGTACTGAACACCTTAAAGCCCCCCCCCATTTTGGGGGGTCTCTACTAACTTCTTTACCTGCTATTTTAAATTAATTAATTAATTGATTAATTAATTCTGGCTCCCGGTGCCTGTGGTTTGAGCACCTACAGAACGTAAATAGCCCTGCAGTAGGTGCCTGTTTTCCTGTTAGGATTTGGATCAAGAGCTTGGTTATCTTTTTATTTCCTACAGATGCTGATTCATGTAATTGTGGGCATGATGTAATTTAAAGTCTCTGCAAATTACCAATGACCCAAATATGATGTGCTCTGCAACCGTAGGCTTCCACTCTCCAGGGTCCCCATTGGTCACATCTTGTTATTTCCCCTAGAAATCAAGGAGATGGAAAAGTAAGCGGGAAGGATCGGACTCTGGCAATCGACCCATTAAGGCTGCTGGGAAGGTCATCATTCAGGATGTTTCCTGCCTCCTTCCTGTTCATAAGTCACTGGGAGAGCTGTACATGTAAGTCCAAGATTTTAGGTATACTGAGCTTGTTTTTAGGACCTGCAGATCTTTTTAAAGTTTTGGACACTTTGGGGAAACTCAGTGTTAGCTTTTTGTTGGTGCCTAACAAACTGCCATGAGCTGCAGCTTCAAAGAGTATGTATTTATCACCTCACTATTTCTGTAGGTCAGGAACCTAGCTTCAGTGAGTCCTCCCTGCCCAGGATCTCAGCTAACTGAAAGTATGACCTTGGTCCCACCGTGGTCTCTTCCAATGCTTAGGGCGCAACAAGCTGGTTTACATAGCTGAATTCAGACCCTGATAGCTGTAGAGCACTTGGCATATTCATCTTTGAGACCAGCATAGTGGCCCACAGAAACATCTTTTTTTGAAGGCCCTGTCTGACTTAGGCCACAAGGAATATTCTGCCTTTTGGCAGACTGCAGGTCAAGTGCTTAATAACATAATTAGGAAAGTGACTTCCTAGGAATTCTGGGGACCACTTGAGAATTCTGCCTCCCACACTGTCTTAGGGTTTTATTGCTGTAAGACACCATGACCATAGCAACTCTTATAAAGGAAAACTTTTAATAGAGTAGCTTACAGTTTCAGAGATTTAGTCCATTATCATCATGACAGAAAGTATGGCAGCACACAGGCGGATATGGTGCTGGAGAAGGAGCTGAGAGCTCTATGTCTTGATCCGCAGGCAGCAGGAAGTGAACTAGCTTGAACTTCTGAGACCTCAAAGCCTACCCACTAGTGACACACTTCCTCCAACAAGGCCACACTAAATAGCGCCACTCCCTATGGGCCAAGTATTCAAACACATGAGTCTGTGAGGGCCATTCCTATTCAAACCACCACACACACCCACTATGTAAAGCAGATCAAAGCAGAGTTATTTTGGTTGAAGGCCTTAGGAGCCAAGTGACCCGCAAGTGGAGGCCGGCTTACAGGTCCCCTAAGTCCTCATGAACTTGAACACATGACAAAAAGTGTTTTCTTTTGTAGTAAACTCACAGCATGGTACTTTTATGTGATGTCACCGTTAATTTGCATATATTTAAATCCCAGGCCCTGGGAACTCTGCATCAAAGCTGGTGGCAAATCGGTGTTTTTCTCACTGCCTCCTCCTTCCCTGAAAGTGGGGAGTGCTCTCCTCAGTGGGAGCCTGCAGCCCAGCAGCACCAGCTCCAATCAGTCCTTCTCTCCCTGTCAGATTTGAGTGACAACCTAAGAGGCGCTTTCTAGTCTATTAAATCAGGGGGAATGCTTGGGAGACTAAAGGAGAAGCCTTCTTCATCTTTTTTTTTTTTTTTTTTTTGCTTTAATTTCAGATTGAACGTGAATGATACTCAGGAGACATGCCAGAAGAATGCCGCTGCTGCCATGCTTGTTGGAAGGAAGGATCTTGTCCAGGTGCTGTCGGTGACTCTTACTGTCGGTGACTCTTACTGTCGTCGGTGACTCTTATTGTCGTCGGTGACTCTTGCTGTTGGTGACTCTTACTGTTGTTGACTCTTACCTGTTAGTGGCATTTACAGGGTGTGCCCCTATTTTGAAGTTTCTTATTTGATTTTCTTTGCCAGTCTGTAGGGCTGGAGCAGCTTCCTAAATCTCTGCCCTGGATATTTCTCTTATTAGTGCTTAGTGGGGGATCCATAAGTGTTTTTTTCTTTTCTTTCTTAAACTATGTATGTTTCTATTTCAGTACCACAGTGATTGTTGTATGCCTAAATTTGAGTATCTGTGCCTTTTTACCTTAATTATTTTTTTAAAAAAATGTTTCATAAGAAGGTTTACCAGAGTGTTCTTCTAGGTAGAGGTGTTTAGATTTTTAAAATATGACTTCATGGTGCTGGAGAGATGGCTTAGTGGTTAAGAGCACTGGCTGCTCTTGTAGAGGGCCCTGGTTCAATTCTCAGCAACCACATGGCGGTTCACAGCTTTTTGTAACTCCAGTCCCAGGGAATCTGACTCATTTTCTGACCTCCTTTGGCACTGGGCATTCACATGATACACATACATACATGCAGGCAAAATGCTCAGACACAAAAATATTAGTAAAAAATTTAACACTGAAGTATGTCACTAGTTATGAACTGTCAGATTCCTTCCTCTCTGTAGCTCTCCAGTATTCTCTGAACTCTTGCTGAGATGCCGTCTGCATGCCTTGCAGCCTGCCCATCTAAAATGGGGTAGTTGGTCATTTCTAGTTTTGTCAGAGTTGTGCAGTGGTCATGGAAACAGTTCGGAATGTTTTCATCACCCAGAAGCAGCTCCTTGTCTTCAGTCCGTTCTTCCCATCAACCCTGGGCAGCCACTGGTCAGGCTCCATCTTCCTTCCACTCTGTTCTTTAGTGTGACGATTAGACTGAGCTTGGGAAATTACTTGGAGTTGTCCCAACAGCTCAATGTTTTTCCTTATGATGGAATGAACCAACACTAAGGCCTTCCCTGGATTTTCATCTAATTAAAAACATCCCTAAGATTTCCATTTGTCTTGTAATAAACATCACAACATCTCTCCCTGAAACCTTTTAATGAAGAACCGTCTCATGAATTTAGTCTGTTTCTGTCATCCCTCACGCACCCAGACTCCATGAACACTAAGAAGGCAAAATGAGGTCATTTTTATAGTGGTAGGCTGAGTCCAGCTCAAGAGTCCTAGAGAACTACCTGGGCAGGTTATCTCAGACCCTCGGCCTTTGAGTGTGTTTATAATGTGAGAACCTGAAGAATTTCCCCGTGGGGTTCATGGGATCAGTGAATGTAAAGGCTGGCCTGTGGTCCCAGAATAACAATCTCTGAGCAGTTTCCTTCCTATGGTTTCCTTTGTGTGTTCTCTCTCCCTCTTTATTCTCTTCCTCATCTCTTCTCCTAGCTCTCTGGTCATTGGAAATGGCTGCCCTGTGGTACATTTCCACTGCTGTTCTGTGATTGTCACTGTGATTGGATAATGTTTAAACACATAACGTGAGTGGCCCTGAGTGCTTTAAGAATGTTGTTGTTCTTCATGCCCTTGATAAAGGTGTGTTTTGTGTCTCTCACATTTCCCAGAGAAGTAATGTCAGGGGCACCTTTCTGTTGAAGGCTTTAGGAGATGAGAGGTGTGTTGTAGGGAGAAACTAACACAGTTGTCAGCAAGGTGGACAGCCCATCCTGCCCCAGAAAGTCATTCCCTTCTTTGAGCATCTGTTGAAGTGGGTTGTTTATCAAGGCAGCGACTGTAAACTGCATGTCCCTCCTTGGAGCAATACTTGATTGTCACTTCAGTGTGCTGCCCTCATGCTATTGATTTTGCATATCTGATGTTTGCTTTTCAGCTTTTTTATCTACTTGCTCGTCTCAAATTATAGACTTGATCCAAAGTTTGTATCTTCTTCTTTTTGGGTTTAGAATAGCGTGTTCCAGTTAGTGGGTACAATGCATCACTTTTCCAAAACCAAATAAAACAGAAGAGATTTTCCAAAAGTAGCATTCAAATTTTGGAAGGTCTCAAGGGTGATGGGCAGTGAAGGCTTTGGGTTTAATAGACACTTCGTGATTCTAAGTTCCTTCAGGGTTGAAGTTTGGAGTGTTCATCAGACTCCATGTCAATATAAAGAAGCCAAAGTTGTTTTGTTCTTGACCTATTCTTTAGCTTTAAGAGTATACTAAAACTTGTAATGAGGCAACAGAGTTTTCCATTCCTTGAGCAAAGAACAGTGGGATGTTGACTGCACTTGCTTGCTCACTGCCAATCCAGTTCTCCAGTGAAGCATCAGAAAAGGCCAGGCGTAATGAAGAAAATGGCCCCTTGAAATTGTGATGTTGTGTTATTCTCTGAAGTTTGTTTAATGAAAGGTTTTTCTTATTTTAGTAGGTGGGGTTTTGCCGCATTGTCTAGGCTGTTGTAGAACTCACTGTGTAGCCTCGCCTTGCCTCGCCAGCTCTCAGAAGTCTGAGCCTCTCCTGGATTGCAAGCATGAGTCACATGTTTGACTTTTAATGAAAGTTTTAAGGCTCAGGTTTCTCAACTGTACAGTGTACTCAATCACTGAGGATCTGTTAAAATGTCAGTTCTGACCCAGCCAGTCTGGGTGGGGCCTAGAATTCTGTGCCCCAAGCTTTGGCCACCCTTGTGGTGAGGTTTTAGGTTGTAGGAAGTAGATGGGACTCCCTTACCATTTCTGCTCATCTCTTCAGTGGTTTGAATTTGAGCCTCTTTCTTTGGTCTGTCTAGGTTTGGTCGCTGGCTACGGTAGCTACAGATCTTTGCCTTGGTCCGAAGTCTGACCCAGATTTGGAAACACCTTGGGCTCGACATCCATTTGGGCGACAGCTGCTGGAGTCCCTGTAGGTTCTGAGAGCTAAAAGTGAGGAAAATGAGTGAAGTGGACTTTAGGTCTGTAAATACATTAAATGTTACTGCCTCTGTGAGGAGCACAGAGGCCAGAGGAGTGAAGGGGCCAAGGCGCTTTGCTTTTAGCACCGACATAACCTCTGTGCAGAATGAACTTCTGAGAGCACGAGGCATTAAATATTATTTGTCACTCACAAGACTGTGAAACCCTTAAGAGTCCCGTGTGCGTCAGAGTACTTTAGTCCCCCCCACCCCCAAACCTCTAGGCACACAGGCCTTTGGGCTCTAGATATTGTAAGTTACTCTGTGGTGCTGTGTGGTTTGGCCTCTGGGAACAGGGATGGAACCGTGTGTTGGTGTTCATATTCTCCTGACACTAGGACCCTGTTAGACAGCTCATAAAAGTAAATACAGTAAGTCAGATTATATAAAATATTGTCCTCAGAAGATATCCAGGGTGCTATGGCAGAGGCTTCAGTCCCCCCACTGCAAAAAAAAGTAATAATAATAATAATAATAATAATAATAATAATAGTGTCCCATTAAGTAAGCCACTCAAGTGTTCCCCACAGTGCGACTCCGGGCAGAGAAACTCCACTGCTTCAAATTGAGGTTTGCTTTTCTGTTGGTTCAAGCCAGACCTGGGGCACCTGGTCATGCTCTCATTGCCTCCTTAAGCAGGGGTTATAAGGCTTGCTCTGCTTGGTTTACATTAGCTTCAAGACAGAGTCCTTCTTAACCCCTGAACTCATGTTCTGGAGTGGTGGTCCTGAAGGATAAAGGGAGTGAGAACCTAAGGCAAACATATCCCTTGTCACTCTTATTTAATCGAGGGAATAGAGTCAATGGTCTGCCATGCTGTGCTGATACAATATCCTTTGACTGCCTCCTTGTAGAATTAGGTTGAAGGAAGGACGTGTCTAGAAACTTACCACAAAGCAGGGGGCTTCTCTCTGGAGCTGGGGAGAGTGAGTGAGAGAGTGTGGACCACCTCTCTCAGATGCTAGGTCGGTCAGTCTGCTGGGTTGTCACTAACATTCTGAAAACTTCTATGCCAAAACAAAGGGGCCAGTCTCATAGTAGATAAGACCTACTATGGTCTGTAGAAGTCCCTGTTCCTGACAAGGTCAGAGGAAGGATGGAAAATGCCCAGCCTAGCCCAGAGTAGTAGTGTTGTGGCTGGTAACTGCCTTCCTCCACTCCTCCTCTTGACCTGCTTCTCTCCTCTTGTATTTTACAGACTGGCTCACTATTGCCAACTCCGAGATGTTCAGACCTTGGCTATGCTCTGCAGTGTGTTTGAAGCCCAGTCCCGGCCTCAGGGCATACCAAACCCCTTTGGGCCTTCCCCTAACCGATCTTCTAATCTTATGGTGTCCCACAGTCGCTATGTAAGTTCATGGTTTTCTGGCTTCCCTTGAAGTCTGTTTTCCCCTCAAGTGCAACTTTGAAATGGGATGGTGTTGGATGCTAGCGTGTGTTCCTCTTCTCTTCTAGCCCAGCTTTACCTCCTCGGGGTCCTGCTCCAGCATGTCAGACCCAGGGTTCAACACTGGTGGCTGGAACATAGGTTTGTGAGGGAATGGTACAGCCTGCTGGACTTGGGGAAGGCTGTTCACGTGGGGAGTTTAGTTGGTGCACGCTCTCCATGTTGGTCTTTGTTTCTCATCTCTCTCCATTTAGTGTGCAGGGACAACGTTGGTAGTAAAGCATGTTGAATGCACTCGTGTCTGGGAGGGCTTTGTGCTGCTCTGAGTTGCTGGAAAGGCTGCAGTGGGACTTGTCCTTATCCTTCCTCCTTTATATTCCCCCTTTTCCATTATCATCTGCCACTTCCCATCAGCCACTTCTTCCCATGATTCCTTTTAGTGGAGAGAAATAAAATGGACCGATGGTGGCCATAGGGTTTGTTTCATGAGGGAAATATCTTTGTGATTCCTGGATTACATTTTTTTTAAGATTTATTTATTTATTATGTACACAGTGTTCTGCCTGTGTGTTTGCCTGCAGGCCAAAAGAGGGCACCAGATCTCATTACGAATGGTTTGTGAGCCACCATTGTGGGTGCTGGGAATTGAACTCAGGACCTCTGGAAGAGCAGCCAGTGCTCTTAACTGCTGAGCCATCTCTCCAGCCTACATTTTTTTATTTAAAAAATGATCTTAATTTTCTTGATTATAAAAATAGAACAAGAGTCAGGACACCTGTAATCCCAACTTCTCAGGAGTCTTAAGGCCAGCTTGGGCAACGTGGCAAGACCTTGCCTCTTAGAAAATAATCCCAGCACTCAGGAAGTAAAGGCAAAAGGATTGGAAGTGTAAGGCTAGCCTGAGCTGTGTAGAGAGATCTGTCTACACACACACACACACACACACACACACACACACACACACACACACACACCCCTACCTATCTTAGAACATGCATATACACACACACACACACACACACACACATACACACACACACACACACACACTACATGTCCTGTAAAGAACAAACAAAAATTATCAGAGAAAAAAATAGTAATGATTGATATCTCCGTGCCCCTCACTTAATAACATCTGTTAACATTTCAGAACATTTTTTTCCTCTCCCTCTCTCTTTGTGTGTGTGTATGGGTGGGTAGTTATATGATTTATGCTTTTTTGTGTTCTGCTGTTAACTTTATCATGGGCATTTTCTCATGTCATTTAGCATTTTTATAACAAGTCATTGCATGGCATTCTACTGTATCATTAAACCATAATTTGCTTAGCTATCATCTGTGCTTAATTACCAGGTTCATTGGTGATAAATATCTGGACAAAGAGGTGTGCCTAGGAAAGAGCAGTGTAGGATTCCGTTCCTCGGAGTCTTCAGTTTGAGTGTTTTGCTTCCAGAGAATCAAGGGAATACACGCTGGGACGTGGGGGTGGGCGGGACTTCCTGTTTCCTGTGCCTTCTCTGACTGCCATCCCCTCTTCTCCTTTGCTTTTCTTTAGCAGGAAGAGAGACAGAACACATGTCTTCACCTTGGGGAGAGTCTTCGCCAGAAGAACTCCGCTTTGGGAGTCTAACCTACAGTGACCCCCGGGAGCGGGAACGTGACCAGCATGATAAAAACAAAAGGTAACCGCTGCCTTCCCGCCTCAGACTTTGAGAAGACGGCGTTGGATACAAATGCCATTAGGTAGTGAGCTTGCTCTTCTCTTAGGGGAACTGACAGGGAACCTTTTGGGTTTATCCAGGCTTCTGGACCCTGCCAATACCCAGCAGTTTGATGACTTTAAGAAGTGCTACGGAGAGATCCTCTACCGTTGGGGTCTGCGAGAGAAGAGAGCAGAGGTGTTGAAGTTTGTGTCCTGTCCTCCTGACCCTCACAAAGGGATCGGTAGGAATCTTTTCTTTTCCTCGAACTGTCTGGAAGGCCCTGTGCTCTAATGTGCCCATAACCTTAGATTTGGAAGGTTGAGCTTCTCATTTATAAGCAGAAGAGTCTGAAGCATTTGAGTCTTTTCTAAGCTTCTGAAAACCTTGCATTCCATAACAAGATTCACTTTCTATCATAATAGCAATGTCTTAGACACAGTAGATGATTTTCATTTATTCAGCTACCGTAGGCACAGTGGGACCCATGGCAGAGTAGAGGGGGGACATTAATCAATTAAAAATCGTGGTAAGTATTACTGTGACTTAAGAGCACTGGTTGTTCTCCTAGAGGACCTGAGTCCAGTTCTCATCACTCACATGTGGCTCACATTGGTCTGTAACTCCACCTGGAGGATCTGAAGCCCTCTTCATGCCTCTGTGGGCACTGCGTGCATATGGTACGCAAACATACATGCAGGCAGAACCCTCGTACACATAAAATAAAATATATTTTTTAAAAAGGGATAGACTCAATGTGATTTGCTGATAAACTGGATATGGACTGATAGAAACAAAGCTTTGGTGATTCCTGGATTTCCAGCTAATGTGCTGAGAGATAGCAGTGTTATACTGCAGATAGAAAACGGAGGAACACTGGAGCTCAGGGGTGTGTGTGTGTGTGTGTGTGTGTGTGTGTGTGTGTGTGTGTGTGTGTGAGTGAGTGATGAGATCGCTGTCTGGAGAAGTCACACAGTCAGTCAGATGTGAATCTGGTTCTCAGGAGAGATTGTGTTCAGCTAGAGCTAGTAATTTGGAGATCTTCACTCCACAGTTGGTATGTAAGTCTGCTAGAATGTGTGTATTATCCAGGCATAGTGACACACCTTTCTTTAAGCCAGGAGGAAGAGGCAGGGGGATCTCTATGAGTTTGAGGCCAGCTAGGGGATACACAGTGAGACCTTGTCTCAAAAAAAAAAAAAAAAAGAGTATTTATCTGTGAGCTGAGGACGGAAAGGAAGAATGTAGGGAGCACAGGCTGCCCTGGTCCAGCCTAGACCTTGAGAGAAATGAGCACTTAGAGTCACGTCTGAGAGGAAGACGGAGACACCAGTGAGTTTGGTGAGAAGCCAGACTGTGCCATGGAAGAAATGAAGCAGAGCTCTCCTTACAGGAAGAAAATGGAAGACTTCCAGAGGGAGTGGACTGACCATTCATTTCCCTTCTCCCTCAGACCTTAGCAAGTGTCTGTATAGAGAGTGTTTGGAAAGATCTTAATTGCACAAGAAGTAATATTGGCAATAACACTTGGGAGCTGGGAAATGGGTAAGTTATCGGTGACCTCCAAGGCCTGAGCAAACCAAACCCTGAACTCTTAGTCAGAAAAACAGGCAGAACTCTGCCATGGCTGAGGAATCAGGGGCACATGATCCTCCGGGAGGGGCTCAAAGATGAAATTTAAGAGCTGCTCTTGTTTGATGACCCTTGGAGGATGCTTGAGTTTCCTCTCCCAGTGTGTAGAACAGGTCATGACCCCAACAGAAAACTGTGAGCTGCTTCTGCAGAGAAGAGAAACACATTTGCAGATTGGATGGGTCTACCTGCCATAACGGATGCTGAAAGACCAGGGACCCAGAAGAGACCTAGACGCTCCCAGGAAGAAAAATAGTTCTAATATGAAGGATGAGGAAGGTGGATGGTGTCAGCTCTGAGGGTTGACCCTGGCAACTAGATGGCCAGGCAGCAGACTCTCCAGAATTCTCAGGAAAAGAATTTCTAACCTGGAATTCTGAACCCAAGTTATTAACCATGTGCGAAGTAAACTCTGAGTGTCCCTAAGAAGCAGGACTAGATTCAGTCCAGGAACTGAAGGAATCAGTGCTGACGGAGAGCACTCATCCTGACAGACCTAGAGATAGGCCAGTGCAGATGGGTGCTCCAGGAGCCTTCCTCCAAGGAGAGAAAGCTGAAAAAAAAAATCAGATGTATTTCACTGTTGCATATATTTATAGAAGATGCAGACATTTGAGGAGAGTTTGGAGATGAATTATTGATAAGTACATAGCAAACTAAGCAAATGAAAGAATGAGGCAGTTGCTAATTCTGGGAGAAACAAAATGTGCAAGAAAGGAAAAGTGTCATGGAACATGGCTTGAATAATACTTGCTTAGGTAAATAATGTATGAGCCAAATGTGGTCTAGCTAAAACAGAGCTGGGGAGATAGAACCGGGTGGTACTGTGTGTGATGGGGAAGGAGAACGGAGGAGAGACGGAGTTTCCACTCTGGGAAGCTGTTAGACAGTGCTTGAATATGGTACTTAAGAATTAGCTTTGTAGCCGGGCGGTGGTGGCGCGCGCCTTTAATCCCAGCACTCGGGAGGCAGAGGCAGGCGGATCTCTGTGAGTTCGAGGCCAGCCTGGGCTACCAAGTGAGTTCCAGGAAAGGCGCAAAGCTACACAGAGAAACCCTGTCTTGAAAAACCAAAAAAAAAAAAAAAAAAAAAAAGAATTAGCTTTGTGTCAGGCTGATCTCTAATCCCAGCACTTGGAATGCAGAGGTGGGTGGGTCTCTGAGTTCAAGATCAGCCTGGACTACATAGTAAATTCCTAGCTGGCCAGGGCTACATAGAAAAACACTGTCTCACAAAAAACAAAATAGCTTTGTGCTCACCTTGACAGCACAGACACTAAAACTGGAAGATCTATAGATAAGGTTAGCATGGCTCCTGCCCAAGGAAGGCATATACTCATGAAGCATTTACTGTTTTTTTGTTTGTTTGTTTTTGTTTTTGCAGGGAGGCATTTAAGAGGGTGTTTGGGGGTTGAGGCAGTGTCTCTCTTCATAGCTTCTGCCTCCCAAGTGCTGGGACTAAAGGCATGTGCCACCACACCTGGCTACATTTCCTGTTTTTAGTCAATATATCATGGAGATACTTGAACATCAATGTTTATTGCAGCATGATTTATAATAACTAAGTTATGGAACCAGCCTAGGTGTCCATCAACAGAGGAGCCGATAAAGGAAATGTGGTGTATATCCACAATGGAATTGTAGTCAGCCACAAAGAATGAAATCGTGTTGTTTGCAGGGAATTGATGCAACCGGAGATTAGCCTTTTAAGTGAACTAACTTCGTCTCAAACAAACAAGTGTCACCTGCTGTCTCTGACTTGTGGAGTCTAGATTTTAATGTACATAAAACCATGTATGTATATGACATGACCGTAGAAATGAAGTTGCCTAAGAGATGAAGGAGAGGGTTGGAGGAAAAGGGAAGGGAGGGAATATGGGGTGGAATAGGCCCAAAGTCCATTCTGTATTTACATGAATGTCCTTATGAGACACAGACTCATTTGCAGTGAATGTGGGGGTTGCTTCATAAAGGAGTCTCTAGACATGAGACAGTGAAAGGAAGTGGTGGAATGAGCAGGTGAGATTTCCTCTAGGGAGTGTCAGGGAATGCTTGGGTTTTGATAAAATGTGTAAAGTTGTTTGATTCTGTATATTGCATGTGTTTCTAGTTTCCCTTGAAAAAACAAACCAGAGCAACATTTATAATTGCAGACTATAAATAACAAAGTTATTTTAGTAAGGTATGCCTAGGTATACATGCTTGAAGAAATACAAAGATAGAAAATTCCATTTTGACAATGTATTTTTTTTCCCAGAGCATCTAAATACAGGAGAGTGTACCAGAGAGAGATTAATGATAGCCTAGAACAATTTGTCTTTTAAAATTAGTTTTTAGGAAAACATCTGAATCATGGGATATGGAACTGATGTATCAGGCATCAGTCAGCCAAACCCTTGTTGACATTGCCTGCTCTAAAGCACCATGCAAGACTCTGCAGGGGACGCAAAGAAATAGTTAGGGGGTGTGTGTGTGTGTGTGTGTGTGCACGAAATTCAGAGTGCCTGGAATATAAGACAGATAAGTGATAATCAAAAATTATTATTGCCAGGTGTGGGAGGTAGAGGCAGAAGAACCGGGAGCTCAAGGTCATCCTCAGCTGCACGGTTTGACAGCAGATTGGTCTGCAGGAGACCCTGCCTCAAAAAGTAAAAAACAAAACAAGACAAAAGCCCTAACAAACCAAAGCAAAATTAATGTGTATCCTAGTACCAATAAAAACAGTATCACAGGATTGTCGAAAGGGAGCAGGAGGTTATGAAAGAGATTCACAGACAAACAGACACATTAACAATAAAAACAGTATCACAGGATTGTCGAAAGGGAGCAGGAGGGTTATGAAAGAGATTCACAGACAGACAGACACATTAACAATAAAAACAGTATCACAGGATTGTCGAAAGGGAGCAGGAGGGTTATGAAAGAGATTCACAGACAGACAGACAGACACATTAACACAAGTGGCGACTGCAGCTATACGAAGGAGTGTCCGTCCCTCCGAATTATGAGGAACTGACTGCCCGGTACAGGGCACAGCAAGCACTGCCAGGAAAGTACCCTCTGGACTCCAGGACAGCAGTTTCCTCTCTGTTCTGTCTGTAAGAGTCACCAGATCTGCAGCACCAAACAAAGCCCAACAACTCAGCCAAATGTGGTGGCACACACCTGTACTGTGGTGCCCTGGAGTCTGAGGCCAGCCTGTGTTCTCGAGTGAGATCAATCTCAGTTCAGAGCAGCCACAGATGCAACAGGAAAGGAGGGGAGGCACCCGGATCTAAGATGAGTTTCCCTCGGGACAATTCCTTCCCCAAAGATTCAGATCTGCCCACGTAAGTTTCTTTAAATTAAGAAAACTATTAATTTTTATTTAATTAGATTTTAAAATTCTGGTTCTTTTTTAAGATGAAAAAGATTATGTGTACATACCTACCCGAGTTTATGTACACCACATGTAGGAGCCCAATGAGGCCAGAAGAGGGCATTAGATCCCCTGAAACTGGAGTTACAGGTGATTGTGAGCCTCCATGTGGGTGCTGAGAACCAAATTCAGGTCCTCTGGAAGAGCAACAAGTGCTCTTAACCACTGAGCCATCTCTCCAGCACTGCCCTAAATAAATACTTTTTCATTAAAGGAAAAGACAGGAACTAGCAAGATGGCTTAGTATGGAAAGGTGCTTGCCACCAAGCTTGACTACCTGGGTTCAATTCCCTCTACCAATGAGTGAAAACAAACACGCTTTTCAGTGGGGAGCCTTCACGATGGCTTTACTCCCCAGGGCAGATGTACAATGGGCAGGTGACATGGCTAAGTCAGGGTTTCAGATGGGCCAAGTGGGGAAAAAGATACAAATATGTTTGCAAAAACAGGAACGTGAAATTAGTCCGGGTGCTCTAGGTTGGCCAGAGAAGAAAGTACTACCAGAAAATGCAGCTAGATAAAAGAGACAGAGAAGGACTAGAGAAGGCAAAGGAGACCGCTGTTCAGGAATCTAGGAGATGCAGTTTGGAGACACCAAGGATCCTGTTAAGAAATGGAGTGGAGATGGTAACCCAAAGACTAGAAGTCATCCATGTGTGTGTGCGTGTGTCTGTAGAAATTCGATAGATGGGGAAAGAGGAAAAGGTTGATGAAGCCACCTGGCCTCAGCCTCAGTGAGGAATAGTCCAAGGCAGTAGTGGGACGTGGTACCCACCTTTCCTGTTACCATAGGACTTAAGAAATGGTGTTTCATCCAAGGCCAGCATAGCCAGCCAGAATTTGGGTAGAGTTAGGTGGTGAGGGCATGGTTCTGAAAGGAATAGATGGGACACATAGAGAGGTGTGCAGTCTGCATGGCCCCAGCGGAGCAGGGGTGAGCCGGGGACACACAGGCTGACGTACCAAGTAGAAACTGAAGCACATCTGGTCATGTGAGTGGGGATGAACCTCATGGACTCTTCAGGAGGTAGAAACTCGGTCCTAGCACAGAGATGGAACAGTGCTGTGGGGTCCAGATATGGGCCAGCTTACTACTCAGCCAGTAGGATAACCACTTGTAAGGAGGTAGAAGCCATCGGCTCTCACCTGTGTTGTTTGAGTCTTTCTACAGCAATGAGTAGTAAGAGGCATCAGATGCAGTGACCCTCTGTTGCAGAGTACTTACTGGGCTTCCCACAGGACCTCAGAGAGCCGGATGCTGGCTGTGCTCCCTGCCCTCATTCTAGCAGTATAGACAGTGCCCAGTTGTAGACATATCTAGATTGTGTGAGTTCTGTCATTTAAAAAAGAAAATTGGCCTTCTGGACCTAGTGGCACATACCTTTATTTATTGTATGTATGAGTACTCTATCGACTTTATGCCAGAAGAGGACATCAGATCCCACTCCAGGTAGTTATGAGCCTCCATGTGATTGCTGGGAATTGAACTCAGGACCTCTGGAAGAGCAGCCAGTGCTCCTAACTGTTGAGCCATCTCTCCAGCCCCTGGCACACACTTTTAATCCAGCTCTCAGGAGGCAGAAGCAGGCAGATCTCTGGCCAGCCTGGTCTACAAAGAAAATTCCAGGGCAGTCCGGGTAACACAGAGAAGCCTTGTCTTGGGGGGGAAAAAAAAGGAGGAAGTAAGGGAGGGAGGGGAGGCTGAAGAGATGCCCCAGTCAGTAAAATGCCTGCCACACAAGCAAGTCCATATCCCAAACACCCAAGTAAAAACCCAGTGTGATGACACACATCTGTAACCCTAACACCAGGGCTGAGGAGGATGGGATCCCTGCTCGCTGGCCAGAGAGTCTAACCAGTGTTTTGAAAAAATAGGATGAAGAAAGATGAACAGCTGACATTGACATCTGCCCTCAGCAGATACAGGTGCTCAGACACCTGCAGTCATACATGTATTCAAACTCACACGTGCACTACACACACACACACACACACACACACACACACACACACACACACACACACACGAAAATGAAAAGAAAAAGCAGAACTGGGTTGTAGCTCAGTGAGAGTGTTTGCCCATCATGCAATAAGCCCCAGGTTCGATCGATCCCTGGCACCACATAAAACTGGGCATGGTGATTTATGCTTGTAATCCCAGCGCTTAGGAGGATCAGAAGTTCAAGATCATCCTCAGCTACATAGTGAGTTCAAGGTCAGCCTGGGCCACACAAGACCCTGCTTCAAAAGAAAAGAAAAATCACTGGTCTGCTAGAACCTGACAGAATCCCAGGGGACTAGGTCTTACCCAACAATACCCAGCCTTCTTTGCTAAGAGCTAAACTAATGTTGCCTCTTGCTCTGCTCCTCTCCACCCATTTCCAGAGTTCGGTGTGTACTGCAGCCACTGCCGGAGCGAGGTCCGTGGCACTCAGTGTGCCATCTGCAAGGGCTTCACGTTCCAGTGTGCCATCTGCCACGTGGCTGTGCGGGGCTCATCCAACTTCTGCCTGACCTGTGGGCATGGCGGCCACACAAGCCACATGATGGAATGGTTTCGGACCCAGGAGGTATGTCCCACTGGGTGTGGCTGCCACTGCCTGCTGGAGAGCACCTTCTGAACTTGAGAGACGATGGTACTGTCCAAAATCCCAGAGGACTCCGTGAACGCTGGAGAAGGCTTTCCGCTGGTGGTGGTGGAAAGTTCCAGAACTCGGGTTATCTCCAATGATTCGGGAGTGTAGTCCCCTCACAGACTGTCAAGCATCTGCTCCTCATGAGTCTTTGCCTTCCCTTCTCTTGGCTGTCAGGGCACGGGTGGTGCTGGGCAAAGGGAGGAGACACCCAGAGTTGGCCATCCTGCACTGTCTGTTGAGTCCATGGTGGATGTTGTCATGGGGAAAAGCACCTGTTTCCAGAGCCAGCGTCAGCCTTGACCCAGGATTGGGCTCTCCACATGCCAGCACAAAGATCACATCAGCTGCAAAGACACTGGATGGTAGTGTCATGGACAAGTGAGCCTATGACATCTGTGACTTCAGAAGTTGGTACCTTTGATGAGTTAATGAACAGAGGCCTTATAAACTACAATACTAAAGTGTAAAATATGATGTACTTAAAAGACTTTTTCCTGGTGCAGGCACTTAAACTTGGGGTCTTGCACATTATTAGTGAGCAGCCGTACCACTGAGTTACATTCCCAGCCCCTTAAGGATTCTTACCATGTATATATATTTAAGTTTCTGCTCCATCTGCTTTCCCTCAACTAATAAGCTTTATACTTGTGAGAGAGAGAAGAAACAGGAAGTTGACAATCTCATTTTGCATTGGTGGTTCATTTTGCATTGTACTTCTGATTGAAGTGAATTGTTTTGGAAAGGACTAGAATTAGTCCCAGGATTTCTAAAGGAAATACTGTTTGACTTTAATCATCTGGTGGGAGGAAATAGAATCTGACATTAAGGTTCTTCCTAGCCGCAAGAGTCTCAGAATTACTTCTCCTAGCAAAGGGGAAATGAGATTGCATTTCAGCATTGATACCAAAGTCTGTCTCTCTCTGCCTCTGGACAGTCTGGCTGCGCTCCAGGGTGCCTGTTCACTTCAACTCCCTGCAAACTCATCTCTGTCACTCCTGAAGGATTTTCAAGGTTTTCACTGAAGAGAATTCAAAACAAAACAAACAAAAAAATTACTATATTGAAATTCCTCTCTTTTAGAAATTTAAATTCCTTGGGCCTGTGATTTGGTTCAGTGAGGAAAAGTGCCTGCCACTAAGCTTAATAACCTAAGTTCAATCCCCAGGACCCACATGATGGAAGGGAGCACTGACTCACAAAATTAAAGTTTTATGATTCCAAATTGATTAACATGAGAGATGTTAGTAATTTGTGTCATCGGAGTGTGGTTGCACGTGTCTATAATCCCTTCATTGAGACTGAGGTAAAAAGTTGTAAATTTGAGACCATCCTGAGCTGCTTAGTGAGTTGAAGGTCAGCCTAATTTATATAGTAAGACACAGTCTTGAGAACAAACAAGTAATAAAAACAAGGTCTGAGGGATATAGCTTAGTGATTGAATGCTTACCTAGCATGCATGAGACCATGAGTTCAATCTTCAGCAGCATACACACACACACACACACACACACACACACACACACACACACCCCAAAACACCTACATGTCCCATAATAGGAGAATGTTGTGTATCACTCTGTTTGAAACTATAATTTAAGACCCATGAGTGGATTAGGAAATCAGTCTTGTAGATAAAAGCCAACATTTATATTTTTAAGGATTTACTTAGTGTATATGAATCTGTGTGTGTGTGTGTGTGTGTGTGTGTGTGTGTGTGTGTGTGTGTGTGTGTGTGTGTGTGTGTGGACTAGAAGAGGGCATCCTAGATCCAGGGTGTTTGTGGGATATCTTGATTGTTACATGTGTGTTCGGGGATCCTAACTTGGGTCTTCATGATTGCAAAGCAAAGACTTAACTGTTGAACCATCTCTCCAGCCTCCAAATTGTCATTTAAAAGATGTGAAATAATGTGGGAGAGAAATGATCATGTACTAACACACACAAACACAGTATGTTTACCAGTATGTACACACACACTTGCACATATGATGAAGGTTGGGGTTCACCTTTCCCCTGTTTTACTGATTGGTCAAGAGACTCCATGGCATAAGCTCAATCTTGAACTGTGTACCAAGTTTGAGTACCAGTGTCTCAGTGGCGTGAGCAACCAGGTGTGCTGGGATGAGGGAGAAAGGCCCAGGACATCTGGGCTTGTTAGTATTCTACTCTTCCAGCCCTGTCTGTGTTGATGTTGCCATAAAAGTAGTTCCAGAACAGGTGGACTGCTGTACACAGGTACAGGGCCTGTTGGGTCCTCTGTGAATTCACACCATTTGTGGAACAGTCTCTTCCTCTGTCCCACTGTGACCTGATTAAACACCTATCCCTGTTGAGAATGGGATGCTTTTCTTGTGTAGATTATTCTTATAAGAGGATTGTTTTCCAAAACAGAAAAGCCTTAGTGACTATGAAGCCATTTCAAGTTTAAAATGTTATATAGAGGACTAGAGAGATGGCTCAGTGGTTTAGAGCACTGACTGCTTTTCTAGAGGTCCCGGGTTCAATTCCCAGCACCCACATGGCAGTTCACAACCATTTGTAACTCATATTTCAGGGGATCTGATGCCCTTCTCTGGCCTCTAACAGCAGGAGGCATGCACATGGTATGTAGACATACATGTAGGCAAAACACTCATTATGCATAAAATAAAAAATAAAGCATTATATCTCTCAATATGTCAGGCTTTTTTTTTTTTTTTTTGCATTTCTAAGTTGCCAGAACAAAAATTTAATATTTTTTAAAAGTACCCACATTTGGAAACATGTTGTCTGGATACTGGCTACAGTTAATATCCTCTGCCTTAGAATAGATTGTTACAAGTAGCTAAGTCCTTTTTTTATTGTGTTTTGTTTGGAGTAGGGTGTCATTATGTCACCCAGCTGGCCTTGGATGTGAAACCTCTTACCTCCAAAGTGCTGGGACTCCAGGTGAACACCACCACAACTGGGTTCTGTTTGTTCTTTAAAATAGTATAACCTACATTCTAAATACCTTTGAATTTGCCAAGGAAAATTTGCTAGGTGTGGTGGCACACGCCTTTAATCTCAGCACTTGGTAGGCGGAGGCAGGTGGAGCTTTGTGAATTTGAGGCCAGCCTGGTCTACAAAGAGAGTTCTGGGACAGCCAGGGCTACACAGAGAAACCCTGTCTAAAACGATGCTGTCTAGTGTGCCGAAGGTTCTTTAGCCAGCCTGCTGACTAGAATGAGCCACGTGTTCTAGGTGACTGTCAGCTTGATGCTGTGCTCCCACCTCAAGCCACCAAGAACACAATGCTATAACGCTTTCCTCGTGGGTGGCAGGCAGAATCACACATATGCTTAATTCTAAAGAAGTTTTTACTGTTTAGATACTGAGCTGCATACAGTCTGCATTCGCTGGCTCCACAGTGGGCATCATGCTTTCCCAGTGTTTCCTTGCGGGGCTGGCAGGCTCAAGGGGAGAAATCCAGGTGCTTTTGGAGGCCTAGTGCAGCAGAAGCTAAGGGACAGCAGCCTTTCATTCTGTCAGAAAGATGGATGTGGTGTAGACACCCGGAGGTGAGGGGTTAGGGAAATCATCTAAGCAACAGAATAAATTTAGAATTAGTTTCAGGAGCTGTGGTACAATAGCTTAGGAAATAGGGTTGTACATCACACACCCGCTACGTAATGGTCACCTTTTTCATTCCATCCTCAATGCGGGAGACAGCAGGTGTCACACCCACTCTCAAAGGATAGAACCCAGGGTAAAACACACACTGTTTTGTAAGAATCAGAAGTAAACCTGATCTTCTGATAGTCTGTGTATTGGCAGGTTTGTGTGGACACATCACTGAGTTGCTGGTTTTTGGTTCTCCTCTTCAATCCCAGAAGGCCTGGTTTTATTTATCAAGTATTTATGTGAGATGGGCACTGTGAAGGCGTTGCACCAGCGTGTGCACTCGGCTCGAGGGGGTCTAGTAGGAGGGGGTTATGTAAGTGCTCCTTGTGCTCGGGCCTCCAGGGAAGAAAGGAATAATTAGGAGCTGAGGGCATCCAGAGAGGACAACATGGCTGTCACCCTTTGATGGGTGAGTGTTTTCAGCAGGGAAGAGTGGAAGGGCACAGGAAGGGCTTTGCCAAGGACAGACAGAACATACAAGACAGCCTTGAAGGGCACGTGCCGTTGCTTATCAGTGGAACACAGACCGACGCTGATAAGCAGGGCAAGGGAGAGGCAAGAGTCAGAATGCTGTGCCAGGGAGTCTGGGCTTTATCTGTAGGCTGGAGTCTCCGTCCTTCCTGGACTCGAAAGCTGCTGCTGGGTTCTCCCTCCTCCATCCCCGTTTGCCCTTCAGGCTTGGGACTCTCCAGCCCACCCTGCCTGTGTGGAGTGGTGTCGGATCCAGCCCTCACCATTGCTGCATCCTTTTCTTGCCCAGGACGAGCAGCTGCTGATGCCCATTTGGACTTCTAACAGAGTGTACTTTGTGTCCAACGTGTAGGCTTTGTGCCCCATACACCGAGACACTCTGCAGCAGTTGCCAGACAGGTGTCCTTTGGTTCACTTTAGATCCAAAGGACATAGGGCTTAAGTCTCTCACAAGACTACTTCACTTCAGATGTGTATCTCAAGTTCTCAGTTGTTATGCCCTCTGGCCACTGCCTGCTTCCTTTGGTACAATAAAGCACCCAGAGCTCAGAGAAACAGGTACTGGGGATGTAGTTCAGTTGGTAGAATGCTTACCTCATACACATGAGGACCTGAGTTTGATCCTCAGCACCACGTAAACGAGGGGTAGCAATACCTACCTATAATCCCAGCACTTAGGAAATAGAGGCAGGAGGATCAGGATCTCAAGGTCATCCTGGTCGATGTGGAGAATCTGGGGCCAGGCTGGGCTACTTCATGAGACCTTGCCTCAGGAGGTGGGAGCCAGGGGGCTGGGGAGGTGGCTCAGTTAGAAAAGTGCCTCTTTCACAAGCATGAGGAGCTGAGTTTGGATTCCCGGAAGCCATACTGAAAATTGGGGTGTGCTGGGATATGTCTGTAACCCTAGCTGGCGAGGCACTGCCGGGGAGACAAGTCGGTCCCAACGCTCATTGGCCTGCCAGTGTAGCCAATCAGTGAGCTCTGGGATCAGAGAGAGACCTTGTCTCAAAAACATGAGGTGGAGAGCAATAGAGGAATGCAGCTAGCATTGACCTCTAGCCTCCCTCTGCACATCCACAGAATGAATGCACACACAGAGAACATGTATGCACACACAGAATAGCATAAAAGATACAACCATCCAGATGAAGAGGCTCATAAGACAAAGTGTGTCAGGGAGGGACATGGAGCTTCCCAGCCCTCACCCGGACATTACCCTCTAGACACCTCCACATCTTCAGTAACCTGGAAGCTCCCCAAACCCATCTTTATGGGTTTTTAAGGAGAGTTCATTATATAGGTATAGTTAATATGATTGATAAAATTACCAGCCCCTGGTTAAACATTCAAACTCAAGTCCTTCTCCAAAGTCAAGGTCAAGGCTTCTCATGATACGGTTGGTTTCCCTGGCAACCAATCTGTATCCCAAGGCGGCCCAGGGGTCTAAGAGTCATGGTATTAGAATAAAAGATACTCTTACCATTCAGAAAATGACAGAGGTCATAGGAATTCTATGTCAGAAACTCCAGCCAAGACCAAATACTGAAAAGATGGCCATCATGGCCCTGCTGCTAGGGAAGTAACAAGAGTCCTCTCAGGAGCCAGAGCAGAGGCCAAATACACATGTTGCTAGAGTTTTCCTGCCTGGCCCACAGTCAGGACAAATCTCTCTCACCCGCCAGTCCCAAGCCGCTCAAACCCGATCAAGTAAACACAGACACTTATATTGGTTTCAAACTGTATGGCCGTGGCAGGCTTCTTGCTAACTGTTCTTACAGCTTAAATTAATCCATTTCTATTAATCTATACCTTGCCACGTGGCTTGTGGCTTACCGGTACTTTACATCTTCCTTGTCCTGATGGCGGCTGGCAGTGTCTCCCTCACCCAGCTTCCTGTTCTCTCAATTCTCCTCTCTGTTAGTCCCGCCTATACTTCCTGCCTGGCCACTGCCAATCAGTGATTTATTCATTGACCAATCAGCAACACATTTAACATACAGACCATCCCACAGCACTTCCCCTTTTCTTTTCTTAAAAAGGAAGGTTTTAACCTTTACACATCTCCAAAGTCAGCTTGGTATATTTGGGAATTTGGGCGTAGCTTCTCTTACTACTTCCTGCTGGAGGGGGGCGCTGTATCTTCTGGGGAAACAAAGAAAATTTTAGGATCATGGAGTAGTCCGTGAGGCTGTATCATCTGAGCCAGTTGCCTTGAAACGGTTCTGGATGTTGGATCATCTGGGCCATGGTGTCATCGGAGACCTTTCAGGTGGTCTTGGCTGGTCAAACCTGATGTATCTTAATCTGGAACAAATCCATAGCCTCTGGCTTTCTGTGGAAACAAAAGCAGAGTCTCCTTTCCAAAGCAACATATCCTTACATCCAAATTTTGAAGTCAAGGTACCTTTAAAATATGTATATTGGTTTAACTCAGCTTCCTTTATAATCAAATATCTCTCTGTAGTTAAGAATCCCAAAGACAACACAATCCAGATTCTCTGTGTGATATCCATCTTTACGGGGCTTATTTTTTATATTAATTCTACTGTCTCTTTAAAGACTTTGTTTTTTAAAACTATGTATTTGTTTCTGTAACTGTATATATCACCTTTTTAATCTCTTTTAAGCCTACGTATATTTTACACACATTTTAAACTATTACATCTGAATCTGTCTTATTGTGAATCTATTGCCTTAAACTGCAGCAGCTGTGGCTGCTGGCTCTGCCCACCTCAGCTTTCCAACATGGCGGCGGTATGCTTACCGCCAGCTCTGGGAGCCATCGTGGGTCTATGTTTTTATCCAAGCAGCATGTAGCCCAGAAACCTCTTTTTTTGTTTTGTACTAGCAAAGGCTAAATCCACCAAGCAGCTTAATGTGCCACTTGCAGAGGCCTCATTCCCGCCATCCTGTAGGTCGAGCACACACGCTAGGAACCCACAAGTAGCTCAAACCGGCAGCTGCCGCTCATTTGAGAGAGACAGTTAGGAACTGTTTTTAGCTCCGTTTTAGAATCTTTTCTCAGTTTTTAGGTGGAAACTCTTGCCACCACGTTGGACGCCATTCGTTGCTAAAGTTTTCCTGCCTGGCCCACAGTCAGGACAAATCTCTCTCACCCGCCAGTCCCAAGCCGCTCAAACCTGATCAAGTAAACACAGAGACTTATATTGGTTACAAACTGTATGGCCGTGGCAGGCTTCTTGCTAACTGTTCTTACAGCTTAAATTAATCCATTTCCATAAATCTATACCTTGCCACATGGCTCGTGGCTTACCGGCATCTTCACATGCTGTTTCTCATCATGGCGGCTGGCAGTGTCTCTCTGACTCAGCCTTCCACTTCCCAGCTTTATTCTCCTCCTTGTCCCGCCTATACTTCCTGCCTGGCCACGGGCCAATCAGTGATTTATTTATTGACCAATCAGCAACACATTTGACATACAGACCATCCCACAGCATACACACAGCCTGTTAAATAACCAGGGAAGGAAAACAGTGTCTCCACTCTAGTCAGGGCTGTTTTTGACCCTTTTTCAAAGTTTTAACAGTTTTCATTTTTGTGTGTGATGCATGTGTATTTGCAGATATGCTTGCCTATGCCTTTGTGAGTGATGCCAGAGTCAACACTGAATGTCTTCCTCTATTGCTCTCCACCCTGCCCCCTTGAGACAGGGTGTTTTACTTAGCCCTGACTGTCCTGGAACTCACTATATAGACCAGGCTGGCTTACAACTCAGAGATCCTCCTGCTTCTGCCTCCTGAGTGCTGAGATTAAAGGTGTGCATAACCTTGCCCAACTCCACCTTACATTTTCGAACCTGGAGCTCACCTTTTTGGATAGACCGACTCACAAGTGAGACCCTAAAACCTGCCTATGTCCACCATGCAGGCTGGGGCTACAGGTGTGCACTGCTACACCAGCTTTAATGCTGGGGATTGAACTCAGGTCCTTTAATGCTTGTACAACAAGCGCTTTACCCACCGAGCCATGTCCCCAGCCCCCTGACACACACGGTTTAAAGAAGATTGCTGGGCATGGTGGTGCACGCCTTTAATCCCAGCACTCAAGAGGCAGAGGCAGGCAGATCTCTGTGATCCAAACCAGCCTGATCTACTTAGTGAATTCCAGGACAGATAGGGATATGTAAGAGAGACCTTGTCTCAAAAAGCAGAAATAAAAAAGACCCAAAAAATAACATCAAAAAAGAAAATAGCCGGGCGGTGGTGGCGCACGCCTTTAATCCCAGCACTCGGGAGGCAGAAGCAGGTGGATCTTTGTGAGTTCGAGGCCAACCTGGTCTACATAGCGAGATCCAGGAAAGGCACAAAGCTACACAGAGAAACCCTGTCTCGAAAAACCAAAAAAAAAAAAAAAAAAAGAAAAGAAAATATTGTAAGCTTTTATCCTAATTACAGAAACATTTTAAATTTCATTAGTTCTGTCCTTTCTATCCAAACTCTATATGGTTGTTCATTTGTAATTTTTCTTTTTGTACTTTCGCAAATCAAAAGGGATACAGAGGAGAGCACTAGGGCGAGCACGCCCACGTGAACAAGCCACAGTCACCTTCATCCTGGTGTGACATCTGGGCTCTCAGCGACCAGTGATTTCACTAACAGAGCAATGATAATATTATTTCAGGAACGTTCTAAAATGCCCAAGCATGGTAGCACACACTTACAATCCCAGGACTTGGGAGGTGGAGGAGGGTCAGGAGCTCAAGTTCATCCTTGGCTGTGTACCGAGTTTAAAGCTAGTCTGGTTGCAGGGGCCCTGCCAAGAGTTGGGAGGATGGGACAAAATGGAATTGTACTGAATAGTGCTGTAACTTTTGAAGATTCTCTTCTTCACCCAGTGTGTGTCCTTTGAAGTCCATACAAGTTGCTGTCTGTGTTAGTGGTTTATTCCTTTATATGGCTGAGTAGACGCCACTGTATGAGTGTGTCACAGTGTACTTGGCCGTTCAACCGGAGGGCGTTAGGGTTGTTTCCATGTTTTAGCATTTAACTCTGAAAAAATTTATGATTTATTTTTATTTCGTGTGTGTGTGTGTGTGTGTGTGTGTGTGTGTGTGTGTGTGTGTCTGTCTGTCTGTCTGTCTGTCTGCCTGTTTGTCTGAGTGTAAGCCACACACTTAAGGATGTCCACAGAGGGCAGAAGGTGTCAGATCCCTGGGATCTGGAGTTATGTGTAGTTGTGAGCTGTCTGAGGTGGTTTCTGAGAACCGGTCCTGGTCTTCTGGAAGAACAGCAAGTGCTCTTCACCATTGAGCCAAGTCTCCAGCCCTCAGTGTTTTCATGAGCCAGGCATGCTGGTTCAGGCTATCATCCCAGCATTTGGGAGGCTGGAGCAGGAAGATTACTCCAAATTGAAAGCTGCCTGGGCTACAAAGTGAAATTTAAGGCCACCCTGAGATGAGCTAGAGCAAACCCTTTCTCAAACAAAACGAAACGAAACAAACAAAAGAAAGAAAATAGCTTTGTTAATTTCTTATTCAAAAATGAAAATGTGGGCTGGAGAGATGGCTCAGTGGTTAAGAGTGTACACCACTCTTGAGGACCCAGGTTCAGTTCTCATGCCGCCTTGACCCTGTGGGAATATGTACTCTCATGCATGGACCCCCGCACAGGCACACAAACATGCATAATTAAAAAACAACAAAACAGAAATGTTTCTAATGAAATCAGTGAAACAATACCTGGGCGTATATAAAATTAATCTTCTGTCTCTGCCGCAACCAATCCATATTTTCATACAAAATGTGCAAATGAATAATAAGAGGAGGTGTTTGTTGACAGAAAGTGTGATTTTGTGCCTAACACTGATATTTCCTTTTTTCACTTAAAGAAATGGGCTAAATGTCTGGAGAGACAGCTTAGTGGTTAAGAACACTTCCTGTTTTTCCAGAAGACCCAAATTTAGTTCCCAGGACCCACAGGCCACAACTGCCTGTAACTTCAGCTCCAGGGAATCTGATGCCCTCTTCTGGCCTCCATGGGTACCCCCACACAGGTAGTATGCATACACACAGACATATACACATAAATAAGAGATAAAAAATAGTACTAGATGTTGTGGAAGTACGACAGAAATGGGTCTGGTAATGTCCCAGTCTTGATCAGGACAGGATGGGGTAGACTCGATTATCCCTACTCCTCCCAGCTAAATCCGATTGAAAAAACCTGAGAATCCCACAACCATCGGCCAAAGAACCCTAAAAACTGGGGAAAGAAAGATGAACCACTTTACCGGGGCTGGGAAAACAACAGAGGGGGGCCATCTTGCCACCCACCATCCAGCACTTTCCAGCCCTGGCAGCAGGAGTCAGTCAGGTGAGAGGTCTGTCATGCCAGGTGAGCCTGCAGTACCAACAAGGGTTGGAGAGTCACACAAGAAACAGGGAAATGCTCTCCCCTCCTTCCCACTCCCCCTGTTCCCATTAAAGACACCGAATAACCCAATCCCACAGCAAGAGAATCCCCCAAGGAGCACTCTTTCCTCATTGCACGTGAGACCCCTTTTACTGGCAAGGGACATCTCACTGCAGCAAGTACCTGGCTTGGGAAGCATCATTTTTTCCACATGTTTCATGGAACCAAGAAGGCCCACCCTGGAAAACTTCTTTGAACCTTCAGGGAGCATCACTGGGGACCTGTGGGTTTAGGTGGTACCGGACAAGTTAACCAAACCCAAATAACACCAAAGAACTTCAGAAAATTAAATTGTTATCAGAACCACAGCAACTCGAGTGCTAAATCTAATTTTCAGTCAGACCTTGAGTCTCCTGACTGACGTGGGCAATTAATGTCCAGTAGACAACACAAAGTCATGTTACATCAAGAAGTAGTCACTCAATGAAAAAAGACCTCCAGGGCCAACAGTGAGATGAGATGCTACAGGAACTGACAAGCAGCATCCTAAAAACCCCTAACAGGCAATTGTAAGCTTCCTTGGAGCAAGTTAAAAAGAGCAAATCTCAGCACAGAGATGGCACTTGTCAGAAAATGACCAAGTGGAAACGATAGCACTGAAAATACAGTAGAAAATGAGGACTTCTGGATGAAGTCAGAAGATGGATGGAGGTGACAATAAATCATGGAATTTACTTAGTCTGAGTAAAAAAAGTTGGCTGGAAATAAACGGGTGCCTGGGGCACCAGTGGGACAGTGATAGAAGGCTCCTTGTTTCACCGGAGTCCCCAAAGATGACGGAAAAGAGAGGAGCTTGACAAAGTGCTGGCCAGAAACTCCTTACTTTATGAAAAGCCCAAGCCTGCTGCTTCAGTGAAGCTGAGGTCTGTGCATGCATCTAAAACATTTATCCGGAGCTGGAGAGATGGCTCCTGAGCACGTATTACCCTTCCATAGGACCCCAGTTAATTGCCAGCACCCAAACCAGGCAGCTCATGATGTCTGTAACTCCAGCTCCAGGGGATCCAACACCTTTGGTCTTCAAGGCACAAGCACGTGTGCTCAAGCACACACACACACATACACACACACACACACACATACACACACACACACACACACACACACACACACACACACACACACACACACACTTAAAAAGAAATATTTTAAAAAGATCACATACTGCTCTTGCAGAGGACCTGAGTTCAGTCCTGAACACCTACCCTGGGTGGCTCAGAACTGCCTGTAACTCCAGCTTCAAGGCATCCAATGCCTTCTTCTAAACCCTGCCCTCACATGAGCATATACCCCCACACAGACACACAGAGACATAATTTAAAAAACAAATGTGTTTTTTTATCCAAATAGGATACACTCAAATTCATGTCAAGACACTTAGAATTAGCCACCTGAAACCTAAAAACAACAAAAAAGAAAAGCACACAGCATCTACAGAACAGCATTCAGACGGGAACAGCTCTCTCATCTGAAGCCGTGGAGGCCAGGAGGAAATGGATAACATTTTTCAAGTGTTCAAAGAAAAGAATAACCTACCCAGAATCACGAATCAGGCAAAATTATCCTTGAGAGAAGGGGAAATAAAGACATTCAGAGAGGACTGAAAACAGATGTCACTCTCAGATTCACCCTTAGTCTGGTTAAAGAGCCAGTAGGGTGGAAACGGGATCATTTGTGTGGGTTCTTGGTTGTGATGGACACATACTTATGTGTGGGATGATATCACACAGACTAAGTGCATAGGCACAGCTGGGTACAGGGGAAACTGGGGAGGTCTGGGTGACATGGGTGAGCGGTGTGACCGGCAGGGAAGCCTGGGTGACTTGGGTGAGCCGTGTGACTGGAGGGAAGTCTGGGTGACGTGGGTGAGCGGTGTGACCGGCAGGGAAGCCTGGGTGATGTGGGTGAGCGATGTGACCGGCAGGGAAGCCTGGGTGACGTGGGTGAGCGGTGTGACCGGCAGGGAAGCCTGGGTGACGTGGGTGAGCGGTGTGACCGGCAGGGAAGCCTGGGTGACGTGGGTGGGCGGTGTGACCGGCAACATCACAAGTGGGCTATTGCACTGTCATTTTGCAATGACATTACCTACCATTACCTCCATTACCACTGGAGGAAACTGGACAAAGGCCACACAGATGTCTTGTTCGGTTTCTTAAAGTTGTAGGTGACTCCTAGGCATGGGACGTACACCTGTACCCCCAGCACTGGGATGCTGAAGTAGGAAGATGGTGAGTTTGAGGTCAGCCTTGGGCTATATTGTAAGTGTCACAGCTCTGAGGGGAAAGGCTTCCCCTATGAAAGTGTGACAGCTCTGGGGTGGACAGGTGTAAATAAGGAGAAACAGAGGAGGGGAGAGCAAGCTTAGATGTAAAAGGTTCGGATCATTTGTGCAGCGGCAGAAGTTGCCACCATTGAAAATCGAGCATGCCAGTTTGGGCCATTGAAATGTACTGAGGCCAAACTGTAGTAACAGAGCGAGGCTTTAATAGAATCTGAGTCTGTGGAGGAAGAGAGGAAGGGTGGAAAAACGAACTCCACCTGAGGGAGGTACTGTAAGGTCCAAGTGGGAGCTGAGAAGCAAGAGAGAAGCCCAGGAGGGCATAGAGACGCTGTGAGACTTCCAAGACTGAGCTGAGAGACAGGAGGGAGGCGGTCTCGGAGGCCTCGATGGGCTTAAGGAAGTTGTGGGGCTTAGCAGGCAGGTCCTAAGGGGAGGAGGCCCAGGAACAGGGAGGATTCCAATGGAGGAAGAGGAGCAAGTATCTTAATCACTAGAGAGTTGCCCACATGGTGGGGCCCCAGAGCACATGGCAGGCTCCAGGAACCCGAGAGAGGACACTTACTGAGTAGGCGAGGAGAGATGGATGGTTAGAGAAGGTGGGAGGGAGAAGTAGCTGAAGAGGTGGACTCTAGGATTTGGAACCAAGTAATGATGGGTGGCAGAAGCCGGCAGAAACATGATCCAAACACACCTTAAGGGAGCCAAATCAACAACTTGAGTCAGTTTGAAATGTTGAGATGTGGGCATGGCTGAAAGGTAAGTGTCACATCCTCTACCAGTGCTACCTGAAGAGAGAGAACTTGGGAATGGAGTAGTGTCTGGAGACCCTTGTGTGTCAGAAGGTGGGACAGGTAGTGAGGAGAGACGATGGTTGTGAGCCATCATGTGGTTTCTGGGAATTGAACTCAGGACCTCTGGAAGAACAGCCAGTGCTCTTAACCGCTGAGCCATCTCTCCAGCCCCAATTTTTTTTCAATAAATATGCAACAGGTCCCAGTTGGTGACCCAGGACCCTAAGGGCATATTCCTCCTTTTCTGTAACGTGGAAAGAAAAGGAGAGAATTAAGTTCAGTAGATGTCGGGCTGGGGTCTGGAGGAGGGCCTGCTGAAGCTTACAAAAAGGCTTGGCAATGGCAGCAAGTAGGGGTTCACACAAGGAGCCAAGAGTGGCCTCATATAAGGAGTGGGGAAGGAGGAGGAGGAGGAGGAGGAGGAGGAGGAGGAGGAATCCAAGAGTATAAGAAGCCAGCCATCCCTAGGAAGGATAGAAGGATAGAAACCATCCTTGGTGGTGGGAATTGCAAGTGACTGAATCAAGGGTCTTCTATCTAGGGTAACGGCCTTATGAGTTGGAGTAATGGCTAATCCTAGATGAATAACCTGAGGGGTGGACAGCTGGACCATAGAGGGTGAGACCCTATGTCCCCAGCTGCACAGAAAATTTAATAAGGTAGAGGTGTTGGCCTGGCTAATTGCAGAGTTGGACTACAAAGGAGAAGATCACCTATGTATAAGGTATTGCATTGTATAAGCTTGGTTTTGGGCAGAGGCAAAGAAAATTAATCAAAGGCTGGGGCCTGGCCAAATAGATGTGGGCTATCCTGGAACCCCTGGGGTAGGACAGTCAAATGGGTTGGGAAGAAAGGTGAGTGTCTGGGTCAGTCCAAGTGAAGGCAAAGATATTTTGAGACTGGGGATGGAGAGGAATGGAAAAGAAGGCATCCTTGAGGTCTAGGACAAAGAAATAGGAAGCCTGTCAGGGGATTGTGGAGATGAGAGGATAGGGGTGGAGAGGAAGCACTGCCAAGCAGATAAGTAGAAGACCCCGAACCAAGTGGTAGGTTCAGTTGGTTTCTTTTTTTTTTCAAACCTCGAGTATGCAAGTGTTAAAGGGGAAGACGTGGAGCATAGAAGATGTTTTTCTTGAAAGGTTGGAGATGAGAGCCTTAAGTCCCTGGAGGCTCTGGAGAGAGAGTGGGTATTGAGCCTTGATGATACATTTGGTGGGGTTTTGTAATTGAGTGATGGGAGGGGGGATATGTTGGACTATCGAGGGGTTTTGGGTGTCCCATACAGGAGGATCCACCTGGAGGCCAGTAAGGGAAAAGATGTCAGATTGTGTGGTTTGGAGGAGGAGGAGGAGAGGAGGAGAGGACTGGCCAGGAAGCTTGGGATCAAGCAGAAGGGGGAGCGAAGGGAATAGAGGCTTCCCGGCAAGGGATGGGACAGGTGGTACCGCTAGGAAGGAGTGGGTGAGGGAGCACCCCTAAAGACACAGCTAAGTGGTGGGGTTTGGCGAGGCTGGTAAGGCTGTCCCCCTACTCCAACAATAGAGGAATGAAAAAGAGAAGTGGGTCCCCTAAACTCCATCAGGACCGAAAAAGTGGCCCCAGTGTCCCAAGGAAGGAGATGGGCCGCTCTGATACCCTGATGATTACCCAGAGTTCCCTGTTGGAGATGGTCAGGCCAAGAGAGCCTGGGGTCCTCTCAGTGACCCATGGCCAGGCCTAGGAAGTCGGCGGGAGGTCCATCTGGGCTTGAGGTCCCCATGCCTCGAGGGACATGAGGACAGTCAGCATCCCAGTGTCCCCCATGATGGCACCTTGGACATGGTCAGAATGGTTTATAAGGGTTCAGACAGACCAATTCCAACTGCATTTGAAGCAGGGATCTAGAGGTTTCCAGGCTTTGGGAGGCCAGGGAGCCTGGACAGTTGCTACGGCCAGTCAAAAGGCCTTATCCAGCATCAGGTATTTTTGTTTTGGGACTTTTTCATCTCTGCCATGGTATACCGTGAAGGCCACAGCTAAGGCATCTCCCTGTGACATCACGGGTCCTCGGTTTGTTTTTTTTCTTGGTCCTGGTCTTGGGCTTGGGATCAAGTAAGGGTGTTCTTTCCTTGGCCCTTTTGCCCTACATATTTAGCAAAACCTTGCTTCAAAAAGAAACAAACAGAACCTAAACTGAGCAAGCCAGGAGCATTTAAAATTCTTTCAATTAGTTTAACTATTAAAAAAATGGACACTATGATTCAAAATGAGTTCTGATAAACAATGATAAGCTTTGAATAACCCAACCATGATAGACTCATGCTAGGTACAGACTCTCTCTCTTTTTTTTTTTAAATATCCGTGTGTGTGTGTGTGTGTGTGTGTGTGTGTGTTTATGGGCACACACGATGCACATGAGTTCAGTTGCCCGTGGAGGCCAGAAGCAGGCACTGGATCCTTTGGAACTAGAGTTATTATAGGTGGTTGTAAGCCATCTGCCATGGGTGTTGGGAACTGACCTTGGGTCCTCTGGAAGAGCAGCAAGAGCTCTTAACAGCTGAGCCATCTCTCCAGCCCCAAGACTTTTTTGACTAATGTTCAGCAGGGTATTTGCACAGGGGCTGGTGAACTTACCCTATGTTGCCCGGGGAGCAAGGTTTGGCCTCTGAGGCACCATCGGTGAATGCTTCTTGCCTGGCAAGCAGAGTAGCTTATTGTGTGAATTGCTATTGTGATTTTGTCTCTTCTTTAACAGCATCATCTAAAGTGAATGAGTGGCCAGTAGTGAGGGTTCCTCTAATTATAGAGGGAACGTAGAGGGGACTAAGAGGGGATGTCTAGTAGTAAAGTGAAGGGCTGGCTGCCATGATGGGGAGGATGGACATCGGAAAATAACATTTCTTGTCTTTCATTCCAGGTTACTGCCTTGACTCTCTTCCCTCATGGTGGTAGTAATTACTTTCCAGCAATACCTGAGGTTGAAAAGAAATAAAAACTTCTAGTAGACTAGATAAAGTGACACACACCTGATGGGAAACGGGAAGATGGGGACTTAGGCCAGCCTGGGCTATGTAGCAAGTTTCTGTCTCAAAGACCGGCACCACCAAATGACCCCATAAGTTTCAGTAACAGGGAATAGTATTGGTGTTTGCACTACTGTTTTCTTGTGCCATTTTTACAGTTTGTTTATCTCAGAAGACTGGTCATTTCCTCCCAGGAAGGCCCGTGGACAAACTGTCTTCACGCCGAGCTAACAAAAAGCTGTATAAGGAACGCAGGTGCCAGCAACATGGCTCAGAGGGTTGAGGAGGTTGCTGCCAAACCTGACAACCAGCACTCCTGGTTCAAAACCAATCCTGTCTTCAGGCAACAGGGTGGAGAGCAACAGAGAAGACATGCAGCATCATGCCTCCACGTGACCAGACCACAAAGCCAAAGCCCGGTTTTTAGTCCACTGTAAAAATTTTACTCCGATAGCATCATAAACCACAAGAAGCCTCCAGTTCCTGCCTACACTTTGGGGCATTAGGAGAAGACCCAGTATAAAGCACAGGAAAACAATGGTGGTGTAGACATGACAGATCTTTTCTCAGATTTTTCTTTGTCTGCTCTGACTTGTCATTCAGGAACGCTACATTTGTTTGTTTGTTTTTTTTTCCAGTAAGAACTGGTCCAAGCTACAAGTGACATTTGAACTCACACTTGGAGCATCACTGGTTTAAAGACCCAGGGCCAGACAAATGGTACTTTCTTATTTTAGAGAGAACTGTTGATGAAGAGAACCCAAGGCCGTCTGTTTAATGGTCAGAAATGGAAGAAAATGAGAAAAGACTTCTTTCTTATCAGGAAACTATCCCGGCAACTAACTTTCTTTTGGCTTCTCTAAGGCATAGCGCAATCATTAAATTGAAATTACACCCCCCCCACCCATGTATGGTTTCAAAACATCTGAGATAATGGTGTTAGTGTTGTGATCTGTGGTAACATTTGTGTGTATGATACTCAATAGTTTTCTACATTAAGGCTTTAAAAATAAATGTTTTGGAGATGATATCTGGGTCCAAATTCCTTCATGTCAGCACCCCCTGATCCCATGCTGGGATTACAGAATAAGATGCTTAAGGGTTAGAAATCCTGGGAACATACCTCAACATATGATTTTCAGATCCAGAGCTTCAGAACGTTTCTGTGTAGAGTGTTTTGGCTGCTTGTACCACATGTGTGCCTGGTGCCTGTGGAGGTTAGAAGAGGGTGTCGTATCCCTTGGGACTGGAGCTATAGACAGTTGTAAGCCGCCATATGGGTGGTGGAAATGGAACCTAGGTCCTCTATAAGAGTTAACAAGCTCTCAACCTCCAAGCCAGCTCTCCAAGGCCGTGACCATTTATGGCTTTCAACCTGAAACTTAACACTAGGTGGCAGCAGAGCCCGCACAAATTTGAGCCCTTCCATCTGAACTAAGGTGAAAGCCAAAAGTTAGTCCAAACCAGGCTATACCTGCTTCTCTGACTGTAAAATGAAACCCAGTCTCTTTCCTCTTCCTGTTCAGAATACTCCAAACAGGGAAGGGTTTGTTTTGGCTCACAGTCCATCATGGTGGTGGGGGGATCACGGTACTAGAAGCTTTTTAGGCAGCTAGTCTCCTTGTGTCTGTAGTCAAGAGGCCTAGAGAGGTTCCTGCTGGGGCTTAGCTTAGTCTTCCTGCCCAAGGGGCTTGTCTTTTTGTTGATTCTTTATCCTACCCAGTAAAGCAGATTGCAAAATGTCTCTATAGGTTCAGTGACTGAACAAACATGGCCCCCAGCAAAGACAAGCCGAGTTAGGAAAGAACACGTTATTACTTAATCACTTAACATTTTTAGCCGCATTTTACATTTATAAAAGTTTTGGTGGGAAGAGTTGCATGGCTATACCAGACATGAGTCAGGAGACAACCTTCAGGAGTTGGTTCTTTCCTTCAACTTTGTGGGTCCTGGGGATTGAGCACAGGCGGTCAGGCTTGCAGGAAGGGCCTTTGCCTACTCAGCCATCCTACCAACCCCTGAGGTTTCATTTTAAATGAGAAACACAATTTAAATACTGTTGTCTTAGTTTCCATTGCTGTGGAGAGACACCTCTTAAATAGGAAGAACACTTATTGGGGTGTCTTATTTCAAAGGTTTAATGCATTATCACCATGGTGCAACATGATGGTATGCAGGCAGACATGGTGCTGGAGAAGGAGATGAGAATTCTGCATCTTGATCCAAAGGCAACAGGAAGTGAACTGAGACACTGGGCATATCTTGAGCATAGAAGACCTCAAAGCCCACCTCCACAGTGTCACACTTCCTCCAACAAGGCTACACCTACTCCATCAAGGCCACATCTCCTAATAGTGTTACTCTCTATGAGCTTATGGGGGCCAATTACATTCAAATTACCACAGTTGTTTAATAAGAAACCTGGGTGTGGCCAAATCATATCTTAAGCTTAGTCACAGTTTTTGGTTCAGGGGCATCCACCTGCTCAGAGATGAGATACATCCACCAATGCCATACTCAGAGACAACGGCATCGGTGGGAACAGCCCGAGAGGACTGAAGCGTGGAAACAGGGCGGTTACACACACCAATGCCATACTCAGAGACAACGGAATCAGTGGGAACAGCCCGAGAGGACTGAAGAGTGAAAACAAGGTGGTTACACATGCCCACCGTCTTAGTATTCAGGAGGCAGAGGCATGGGAATCACTGCAAGTTCAAAACCAGACAGGGCTACCATAATGAGGCCCGTGTCGAAAATAAAAACAAGTAAGGAAGGCAAGATAGAGTCAAATGTGAATCTTTTCATGGAATGTCACCATTGACCCTCACCCCATCCCTGTCAGGGATACAGCCCATTTGACATTTGGTGAGGACAAGGGTCAAAGAGATGGTGCCTAGGGTCATAGAACAGCAAAACTGGCATTGGGGCCGGCGAGGTGGGAAAGGTCTGGATTCAACCATCCGGACCTACACGGCGGAAGAAGAGAACTGGCCTCTCCAAGTTTCCCTCTGACCTCCACATGTGCCCCTCTGACCACCCCACCCCCCAAATAAATGAATGTAATAAAAATGTTTAAAAACTAAGATTGGAACCGTTTTTTGCTATAGTATAGCCTGATTTCTTACATCACATGGATTTAACAAGACTGTGTGGCCATTTCTATACAGACTTCACCAGAAAACACTCTTACAACAGCAACTCATGAAAGCCAGGTGTGATAGCACATCGGAAAGCAGAGCAGGAGATCTCTGTGAGTTCGAGGCCATCCTAGTCTACACAGGGAATTCCAAGACATCTGGAGCTGCATAGAGAGAACAAAACAACAACAAAAATCAGTGGTTAGGGGCCCAGATGTGGCGGCACACGCCTATAATCCCAGCACTTGGCAAGTAGAGACAGGAAGTCATCTCTTTGAAGTCCTCAGTTTGAAGTCATCTTCAGCCACATTTCCAGTTCAAAGCTAGCCTGGGCTACATGAGAGTCTACCTCAAGGGGGGAAAAAAAGAATTATGGCAAAAGTTAGGATATCTTTGAGTTGGTAAAGAGACTTAGACACAAGATTGAAAAAAAAACCTGACTTTCAATGATTAACAGTAAATTAACTTATTCTATACTTCTGTAACGAACAACAGGAGTAACGGAGCCGAGTTACAAGGACACTGATGTCAGCTGAGTCCAGGGTGGCAGTTGGTGGCGGGGAGGGTAACACACTACAGAGGCGGCATTGCCTTGGAGTATTTCTGTCTAGGAAGCCCCTGAGCCAGCCTGTGCTGTGCATGGGAGCTGCTGTGTACTCAGAAGGCAGAAAATACAAAGAGGAGAGCTCCATTTTCCTGACTAATAAAATGAGAAGAATCTTCTTGTTCAACGGGGAAGAAGGGAAGAAAAGAACTGTGAACATATGTGGGCGGAACAGGTTATACCTAGGAATAAATTTGTGTACACCTATCCGTATATGCGCGCAGTAGCCGTTAGTGGGGAAAAGGCCAAGACTCTGAAGTAGGGGGAGGGGTAAGGATTGGAGGGAGGAATGTTGTGATTGTATTATAATCTCAAAAATAGTAAAAGGGAACATGAAGACAGGGGGGAAGGCCCAGTCCCCTGGAGGGACACAATGAGAAATTTGTCAATACCTGACGAGTTTCTTAAAGCAGCAATCCTTGACATTAAACATGAAATGCTCCCCACCCCCTTCTTTTCCCTTCTTTACCCTTTACTACCAACCTTTAGAAAAGTATGCCCCCCACAATGACCTTGTATCTGTCGCCTTATGGTCATGGAAAGGGCCAGAGGTCAGGTTTGGGTGAAGCAGTCACCAAAGGCAAACAGCAAAGGTAGGTGCTAAGTTTGAACTGAGGCCAAGCATGGCTGGCAAGGGAGTGTTGGGCTGGATGGATAAACACTGAGGCGCTAGAGAGAGCTGGCATGGAGTCAAGGTGGTGCTGTTGTTTATAATGTTGGCACTTGGGAGGCTGAGGCAAGAGGGTCAATGTGAGTTCAAGGTCAGTCTAGGTTACACAGCAAGCCCTTGTTTCCAAAGGAATTAAAGAGACTGGCATGGATTCCTGTACCTTCCTAGTTTCACAAATACAGGATTTGTTTTTACATAAATTCTGTCACCTATGTAGATATATGTAATTTCTTTCTTTCCATATTGTCAAGAATGTATGGGGTTGGAGAGATGGATCTGATGTGAAGAATCTTGCCTCACAATTGTGTAGATTGGAGCTCAGGTCCCATATAACAAATCGGGCACCCCGGTAAATGCCTGTAACCCCAACTCTGAGGGGGATGGAGACAAGCAGATCACTGGGGTTTGCTGATTTCCAGTCCAACTGAAAAGATTCAAGCCCCAGGTTCTGGGAGAGACCCTCTCTCAAAGGAATGAATGGAAAGTGACTGAGGAGAGTACACAGCATCCTTTTCTGGCCTCCACATGCACACACCCACATGCATATGCACCTATAAGTAAATAACTAAGACAAAGAACTTATACCTTTCACTCAAAGCATTTTAATGTCTTCTCTTCAGCATATTCAAATGATCAGCACCATTGCTCTTATGCTTCGAGGGCGTTAAATAAAATAAGGATTATACCTTGACAAACACCTGCTATCTGAGATAGTTCTGAGTGAATAACAGATGGTTAGCATATACAGTGTGGGTACCCTGGACCAAGGGATGATTCCTATTCCAAGCAAGATGGAGCAGGACAGCATGAAACTGGTGCTTCTCAGAAGGGCACACAGTTTAAAACTTGTGTTGGTTTCCTGTCTCTATGACCAAACACTTGGAATATGACTTGAAGGAGGAATGATTTATCTTGGCTCAGGTTTTCAGAGTGGTTAGCCCCTGGTCAATTGGCTCTTCTTGCTTTGGGCCTGAAACAAAGCAGACTGTTGTGGGAGGGAACATGTGGAGGGTCGAAGCTGCTCATCTCATGGCGGTTGGGGTTGGGGATGGCTGAGGAATTGGGAGTTCAAGGGCAGTCTGAGCTACATAGCAAGATCGTGTCCCAAGACACCAAACTAAAACAAACAAGTCAACAAAACCAAGAGATAACTGCAAAATTGCTACATTCAAGAAGTCTGAAGAGATCTGACAACTAAATGTTGTCTGAATAAAAAATGGCCTTAGGTTATCACAAGGTATCAGCATTGGCCCATGAGTGGAGAAAAAACTACCAACACATTTAGGTACGAGATTAAGGACTTAAGTAGGGCTAGCATGCAGCTCAGCGGTAACGCATACCTAACTAGTGTGAGGTCCTGCGTTCAAAGTCAACCATGTGAGGTCAGCCTAGCCACATCATGAGATCCTATCTCAAAAAAAGTTGAGGGGGGTATTTAGTTTGTAAGTTTGGGTATGTTCATACAACAGAAGACAGCCAGGGGGAAAAACAGATGCATGCTGGATGTGCTGGGATGTATAATGTAGCAGTGGAAGGCGAATCCCGTAGAAAATAATTTGGTAGTTCTCTATTCGGGGTCCAGGTCCCTTATTGCTGGAAGCAAGGAGAATCCCGTGATGGGATATCTGAAGAGTTAGTTGTAGGAAGGATTACTCCAAGTGAGGTTGGCACTGCAGTTGGTGAAGAAGCTGCTGCCATGCATATTTGCTTGGAAAGGGGTTAGTAGTGTTTTGTGGCTTGAATGGTATTCAGGTTTGGTTTGAGCTCAAAGGCGGTGCCCAGGTGGTCTTAAATGTTTATGTTTTAAGATACTACGTCTGCACTGCCTGGCCATAGAAAATGAAAGTCATTCATCTAAGAACAAAATCACTTGAATAAGGTCTGTCCGTCGATAGCTAGCGAGTTACTAATGTAGGTAAAAGCAATCCTGGCTTTAAAAGTTCACAACTGCAGGTGAACAGTTTCTGCAATGTATTTGTTAACAATTGCCATTTCCAGCTGGGTATGGTGGCATGCTCTTGTAATCCTCGTACTTGGGAGGTGGAGGCAGGAGGATCAGGAGTTCAAAGTCATCCTCAGCTACATAGGGAGTTCAAGCCTAGTCAGGGATATATAGAACCCTGCCTCCAAGACAACAACAAAAACTCTATTTATAAAATTACACATTTAGGACTAGACAGATGGTTTGGTAGTTGAGAGCAAGTACTGCTCTTGCAAAGGTCTCAAGGTCAGTTCCCAGCACTCACATAAGGTAGTTTAGAACAGCCTGTAACTCCAGCTCCAGATGACTCATCTCTGGCCTCCAAGGGCACCTGCACTCAAGTGTACAAACCCACACACCAACACACATAATTTTTTAAAAATTAAAATAAATGAAATTGGGCATGATCCCAGCCTTTGATCCCAGCACTCAGGAGGCAGAGGCAGGTGGATCTCTGTGAGCTCGAGGTAAGCCTGGTCTACAGAGTTCCAGGACAGCCAGAGCTACACACAGAGAAACTCAACAACAACAACAAAAACCAATAAACAAAAACAAAAGCTCACAAATTAAAAATTAAAATAGATGTTTGTATGGCAAGTGTTTTAACTCACTGAATGTAGAGAAGTGCAGTAATTAATAGATGAGAAAGATTTACCTGGGTTGGAGAGATGGCTCCCTGGGTAAGAGCACTGGCTGTTCTTGCAAGACCAGAGTTCAGTTCCCAGCATCCACATAGCAGCTCATAACTGTTTGTAATTCCAGTTCACATACACTTTAAAAAAAAAAAAAGATAAACCCGTATGAGTTACTTAGCATGAATTTGTTTTGTTTTGTTTTATGATAAATCAACCTTAGCTTACTGTAACCTTTATACTTATACACCTTTAAAAAAACTCTTTGACTCTCCATAGTAACACTCCCCCTAAAATACAAACACACACTCCACAGCTATACAACAGTATTTTCTTTCTGTATATCTTTGTTCTAAGTTTTTTGAATTATTTCTTTGCAGTTTAATTTTTACTTTGAAAAATCTCTTTTTGTTTTGTTTTGTGTATGTATTGTGAGTATGTGTGGTGTGTGTGTGTGTGTGGTATATGTGCACGTGTGTTACAGGTTCGTGTGCCTGAGTGTGCATGGGGAGGCCAGAGGAGGACATCAGGGGCCCTGGTCTTCTACTCCCTACCTTATTCTCTTGAGGCAGGGTCTCTCACTGAACGTGGAACGAGACCAGTGGTCAGCATGTCCCAGCCATCCTCCTGGGGTTACAGGCTTGTGTGCAACCATACTTGTTTTTTAATGTGGTTTCGGGGATTTGAACTTGTGTCCTCTTGCTTTCCTGGCAAGTGTTCTTACCCATTGAACCATCTCCCCAGTGTTTTGAAACTTTTGTTAAAAAAACAAGATGCAGCCGGGCGGTGGTGGCGCACGCCTTTAATCCCAGCACTCGGGAGGCAGAGCCAGGCGGATCTCTGTGAATTCGAGGCCAGCCTGGGCTACCAAGTGAATTCCAGGAGAGGCGCAAAGCTACACAGAGAAACCCTGTCTCGAAAAAACAAAACAAAACAAAAAAACAAAAAAAAACCAAAAAAACAAGATGCACACATTAGTTAGGCTGGGTTCATTTACACCAGCATTGTCACAAGCCTGTGACCACTATGCTGCACTGTGATGGTTTTTTGTTTGTTTGTTTTTGGTTTTTTTTTGTTTTTTGTTTTTGTTTTTTTGTTTTTTTGAGATAGGGTTTCTTTGTGCAACAGCCCTGGCTGTCCTGGAACTCACTTTGTAGACCAGGCTGACCTTGAACTCACAGAGATCCACCTTCTTCCTCCTGAGTGTGCGCCACCACACCCGGCTCTGTGATGTTCTTTTTAAAAATTATTACATTTCGCCGGGCGGTGGTGGCGCACGCCTTTAATCCCAGCACTCGGGAGGCAGAGTCAGGCGGATCTCTGTGAATTCGAGGCCAGTCTGGGCTACCAAGTGAGTTCCAGGAGAGGCGCAAAGCTACACAGAGAAACCCTGTCTCGAAAAACCAAAAAAAAAAAAAATATATATATATCACATTTCCTTGTCTATTTTATTACATTTATTTATTTGTTTGTTTGTTTGCTTATGTGCGTGTGTATGTCACAGTGAACCTGTGGAGGCCAGAGGACAACTTTCAGGAGTTATTGCTCTCCTTCTGCTGTGTGGGTCCCAGGGATGGAACTCAGGCCATCGAGCTTGGCGGTAAACACCTTTACCGCTGAGCCATCTCATTAACTCTGTGATGTTCTGATGACTGTGATGTCCCTAGCAGTTGGAGTCTTTAGCTCTATCATAATCTTACAGGACTAGGATCATATGTCCTGTCCATATTTGGCCAGAAGTGCCATTGTGTGCTTCATGACTGAATGTGAAGATTCAAAGCATTTCTGTGTGTTAAAAACCAAATTTAGTCATTTAGAAAATCAGAACTTTCAGCATTTGAGTATTGGTTACATAATTGATCATCATCATTGGCTCAATAAGCTATTTTCTTGGATCCAGTATGTGCGAGGGCCAGAACAGCAGTGGCCTCCAAAGCTCATCTCTAGGTCCATCCTGGTCTTTCCTATCATGCTCCTGAATTCCTCAGAAGGGTCCTCTCTACTTATCCTTCCCCCTGGTTCTGAAGTGGAATCTTTTCTCTTGCCAGTGAAACTGAGGCTTAAAACGGGGTGTGTCCACCCTCAGTAGAGCCATTGATGGTATACCAGTTTTCCTGAGAGGTTCTGCAGCTGTCAGATGGTATGGAATGCCACAGACAGCAGAAAACCACACAAATGGAGCAGGAAGAAGCAGGGAGATTCCACAGCACACACCGTTTCCAAACTTTCTTTCTTCACACCACCTACCCGTTCACCTCTGTGTCCTTGTAAGCTGTGTGGATGTCTCAAACTTGCTGCTGTGTGTAATTCAGGCAACTGGCCAAAGGCAACCAGCCATGGGAACCCAAGACTGTCAAACTGCAGGTGAACATGCACAAGCCATGCTCAGTGTCCGACTCTCAAAGCTGTAGCTCCACACTAGAATTAACTTCTCAATCCAGGGACTTGCATGTTCTCATCATCTTTCAATTTTTTTTTTTTTTTGGTTTTTCGAGACAGGGTTTCTCTGTGTAGCTTTGCGCCTTTCCTGGAACTCACTTGGTAGCCCAGGCTGGCCTCCAACTCACAGAGATTCACCTGCCTCTGCCTCCCGAGTGCTGGGATTAAAGGCATGTGCCACTGCTGCCTGGCTTGGATTTATCTTTTATAGAATAAAGTTCATTCATGATCCAACTCTCCAGTATCGTTGAGTGGATTAGCTGAAAAGCCCTGCCATCTCATACCACCTGGCCAGGGGTCTTTCAGCTTCTGCAGCCTGACTCATTCGTCCTGATTGCTGGGACCTACATATCCGAAAAGACATGGAACTGTGTGGTGGACCTATGAGTGTTGGCTGAGAGGTGGGGCAGAACAATCTAGAAGGCTGGCTACTCCACTAAAGCAAGCAAGCAAGAGTTGCCTGTTCCTACTAAGAATCTCCTCACTAGATTTCTGCATTCTCTTTCTGTTTCAGATAGCCACTGACTCCGTTCTGTAGTTGATTGTGACTGTTCTTAGAACTAGAAAATTGCCAGGCTTGGGATGCAGTTCAGCTGGTAGAATGCTTGCCTAGCATGCATGTTGCCTAGGCTTAACCCCCAGCACCACAGAAACCAGGCGCTGTAGGGCATGCTTGCCATCTCACTCCTTGGGAGATGCATGAGGAGGATCAGAAGTTCAATGTCATCTTTGGCTACATAGTTAAGTTTAAGGGCATCCTGGGCTACTTGAGACCACTGTCTTCAATTAGCTAATTAATTAGTTAGCAAAATGTGAGGTGTGTCTCATCTTAAAAATATTAAATATATTCTTATTTTAGTGTATGGAAGATGGGGCAAGCATGCGTATGCCAGAGGAAACCCTGTGGGCACTGGTTCTCTCTACCATGTAGGTTCTGCAAATTAGATATAGGTCATTAGGCTGGAGGCAGTTGCCTTTACCTGCTAAGCCATCTCACCAGCCCATCTTTTTGGGTATATTTTTTTTGAAGATTTATTTATTTTTATTATGTATACAGTGTTCTTTCTGCATGCCAAAAGAGGGTACCAGATCTCCTTATAGATGGTTGCAAGCCACCATATGGTTTCTGGGAATTGAACTCAGGATCTCTAGGAAGAGCAGACAGTGCTCTTAACCTCTGAGCCATCTCTCCAGTCCCCTTTTTGGATATTTTTAAGGTAAAGAAATAGCCAAAAACAATGAAAGCAATGTCCTTCAACAGGTGTTCAGTCGAAAGGCTGGGACTTTTTTTTTTCCTCTCTGTTACCACCACCTTAGTAGGTCGACAGTAGGCAGTATGTGACTTGGCTTTCTCACTGTGAATGTGTTTTGGCTTTGTTAGCCTCATCCGCCCTTTATCTTTCTGCCTTCTCCATTTCTTCATATGCACAGGTGAGAGACCATTGGGACAGCAGTGAGCTCATTTACAAAGATGATGTGATGTAACAGGTTCATTATCTGGTTTCCACAGTCAGTGTTGGCTAAGTCATGAAAGTGTTGTGTTAGAATAAATCTTTCAGGCAAAGTCATTGTTTAAGGAAACCTGCCCTGTCCACTTTGTTACTAAGCTAATCACCTCCATTATTAGTGGCTTTTGGTTTATTTAGCCCATTTCTATTGTTAGCTTGGCCTTGTGGAATTTCTTTTCCATCTGAAATAAAAACATGTCCGATTACATATATACTCATATGCTTCTATATAGAAGCATAAGAGTTTAAAAATAAAAAAATGGCTGCTGAGCAATTCCTTAAATGTCTTTCAATCATTTGACATCAGGGAGATGCAAATCAAAACCACTCTGAGATGCCATCTTACACCTGTCAGAATGACTAAGATCAAAAGCACTGCAGACAGCTTATGTTGAAGAGGATGTGTGTGGAGTAAGGGGAACACTCCTCCACTGTTGGTGGGAGTGCAAACTTGTACAGCCCCTTTGGAAATCAGTGTGGTAGTTTCTCAGAAAATTGGGAATCAATCTACCTCAAGACCCAGCCATACCACTCTTGGGCATATACCCAAGGAATGCTCAATCATACCACAGAGACACGTGCTCAAACTATGTTCATAGCAGCATTATTCATAATAGCCAGAACCTGGAAACAACCTAGATGCCCCTCAACTGAAGAATGGATTAAGAAAATGTGGTACATATACACAATGGAGTACTACTCAGCAGAGAAAAACAATGACAGCATGAAATTTGCAGGGAAATGAATGGAACTAGAAAATATCATCCTGAGTGAGGTAACCCAGACTCAGAAGGACAAACATGGTATGTACTCCCTCATAAGTGGATACTAGATATAAAGCAAAGGATAACCAGACTACAACCCACAACTCCAGAGAAGCTAGATAACAAGGAAAACCCAAAGAGGGATGCATGGATTGCCCTGGGAAGGGGAAATAGATGAGATCTCCATGAGTAAACTGGGGATGAGGGGTGGACAATGGAGAGTAGGGGATGAGGGATTAGAACATAAGGGAATGGGATGGTCGAGTTGGAACAGGGATGGAGTAGGAAAGCAATGAAAGATATGCCATAATAGAGGGAGATATCATGGGGATAGAAAGAAACCTGGTGCTAGGGAAGTTGCCAGGAATCCCCAAGGATGACCTCAGCTTGGACTACTAGAAACAGTGGAGAGGGTGCCTGAACTGAACTGGCTTGCCCCAGTGATCAGATCAGTGAACACCCTAACTGTCATCACAGAGCTTTTCTCCAATGACTGATGGAAGCAGATGCAGAGATCCACAGCCAAACACCAGGCTGAGCTCCAGGAGTCCAATCAAAGAGAGAGAAGAGGGATTCTATGAGCAAGTGCATCAGGATCATGATGGGGAAACCTGCAGAGATGACCAAACCAAACTAGTGGGAACTCATGAAAGTTAGATCAATGGCTGTGGAGCCTGCATGGGACTGGATTAGGCCCTCTGCATGGTGAGACAGTTGTGTAGCTTGATCTGCTTGGGGAGGGGCCCTGGCGGTAGGATCAGAATCCATCTCTGGTGCATGAGCAGGCTTTTTGGTGCCCACTACCTATGATGGGACACCTCGTGCAGCCTTGAGGCAGGGGAAAGGGCTTGAACTTGCCTCTACTGGATGTGCCTCCCCACGGGAGGTCTTGTCTTCTTGTGGGGGGGAGTGGAGGTGGGTTGGGAAGGGGAGGCTGGGGGGCAGGAGGAGGGAAGAGGGGGACCTTTGATTGGTGTGTAAAATGAATGAAAAAAATTTCTTAATAAAAAAAGAAATAGAAGAGAAAACAAAACAAAAAAGAATAAAAATGGCTTTCTTTTATCGTTTTGAGTCTAATAGCTTCTTTTTTCCTCACGGACTTTGATTATTTGTTTTCATTATTTTATGTTCTGTTGGGGCTTTAAAGTGCTTTGTAATTGGAAACATCCCTACCAAGCAAAAACTCTGGCCAGCAGCAAAGCAGGAAACAGCATCTCTAGCCTTTTTGCCTGGTATTTATGCAGCTCAGCTAGGTCTTTGATAATTTCATATGATGTGTTTTGATCATATTCGCTCCTTCCTTCCTCCCACTCCTCCCAGGTCCACCCCCACCCAATTTTGTGTCCCCCCCCCCTTTTTTTTTAACCCATAGGGTCCAATTTGTGCTGCCCAAATATTTTTGAGTGTGTGGCCTTCTGCTGGAGTGGGGCGGGCTTACCAAGGGCTACACCCTTAGAGAAAACTGTCTCTCCCTCTCCCAGCCGCTACCAGTTGCCAATGACTCCTTGGCTGGAGGTGAGACTTGATGCCCACCTCCTCTCCGTGATGGGCTTTGGTCTGGCTTGAGCCAGCACAGGTCTTGTGCACGCTGTCACAACTACTGAGAGTTTTTTTGTGCAGCTGCCCCACTACATTTAGAAGACTGTTTCCTTGAAGTCATCCACCCTGTGGTTCTCACAGTCTTTCTGCGCCTCTTCTGTGATGATCCATCCCTGAGTGTTGGGAGGAAGGGGTAAAAAAAAACTTTGTTTGTTTGTTTTGTTTCTGTTTTTATTTTTTGAGGTAGGACCTCATTTGGCAGAGACTGGCTTTGAACCCTTGATCGTCTTCCTGCTTCCCCTTCTCAAATGCTGGGATTACAGGCATGCACCACCACATCTGGCTTGAAGTTCTGTCTTCTACCGCTATTAAAAGCGTCGTTGAGCCGGGCGGTGGTGGCGCACGTCTTTAATCCCAGCACTCGGGAGGCAGAAGCAGGCGGATCTCTGTGAGTTCGAGGCCAGCCTGGGCTACAGCGCGAGATCCAGGAAAGGCGCAAAGCTACACAGAGAAACCCTGTCTCGAAAAATCAAAAAAAAAAAAAAAAAGCGTCGTTAAAGTGACTTCGAGTTTAAGATCTTGCCGTAAGCGGCATAGACATATCACCCATGAAGCAATCTCAGTAGGTGCTGGTTGCCACGTCATCCCGTTCCACCCTGGGCTGCAACCTCCGCTGCTTGCACAAGCAGCTGAAACGAGACTACGAGTGAGTGACCCAACTTGATTCTTCCAGATCAGCTGAAAGTGAGCACAGAAGTCCAGGCACCGAGGCCAAATCCCCAGATGATCACAGGACTTGTTGGATGAGCAGCTGGAGGATGGATGTGCCAAGAGGTGTGAGAACAGAACCCAGACTGCTTAATGCAGTTTCTCTTTCCCTAAGGAGGCTGTATTTCCAGAACAATTCCTGAAAATCATAATGAGAAAAGGGAGAGCAACTGGGTGTGTCCCAAGCCACCTGGAGGACTGTCTCATATTTTCCACTCCCCAAAGATTTCACAAATCAGTGGCTGTGTTACTTTATATGGAAAAATAGACATTGCAGTTGTGGTTGAGTTAAGAAGGGGAATCTACACCGGGCGGTGGTGGCGCACACCTTTAATCCCAGCACTCAGGAGGCAGAGGCAGGCGGATCTCTGTGAGTTCAAAGTCAGCCTGGTCTACAAAGCGAGTTCCAGGACAGCCAGGGCTACATAGTGAGCCCTGTCTCAGGGGTCAGGGGGCAGCGGTTATTGAAGATTAAGCAGGTGGCCCGATGTAATTACAGAAATCCTTTTAAGGGGGGAGCAAGCCCGGCAGTGGGTGCCTGTAATTCTGACACTTGGGCAGTGGCACCAGGAAGACCCTCAGTCAAGGCCAGCCTGAGCTGCTTATAGCACTATCCCCTTCCAAAACTACGGGGAACAGGAAGGTCAGGAGCAGAGGGAGATTTAAAGGTGGAATCATGTGTGTGGCTGCACCTGGAAGATGGAGGAAGGGGCCAGAAGACAAGATTTGTGGGGAATTTGTGGAAGCTGGAATTGGCCAAGAAACAGATTTTCCTCTAGAACTTCCAGAGGAAAGGCAGCTCATCCAGACTCTTGATATTAGTCCAAAATACTCCTGATTTTCAGAAGTGTAATTTCATTTTCTAAGACCCCAGGCTGGCCTCAAGCTTTCTACGTAATTGAGGAAGACTTTGAACTCTGGATCCTCTTTTGCCCTGCCCCTCCCAGTACTGGGATTACAGGTATACTGACTCTGCTTCACAATCTAAGAACAAAATAATTTAAGTCAATCTACTGTACACAAATTAATACATAATCCTGTGTAATTAAGGACGAACCCTGTTACCATTCTCAACATGGAAACAAAAGTTCCGTGCGGATTAACCACTTGGTTAGGCTGCACTTGTTTAGATGGAATTTTTTTTTTTTTTTTGGTTTTTCGAGACAGGGTTTCTCTGTGTAGCTTTGCGCCTTTCCTGGAACTCACTTGGTAGTCCAGGCTGGCCTCGAACTCACAGAGATCTGCCTGGCTCTGCCTCCCGAGTGCTGGGATTAAAGGCGTGCGCCACCACCGCCCGGCTTAGATGGAAATTTTTTAAAACTCAAATTACATTTTATTTATCTGTGTGTGTGTGTGTGTGTGTGTGTGTGTGTGTGTGTGTGTGAGAGAGAGAGAGAGAGAGAGAGAGAGAGAGAGAGAGAGAGAGAGAGAGAGAGAGAGATTGAGATATGCACTTCTTGCAACCTGCCAAAACAATACTACAGATTACTATTTCCTCAGAGAACGTCCTTCCTTGGATGGCTATCTGATGGTCTGCTCCACCAAGCTTGGTAGTCCTATGTCAGTTCTAAGTGATGCCTACCTGGGTGAGGCAAAGGGACCCTGGGAAACAAGAGCCATGTTTGAGCCTCTGCCTGCTGCTCATTCTCAGAGACATATCCAGAGAGATCAAGGAGAGAGACCAAGGAGAGATAGAGGGAGGGAGAGCGAGAGAGCAGAGGGTACTTTGTGTCCTTGGACTCTAATCTAAACGCCCTACAATAGCTCACAAGGCTTTGTGTAAACTTTAGGTTCATGCCTGGCCAGTCTCCCACTTTATCTTCTTAGGTTACACCATTGTTTACCCCAAGCCTCCATCAGCTCACTCCCTCAGTCTCCCTCCATGGACGACTTCATTTCTGTTAGGGAGATATTTTCTAAGGTGTCCTTTTAATATTTTTGCCATTTTGACTGTATATTTTAGTTGTTTTAAAGACTGCCACGAGAATGACAAAGAATGTCTTATAGGGATGGTTGCTGCAGCCCAGTCTCAGGATTGTGCCCGAACTTTCTCCTACATAACTTGGCCCTTTGCACTTTCCGTTCTGCTGTGATTCATAGATTGTATCTGTGTAGGTTCCGGGCACATTAGCACTGATTTATCATTATGCAGTTGTCTTTTAAATCATATGAGACACAAAAGAGAGTTACGAAATAATCATTAGACCTGTCTTTTATGCTAATCTGTACGCTTACTTTTGGAAATGCTCTTTATCTCGTTAGGAAGCTTCAAGGTACAATCTACTGTATTTTCATTCCAGGCTGAAGCGCTGTCTGTAAAGTGTCACCATCAGTTTGCTACAGTGCTCAGGTTTTAGTTCTCTGAGAATCTCAATTTTCCTTCTTTTCTTCTCTCATTTTCCTCCTCCTCCTCTTCTTCCTTTTTGGACCTAGGAATGACTCTAAGCAAACACTCCACCACTCAGCTGTATTCTTGGTCCCTCGCTTCCCTCTCTCCTATCCCTTGTCTTCTCTTCTTCCCCTCCCTTCGCCCTCTTTCCTTTCCTTACCTTTCCTTTCCTTTCCTTTCCTTTCCCTTTCTTTTCCTTCCCTTCCCTTCCCTTCCCTTCTCTTCTTTCTTTTTTCCTTATTCTGAAACAGTGACCTGCTATATACATCCCAGGCTGAAATGGTGCTTGCCACATAGCCCAGGCTGGCCTTGAACTTAACAATCCTTCTTCCTCAGCCTCCCACTTAGCCTAATTCCTTTTTCCAGTGTTTATTATTAGCACATAATAACTACACTGAATAATGGATTTTATTGCAACACTCTCCTCTAAGCACTCTGACAGGCAGGCGGGAGTGCTCAGCAGATGAAGACACTTGCTGCTAAGCCTATGACCCGAGTCCCATCCCTAGAGTCTGTGGAGTGAAAGGAGACATTCTGAACTCCTGAAGCTTGTCCTCTGTTTTTGTCCTACACATATGTGTACATGAACACACACACACACACACACACACACACACACACACACACACACACCACACACCCATACCACACACACACACATACACACCTATACCACACCCACCATACACACACACACACACACCACACCACACACACACCCATACCACACACACCATACACACACCCCCATACCACACCCACACACACCACACACACATACCATATACACACACACCCATACCACACACACACACCACACTTACACCACACACACACCACATACACAAACACACACCATACACACACACCACACAACCATACCACACACACACACCACACTTATACCACACACACACACCACATACACAAACACACACACATACCACACACACACACACACACCACATATACAAACACACACCATACACACACCACACACACACCACATACACAAACACACACCATACACACACCACACACACACACACACACACACACACCACATACACAAACTCACACCATACACACACACCACACACACACACACACCACATACACAAACACACACCACACACACACACACAGAGGTAATAAAATCAAACATTCAAAATAAACACATCTTAATCATATCCACTGCTACTGCTCCCTTCCTCCCCCCAAGCCTCCCTCTTTAGTGATCATCATCCTACTTTTGTGTGGTCTCTGACCCCACCCCCCACCCCTGGCACCAGCTCACATGTGAGAGAAACATGAGACACTTGCCTTTCTAAGACTGGCTCCTTTTATTAACCTAAGGATCTTCAGCTCCATCCATTTTCCTGCAAATGGCATGACTTTGTTCTTTATGGCTGAGTAATACTCCTTTGTGTACATACATCAAAGTCTCTTTATCTGTTTATCCACTGACAGGTGTCTAGGCTGGCTCCATGATTTCACTACTGTGGATAGTGGAACGTTTTGACAGATATGGAGTTCTTGGTTGACCACACTTTCCATTCAGCTCCTTGAATTTGTTGTTCCACTGTCTTCTAGCCCCCCGGTTTCTGGTGGGAAATCAGCTGTTTGTCTTACTGAAGTGCCCTTGAAAGGGGCTGTTCTTTACCGCTGCTTTTGAGACCAGCTCTTGGTCTTTCAACAGCTTATCTGTCTTGGTGTAGGTTTCCTCCTATTAACTCCACTTGTAATTTGTTGGGTTTCTTCCTTTTCTTTCTTTTAAAGCAAACAAACAGAGAGAACGGAGAGAGAGGGAGAGAGAGAGTGCGCATGTATCCTGCGTATCCCATAGCACGCATGCAGAGGTCAAAGGACAACTTCTGGAGTCAGTTTGTTGAGGGAGTGCCTCTCTGTCTGTTCTTGTTTTTGCTCCGTCACAGTGTACTCTCGCCGGCGGCCCATGAGCTTGTGGCTGATTCTCCTGCTTCTGCCTACCATTTTACACTATGAACTCTAGAATTACAGAGGAGGGCTGCTACATCCAGCTGAAGGAAGGAAGGAAGGGAGGGAGGGAGGAAGGAAGGAGGAAGGGAGGAAGGAAGGGAGGGAGGAAGGAGGAAGGGAGGGAGGAAGGAGAAAGGGAAGAAGGGAAGGAAGGAAGGAAGGAAGGAGGGAGGGAGGGAGGGAGGGAGGGAGGGAGGGCGGGGAGGAGGGAAGGGAGGAAGAATCTCGGCTCTTGGGTTTTGGGTTGAACTCAGGTTGTCAAGCTTGTACAGCAAATGCTTTTACCCACAGAGCCGATTCCCCAGCCAAGTTGGCCTTCTTTTGGTTTTTGTCTTTTGAGACAGGGTCTCTCTATTAGGTAGACATGGCTATCCTTGAACTCTCTACAAAGCCTAGGCTAGCCTCAAACTCACAAAGATCCACTTATCTCTACCTCCCAAGTGCTGGGATTAAGAAATTAAAGGCATGTACCACCACTTCTTGGCTTTCTTGGGTGTGTAAATTCATCTTTCAGATTATTTGATGGTGTCCTGCAGATCTCTGAGGCTGTGTTTATTTTTATCCGTTCATTTTTCTTTCTTTTCCTAAGGCTGGAAAATTTCAGTTAATATATCTTTAAGCTCTTTAAATTTTCCTCTGTCTGGTCAAATCTGTTGAGTCCTTCAAGTACATTTTGAATTTTCATTGATCATTTATTGTGCCTTTGAATTCCAGAGTTCATATTTCTGTTTAAAATAATTCTATCTCTTATGCTCAGTGTGGTAGTTCAAGTTTATGATCCCAGCACTCTGGAGGAGGAAGCAGGAGGATCAGGAGTTCAAGGCCACCCTCAGCTACATAGAGAGGTTGCAGTCAACCTCAGCTTCATGGAAGTCTACCTGAAGATGAATGTTCCAGCTTCCTCAAAGATAACTTCTGTTGTTCTTCTCTATGGGTACATATTACATTGATTGATTGATTGTGTGTGTGTGTGTGTGTGTGTGTGTGTGTGTGTGTACGCCCACATGCATTTACACACCACACATATAGGTGCCTGGCATATGAGTGAAGGTCAGAGGACAGTCTGCAGGAGTCCAGCTCCCTCTTCTACCATGTAGGTTCTGGTGATTAACACCAGGCATCAGGCTTAGCTGCAAGTGCTTTTATCCACTGGACCATCTTGCCGACCCTAGCTCATAATTTGTAAGCAAATGTTTGATTTCTTTTCTTTTAATGGCAGACCTCATAAACGTTAGGTGAATATTTAACCATTGAGCTTCTCCTCCGGCCCTATAGTTGGACGTTTTAAGTAATATGGCACTTAGAAAGAAGAGCCTTGTCCACCCTCCCACCAGATTTTGTTGCTGCTGCTGCTGTGGTCACGGCTGACTTAGTGACCCTCATGGAGTAGTTGTGTTAACATCTGTATTTTGGGAGTGTATTGGCCTGGTTTGAGGAGTGGCCAACCAGTGATTCAATGACTAGAACCAGTTACTCTTCTTTGTAACTTCTTTGAAGCCCTGTGCCTTCAGCAATCAGCAAGGCAGTTGAGAACTTGGCGTTACCCCCAATTTTAGCTGATTAAGAGCCTCAGAGTTAGCCAGGGGAGAAATCTGAGGTTTTCTGACTTGTCCTTCAGCATATACACCACTCTACAAGCACGTAGTCATCCAAGTTTCTAGAACACGTCAGAGCTTGTCAGAACTTATGACGGTCCTATACCCCAGCTTTTCATTTTCAGCTTTAAAAATGCCATGATGCCAGAGCTGGAGAGATGGCTCAGGATTTAAGAGTGCATACTGATTTTGCTGAGGTCTGGAATTGTGTTCCCATAAGGGAAGCTCACAAATGCTCACAGACATGCATACATAAGCGCATGCCTTTAATCCCTGTGATATCTGTGAGTTGGAGGCCAGCCTGGGCTACACAGTGAGTTCCAGGACAGGCTCCAAAGCTACACAGAGAAACCCTGTCTCAAAAAACCAAAGAAGAAGAAGAAGAAGGAGGAGGAGGAGGAGGAGGAGGAGGAGAAAAAAAGAAAAGAAAAACAAGCAAAACAAAAAATCCCCCCAAAAAACAAAATAAATAAACAAAAACAAACTTTAGGGAAAAATAATGATGGTAGCTTTTTGTTTGGCTTTGCCTGTATGTGTGTCTGTGTGAAGGTGTTGGATCCTCGAGTTACAGACAGTTATGAGCTGCCATGTGGGTGCCAGGAATTGAACCCAGGTCCTCTGGAAGAGCAGCCAGTGCTCTCACCACTGAGCCATCTCTCTGGCCCCATGATTTTGTTTTTCAAGACAGGGTTTCTCTGTGCAACAGTCCTGGCTGGTCTGGATCTCAGAGATCTGCCTGCCTCTGCCCCCCACCCCCAGTCCTGGGATTAAAGGTGTGCCCCACCACCACCAGTAATGATGGTAGTTTTTGTTATCAAAATTTGGTGACTTTTTCTGAATAAATGCTTCCTGGATCCCATCAACTGGTTAATTTCTAGAATTCTGGAAAAAAAAGTTGATTCTAACGATTTTTACTAGTTTCTTTCTTTCCTTTGTTTCTTGTTTGTTGTTGCTGGTTTTGGGGGTTTTGTTTGTTTGTTTTTGAGAGACTAGCCTCCAGCTCACAGAGATCCACCTGCCTTTTCATCCAAAGTGCTGGGACCAAAGGCATGCAACACTATGCCCAGCTAATTTTTTAATAGTTTTTTTTCATTAACTAATGGAGGACAGAAAATTTTTAAAGTACCTATAGATTTCTGGGACTCACTCCAGTAGTTTTAAGGCAGCATCTCAGAGAACTGGGATAAAAATCTGTGTTTTTATAAGTATCATGGGTAATTCTTACCCAAATCTAAAGGATTGGAAAATGATTTCTTTCCCATCCCATTTTAAAATCAACCTTACAGAGCAGTCAAGTCAGTGGAATTTCTATGAAACCTGACCTTTTAAGGATGTGCAGGCAAGGACTATAACAGTCCTTCCCTGCTTCCTTCACCCCAGGCAAAGAGGAAACATCCTTGGTCTTAGGAATGCCCATTCCAGATTGTGTAGAAATTGAAATCTTTGTTTTCCTAAACACACCTCTGAATGTTACTTGCTGCCTATAGCCCTACATGCTACTGGAGAAGGTTGAAAGATGAGGGTAATGTGCTGTGGCAGATTTTAGCCTTTGGGAGAACTATTTAAATCCCATTGCAAAACATGGATAGAAGTCACAACAGTCATTTCTTGTTCTGATTAATTTCTGCCTGAAAATTAACAACCTGTATAACCAGAAATTGTAAGTCACAGTCAATAAGGAAGAAAATTATGCCCTCTTCCTTCTGAACAATGGTAGATGGATGAATGGAGATGCCCTCAACCCTGCTGTTTAATATTCGACGCAGCTCTTTTTTATGTGGCACCTCTTAGGTGGTTGACTGAGTCAAGATGAAGCTGAAAATCTCCTTTCCAGCCACTGCAGTCAGAAACTCATTAATGTGGACAGTGAAGGCAAGCTTTGTACTTTCTGGGAGAAGTATATGCCCACAGAAGTAGCTGCTGATGCTCTGGGCGAAGAGAAGAGTGGAAGGGTTATGTGGTCAGAATCATGACCCAAAGCAACTTATGGAAAAGTTTTCTCGGGCTTACAGTTTCAAAGGGAGAGTCCATTATGGCAGATGAGGCATGGCAGCAGGTAGCCAGAGCAGGAAGCCTAGCGATTACATCTTCCACCATAAACATAAAACAGAGGAAGTGAAATGAAAGTGGGACAAGGCTATAAACTCTCAAAGCCCACCCCCAGTGTCATACTTCTGTTAAAACTGCACCTCTAAACCTCTCCAAATAGTCTACCAACTAGGACTAACTGTTCTAATACACAAGCCTGCCAGGGACATTCTCATCGAAACCATCACAATGCCCAGGAACGGCTGAAGCTCTCAGACCTCATCAGAGAAGTTGCTTTGTGCAGTTAATGCAGTTAATGCAGAATCTCACAACTGGTTATAGTGTAGGGATTAAGTGTTTGTGGGATGCTGAGCCATAAACCGGACAATCATACCCCTCCCCTCAAGATACAGAGAACATCATGGAAGAGGGGCCAGAAACATTATTAAGCCTGTGAGGCTGTTCATCCAGTAACTAATGGAAACAGATGCAGAGACCTCAGTCAAGCATTAGGCCAAGCTTGGGGAATCCTGCTGAAGAGAGGGAGGAAAAATTGTACGAGCCAGGGGGATCAAGAATATCACAAGAAAACCCACAGACTCAACTAACCTGGGCTCATAAGGACTCACAGAGACTGAACTGACAACCAGAGAGCCTGCATGGGACCAACCTAGGCCCTCTGCATATATGTGACAGTTGCGTAGTTCTGTCTGTCTACTTGCAGGACTCCTAACAATGGGAGGAGGGCCTATCCCTAATGCTTTGGCTGGATTTGGGAGCCTATTCTTCATTCTGGTTGCCTTGCCCAGCCTTAATACAAGGGAAGTACTTAGTCCTACCTCAACTTGATATGCCATGCTTGGTTGATTACTTGTGGCCTTTTGGAGAGCCTGCTTCAAGACTGCCTCTAGGGTATGCAGAAAAAAAAATCATGAATGCAGTGAGAGCTAGATTTTTCTATCTGAGAGGAAAATAAGGAAGCACACATGCTTTCTGATGGTAACTTTCTATTTTACTACATCTTAAAAAAATCCTCTCTCTGAAAATCTCTCTGTCTCCACACAGCTACAATCTTTACATACAGCTCTTTCCATACATACATCTCTCTCCTGCACAGCCATATATTTCTATATACAGTTACATCTCTTTTCACACAGTTACATCTCTCTCCCCAGCTACATCTCCTTCTTGCACAGCCATATATCTCTAATACATTTCTTCTCTCTACTCTGATGCATTCCTTCACACACTACTGCTTCATTCACTCACTCTTTATTCACTCTCTCACTCACTCGCTCTCTCTACACACACATTTCTGCCCTACACACACATCTCTGGCCTACATACACACATCTCTGTTCTATACAGCTACATCTTCTGTATCTCTCTACCCACTCAGCTACATCTCTTCACACTTCTTTCACACTTCTCCCTCATTTCTCCCTTTACACACTCAGCTACCTCTCCCTTTCAACACACACACCCCTCAACTGTCAAACTCTGGACAGTTATATGTTACATTTTCAGAGTCCAACCCATTCTCGTAACACATGATAAGTCACACAGTTTCTCTCAGGCTAGCGAGGTTGTGCTGACCAGGCATGGTGAGTGACAACGCTTGGCTATCATCCAAGCTCATTGGTGAGCAGGCAGGAGGCAAACAGGCTGAGAGACACCACAGAAAGTGACATTGAAATTCAGGACCCAAGTAATAAACAGTTAGTTGGTTGAATCTTGAGCCTAGGAGTATGTGCAAAAAGCCAATTACTGAGAAAATTATGTCTACTAAAGTTGCCTTGTGCTTGACCTTGGTTCAACAAACACCTGGGAACTTGTCTTTGTGTATTCTCTGCAAGGGGCAGCTAGTCTGTTTTGGATTTGTTTTGAGGTCTTAGCTAAATGTGTAAAAAGCTACAGCTGAGAATACAGTTATTTTCCTATGTCAGTATGAGTAATGAAAAATATCCTAGTATTAATTTCTACTCATCAGAATTATACAGCTTAAGCAGAAATCATCTTCTTGACCATCCACCCAGAAAGTGTAAAACACACTACCAATGGGCTGTAGGAATCCCACAACTGTTCTTTTTAGAGAGGAATTGTGGTAGCACTTGAGAGAATTACAGACACAAACAAATGGATTCAGAGTCAGTGACATCCATGATCTTTGCCAAGTGGGGGCTCCCCATCAGAGAATTATTCATCTGATGGGTCGACTTGTTGGATATCAGTTGTCATCTGCTGTGTATTCTGAATGGCCTCTGGCAGTTGGTGTCTATGGGAGGCCTGCCCCTTTCTGAACAGAAGTGGAGGAGGAGTGGGTGGATGGGAGAAGAGGAGAGGTGGGGTGAGGGAAAGGGAGGAGAAGAGGGAGGGGAAACTGTGGTCAGGAGGTAAAGTAAATAATTTTTAAAATGTTAAAAAAAAAAAGACCACAAGGCTGAGGAGGACAGGGGTGAATCACTGTCTTCTGGATGTAGTAGGATGGATCAACTCACAACAGTTGTAGGATCAAGACAGTCAACATTCCAACCTAGAGTTGGAAGGGGACCATGAGCCCCCACCCCTAGCTGAGGAGCTGTTGACAGCTGACAATGACTGCCAGGGGAAGAAGAGTCAGTTTTCTGCAGGCCGGTAGACCAGCTGATGATCCCACACCCATGCATATATGAGCAGCACAAGTTCAAATCAGTGGCTTATGTTTTTTTTTTTCAAAAAGGATATGAAGTTGTGAGGTGGTTGGGGGTAATCTAGGAGAAATTAGATAGAGGAGTGGGGGGTAAATATGATCAAAATACATTGCATGTGTGTATGACCTTCTCCGAGAATTAATAAAAATGTTGTAACTTAAAAAAAAGAACTTGCTTTGCAGCATGGGAGGTAGATGTGGGAGGCTGTTTGTAGGGACAGCTTCCATCTAAGGCTCCTTGGTTTGGCCCCTTTGCTTAGTAGTTGTGTAGGTAGCTCTTGGCTAGTTTCCTAAGATTTCTAATCATTGGTTGCCTCATAGGGACAGTAAGCATAATAATAGTGCCACATTCACAGGGCTGTTATAAGCAGTAAGTGTAGCAATCAAATAAAGCCACAGCACATCATCTGATGTGATGTAAGCATGAAATACCCAATACAGGCTGACTATTACAGCAGTATGAGGGTAAAGTATTCAGACTAGTGGCTGCTTTTGTACAGGAATATCCTCTGGGCCAAACAACCCCAAACTTCCAGAGTTCAGCTGTGCTTCCCTGCAAAGGTCATCAGAGCTGTACTTGTTGACCGCTGACATCCTCTCAGAGAAGGAAGGGTGGAAAGGGTCACAATACCCTCACCTGGGCATTCAGCGCCCCCATACCACTGTTGTACCCAGTTCTGCCTTAACTGCATGTTGTCTCAGGGAGAGGCTACAGTATGTAATATAGGCTGAGAAAGAACACCCAAGTAGGCTTCCATCCGTGAGTTTGTGGGAAAGTCACCATCTCTGTTCAGTGAAGATTTTCTGGGAAGATCACCCATACTTCTGTATATAACCCCTCACCTCTGCTCTGCAAGGGAGCCCAATAAACTCATTGGTGTCCCAGGGCGAACTTTGGTGGCATTGTGCCTTGCCTTGTTTTGCTGTTGAGATCTTGGAGAAGTGGGGGAAGATGTCATTTACACATCCCCCAGGGAAGGAATTTTAGCAACACTTGGCATACTGGAAGAATCCAACAAGAATGTTGAGGAGTTTGGGAAAAGCAATGTTGTCTCTGATATGGGGAATGAGATCAACAATTGGCTCCAAGTTGTGTGGGGTTGCAGGGGAAATTTTGACATGGGGGTTTGTCCCCATAGAGCTTATGGGGAGGATGGCGAGACCTGTGCAGAGTAGGGAGACATATGACTAAGGTGAGGTCACTTGGGTGGGGGATGTCTGTGGGCTAAATTCCAGGAATGGTAGTCTTCTAGGTGGTATGGAGTGGCACACCCGTTTGATGGGTGGAGTCCACCCACCCTGGAAGTGTGGAGACACTTTGAGAACAGCTGAAAGTTTAAAGCAGACATCACCATTGCTGAGACTATAAAGTCAGGGACAGAGGTATCAGCAAACAGCTACAGTGGCAGCCTGGCCACTGCTGTGGGTAAGAAAGGATCTATTTGAAACCAAGGGGGAAGCTGGGAGGGAGGTTGCTGGTGTAAGGGAGGAAGTGCAGAGAGAGAGTGTGTTATGAAGCTTGGGCATAGGTTTCTGACTTAGTGGGTAAATTGTATAAATGAGACACAGAGATCTTGGCAGGTCAGTTTTTATGGCTAGGGGCCAAGAGAGGACAGGAGTCAAGATTAGATTGCTAATACAGAGCTCCTCTTGGGACCCCAAAACCTGCAACCCATGGAAGGAGTCAGGTACCAGTGAAGGAGTGACCTACAAGTTACAGGCGACCCCTTAGGTTCAATCTTTAATACAAAGAAAGGGAAAAAATAATCTGTGATCCAGAACGTTGATGGGGAGGTCTTAGCAATGGCCCGGTGCCAGAGACTATGGCGATTGGAGAATGTTTAGCACCAGAGCTGTTGGAGCCAAGGAAGATCTTCAAACCAGCAATGAAGGAACCTGTCAACACCAGGCTTGTGAGGCTGTGGGACACAGGCACAGACATGACCAGCCTGGGTGCTGCCGAAGCAAAGAAGCTGAGCAAGGTAACCATCCATCAGTCCTTGAGACAACGACTTCAAGATCTGAGGCATTCTTCACTGATCGAAGGAATCAGTCCCTGATGGATTGGCTTATAGGAGCCACTAGGGACATGCAGTCAACTCCAGCTGAGATCCCTGTGAATTTCAAGGATCGGCAAACAATAGACGGGCAGGCCCCACTAAGGGAATTAGGGATGCAGGAAGTGGTATTGGATACCCAGGTCCCAGGCCCAGACAGCGTTGTGTTTGGGGAGACGGAAGAAAGAAACGGACTCAGCAAGGACAAGATTGGTACAGAGCATTGGTTGCGGTGCTGAGCCCGTGGCAGGGAGGGACCTGTATAGAGCAGGTGAGACTTTGGTAACCTAAAGTATTTGGATCCTGAACCAGGAAGGGGACTAAAGCAAGTAGGAACAAGCGAAAGGGAGTGAGTCAGGCAAGAGGGCATCTTCGTGTTTCCCAAACACAGATGTGGTTGGACCGGCACCCGCCTGGAGTCCACAGGGACAAAATGGATGGGGAGCCAAACTGATTTGCTGAGCTGGGAGGGCCCTCGAGGCCAGACCATCAATTCACTACTGGAGTAAGGGGGCCGGGGGTGGGCAACCAGGAGGAACAGATGATGTTCCCACTGCATTCCTGCTACAGAGGAAGAGCTCTCAGGATGAGAGCCTTCCCAGCCAATCACCTGAACGGGCAGCCAAAGTTCCCTACAGGTAAGGGCTGTACAGGGTGACCAGAGGCCCCCATGTGGAACTGAGAAGTTACTGGTCGCTCAACAATATGCAGAATGCTGGGCCCTAGTGGATGTTGGAATAGAATGTATGTATTGATTCGTGGTAACACCCAAAAGCAATAGGTGTGGGGACAAAACTACACACGTGAAGTGGACTAAACTCATTCTGAAGGTGGATGACTGTCCCCTTTCCACAGGAGTATGACATGTACATCTCTTCTACATGGAAGAACTTTCTGGGAGCAGATGCTATTCTAGGATATACCCTGCAGACAATTGTTGGGGTTGCCAAGGCGACTCCACAGAGTGGCTGAGGGGCAGGTGGGAGCCCATAAAGTTTCCTACTTGATGAATGGTGGTGAATATCAAACAGTTTAGGTTGCCTGGGGGGTCAGTATGACTAACAGAAACCTTCTAGAAGCCAGAAAATGTGGAGATTGTCTGCTCAGCCCAGAGCCCTCTCAATGGCTCTGTGTAGCCAATAAGGAAGCCAGATGGCTTCTGGAGAATGACTGTGGATTTTACAGGGAGTTAAGTATGGTGATGCCTCCCACTCATGCAGCTGTGTCCAAAAGCTTGCTCTTTTAACTGTGCAGCTGGTGCAGGTGACGGGGGTCTCACCACACAGCAGTGGGCCTTGATAATGTGTTTTTTAGCATTTGGGTAGCCACTGAATCCCAAGGTCAGTTTTTATTCACATGGAATCAATGACAATGGATTCCCCAATGTTAATTGTCATGGGATGGTGATCAGGACCTGTCTGGTTATCCTGCCCCGCCCTCATGACAAAGTTCCACTCTACAGATGATGTAATGCTAACTTTTGAGTGCTTTACAGATTTGAAAGACCATTTGGGGGACATATAAGTGTATCCAAAGGAACATGGATTGATAATCAACCCCCATAAAGTACAGAGGCCTGACCCAGAAGTAAATTTTGGGGTTATATTATGGTCAGGTAGGACACACATGATACCAGACAAAGAGATGTGTTAATCTGCTCAAATAAGGACATCACATCTGGTACAGCAGCTGCAGTTGGAGTCACTACTTGATTGGGTTTCAACTGTCGTTCTCCATGATCCATCTGTCTTCATCACTGGCAGATAGGAGAGGTAAAGGGAGATGTGATGGGAATGGCCACCACCATATCTTTCAAATCCTTGGTGGTGGCATTAATTTCTGCAGTTCCTCCGGGGAACTGTTTATGATTCACTATTTTCCTTGACAGAAGCAATTCTAAAGGCTATTCTGAATTTTCAATTGTACATGGAATGGTTATATCATATTTAGGCATAGTTCTGACCTGGCTGTTGTCTTCATTTGGAAATTAATCACAGCATAAGGAAATACGATTATGTGTCAAGTCGACAGGGGATGGACTTGTGATTGTTATTCTGCATTATCCACTTGATTTATATCTGGAATTAACTAAAACTCACATGAATGGGCATACCTGTGAAGGATTATCGCTTAATTTGAAGTGGGAAGGTCCACTTCTAACCTGGATCTTTGAGGTGGGATGAAACACATTTTTTTTTTTTTTTTTTTGGTTTTTCGAGACAGGGTTTCTCTGTGTAGCTTTGCGCCTTTCCTGGAACTCGCTTTGGAGACCAGGCTGGCCTCGAACTCACAGAGATCCGCCTGGCTCTGCCTCCCGAGTGCTGGGATTAAAGGCGTGCGCCACCACCGCCCGGCTCGGGATGAAACACATTTAATCCAGATCTTTAGTGGTGGGAAGACCCGCCCCTAATCTGGGTAGCACCTTCTGCAAGAAACCTATATAAGGACACGGAAGAAGGACAGTTATTCCCTCTGCCCGCTTGCTTTCCCTCTTGCTAGCCAGTCCATTCCTTCACTGGCATTAGAGTCTACTTCTCTGGGACTCCAGCAGACCAGCTGAGATGTCCAGCCTGTGGGACTGACAACTACTGGATTCTTGGACCTTGTGTTCATAGACAGTCATTGTTGGACTAGCTGGACCACAGCCTGTAAGTCATTCTAATAGATTCTCTTTATGTATATATTTTCTCTCTCTCTTGTAGCACGACTCTTAAAAGATCTCATTAATAAAAACAAATCTGAAGCCAGGTATTGGGGTGAATGCTGGAAGATCAGAGAAGCAGAACAAGCCACAGCTTCCTCACCTTGATAATTCCTCAGCTGATCCTGTTTCCTCAGACTGGAAGTCTCTGAGTCCTCATCCGAATGGATCTCAGCTGAACTGCTGCTCAAAATCCTAAAAGCTTAACCAGGCTCTAGTTCCTGGTCCTCACGCCTTATATACCTTTCTACTTCCTGCCATCACTTCCTGGGATTAAAGACGTGAGTCACCATGCCTGGCTGTTTCCAGTGTGGCTTTGAACTCACAGATGTCCGCTGCCTTCGGAATGCTAGGATAAACGATGTGTGTGCCACCATTTTCTGGCCTCTGTATCTAGTGGCTGTTCTGTTCTCTGACCTCAGATAAGTTTATTAGGGTGCACAATATTTTGGGGAACACAACATCACCACACTCTCTTTCTCTCTCTCTGTATAGCTAGATAGAGATTCATTCCATAAGTTCTGTTAATTCTTTTTTTTTAAAAAATATTTATTTATTATGTATACAGCATATATGACTGCAGGTCAGAAGAGGGCACCAGATCTTATTACAGATGGTTGTGAGCCACCATGTGGTTGCTGGGAATTGAACTCAGGACCTCTGGAAGAGCAGCCAGTGCTCTCAACCCCTGAGCCATCTCTCCAGCCCCCAGTTCTGTTAATTCTAGAGAACCCTGACTAATACAACAAGATAGCATCTCAATAATAGTTTCTATATTGATTATGCATCACTTTGATAATTTGGGGTATATTGATTAAATAACCTAAAAAATTAACTTCACTGTGTTTGCTTTTACCTCCTTAAATGGGACTGCCAGAAAAGTTAAGAGCCTGTACTGAGGATGTAGCTAGTGTAAACCTGGCTGCCAGGAACATACATAAACAAGTTTTGGTGAAGACACTTCTCTTGGGTGTAGAACTGGGAGTAAACGCCAGATCATATGCGAACTCTGACGTTTTGAGGAGGTTTGGGCTGTTTTCTCAAGTCTCCGCATCACTTTCCATCCCCACCAGTGCTGCATCCTGCATGGCTTGATCCTGGCAACCTGAATGGATGATGTGGGCATGAAGAGGAAGCAGCTACACATACTAAAGAGCTGGGATTAGGTGGGTTGTGCACTGTCTGATGCAGGGCACCTACTACATGGCCCTGACACTTAGGGCCTTTATCATGTGCAGCACAAGGAGGGAGGTTAGCTTGTCCCTGTGGGAGGTCTCTATCAGGGAGCAGCTTCAGGTTGCAATCACCCTGGAGGAGGAAGCTTCAGTTGCTAGTTCTTACACACAACGGATCAGTCATTTGTAAATGCTCATACTTGGACCAGAGGTAGGCCTTGATTGCTGTGCTTCTGAGATCACCTGGAACTAGAATTACCAGAAGTTGTGAGCTACCCAATGTGAGTGTGCTGGGAATCAAACCTGGGTCCTCTGCAAGAGCAGCAAGTGCTCTAAACACTGAGCCATCTCTCCAGCCCCTGGTTTTGTTTTTTTGAGACAAAGCCTCCTTCTGCAGCCCAGGCTGACCAGGAACTCACTGCAATCTTTCTGCCTCAGCCTTATAAGTACTAGGATTATAAGAGTGTGCCACCACCCCGGCACAATGTAACATTTTGATACATGGATTAATCATGTGATGACTGAAGCTAACCGAGGAATCAATCACTGCCTATAATTTTCCTTTTCTAATATCTCAAATACAGTTAGATAGGAGTTCATTCTATTGCTCATTAGCTCAAGAACAGCTATGGGCAACTAGTTATCTCATATGTTCTACATCAGTTCTACAACAGAGTTGTCTGGTCAGGTAGGTTTTCATTTTCTGTGTCTGTATAATGTTTGAGTGGGTATGTGCTCATGTGTGTGCATTCCGCTGGAGACCAAGGCAGTGTTATCGAACCTAGAACTCATCAATTCAGCTAGATGGGCTAGCGAGTGAGCTCTAACCACCCTGCTGTCTCCAGCCCAGCACTGTGGCTTCAGATGTGTCCCACTGCACCCAGAGTTCACACATTATCTGAGCCAGGGTTTCTATCGCTGTGAAGAGACACCATGACCAAGGCAACTCTTTTCTTTTTTTCACCAATTTATTTAACTTTCTTTTTCATTTATTCTTTGTGTCTTTCACATCATGCATCCCAGTCCCACCCATCTTCCATCCCCTCACATCCACCCTCTGCCCCTGCAACCTCCCCACAAAATAAAATTTAAGATTAAAAAGGAGGGAAAAAAGGAAAGAAGGAGAAAATCTCATCATGGAAACTGCAGAGTGTCACAGTGAGTCACTTAATAAACCCCTTTATCCGTATATCTTTACACCGCATAGAACCAGGAAAAAAAACTGAGTCATTTACAAAGGTTATACAGGGCCCAAAAGAATCTTTCACAGATTTTTTTTTTTTACAAAGATTGGCTTCAGCAGTAAAGAGAATGGTTCCAGATTCAGAAGCTAGTCAGATAATAATTGGATCTTTGGCCTTTGAGAACTCGAATGCAGCATGCAAGAGAATAATCAGGCCATTAAAGGCAAGATCTGCATCCTTGGAAGATTGGATTAGAGGCACGGTTAATGTTGAGGCTCATGATCATGATCATATGTGGGTAGGAGAAGCAATTTCAAGAAATTTGAGGAATGTCAGATGTTTTGGATGTGGAAAGCAAGGACATTTGAAAAGGGACTGTAAACAGGTCATTTCTAGAAACAATGTTTCTTCAAGGAACAATAGCAATATGAGGCAGAGGCAGGTGGATCTCTCTGAGTCTGAGGCCAGCCTGGTCTACAGAGCTAGTTCCAGGACAGCCAGGACTACATAGAAAAACTCTGTCTCAAAAAAGAAATCATACAAAATAAGAGTTGCTGTGGTCATGGTGTCTCTTCATAGCAATAGAACTAGACATCATGCTTAATGGCAAATGCCTTTACACACTGGTCCATCTCAAGTCCTTCTCCCTTTCTCCTCCTCCTTCTTATTATTATCATTCAATTAGCATATGTTTATTGTACAAGATAATGGATTTATTTTGAAATTTACATGCCTGTGTATTGTGGGCTTTGTTTACACGCACCCCATTATCTTTTAGTTCCCCTACTTCAGCTCTCTCCGTGTGTGTGTGTGTGTGTGTGTGTGTGTGTGTGTGTGTGTGTGTGTATCGTAAGTTTGGATTCCACGTGTGAGAACCCCTTCCTTTCATATGTGCTCCCATGGTTGTGAAGCCCTCTGCCATGAAATCTTCACCAGAGTCTTTGTGACTTCTTGGCTTTGAATCTCCAGAATTGTGAGCTAAACAATCCTCTCTTCTTCATAAAATTCGCCTGCCTCAGATATTTTGTGGCAGGGTCTCCCCAGACCCTTCTGAGGCAGCACCCCTACGTCCAACACCCACTGACTTGTGGCAGAAACCTTCCTTGGCCTCCCTCATGCACACCTGTGTCATTGGGAACCCCTGCTCCTTGCAGGAGTTAAGGGACTTCTGGCCACCATACCATCCAGTGTAGTGCTGCGGGCCCTTGGGTCATTGCTGCACTGTCCCGGCCTGGTCTTCTACCCACCAACGTCCCCGGATTCATTCTGGAGTCCAGTCAAGAGCTTTTTCCTTCTAACAGTTTCTGCAGGCATTCTGTTATAGAAGTTTGCTTAACCTAAGTTTCTACATCACTCAATAGGGTCCTCCCGTGTGTGTGTGTGTGTGTGTGTGTGTGTGTGTGTGTGTGTGTGTGTGTATTCATATATATATGGCCTTGAACATCCCAGGCTGGTCTCAAACTTAGTATGTAGACAAAGGCAACCGTGAGCTTCCTATTCTTCCACACTCAGTATGGCACCCACGTTGGGTGCCAGGTATGGGCACAGGCCACAGAAGTTTTGCATCAGGATAGATTTATTAAAGGACGAAATCAACACAACACACTTGTGAATACAGAATGAAGCAGTGCCGCTGTTTCTCCATCCACCAGGGAGAGATGGAGAAACTCCAGACAAGGTCACTGAGCCATGGCATCAGGAAGCCTTCCACCTTCCAAAAGGGGTGCTCAACCCTCCTCCTCCGATTCTTAAAGGGTCACGTGTCCTCAGAGAAGACCATGTCCATCAGGCCAAACTGCTCCATTCCATTGGTTGTCAGACCAAATGGCAGAATTCCCATAACAGGAGCGCAATCATACGCCTAAGCAATGGCAGGTATGCATTGTCATAGTATATGCAGGGCTGGAGATGGGACACAGGGCTAGGCATGCTAGGCATGCACTCTATAAACTGAACTATGTCTCCAGCTCTAGCTTGCCTTTTAAAAATTATAGTTCAACAGGATATTCATCAGATATTTCTGGTGGTAGAAACAGACATTGCAAGTCAGGATTTCAGTTATTCTTGTTCTGACACACCAAATGACTGATTAGGAGACATCTTTCAGTTACAGACAGAGTCAACATCATATATACCTGCATGATCACACAGAACTCCGTGCCTGATTAACACCCTCCTGAACCATTTTGAAATTCATAACCATGTTTTAACCATGTTTGAATTACATAGCTGATCCTGGATCTACATAATGTAGAGCCCCAGCAGAAAGCAGTGGACAACAGTTGAGAATTTTAGCCTGAACACAGCTTGCCTGTGTATTCTCCACTCTCGTCTTTTTAAGTATTTAAAAAAATTGTGTATGTGTGTGTTTGTGTGTGTGTGTATGCTTGCATATATGTATATGTACCACATGCATGTAAGTACCTGTGGAGGCCAGAAGAGAGTGTCAAATTCCCTGAAGCTAGAGTCACATTCAGTTGTGAGCAATCTGATGTAGGTGCTGGGAACAGAACTTTGTGCAGTCCTGGCTGACCTGGAACACAAAATGTAGGTCAGGTGTTCTCTCCCTTCTAAAGTTTTGACTTTCACCCCTTGTGGTGATATTTTGTTTGTGCTCTAACAAATAAAGTTTACCTGGAGATCAGAGTGTGGAGCTAGCCACTAGAGGCCAGGCAATGGTGGCACACACCTTTAATCCCAGCACTTGGGAGGAGGAAACAGGAAGTGATAGGGCTGGGCAGAGAGAGGAAGTGATAAGGCAGGGTGAGAGAGGAGCTTGGCGTTTTCAGTCTGAGGATGCCAAGAGGTACAAAGTCTTTCTAGTGGCTGGCTGCTCTGCTTCTCGGATCTTTCAGCTTTCACCCTGATATCTGACGTCAGGTTTTTATTACTAAGACGAATTAGAATTCATGCTACAGCCCCCACCTCGATAAAATAAAATTGCTAAACCCTGAGCAGCTGACTGAGGTAGGAAGATGCTAGGAGCATACAGTTCCTTGGATCTAGACTTCTACTGGAGACGAAATTTTCTGTCCGGGCTGGCCCCATCCCCTGACTGTAACCTCATTTGTCTTCCTTATCTAATGTCCCCCAGAAAGCCTGTGTGAGCCAGGCAGTAATGCACAGAAGGGGCAGGGCAGAGGAACCAGAGCTTGTCATGGGGTAGCATTCACCTGACCAGTGGTTCTTTAGAAGTCTAGCAGACATCGCAAACATACCAAAAACTGAATTCTGAGCCTGGGACTGTAGCTTAGTGTCACAGTGCTTACCTGGCACACGCAAGGCCCTGAGTTCAATCCCCAGCACAAAACAAACAAACAAACAAGCAAACAAACAGAAAAAACCTGGCCAAGGCCACCATTAGGTCTTGTCTGAACTGCTGCAACCACCAGTCTCACGGCCATTTCCCTTTTCCTGACTTTTGCCCGCCTCAATCTTTTCTCAGCAGCCAAGTGATGTTGTTAAGCAACTATAAGTTGCTACCCTCTTGGAACACACAGAAGGAATTGTAGTGAGAATTTACTCTAATGACAGCTGGTAATTGGCCTCTGAAAACCAGAACATGTAATTCCCCCTGGTTAAAACCTAAATGAGTGTTCCTTGCTCAAAATCTGTTTCACATGCAGGAAAAACCAAAGTCCTAGGGGAGGTGCACTGCTTCTCTAGCTCTGGTTTCCAGCTCTCTCCTGCTTCATTATTATTCTCACCTCCCAAGGCTCCATGATGTTTTTATGATTGGCTGCTTACTGGAAACATGGTGAGGAGCCACTGGATCCTTCCATGCTCTTCCTTCTAATTGCTCTTCCCAGGAAATCTGCATGGCTGGCTTTCCCTTTCCCCTGGTCAAACCTGATCTCTATTAACCTTGAAAGGATCCACAGTCTTTCATTTTCTGTGGAAACAAAAGCATAACCTCTTCCCCAATGCAATACATTTTCTGACTTCCATTTTAAAGTTAAGGCATCCCTAAAGTATCTGGGCTGGTTTAATTCAGCAGTCCTTCTTACAATCTGTGTCTATCAGCAGTTGTCATTCATTCATCAGCATTTAAAAAATTCAAAGTTGGCCAGGCAGTGGTGGCACATGTGTAGCTTGAGTTTTCCTGCCTGGCCCACAGTCAGGACAAATCTCTCTCACCTGCCAGTCCCACAGCCTCTTAGACCCAACCAAGTAAACACAGAGACTTATATTGGTTTCAAACTGTATGGCCATGGCAGGCTTCTTGCTAACTCTTCTTACAGCTTAAATTAATCCATTTCCATAAATCTATACCTTGCCACATGGCTCGTGGCTTACCGGCATCTTCACATGCTGTTTCTCATCGTGACGGCTGGCAGTATCTCTCTGACTCAGCCTTCCACTTCCCAGCTTTATTCTCCTCCTTGTCCCGCCTACACTTCCTGCCTAGCCAATGGCCAATCAGTGTTTTATTTATTGACTAATTAGCAACACATTTGCCATACAGAACATCCCACAGCACACATGCCTTTAATCCCAGCACTTGGGAGGCAGATGGATCAATCATTTGGTTTGTAGACACTATACATAGCATCTCATGACTTAGGCCAAAACCAATGGGATCTTATTCTGGAAAGAAAAATGGGGGCATATAGAAATGATAGGATGAAAAGGGTAGATTATTGAATCTACTCTGAAAAGAAAAATATGGGAATATAAATATAAGATAACAAGATAGATTGTTGAATCTACTTTTAAGCCAAAAAAGCAACTACTAGTCTTAAATATCTTACCTTGGTATGTATTTTTTTTTTGTTTTGTTTTTTTTCGAGACAGGGTTTCTCTGTGTAGCTTTGCGCCTTTCCTGGAACTCACTTTGTAGCCCAGGCTGGCCTCGAACTCACAGAGATCCACCTGGCTCTGCCTCCTGAGTGATGGGATTAAAGGCGTGCGCCACCACCACCCGGCTCGGTATGTATTTTTATATATGGATATAAATTTGAGTTTATTTTTATAATACTGGATATATGTTTCTATTCTTGTTTAAGATATTTTTGCATATTGATACAAATTTAAGGTTATTTTTGTTAGAACATACTGTATTTATGTTTCTACTTTCGTTTAAGGTATTGTACCTATACAGCTCATTTAACAATGTAATGTGAATTTCTAGTCCTTGAAAGTGATTATTACAAACTATTTAGGATAATAAAGAAATGCAATTAGTAGTTAGTCACCTATTATAATCAAACTGGTAGTCAAAGCGCTCGCCTTATATTTAAGGCAACTTTTATAGCGCGGTTCGCCCATCGGTTTGCGTCGACAATCAAACTGGTAGTCATGTTAGGTATGTTTTCAAGGTCAAATAGGTATATTTTAGATAGGCAAGTGGTCTTCAAACACTTCAGAGATCTAAAGAATGTGGCATTTGAGATGTTTTAATAATATAAGGGTTTTTTTTTTTTATGACAATGAGACCTGTCTGCTCCTGGCAGCACCAGTCTACTTCAAAGAAGATGATGGGCAATGAAGAAATTCCATATGGAGTCTACTTTCTTTGTGACAAAAGTTAGCCACTGGGCAAGAAACTGCCCTAGCCTTGACTGCTGACAGTTGCTGCCCAATTTGGACAAGCAGGAAACAGAAGAAAGTGACTGCCGAACTTTGCCAAGGCAGGACAGTCCTTCAAAAATCCTGCTTCACAGAAAAGTCTGTCAGATATTCTAGGTCTGTAGGCCAAAGATGGATACCCCAACACTACAGAGGAACCTTGGGTGACTGTCCAGACAGCCAGGTGTTTCTGTTGTTTCTTAGTTTTAGAAGTTGTTTGCTTTGTTCTTCCTGTTTACTCAGATAATATTATATCCTTCTCAGCTCTCTGATGGAGTTAAAGACTAGATAGTTATATAGTTTTCCTTGTTACCAAATTCAGAAAAGAAACTCACAAAAAAGGTGTAAAGTGTATAAGGTGGAGAGACATCAAAAGACATTTGGATTGATAATGCACGTTAGGATGGAAAGTATATTAGAAGCCGGGCGGTGGTGGTGCATGCCTTTAATCCCAGCACTTGGGAGGCAGAGCCAGGCAGATCTCTGTGAGTTCAAGGCCAGCCTGGTCTACAGAGCGAGTTCCAGGACAGGCACCAAAACTACACAGAGAAACCCTGTCTCGAAAAACCAAAAAAAAAAAAAGTGTAAAAGTGTATTAGGTACAACACTTTGGACTCACCAAGATAGGATAGATAATGGAGTATTTTCTCTGAATTTGTCAAATGCTAATGGACTAGGCATTGTTAATGTAATTATTGCTTGTATATATTTGTATATAGTTATTGTACTTATTGTATATAGTTTTGATATGTTAGTTAAAACCTTTGCTTTTTATTTAGACAAAAAGGGGAAAGTGTTGTGTGATATTTTATTTGTGTTCTGACAAAAAAAAGCTTTCTTGGAGTCAGAGAGAGGAGCTAACTACTAGTTAACCATAGAGGTCTGGAGGTCTGTACAGAGAGGAGACAGGAAGTGATAAGGTGGGATGGAGACAGAATCTCGGCCCTTTTTGGACTGAGGAAGAGGTAAGAAGTGACTGTGGCTGCTCTCCTGCTTCTGAGACCTTTCAGGTTTTTACCCCAATATCTGACTCCTGGTTTTTATTGATAAAATTAATTAGGTTTATTATTCAAAGATGTGTTATATTTGTTCCACTTTGCCTGCCTAAGGCACCTGATTGGTCTAATAAGAAGCTGAACAGCCAATAGCTAGGCAGGAGAGGGATAGGCAGGGCTGGCAGGGAGAGAGAAAGGAGAAGAAGGGAGAGAATGAGGGAGAAAGTGAGGGACGTACCCAGGCCAGAAGCTAGGCAGCTGCCAGACAGACAGACACAAGAAACAGTGAAAGTAAAATAAACAGAAGGAAAGGAAGGTAAAAAGCCACGAGGCAAAACGTAGGTGAAGAGAAACAGGTTAAGTTATAAGAGCTAGTGGGAGAAGCACAAGGCCGAACATTCATAACTAATAAGAAGTCTCTGTGTCATGATTTGGGAGCTGGTTGGTGGCCCAAAAGAAAGTCCGGTACAAGCAGTAGAGGAAGATATCCCAGAATCAACCTCTGTTTATCACATGTACATATGCACATGTTCACAATTACATGTACACACAGACAGAAATAATAACAACAATGATAATAATAGCATGGAGAGTGGCTGAAGAAGACACCTGGTGTTGACCTCTGGTCTCTACATGCATGGGCACACAAATGCACCATGTACACACAAAACAGAATCCACAATAGCAGTTATTTAATTTCCTTGTGGCACTGGTGTCTCTGGGGTTTGGATTGGAGGGGTCTGAGTTTGACTTAGTGGCGTCTCTCCTCCCTGTTTTGTGGGCCCTCCATAGAGGAGGGTGCCTGACTTGTTCCAGAAGGAAGGAGTCTCATTGTGAGGACCCATGCTGTGCTTGGGCATTGCAGCACTACCTCTTGGAGCTTGACTCCACCACCTGGTGGTGAGTCCGCACTGTATGGTGAGGCCCAAGGAAAGCCCATGCTGAAGTGTGGTTTGTAGAACCGATGTCTGCCTGAACTCACTTCACTGTCTGAACCCAGAATCCCAGACGGGCTGGTTTCTTCCTGGCTGCTCTTCCTGGCAGGACTCCAAGTACGTATTCTTTTAGGTACATCCCTCTGGGCTGCCGAAGGCACAACCCAGACAACCTGGTACTATCCCAGGGCACATACAAAGGTCTTGCTTTCTGATCACTAAGCACAGCTCTTAAATTCTGCCATCCCATTGGATTGAAATTTGCCAACGTTTTCTTTAAAGATTTATTTTCATTTATTTATTTGTGCATGTGACGACACCCACGTGGAGGTCAGAGGACAACTTTTAGAGAGCCACTTCTCTCTGGCCAGCTTGTTTTTGAGGCAGGGTCCCTCTCATTTCTGGTGCTGGGCAGTGTATGCAAGCATCCTGCTGATTTTCCTGTCTCCGTGGCTGGGATTATAGACACATGCACTTTCATCCCATTTTTGTAGGTGGATTTCAGGGATTAGACTCAGGTCCTTCAGGTTTCATGTCAAGCACTTTTACCTGTGAGCCAACTGATTGGTCCCATTGTCTTTCTGTGACTCACTTTTTAAAAGACCAAGTAAGGACATTAACAGAAAACCAAACCTGGTATCACTGTGGCTCGGATTTGTAATCCTGGTTATTCTGGAAGCTGAGGTTGGAGGACCTCAAATTCAAGGCCAGCCTGGGCAACATAGTGAGACAATGTATCAAAACAAATGTGGGGAGGAAGAGGAAGAATAGAGAATTCGACATCATTATTAGAAATGGAAAACCCGCCAGACACCGCCAGCACCGATTGGACCAAGATGTGAGTAGACCACAGTTCTCTCAGTGGACCGCTCAGGTTCTAGGTCCTAGGCCCGAGGCACACTCCATGCCCCCCACCCCCACCCATCACTGCCCCACTGGCCAGCCAGCAAGCAAGGCTCCTGCAGGCAGGCCTTCACACCCCGCCCCTCATCAGACTCTGTAATCTACAAGTCCCACTCTGGCCCCCAAAACCACCCATCCCCCTGCCCTCAGTGGCTCTCTGAGACACAGACACCGCCAGCACCAATTGGACCAAGAGATGAGTGACGGTTCTCCCAGCTGGACAGCCCAGTCTCTAGGCCCTAGGCCCCGAGGCACACCTTGTGCCCCCCACCCCCATCACAGCCCACTAGCCGACCAGCAGGCAAGGCTCCTGTGGGCAGGCCTTTCCACCCACCCCTCATCGGACCCTATAATCTACAAGTCCCACTCCACCCCCCAAACCTACCCGTCTCCTGTGACCTGTCCCAGTTCCCTGGGACACAGACACTGCCAGCATCGATTAGACCAAGAGCGGCAACTTGAGACATAGACACTGCCTGCACCAATCCCACAAAGAGTGTCCCCCAGAGGCACTGACACAGCCTACACCAATTGGACAAAGAGGGACCCCCCCCCCAAGGCACAGGCACTGCCTGTACTCATTAGAGGAAGAAATGGGTGGACGTCAGTGCCAGAATACATTCAACAGCATAAAGAGCAATATGGCACCACCAGAACCTAGCAGTTCTACAACAAGAAGACCTGAACATCCCAACATAGAAGAAGCAGAAGAAAACGACCTTAAAAATGACTTTATGAAGATGGTGGAGGCCTTTAAAGAGGAACTGAAAATTTTCCTTAAAAAAAAATTGAGGAAAAGACAAACAAAAAATTGGAAGAAATCAATAAATCACTTAAAGAAAGCCAAGAAAACCAAGAAAAAGCAATTAAACAGGTGAAGGAAACAGTTCAAGACTTGAAAACTGAAATAGAGGCAATAAAGGAAACACAACCCGAGGGAATTCTGAAAATGGAAAATCAGGATAAATGAACAGGAACTACAGATGAAAGCATAACCAACAGAATACAATGAAAGAGAGAATCTCTGGCATTGAAGATACGATAGAGGAAATAGATTCATTGGTCAAAGAAAACAGTAAAGCCAACAAAATCATAACACAAAATGTCCAGAAAATCTGGAACACCATGAAAAGACCAAACCTAAGAATAATAGGGATAGAAGAAGGAGAAGAATGCCAGCTCAAAGGCATAGAGAATATATTCAACAAAATCATAGAAAAAAAACTTTCCCCACCTAAAGAAGGAGATACCTATTAAGATACAAAAAGCGCCAGGTGGTGGTGGTGGTGGTGGTGGCGGCGGCGGCGGCGGCAGCGGCGGCGGCGGCGGCGGCGGCGGCGGCGGCGGCGGCGCATGCCTTTAATCCCAGCACTCGGGAGGCAGAGCCAGGCGGATCTCTGTGAGTTCGAGGCCAGCCTGGACTACCAAGTGAGTTCCAGGAAAGGCGCAAAGCTACACAGAGAAACCCTGTCTCGAAAAACCAAAAAAAAAAAAAAAAAGATACAAAAAGCTTACAGAACACCAAATAGACTGGACTCCCCAAAAAGTCCCCTCACCACATAATAATCAAACCACTAAACATACAGAATAAAGAAAGAATATTAAGAACTGCAAAGGAAAAAGGCCAAGTAACATATAAAGGCAGACCCACCAGAGTAACACCTGACTTCTCAACGGAGACTCTGAAAGCCAGAAGGTCCTGGATAGACGTTACGCAGACGCTAAGAGACCACAGATGCCAGTCCAGACTACTATACCCAGTAAAACTTTCAATAACCATAGATGAAGTAAACAAGATATTCCATGACAAAACCAGATTTAAACAATACCTATCCACAAATCCAGCCCTACAGAAATCACTAGAAGGAAAACTCCAACACAAGAATGTTAGATGCACCCACGAAAACACAGGCAATAGATAATCCCACACCAGCAAAACCCAAAGAAGGGAAACACACACACTACCACCACCACCAAAAAAATAACAGGAATTAACAACCACTAGTCATTAATATCCCTTAATATCAATGAATTAAATTTGCCTATAAAAAGACACAGGTTTACAGAATGGATATGAAAACAGGATCCATCCTTCCACTGCATACAAGAAACATACCTCAACTTCAAAGACAGACACTACCTCAGAGTAAATGGTTGGGAAAAGACTTTCCAATCAAATGGACTTAAGAAGCAAGCTGGTGTAGCTATCCTAATGTCTAACAAAATAGACTCCAAACTAAAATTAATCAAAAGAGATGGAGAAGGACATTTCATGTTCATCACAGGAAAAATCCATCAAGATGAAGTCATAATTCTGAATATTTGTGCCCCAAATACAAGGGCACCCACATATGTAAAAGAAACATTACTAAAGCTTAAATCACACATCAAACCCCAAACACTAATGGTGGGAGACTTCAACACCCTACTCTCACCAATGGACAGGTCTGCCAGACAGAAACTTAACAGAGAAATATGGGAACTAGCAGATGTTATGTCTCAAATGGACTTGACAGACATCTATAGAGCATTCCACACAAACACAAAAGAATATACCTTCTTCTCATCACCTCATGACCACATACTCAGTCACAAAGCAAATATCGACAGATATAAAAAAAATTAGAATAACTCCCTTTATCTTATTGGGTCACCATGGCTTAAAGTTAGAATTCAACAACAACACAAATTACAGAAAGCCTACAATCTCATGGAAACTGAATAATGCTCAGCTGAATCACCAATAGGTCAAGGAAGAAATAAAGAGAGAAATGAAAGACTTCCTAGAATTCGATGAAAATGAATGTACAACATACCCAAACTTGTAGGACACTATGAAAGCAGTACTAAGAGGAAAGTTCATAGCACTAAATGCCTACATAAAGAAATCTCACACTTGCAACTTAACAGCACACCTGAAAGCTCTAGAAAAAAAGAAGCAAACTCACCTAGGAAGAATAGACACCAGAAAATAATCAAATTGAGGGCTGAAATAAACAAATAGAACAATACAAACAATCAATGAAATAAAGAGTTCATTCTTTGAGAAAATCAACAAGACAGACAAACCTTTATCCAAACTAAAAGGCAGAGAGAGAATATCCAAATTAACAAATCAGAAACAAAAGGGAGACATAACAACAGACACTGAGGAAATTCAGAGAATCATCAGGTCATACTTAAAAAAACCTGTACTCCACAAAATTGGAAAATCTAAAAGAAATGGATAATTTTCTGGATAGGTACTACACACCCAAATTAAGTCAAGACCAGATAAACAATTTAAATAGACCTATAAACTCTAAGGAAATAGAAGCAGTCACTAAAAGTCTCCCAACCAAAAAAAGCCCAGTGCCAGATGGTTTCAGTGCAGAATTCTACCAGAATTTCAAAGAAGAGCTAATAACAATACTCCCCAAATTGTTTCACACAATATAAACAGAAGGAACATTGCCAAACTCCTCTTATGAGGCTACAGTTACCCTGATACCCAAACCACACAAAGATACAACAAAGAAAAGAAGTACAGACCAATCTCCCTCATGATCATTGATGCAAAAATACTCCATAAAATGCTGGCAAACCGAATCCAAGAACACATCAAAGAAATCATCCACCATGATCAAGTAGGCTTCAACCCAGAGATGCAGGGATGGTTCAACATACAAAAATCTGTCAATGTAATCCACCATATAAACAAACTGAAAGAAAATAACCCCCATGACCATCTTGTTAGACGTTAAATAGCCTTTGACAAAATCCAACACCCCTTCATGATAAAGGTCTTGAAGAGATCAGGAATGCAAGGAACATACCTAAACATAATAAAGGCAGTTTACAGCAAGCTGCCAGCTAACATCAAAATAAATGGAGAGAAACTCAAAGTGATCCCACTAAAATCAGGAACAAGACAAGTCTGTCCACTCTCTCCATACCTATTCAATATAGTACATGAAGTTCTAGCTAGAGCAATAAGACAACAAAAGGAGATCAAGGGGATAGAAATTGGAAAGGAAGAAGTCAAACTTTTACTATTTGCAGATGATATGGTAGTATACATAAAATTTTGACCCCAAAAATTCTACCAGGGAACTCTTACAGCTGATAAGCACCTTCAGTAATGTGGTAGGATACAAGAGTAACTAAAAAAAAATCAGTAGCCCTCCTCTATACAAATAATAAAAGGGTCAAGAAAGAAATCAGAGAAACATCACCCTTTACAATAGCCACAAATAATATAAAATACCACGGGGTAACTCTAACCAAACAAGTGAAAGACTGGTATGACAAGAACTTTAAAAGATCTCCCATGCTCATGGATAGGTAGGATCAACATAATAAAAATGGCAATCTTACCAAAAGCAATCTACAGATTCAGTGCCATCCCCATCAAAATCCCAATACAATTCTTCACAGATCTCGAAAGAACAATACTCAGCTTCATATGGGAAAACAAAAAAACCAGGACAGCTAAAAGAATCCTGTACAATAAAACAACCTCTGGAGGCATCACCATCCCTGACCTCAAGCTCTACTATAGATCTATAGTAATAAAAACAGCATGGTATTGGCATAAAAACTGACACGTGGACCAATAAAATCGAATTGAAGACCTTTGAATATCTGGTGTTTTGTTTTTTTTTACAAAGAAGTCAAAACTGTACAATAGAAAAAAGAAAGTATCATTGACAAATGGTGCTGGCGTAACTGGATGTCAACATGTAAAAGATTGCAAATAGATTCATATCGATCGCCATGCACAAAACTCAAGTCCAAGTGGATAAAAGGCCTCAACATAAATCCAACTACACTGAACCTGATAGAAGAGAAAGTGGGAAGTAGAATTGAACACATTGGCACAGGAGACCACTTCCTAAATAACACCAATAGCACAGACACTAAGAGTAACAATTAGTACATAAGACCTCTTGAAATTGAAAAGGTTTTCTAAGGTGAAAGACACAGTAAATAAGACAAAACAACAACCTACAGAATGGGAAAAGATCTTTATCAACCCTACATCTGACAGAGGACTGATCTCCAAAATACATAAAGAACTCAAGAAACTAGACATCAAAATACCAAATAATCCAATTTAAAAAATGGGCTATAGATCTAAACAGAGAATTTTCAACAGAAGAATCTCAAATGGCCAAAAGACATTTAAGGAATTGCTCAACATCCTTAGTCATCAGGGAAATGGAAATCAAAACAACTCTGAGATACAATCTTACAAGCTGTCAGAATGGCTAAGATCAAAAACACTGCAGACAGCTTATGTTGGAGAGGATGTGGAGTAAGGGGAACACTCCTCCACTGCTGGTGGGAGTGCAAACTCCTACAGCCACTTTGGAAATCAGTATGACGACTTCTCAGAAAATTGGGAATCAATCTACCTCAAGACTCAATGATACCACTCTCAGGCATATACCCAAGCAATGCTCAATCATACTACAAGGACACTTGCTCAACTATGTTCATAGCAGCATTATTTGTAAAACCTGGAAACAACCTAGATGTCCCCTGACTGAAGAAGGATAAAGAAAATGTGGTACATTTACACAATGGACTATTACTCAGCTATAAAAAAACAAAGACATCATGAAATTTGCAGGTGAATGGATGGAACTAGAAAATATCATCCTGAGTGAGGTAACCCAGACTCAGAAGGACAAACATGGCATGTACTCACTCACAAGTAGATACTAGATGTAAGGCAAAGGATAACCAGACTACAACCCTCAGCTCCAGAAAAGCTAGGAAACAAGGAGGACCCTAAGAGGGAAGCATAGATCACACTGGGAAGGGGAAATAGATGAAATTTCCTGGGTAAACTGGGGGTAGGGGGGTGGTAGAGGAGAGACGGTAGAGGATGAGAACATGAGGGAACAGGATAGTCGAGGTGGGGGAGGGACCAAGGGGGGAAGCAATGAAAGAGATATCTTGATAGAGGGAGCCATTATGGGGTTAGGGAGAAACCGGGTGCTAGCAAAATTCCCAGGAATCCACAAGGATGACCCCAGCTACTACTAGCAATAGTGGAGAGGGTGCCTGAACTGGCCTACCTCAGTTATCAGATTGGTGAATACTCTGTCATCATAGAGCCTTCATCCCGTAACTGATGAAAGCAGATGCAGAGATCCACAGCCAAGCACCAGGCAGAGCTCTGGGAGTCCAGTTAAAGAGAGGGAAAAGGGATTATATGAGCAAGGTGGGTCAAGATCATGATGGGGAAATCTACAGAGACAACTGAACCAAACTAGTGGGAACTCATGAACTCTAGACCAACAGCTGTGGAACCTCCATGGGACTGGACTAGGCCCTCTGCAGATGGGAGACAGTTGTGTAGCTTGGTCTGTTTGAGGGGCCCCTGGCAGTGTGATCAGGATCTATCCTTAGTGCATGAACTGGCTTTCTGGAGCCCATTACCTGTGGTGGGATGCTTTATTAAGCTTTGATGCAAGGGGAAGGGGCTTGGTTCTGCCTCAACTGAATGTACCAGGCTTTGTTGACTCCCCATGGGAGGCCTTACCCTTTTGGAGGAGTGGATGGGGGATGGGTCATGGGGGGGGACAAAATGGGGGAGTGGGAGGATGGATGGGAGGGGGAACTCTGGTTGGTATGTAAAATGGAAAAAAAATTAAATAAATAAGAAAAAAAAAAGAAGTAAAACCCAGCAGCCACTGTCACATATCTAAGGTAGCTGTAATGGTAAATACAACAAAGAAGACAATACTATGTGATTGCTGATGAAGTCTCACCAGGCTTTGGCTGAATGGCAAGAGCTCTAATCTTCAGCAAAGGGTGAGAGAGCATCGTCAACAAAGGCTTTCTCCTTGGCATGATCAATAAGATTGGGGGTGAAGGTGAGAAACGGGATAGCTTTCTTACTGCATGGCATGCAGTACCACTATACAGTCAGATCATTTCCCCTTTGGGGAACACTGAGGGAGCCGAGGCTCTGGACACCTCAGCCTTCAACAGCCTGAGGGATGGGAAATATGAAAGTCCTGATTAGGGGTTCCGGGTTATTCTAAGGTTTTTTTTTCTTTAATTTGTATTTTTGTCTTTTTAAGACAAGAGTCTCACTCCGTAGCCCTGGCTGGTCTGGAACTCACTATGTAGACTAGGCTGGCTTTGTACTTGCAATAATCCTATCTCCGCCTCCCAAGTACAAGGATTATAGGCATGTGTAATCATTCCTTGATAGTCTCTGCCATTGATGGACATTTTGGAAGACTGGCTTTCCCTCAGTAAATCTGCAGAAATCCATTCTCGGGCTGCAGCTGGGAAGCCACAAGGTGCATTCTTTGCATGTGGGCAGATTTTCTGTAGACTTAAGCTGAAGGTAGCAAGACATGAGTGCACAAGCAGGTAGAAGCCAGGCCGTAGGCAGATGGCTTACAATCTTACTTGTGGCCAATATACTCCCTCAGCAAGTTCATGGCCTAGGGTTTGTGCCAAGACTCATTGCTCCATTCAATATTTGCCCACAGTGTTTCCAAAGGAGAAGAGAGAGAAAGAATTGAGTAAGGATTCATAGGAGCTGAGAGTGGACTGAGGTTGGTGTGTGCATGTGTGCATGTGTATGATGAGAGTTATGGAACTCTCAGAACATAATTGCACATAAAATCTATAAATCAAATTAGGAAGGACAGACATCTTAATACTATTAAGTATTCCAGCTTGTTATTTTTTAAAACAGGGTCTCATGTAGCCCAGGCTAGCCTCCAACTCGTTATGTAGTCAAGGATGACCTTAAACAGAGTATATGTCAATACTTAGAAAATTTTCTCAGCAATGTTTTATAGCTATTAGTATATAATCACTGAGTGACTTTTGTCAGATATATTTCTATTTCACAGGAATACATGCACTCTTTTTCGCATGGTGAATAGTAAGTGTTGCATGTGCCTATGGATAGTCACATATGCGGATGCATATGGATGCACATGTGTATGGAAGCCAGAGGTTGATAGCTGACATCTTTGGTCACTCTCCACCTTGTACATTGAGGCAGGGTCTCTCATCAGCATTCTGCTAGGCTAGCTATTCGGCTTGTGTCAGGGCTTCTATATCTGCCTCCTGAGAGCTGGGATTGCAGGCAACCATCAAGCCTTCCTGTCATAAATTTATGTGTGTATGCAGAACCTTACCTGGCCCTCATGTTTGTATACCAAGCACTTTACCCACTAAGCCATCGACCCAGTCCTGCTATTTCACATGTTTAATATTATATCAAGTGTTTTCCTTTTCATTTTATCTTCTGACCACTTGTTTCCAGTATAATTGATTTCTGTAAATTGAGTCTATATTCTTGCTAACTTCATTTGTTCTAGTGTGTGTGTGTGTGTGTGTGTGTGTGTGTGTGTGTGTGTGTGTGTCAATTTTTCCTGGATTTTCTACATAGACCATTGCATCATCTCCCAATGAAGACAATTCAACCCTTTTCCTATGAGCCTGAATAAATGCCTTTTCTTTTTATTGATCTTTGTTTGCACTGGTTAAAAGTTTACCACAGGGTCAGGCATAACATCCTGCACCTGTAATCCAAGCATGTGGGAGTGAAAGCAGGAAGATCAGGAGTTCAAGGTCCTCCTCGGGCACACAGAGAGTTGGAGGCCAGTCTGGAACACTTGAGATCCTGTCCCCCCCCCCAAAACAAAACAAAAGCCAGGTGTGGTGATTTATGTCTTTAATCCTAGCACTCAGGAGGCAGAGGCAGGTAGATTTTTGTGAATTTGAAGACAGTCAGCTCTATCTACTGAGTTCCAGGACGGCCAGGGCTCTATAGTGAGACTGTCTCAAAAGGAAAAATCTTTAGTATCATGACAAATAAACAGATATGAGATCTTCACACTCTTCCTGATGTGAATGGGAAAATACTGTCTTTTCACCATTGAGTTTGACATTTGTTGAGGGATTTGTAAAATATCAAGTTGAAGATAAGCTTTCTGTTCTCAATGGAATGAAAGGAGATGAATGGATGTCAGAAATGTTTGACTAGATTATGTCAAATGCCTTTTCTGCATTCATTTGATGATCACACGGCTTTGAATTTTTTAGTTTATGTGGTGAATGTTATTAAGCTTCTAATGTTAAACTAAACTTCATTCCCAGAAACCACATGGTGGCTCACAACCATCTGTAATACGATCTGATGCCCTCTTCTGACCTGCAGGCAGACATGCAGGCAGAATACTGTATCCTTAATAAATAAATCTAAAAAACAAAAAAAACCCCACTAAACTCCACTACCTGAAATAGACCCTATTTATAGCAATTGTTGTATTGCTAAAGTTTTGTTAAGAATTTGCATGGGAGCCAAACACCAGGCCAAGCTCCAGGAATTCAGTCAAAGAGAGAGAAGAGGGATTCTATGAGCAAGGGGCATCAAGATCATGATGGGGAAAACTACAGAGACAACCAAACCAAACTAGTGGGAACTCACGAAATTTAGACCAACACCTGTGGAGCCTCCATGGGACAGGAATAGGCCTTCTGTATAAGCCAGAGAGTTGTGTAGCTTGATCTGCTTAAGGGCCCCCTGACAGTAGGATCAGAATCCATCCCTGGTGCATAAGCGGGCTTTTTAGAGCCCACTACCCATGGTAGGACACCTTGCACAGCCTTGAAGCAGGGGAAAGGGCTTGGACCTTCCTCTACTTAATGTACCAGGCTCTGCTGACTCCCCATGGGAGGCCTTACCTTCTTGTAGGAGGGAATGGAGGGTAGTTTAGGGGGGAGGCTGGAGGGGCGGGAGGATGGAAGAGGGGGATCTGTGATTGTTATGTAAAATGAATAAAAAATTTCTTAATTAAAAAAAAAAGAATTTGTGTGGGGTTGGGAAGATGATTGAGTGTAAAAAGCTCTGCCTGAGTTCAGATCTTCAGAACCCCTGTAAAGCCAGACGTGGTAACATTCATCGGTAATCCCAGCACACGCACAGCAACATGGAGGGTAAGGATAGGAGACGCTCTAGAAGCTTGTGGGTCAACTAGCCTGGTCTGTGCAGCCGTGAAGAGACCTGCCTCAAGTCACGCAGAGGGCAAGGACTGACCGTTGAGGTTGCCGTCTGACCTCAACATGTGTGCAGCGGCACCTGTGTACTCACACGCATTCATTCATACACAGATAGACAAACACACTAGATATTCTCCAGTGATGTTGGTGAGTGGTACTGTCTGTAGCTTATTTATTTATGTCATGTTTTAATCTGGTTTGGGGCTTGGAATAATGTTGACCTCTACATTAGTTACTTTTCTGTTGCTGTGATAGAATGCCATGACCAAAAGCAATTTACGGGCCGCGTGGTGGTGGTGGTGGCGGCGGCGGCGGCGGCGGCGGCGCACGCCTTTGATCCCAGCACTTGGGAGACAGGGGCAGGCGGATCTCTGTGAGTTTGAGGCCAGCCTGGTCTACAGAGTTCCAGGACAGCCAGAGCTGAGAAACCCTGTTTCAAAACAAACAAACAAAACAACAACAATAAAAACAAAACAAAACAAAACAAAAGACCCCCAAAAACAAAGACAGCTTATGGAAGAAAGAGTTTATTTTGTCCTACAGTTCCAGAGCGGGGAGAGCTCATCACAGCAGGGTGGCGTGGTGACAAGCAGCAGAAGCTGAGATCACATCTCCAGATAGAAACAGGAAGTAGAGAAAATGACCTGGAAGTGGGGAGGGACTACATACTCTCAAAGTCCACCCCCAGGGACATACTTTCTCCAGTGAGCCCATGCTCCTAACCTCCCGAACGGTGCTGCCCGCTGGGGATGATGTGTTCAGATACATGAACCTATGGCAGACATTTCTCATTCAAATCACCACAGTCTCTAAGTATGAGGTGGAAAGTATTATTTCTTACTCAGTTTCTGGAGGAATTGTGTAGAATCCTTTCTTTCTTTCTTTCTTTTTTTAAAGATGTATTTATTTTTATTTATGTGTGTGAGTGTTTTGCCTGCAGTATGTGCACCGCATTCATACTTGGTGCCCTCAGGGATCAGAGGAGAACATCAGATCTCCTGGAACTGGGGTTGCAGATAACCATGAGTCACCATGTGGGTGCTGGGAATTGAAAATGAGTCCTCTGCAAAAGCAACAGTTGGCGCTCTTAGCTGTTGAACCATCTCTGCAGCCCAACTTGCTGTTTTTAAGCATTTGCTAACATTACCAGTAAAGCCAGTGCTGCATAGGATTTGCCAGTGAAGCCCCCGGGCCTAGAATTTCCTTTGAAAGTTTAAAAGTATGAGTTGAGTCTTATTAATAAGCATGAAGCTATCAGTTCATCTATTTCTTCTTTAAAGGGTATTAACAATTTGTATATTTGGAAACAATTAGCTCATTTCATCTAATTAGCAATTTTATTGGAGAAAATTATTCGTCCTTTACATTTATTAACTTTTGGGGGAGTGTGAAACACGTTGGTCTTAAACGTGTGTCCCTCCTACTTCTACAGCCCTTCTACAGTGTTATACTCCTGTGGATCCACCACCATGCCTGGCCCACATCTTATTTTCTAATACCATTATCCAATAAAAGGAACCAGAGAGCTATGGAGGAATGGCTGATTCTAGATCCGCAGAAATACATCAACAACACACAAGAGCTCCCTAGCGGCCAGAAGTTTGTGCAAAAAATAAAGTAGAATTGTATTATAACCCAAAGTATAAAATGAATGTTGAGTGTATAAGTATATGAAGGAGAATATATAAATCTCATATATGTAAAAATACCGCATGGATTATGTAGGTATTCTGCTATCAAGAAGGTGAGGATTTTCATATAATTCTCTTGGGAATGTAAAACAGTATAGTTACTTAGAAGCTAATTTGCATTATATTATAAATTAAACACTTGTACATCCTAGGACACAGTAATTTATATCTCTAGGTATATAAGCTATAGAAATTCTTACCCATATGTACAAGAATGCCTATAATAGAAGAAAAGGAAAGAACTAGGCATGGTGGCACACACCAATAATCTCAGTACTCAGGAAGCAGAGGCCATCAGATTCTGTGAGTTCCAGGTTAGCCTAGTCTACAAAGCAAGTTCCAGATCAGTCAGGACTACACAGTGAGACCCTGTAATGAGAGAGGGAAAGAAGGAGAGAGAGAAAGAGAGGATGTGCTTCCTATGCAGAGGTCAAGGAAAATGGATAAGTTCATACAGTGAAATAAGACATGATGATTAGACACTGTGGTGATGCTCAGCAACACGGATGAACCTTAAAACACTATCCACTGAAATATGCAAAGCTACACAATGACAAATAAACATCATGTGCTTTTCACAGAACACAAAACCGACTTAATTCAAGCAATATAGTCTGCAGGCACATACAGATTGTTAAAATAAAAGATAAAGCGGCTGGGGAGATGGCATAGAAGGCAGAAAGCTTGCCATATAAGTTTGAATCTCTAGAATGTGTGCAAAGCCAGACAAGGTAACACACACCTGTAATCCCAGCATTTCTATGATGAGATGAGAGGCAAAGATTATTTTAATTAAAAATAAAAAAATATATAGGCTTGGAGAAATGATTGGGCAGTTAAAGAGTGCTTGCTGCTCTTCCAGAGGACCTGAATTTGATTCCCAGCACCCCACTAGGTGGCTCACAACCATCTGTAACTCATTCCCAGGGATCCAATGTCCTTTTCTGGCCTTTGTGGGCACCCTCATGCATATGCATATACTCACATGAATGCCTGCACACAAGTGTGTGCATACACACAAATACACACACACACACACACACACACACACACACACACACACACACACACACAAGTAAAACAAATCTAAAAAGTGAAAATAAAAGGTGAAGATAAACTGGGAGTGTAACTTACTGGTAGAATGCTTACTTAGCATGTCCTTGAGTTCAACCCCCAGGACAGGAAAAACACAGAAACAAAACAGAACTCACGGTCAGGGGCTACCATTTAGTAACCAGGAGACAGAATAGAGATGGTTTGGAGTACAAGAGTAAGTTCAAGTTTCTGTCTTAGTTAATATACTGCTTGTTGTAAAATTTACACATATCCTTTTGTTTGCATACAAAATATTTTTAGATACTACACAATTAAAAATAACAAGGCTGGGTGTGGTGGCACACACCTTTGATCCCAGCACTTGGGAGGCAGAGGCAGGTGGATATCTGTGGATTTGAGGCCAGCCTGCTCTACATAATGAGTTCCTGGCCAGCCAGAATTACATGATGAGACCCTGTCTCAAAAATAAATAAATACAGTAAACTAGCTGTTAGCATGCCATACACACTGTTCTTGTTTCTCACTACAATGTCCTGGAGATTATTTCATCCATTAGACGTGAGTCTGCCTGATTCTTTCTAATGTCTACATGGTAATGTCTATATGATTCCTCCCTTATGATGTATATTTGGGCTGTTTCTACTCAATAAACAATGTTGTGATTACTACTATTATTTATATATATCTTGATACAGTATATCTGCAAGATCACATTTCTAGATGTGGAATTGCTAGAGCAAAAATGTGAGTGTTACAATTCTGAATTGATGGCTAACTTGTTTGTTCAGCTTCTGACAATGGGTGTTTAAGGTAGTAGTGAGAAACAGTAACAAGCTTTCCCACAGATGCGATCAGCAGACACATCTGAGGAGCCATGCTTGGCGACTTTTGCCATGCCAAGTGTTTGAAACACAGTAGGTGTGAGAATGGGGTGAGGGTGACCACTTAGGTCTCATTGCCCAGGCCTGACGGCTAGCTGTTCCCTAGCAGACCTATAGCCAGAGCAGAACTTTTACCTACCCCTGGAGGGTGAGACCAGCTAGCCTCACCTTAAATGCTTCTATTGTTGTGGTGGCCCTGAGGCTTCAGAGACAGGCTTACTACACAGTGCTAATGCTAGCCCTGCCTGGGCAACAAGCAGAGGCAACCTGGAAAAATGTTTTCTGAAAGGAAGACAAAAGCCAGTTGGATGGGGCAACCTCAGAACCTGGAGTCTGATTACAAATCATAGTCCCTAGTTGAGAAGGTAAAGCTGTGTGTGGTCCTCTTTGTTATTAACAAGGCTCTGATGACATACCTAGTCCACAGGCTTTGCCTCCAAGGCCCCTAGTTTTCCTTCTATAAAGGAGGCATGATTTCCTGTTCTTCCTCCAGGATTCTCTCCCAGGGGTTGTGATGTAAGATGGAGTAAGGTACCAAAATTTAAGAGCCTACCAAAAAATTCAAGGTAACTTCAAATCTCAAGATAAATGTTTTAAAGATTTTTTTTTAAATTAGGTATTGCTGGATGTGATGGTGCACACCTTTGATCTTAGTACACAGGAGGCAGAGGCTAGCCTGGTCTTCAAAGCAAGCTCCATACCAGCTAAAGCTATGCAGTGAGATCCTGTCTCAAAAACAAAACAAACAAACAACAACAACAACAACAACCAAAATGTGCGTGTTCCCATGGAGGCCAGAAAGGGTATAGGATCCATTGGAGCTGGAGTTAGCTATAGGTAGTTGAGCTGGGAACAGAACTCTGGTCCTGGAAGAGCAGGGAAGGGACTTAACCACTATCTTCTAGCCACAGATAAATATTTTTTCTTTTTGAAATATTACAAGTTTTATTTTTCCATTCACCAGATGGTGTCTTATCCAGAAATCAAGATTAAAACTATCCAGTCAGAATAAACTCACAAAACGGATGAAGTAGGCACAGACCCATCAATTACCAGGCAAGCCAGCAATCCACCTCTACCTCAGGAAGTCTTCAAAGCCTCTGCCCTTCTCAAACAAGAGGAAAATAAGGAGGCTGGGGAGGGCATTGAATCAGCAAAGTCTTTATTACAAGATTGAGACATGACAGAGATATGCTGATAGATGGGTAGATACATAATAAAGTCATAAAGTTAATAAATAGTAACTCCCAAGATAAATAATAGTCTTTGACAATTCAAAACTAATGCAAAATGTCCATAATGAACAAAATAGGAAACATGTAAATAAAAACACAATCTAGCTATGTGCCTTCCCAATCCTGTTCTACTAATTATGACTTTTAGTCCAATAAGACCTGATAGCTGGCTCAGTGGTGAAGAGCACTGGCTGCTCTTGCAGAGGACCAGGGTTCCATTGTCAGCACACACATGGCTGCTCACAACAGCCTGTAACTCCAGTTCCAGAGGATCGACACCCTCTTCTGGCCTCCACAGGCACTGCATGCACATGAGGCATGTAAGTGCACACAGTCACACATAAAATAAATCCTTTTTACAGCCATCTGTCTACTCACCCAGACCACCCAGTAAAGTGTGTTTTTTAATTTTTATTTAAAATTGTAGTAAAATGTGTATAATATAAACTTATAACCAACAATAAATATTCAGCATGTAGATGCTCATTCACATGGTACAACGATATAAGTCTTTGAAATATTACATTATTTATATACTGTGGCTGAGTTTGGGGCGACTTTAAGTTTTTCGTCGTCGTCGCCTCTTCCGCCCCCCCGACTCCCGGCACTAGACTAAGACCTCTTGCCCTGTTGCCTTTTGTCTTTGACGCCTCTTGAAACTGCAGAATTCAATACAGTTAAGTCTCCCTTGACGCTGCAGGAGAAGTTAGGAGGCCACGGAGGATGTCGTCCTGACCGTCGCCCTGCAAGCCGCTGGCATCCACCCGCAGCGGGACGGACACACCTGGCGGGCACGCCCTCTACCTGCCCCAGGCCACCTGCGCCCGCGCTCAGCGCCCCGCGCACGGGGCTCGGGTCCCTGCGGGCCAATGGGGAGGCGGCTCCGAGCGCCAGCCGCGTCCCCCCCGAGCGGCCAATGAGAGCGCGGCATGCAAATGAGCAGGTGCGGTGGCGGCCGGCCCGTTGCGGCGGCCCCGGCTCCCGAGATGTTAGAGGCGCGCCGGGCGGCCGCGGAGCAGACTGCCGGGCTCCGAGCTCCGAGCTCCGCTCTCCCGCCATGGCCCCCGCTCCGCCCCCCGCCGCCTCCTTCTCCCCCGCCGAGGTCCAGCGGCGCCTGGCGGCCGGCGCCTGCTGGGTCCGCCGCGGGGCCAGCCTCTACGACCTCACCGACTTCGTGCGGCACCATCCCGGGGGCGAGCAGCTGCTGCGGGCGCGGGCTGGCCAGGACATCAGTGCCGACCTGGACGGGCCACCTCACAGACACTCGGACAACGCCCGCCGCTGGCTGGAGCAGTACTACGTGGGCGAACTGCGAGGGGACCCTCAGGTACCAGCCGGGCCCCGGGGCACACCCCGCTCCCTGCTTCCCACCCCTCCCCCAGACCACCATTCCGGAGAGCCTAGATCACCTGCCCTCTAGGAGAACGCAAGGTGGTGACAGCTGCCGCCCTCCCCTCTCTCCGCTTCCCCAGTTTCTTCCCAAGTAACAACAGGTCACTGGCCCCCTTTCCTATCTCCAGGAACCTGCCCTTCCTTTTTCCAGCGCTAGCCTCTGACCTGGCTGCATTCTCCTTCCAACATGTCCCTTCTGCAGACCCTCCCTGCCCCCTGACAACTTGATTTCTGGACAACTTGGATTTCTGTTTCTGGCCCCAGCCACCACCACCCCTTTTCTCTCTTCTCTTCCTTCTTCTTTATCGGCCTTTCTGCTCTCCTTTCTAGTTTCAGTAATAGGTTCGTAGGCTCACCTGTCCTCGGTTCCCCAGCCCACCGCTCTCTAGGCACAGATCTAAAGTTCTGCTCAGCTAGCTCCCAAGGCTCTGGTGGGTGGGCGTGAAGGACCTGGACAGCGTCCTATAGATTATATCCTCCAGCCCCTGAGTTTATTTCTATCCTAAACAGTGTTGTGGGTGTGAAAGAGTGAAATAAAGTGCATAAGGCAGTTTGCTAAGGAAAAGAGTTCGATACTTCTAACCCAGGCTGTGTACTGCTGTGTGGTGCAGGCTGCTTGGATTTTTGCCTTCAACCCACCTCGTTTTAGGATGTGAAAACAGAGGTTCCGTGAGGTTCTATAAATGTTTGAGGTCAAACCACTAGGAAGTACAAAAATCAAACGTTTCTTACTCCAGAATCAAAGTTGTCTCCATCCCAAGGATCCAGGGGCTGGGAACACAGTCCCTATCTACAGAAGTCTTGTAGACTCAGGTTGGGGCTAAGCTGATGCCTTATTCCCAAGCCTGGCATGGGGCTGGTGACAAGTGAGGCCATCGTGATCAGATGTGAAGCAACGGTTGTTTCTTGTTGCTTACTCTTGCTTCCAAGTACGTTTAGGTCTTTGGATGAAAGGACACGCCATTCACTGTTCCAGGAGACGCCGTTTGCCATCTTATCTAATCTTTATCTTTTATTCAGTCACTCGGTTTTTAAATGGATTGACAACACTGTGCTAGGTAACAACGGACATTGAACAAAACAAACGTGGTTCCCATTTTCATGAAGTGAACATGCTGTTGGGGAAAGGAGGGTCCATACTACTCACATGATGGTTATTTAAATACATCTCATTAATATTTATAATATTTACATGTTGAGTCTGGGTGAAGAGTCTAGAGAACATGTTCAGTAAGAGCTACCTTGAGATAACTAATTGAAAGATGGAGCTTAGCCAGACAAAGTGGTGGGAAGGATATTACAGACAGAGGGACAACATGAATGGAAAAAAAAAAAGAGTGTGACACAGTCAAGAGACAGCAATGGGACCCAGGTGACAAAAGGTTATCAGGCAAAGGGAAGAGGTGGGAGTCAAAAGTCACTGGGGCTTGATTACATGAGCCTCAAAGGCTGTGGTCCAGGGCTTGACTTGTGGAGCCATGGAAAGGAGTGGCATGAAAAGATTTGCATCTTTGGAAAAGTATCCTGGCTCCAATGACGAGAAGCAATGCAGGAAACCCCAGCTGATGTAAGGAGACCAGCGAAAAGGCTGCTCTATCGCTCAACCACCATGAATGGAAGGGAAAAGAGATTTCATCATAGAAGGATTTGGGAGATTTCATAAAGTGTCCAGACTTGGCATTCCTCAATGGGAGCCCAGGATGATATATAGGAAGCTGGTGTTTAGTATCAGGTCTTGCTGAAGGAACAAAAAGCTTAGCTGAAAATACAAGAAAAATTGAGTACAGAAATTGGCAAGAGGTTGGGATCAGAACACTAGAGACCGCCAGGCCTGTGACAGCTCACTGGCCTGCCCTGTGTTGTAACTGTGTTCTACAGACAGGAGCCGGAGGGTGTGGCCTCTCTACTCAGTACCGTTCTGAATGTCACCCCCACCAGCTGGCCCGGATGGCCCCACCTACCTACTTTGCCAACCACCCAGCATTAGGGTTTGGTTTTGCTTTGTCTTTCCCTGCCTGACCCCTAGGGAGAACTCAGAGGCAAAACCCAGTTCACCTTTGCTTCCTGCTCTTACCTGTGACCTTCAGAGCCCAGTGTGGTCATGCTGCAAATATCCAGATTTCCAGGCCCAAACCTGTGGATGTAGAGAAAACTACAATCTAACAGTCCGCCGCCTTCAAACCCACAGACCAGATTTAACCAGCAGCCGCAGTCACCTTACATTCCAGTTTCCTGTCACTCTGCTGGCAGAGCTCAAATGTAGAAACTAGTACAAGGTCCTCCTTACTTTAGCTCATGTTTTTTGTTTGTTTGTTTGTATGTTTTGTTTCATTTCATTTTGTGAGATATCTTGCTATTTAGGTCAAGCCAGCCTCAAACTTGATCCCTCTGCCTGGGCCTCACAAGTGATGGGATTACAGGCATGCTTTACTCTACTGGGCAAAGTTCTCTTTAAACTGAGGGAGAAAGGTAGTCGAAGAAATCGGGTAGGGGTGGTGTGTCCATTCAAAGAGATGACTAGATAAGTCCTTCTAACAACCCCCGTTACCTCCTCTACTTCCCTCCTCTGCTGCTGGATCAGGGGTGCGGATACCTCTGGAGGTAAGAGCCCTCTCCTGTTGTGTGAAGAGCAGAAAGGAAATGCTATGAACTAACTCTGTCGTCCCCCTCCCCTGGGGACCCTTCTCTAGCCTGATCGCTAAGTGGGAGCACTCTATTATATCTTCTTCCATGGGCCCACCCCACTTATTTCCCCTCTTCCCCACTTGCCACACCCCCCTGTGTACACACTCACACACACACACACATTCACACTCACACAAAGGCACACACACAGAACAAGTCAGACTTGTTTGAGCTAACATACTGTGGGGCAGGGGAGATGAGCTGCTCACCTTGAACAAGTGAAAGAGCCGTGGCTGATCGGGGAAGCTGGCTCTCTCACTACCCCTGGCTGCCAGAGGCCAGTTGGATCAAGCTCCCTAGCCTAAGCACTGACACCTGTGCTCTCCCATCTGTGGACATGAAGCCCAGTTTTTGAGTTGTGACCACCACTTCAAAAAAGGAAGCAGGGCTGGTGAGATGGCTCAGTGGGTAAGGGTGTTGCTCCCAAGAGTGATAACCTGAGTTGGAGTCCTCGGATTCATACAGTGAAAGGAGAGAATTCATTTCTACCAGTTGTCCTCTGTCCTACTCCTGTGGATTCTGCACATGCACGCACAAACAGTAAGATAAATAAGTAAATAATTTAAAGAGAGAAGGGGTTCTGTGTCTAAACCTCCTTCTGAGCCCACAGATATTATGTTCCCTAGACTTTGGTCACCCAGGAGTCACTGTCATAGTTCTTTACAAACTGACACACCACTTGAGTTATAATATTTGATATTCATCTCTATATAGACTCATTTTTTAATTTTAGCATATACTGACCCTAAGTAATAAGACCAATAGAATCACAGGTCTTTTGCTCAGTTGGCTTTGTTTTTGTATTTGTTTGTGACACTGTGTCTTTCTACATAGTCTTGACTGTCCTGGAACTGACTGGATAGACCAGGCTAACCTCAAATTCACAGAGATCCACATGCCTCTGCATTCCAGGTTCTGGGATTAAAGGTGTGCTCCACCACACTCAGCCTTATACATACTTTAAAATAAATATAAATTTTTGTGGGAGGGGAGACAGGTATGATGTAGCCCAGACTGGCCTCAAATTCACTATGTAGCTGAGGATGACCTTGAGCTTCTGATCTTCCTGCCTCTACTACCCAAGTGCCAGAATTAAAGGCATGTGCTACCATGCTCAGTTTATGTGATGCTGGGGACCAACCTAGGGCCCTGGGTATGCTAGACAAATAGTCCATCAACTGAGCTACTTTCTCAGCTCCAAACTTAAAATGAGAAAAGTTGTCTCTTGTGTCTCCTAAAACCATCATGGGTACCACTTGGACCACACTATAGGAAAGAGTGAAGTAAGACTTCTTAAACTTGGTATTCTGTGGGTCATCTGGGACTAGTGAAAGAGATAAAATTGTGTATGGTAAAGTGTATGCATATATGTGTTTCTGGTAAAAGTTCTAGATTTCATCACAGCCCAACCCAGGTCCTCTGTCAACCACAAATCTGCCACCAAGGGGATAGTAACTGTCAGAAAGAGACCTGTGTTTTTCCCACATTGTATCACAGACTTGGATGGTTCTTGTTCAGGGACCAGTGAGATATGAGCCATCTGCCTGAGAATACTCCAAGCAAGGTAAACCTCAACTCTCCAGATTGTAGCACTGAGGCAGCGTAATGTCTGGAGGACTTGGGGGCCAGATCCTAACCAGGTAGGATGTGTCTCTGAGTGGCTAAGAGGCCCACAGCTTTGCCACTTGCAGTTCTGCTAGGCTTTGTAATATTTGCTCAGGGCTTCAGGGCTTGAGTGATTAAATGGGAAGAGGATCTAAATGCAGGAAGCCTTGGGGTCCCCTCCCTTCTGGGAAGCCTTGGAACACCTCCAGCACAGCCCTGCTTGGAGGTCTGAACCTTGGAGAGCTGGGAACCTACGTCCACTTGCATTGTGGAGTGGAGATGTTAAGTCAGCTAGCTGAAATCCGTTGTCAAGGGCTTTCGCACAAGGGCCTGGCCGTGAAAGGTCGCCGTCCTTTTCCAACTGCTCTGGCCTGCTCTAACAGCAGTAAGCCTGACGTGGAGGATGAAATCACAGCCAGCTAGTAGCACATCTGGAGACCTGGCCACTGATTCCATGCCCAGATCCCGGGGGTTCCCTGGTGTCACTCCAGATTGGCTTCGAGACCAAGAATTGAGGAAGAAGATCAGAAATAGGACTCTTGGGAATCCCAGAAACACAGGAGAGTGATCACCTTTGGAAATATTGCCAGGAAATACCCGAAACTGGTGCCTGGATGGCCCCGTCATCCTTTCTAACCTTGCTGTTTGGTGTGCCCTCCTACCCCATATGACACACATCGTTGCTTCACATGTAGTTTTTGTTTATTTAGACGAGTAACAGGTACTCCATTCTCCCTAAAACCTACCTTGCTACTGAAGCTGCCTTTGCCAGGGTCTTGTGAGCTTCCCTTCCCTGAAGCTGGCGCCTGGTTCTCACCTGCGTCTCCCTGGGCTGGCAGCAGTCTTGAGGTTGAGCTCTGCTGTTTGCTTTGCTACTCCTTTTCCCCACTTGGACACCCGATCCTTTTGGTTTTTCTGCCTGAGTTCATTTTCTATTGCTACTGTAACAAAATGCCACAGGCAGAGATTTAAAGCAACACTGATGTATCCTGTTACCGTTCTGGAGGTCAGCAGTGGGACATGAGTAGGAAGGACTGCATTCTTTCTAGGGTTTTTCTACAGCCACCTGTCTTACCTTTTCAGTCTTCCGGGGGCAGCCTGTGTGCCTTGAGTGACCCCGAGCCAATGCCTCATTACTCGAGCCTCAGCTTCCAGCACCACATCTCCTCCTCTGACTCTTCTGCCTCAATCTGTCAATTATAAATGCTTTTAGGGGTATATTGGGTACACCCAGATAATCCTGGATAACCTCCCCAACTCAAGATCTTTATCTTACATCTGCAAAACCCTTTTGACAAGTGAAGTAACATACTCACAGGCTTCAGGTATTGGGACATGGACCCTGGGAAGACAGAGCATCGTTTTTCCCTACCGTGGCACTTGTATCCCTGGTTACCACCTCAGTCTCTCTCTGTTGCTCTCTCTCTCTTGCTTTTCCTCTGCCAGAAAAGAGGAAAAGGCTTAGGACAACCCAGGTCTTTGATCCAGTGGATTTCAGTGTCTTTTCTTCTCCATTCCACAATGGCAGTGGAGATAGGTTCCCAGCTCTCCAAGATTTCAGCTCAGACCTTCAAATTGGGCTGTGCTGGAGATGTTCCAGGGCTTTATATCAGGGAGGGGATCTCACGGCTTCCTGCAGGTGTCTTTTTACCCAGGTAAACCCTTCTATTGCTATGACCCAGAGGAAGATGTAGAACTCTTTCAACACCTGCAATGAGCTCTTGTCTCCTCCCAGCCAGCAGCGCCTCCCAGAGGCAGCTCCTGTCCTAACCACTGTCACTACCAGATGCTTTTTTTTCTGCCTCTGAGCTTCCTTCCCCTAAAAAGCATCATGTTCTCTCTTCAGGATGGCTTCCTTCACTCAGTATCTCCCCTGGGGATACTCAGTGCTTTTCATCTCTAAGCACAGCTAATCTCTGCAGCTTGCCCTGCCCTGGAGAATCCATAGGTGACTAATTGTAAAAAGAAAACCAGGAGACTTGACAGGTGACAAGCTGGTCCTCGGAAGCCTCTTTAGTTTCCTTTCTAGACATTCTCCCCTGCTAGACCCTGCTCTGGCCAGAGTCACATCGTGCTTATTATTGCAGCACTCTCCTGGGAAGTCACCTCAGTGACTCCCATATCCCTGGGACACTTTCAAATGAGAGCTTGGTTATATAGTGGCCGTCCTCACTGGACCCCCATGGCACCATCTCAAAGGTTTTGTCTTGCAAAGATTCTCTTATCTCTTTCTCTACAACATCCTTTTTCCTTCTCTCAAATCCACATAGCATTTTACCTGGCACTACCTCAGCCTTTACAACATACTTTTCTCAAGGTATCTTCACTACCTACCTTGTCTCTTGTCTTGTCTATGAAACTACAAACTCTGAACCTTGGCCTTGTCTGCCTCACCTGGGTTTCACGAGGATACATTGGCACGCTGGTTCTTGCCAACAGGAACTAAGAAATAATTGGAACAAGCCAATGAATGGGATGCTTGGAAACAGGGCCTTGTGCATAATTTAAAAGGTAATTATTCGAAAACTAAAATGTATGAAAAATATCTCCCATTCCTTTATTAGCTAAGTGGGTTGGAGTTGGTAGAAACGAGGCAGGGCGTGGGGGGGTTGTAAGTCGCTTGTTTCTGCCTTTGTCCTCCATTGTTTCAGCCAGAGTGACTGGAGAATAGCCCTCACCCAGACACTGCTGTTCACTTCTCCTTAGACTTCCTGCAAGGAATAAGAGTGAAGCTGACCATAGGAAACAGCAATAGAGTCAATGTGGTTCACATCTGTAATCCTGGTGCTTGGGAGACTATCACGGGGATGGAGAGTTCAAGGCCAGCATTGGCTGTATAGATTGACCCTATCTCTAAGGAAAAACATCAACAGCAATCAATCAATGAATATGAATCAATCAATCAGTTGAGTCTGGATGTAGTGGGATGTGCCTATAATCCCAGCACTTTGGAGGCAGAGGCAGGAAGACTGCCACAAGTTGAAGGCAAGGAAAAACAACTGGGATACTGCCCTGCTCTTGGAGTGTAACTGGTTCCGCAGTGGCTCTCAATAACTGCATGATATACATAAGCATGACATGGGTTGTCTGTAGTTCTAGGGCCAGTTACCTTTTCTGATGACTTCTCATGCAAATTTCTCTAGAGCAGGCGGTCTCTGGGCGCTCTCTCTCTCTCTCTCTCTCTCTCTCTCTCTCTCTCTGTGTGTGTGTGTGTGTGTGTGTGTGTGTGTGTGTGTGTGTGTGTGTGTGTGTTTCTATGTGAGTGTCTGTTTCTTCTCCCCTCTCTCAGTTTCATTTATGTCTTATATATATGAGTATTTTGTCTGAATGTATGTAGGTGCACCACATGCGTGCCTGGTGCCTACAGAGGTCAGAAGAGGGTGTCAGATCTCCTGAGACTGGAGTTATAGACAGTTGTGAGCTGCCATGTGGCTGGTAGGAACTGATCCCAGGTCCTCTGGAAGAGCAGCCAGTGTTCTTAACTGGAGCCATCTCTCCAGCCCCCAGGTAGTGGCTCTCAGTCTTCTCTAGCTGCTGCCCATCTAAGGTGGGCAGACAACCCTATTACTCTCCATACCTGTTCCTCTCTACAACAGGAAAACTACTCTGTCAATAATAAAAAGGGGATGCGGACAACAAGCCCAATGCTCAACACACCTGCAAAGTTCCTGACTGAAAAATATGAAGCCCAGACGTGGTGTTTTATACTGAGAAGCATTTCCCCAGTTCATAATTATAGGAATATTTTATTTCCTATTTTGATAGTATAGTATGTGGTATTTAAGTAGTAGCCAATTTTAGGGGATTTGCTTTGATATATTTGAACTATGGTGTATACAAGAGGCCTTAACACCCTGTTACAGGAGAGCTAGAGGCCAGAGATTCCATTGTTACAAGTACATGCAGTTATGTAGAGTGAGCTGGATATCTGGTTGATCATTACCTAAGTGAATTAGTCATAATTTCTTCTTGCACGGGAAGAGGAGGTAGGATTCCATTGTCAATATCCTTATCTGCTTGGTAGGACTCCTCAGTCTTGCTTACTGTTGCATAATACCCAAGCTTCCTACTGGAAAATGAGTCAAAGTTGAGGGAGATCTCTTTAGAAATCTGGTTTTAGCCTATGAATTCAAATAATACAACCCCATTAATTGTTCTCTGGTGGTCCCTATTCATATGTAATAATGAAAATATAGGGCTGGCTCAGTTTATAGAGTACTTGTCCAGCATGCGCAAGGGCCTAGGTTTGATGCCTAGCACTCCATAAGCCCAGCATGGTGGTACATGCCTATAATTCTGGCACTGCAGGACTGGGGAGGTAGAGGAAGGAGGATCCCACACACACATAGGGAATTTGAGGCTAGCTTCAAACATGAACTACATGAAACCCTGCCTCAAAAAAGAAAGAAAGAAAGAAAGAAAGAAAGAAAGAAAGAAAGAAAGAAAGAAAGAAAGAAAGAGAGAGAAAGAGAGGGAGGGAGGGAGGGAGGGAGGAAGGAAGGAAGGAAGGAAGGAAGGAAGGAAGGAAGGAAGGAAGGAAAGAAAAAAGCTACAAGGAAGGGAAGAAACAGGAAAGTCTATGAACTAGGTCATCATTTCCTAATGAACATCGAAGAAAAGACTTCTGAGGTTTTTTGTTGTAGTAGTTGCTGTTTGTTTTGGAGTTGTTTTTTTTTTTTTTTGAGACAGGGTCTCATGTACCTGAGCCTCACCTTGAACTCCTTACCTCCTGCTTCTGCCTCCCAAGTGCTGACATCACAGGTGTGCATCACTATACACGGCTCCAGGATTTGTTTTGTTGCTGTTTTTTGAGACATAGTCTTGACTTTGAAACTCCCTGCATTGAAATAAATGTGGCTTTTATGATCAATAATGCCCCAGGTCAGGGTAAATGCCAGGTCAGCCTGGCTTCTTGGATGCTCTCTTTTGACCCTGGCAAGCCCTTGGGAGTGCCAAGTTTAACCACCTTGGTGATACAGGGCATCATTGAAACAAAACAAAACCTCAGCTGGTTCCTGGTTCAAGTAGAAGAGATTTTGAGTTTAAGGATAAAAGATCAAAATGCCTTAAATGAAGACCAGTATTTCACAGACAGTAGGATGAGGGGATGGGAACTGGCTATCTCTTAAAAAAGGAAAAAGACACTGCAATCAACATAGGCAATTTCTCAGAAATGTAGTAGTAAACGATGGATCATTATCCATTTCTAAACTCCATTCTGAGCATTTTCCCAGCAGGATTAGCCTTCTGTCACTTTAGCAAGTATATCTGAGGACTGGGGGCCTCTCCTAATCCCCTGATGAACAGGTTAGTCTCTTTCAGGGGGTCTTTGCTTTCAGTGAACTCTCTTTCAATATTAACAAGCCTGACTGTGCCAGGTCCTTGTTTACAATGGAGTTGTGAGTTCTCTCTTATCTTTGCTCATTCGTGAAACTTCCTGTTTGGACACTGATTTTTCAACCTCAGTTTGCATTTTGCTACATCACATATAGTCAGATGATAGCAATCTTTAGAGATAGGACACTTTGCCCATGGCCTGGGAAAAGCCAGAGGAGATGGTCAGTGATTGAACAGGGACTGTGATAGTGTTGATTGTCAGCTTGACGGGAGCTGAACTCAGTCGGGAAGTAAGCCACCAAGAACACCTGTGACCGATTGTTTAGATTAGGTTAGCTTCTAGATATTATGGATTATAATGGATTATCTTGATTAGACTGCCTGAGATGAGACGTTCCACCCTTTACAAAGGAGAGCCATGCTGTTCTCTGGGCTTGGATCCAAGGCTGCATACATAGAAAGAAGGAAGCTGGCTGACAATGGGATTCATCAGTCTCTAATCCTGATGTAGATGCACTGTGGCCAGCTACTTCAGCTCCTTCACTTTCCTGCCATGATGGACTGTACCCTCAAACTGTGAGCCAGAACAAAGCCTTCCCATCCTTAAACTGCCTTTGTCTGGATAGTTTATCACAGCAACAGGAAAAGTAACTAATACAGAGGCTAAATTTCTATGTCATCAGCTGGTGGATATCTGCATGTTAGGATGGTTTTGCTGCACTTTGTGACTGGAGTCTTTAGGGACTTAGGTAAGATACCTGATGTCAGTAACCCTTTAGAACTAACAGTACGGTGGTTTAAGTTTGTTTAGCAATTTGCATTTTTAAATGTATTTGTCCTAGACGATTTTTACTTGAATGCATCTTTAAGATTGTATGTGTCTGTCTGTCGTTCTGCACAAGCTAGTATGCACCACATGCATGCAGGAGTCCTCAGAGGACAGAGGCTTCAGATCTCTTAGAACTGGAGTTACAGGTGATTGTGAGTCACCACGTGGGGCCTGGAAACTGAACCCTGGTCCTCAGCCAGAGCAGCAAGTACTCTTAACTGAGTCATCTCCCCAGTCTGTCTTTCTCCTTCCCTCCCTCCTCCCTCCATCCCTTACTTTTTTCTTTCTTTCTTTTTCTTCAAGACAGGGTTTCTCTGTGTAGCCCTGGCTGTCCTGGAACACACTCTGTAGACCAGGCTGGCCTCAAACTCAGAGATCTGCCTGCCTCTGCCTCCCGAGAGCTGGGAATAAAGGTGTGGGCCACCACGACAGGCTCTAATTTTTATTTGAATCCTTAAAGTAGATAGAGTAGATTGTTTAGCTCAGAGAGATCCCTGGGTGCTATTCCCATTAGCTCACTGGGGACAACTGTGCATGACATTAAACCAATGGGGAGCAAGTGATTTCGTTTGGAGTAAGCTGGGTGATTTAGGGTCCCTCTTAATCTCCTGCCTGGGCTTCTCGGCCTTCTGAAGATGGGAAGAGGATCCTTGGGTTGGTTCTGTTTGCTTTCTGGCCCCTGTAAACTGCCTTTGCCTCATGAGCTGTGCAGTGTGTGAGAGAGACCTCCAGTGCAGAGCAGGTATCCTTCCCCCGGCATGTGTCCCACTCCCTGCATGCTCCGTTACTGACTAATCAGTGGTTGGACCTCCCAGTCTCCTGCCAGCAGCACCCCCATAGGATGAGGGGTTGGAGGTCAAACTGTAAGATGGGGTGATGTGTTGGCTTAAAAATTGCACCTGGAGTCACAGAGATTTGAGGACCCCTGTTTGCTACAGCTCTGCTCTGGATTCTGTGATTTAGATACTTTTTGTTTAACTGGGCTGGCAAAGTTTGGTCTTTTTTCCCCCTTTTCTTTTCCTTCTTTTCTTACTGAGATGGAGTTACATGTAGCCCAGGCTAATTTCAAACTCACCTATGTAGCTGAGGATCTAGTCTTGAACTCTTGGTCTTCCTGCCTCCATCCTCCAAGCGCTAGAATTGTAGGCATCTATGCCCACTTGTGGTGGTAGCACTTTCTTATGGGCATTAGGGACCGTGAAACATCCCCAAACTATGGAGGATCTGAAATAATAATGATTTATATCCCCAGAATGCTAAGTCAGTGGCTCTCAGCCTATGGGTCATTGACCCCTTCAGGGGTCTCATATCAGATACCCTGCATATCAGGTATTTACATCATGATTCATTACACTTGTGAAGTAGCAACGAAACAATTTTATGATTGGGGGTCACCACAGCATGAGGAACTGTATTAAAGAGCCACAGCATTAGGGAGGTTGGGAACCACTGGGCTAAGGGGCCTGATGTTCTGCCAGTGCATCCAATGTTCTGGAAGGTCCCTGGTGTCTGGCCTAAGCTGCCATAGAGGAGAGACATCCAGGGGATTGGACAGTTCTGGCCTCTATTAAATTTAGGAGGAGGCTGCTAGACTGAGGAGTTGGCTGATAGGTTAAGGCTCCTCTCTGCTTTGTCTTGTGTCTTGGGAGGACTTTTCAGGATCAGGTGACTTTGCAGGGACCCATCTCCCTCCCAGACACTTACCATGAGGTCCAAACATATTGTCTTCACCTGTTTCTGGCAGACCTAGAGGGAATGCTTGGGTGATGGCTTCTCCTCTCCAGGATCTGAGAACCATGGGGTAGAGTGGAGTACTCTGATCAAGACCCCTCTCTTCTGCCTGTGATCAGGTCAGGCCAGTGTCGGGGTATCTCAGCGAGTGCTATCTTACTCTATCTCTGGAATGCCAAGCTGACAGAGGGAATTTCCAAGCCTCTGAGTGGCCCTTGTCTGTATGCTCTAGGGGACATCACTTAAGTCTGTATTGATGACACACTGGAGCTCAAGCAGACTTAAGAGCAAAGCCATTGGCAGGAAGGGACAAGAGGAGTGGGAACATTTTGCCTCTTCCAACATGCCATGTATGTGCCTGGTGCCCATGGAGACCAGAAGAGGACACCAGATACCCTAGGACTGAGTTACAGATACTTGTGACCCTCCATGTGGGTGCTTGGAATTGAACCTAGGTCTTCTGGAAGAGCAGCCAGTGCTCTTAACCACTGAGCTATCTCTCCAGCCTCTACACTTACTTATTTGTGCATGGACATGCGTGTGTGTGTGTGTGTGTGTGTGTGTGTGTGTGTGTGTGTGTGTGTGTGTGTGGACATTAACCACCATATATGTGTGGAGAACAACCATGAGAGTCAGTACTCTCCTTTCATTATGTGGATCCAGGGGATTAAACTCAGGGTTTCAGGCTTAGTGGCAAGTGTGCTTACCTACTAAGCCATCTCATTGGCCCCCAAACCTGTTTTCATCCTCCTCCTCCTCCTCTTCTCCCTCCTCCTTACCCTCCTCTTCCTCCTCCTCTTCCTCTTCTTTTATGTTTTTTTGTTGAGACAGACTCTATATCTCTTCAAAACTACATTTGTTTGTTTGGTTGCTTTTTGAGACAGGGTTTCTCTGTGTAGCCCTGGCTGTCCTGGAACTCTCTCTGTAGGCCAGGCTGGCCTTGAACTCAGAGATCTACCTGCCTCTACCTCCCTGAGTGCTGGAACTAAAAGTGTGTGTCACCACTGCCTGGCTTAAATTTACTTTTAAAAATATCATAATAATTACATATTAATATACTTACAACTCAAATAATTGAAAGGAATATGCAGAAAATGACTGTCCCTTTTACCCTCAGCCCTCTTTATGTGGCCCCCCCTGGAACACTTTGCGTGTGGCGTCTTCTCTGTTTCCCACAGAAAGGATTCGTGTAACACACGTGGCTCAGGATCCGGCTGCATTCTCTGCCTGGTGACCTGTTTTGCATCTCTTCCCACATAGCAGTATAGGAACATTTATCTCTTTGCTTCATCTTTGATAGCTGACCCTCTTGATGTTTCCCCTAAAACATATGCATGCCTGCACAACAGTTCTCAAATACTTGTAAATAAATTTGTAGCATTAACATAATAATGTGCATTTTGTATTTTGATGGATATTGCCAAATTCCCACCTAAAATGTTTGCCAAATTTTTTCATTTCTTCTTTAATATTTCTGGAGCTATCTAGCTTATTGTTTTCCTTTTGAAATAGGTTCTCACTGTGTAGCCCAGGTTGGCATCAAAATCGTGCTTATCCTGCCTCAGCTTCCTGAGTGCTGGAATTGTAGACCTGGACCACCAGTTACGTACGTGTGTGTGTGTGTGTGTGTGTGTGTGTGTGTGTGTGTGTGTGTGTAAGTCAGAGGACAACTTGTGGGGCTTAGTTCTCTCTTTCCACCATGTGAGCCCTGGTGATTAAGCTCGGATCCCCAGGCTTGGGACATCTCGCCTGCCATTCTGCTCTTGTTCTTAAGATGGATTATCACTCCTTAGATATAAAGGATCTTAATCCAACTTCTGTCATCTCTAGTACTATTTTCCCTTTGCTTTTCATCTCTGTTTGGTTTATTTAGTGGGTTTTTCCCCCTAAGAATTCTTGACATTTTCTTTAAAGAAAAGGTATCAGGGGCTGGAGAGATGGCTCAGCCATTAAAGGCTGTGCTCACAACCAAAAATGTAAGTTTATCAGTTTGCTCCTCCTTAGAAAGAACTCCTCCTTTAAAATTTTATACATTTTTTAAAAGTAGCATCCTGTTAATAAACTGTGCTTAATGGTTTTTCTAGTATTTTTTTTTAATTTTACTGTCCTAGAATTTGGGGGGGGGGGGTGTAAGAATCTAGCTTTTTAATTCATCGTCCCAATAGATTTATGTCTTAATGTTTTCCTGCTGGTTCTTAAAAGCTCACATTTATCACCAATAGTTTACATATATATTTAATACTACTTGGGAGCTCAATTTTGTACCAAAGGGCTGGAAATGTAGGGCAGTGGCAAACTGCTTACATAAGGCCCTGGGTTTGATCCCCAACACTCCAAAAGATGAACAACACCAAAACACGTTAATATCGGTGTGTGCCAGCACATGCATGCCCATAATCCTAGCATTAGAAGGATTGAGACAGGAAGACCATACTTTTATAACTAGCCTAGTCTAGATAGTAAGACCACATCTTTAAAAATAATTCTTCTTTAATCTTTCTTTCTATTCTAAACAAGAGACTGCTTCACTAAAGAGCCAAGTGCAGGACAAGCGCCAAGAGCCATACCGGCTTGTGTCCCTAGCCTTGGGGACACAACATAGGTGAATCTAACTTCTAGAGGAGCAGCTCAGCTTGCCCTAGGCCCTGTGGTCAATGAGCAAAACCATGGAGGAAGCCAGTTCATGAAAACTTATGCAGATGATGGACCCTAGTCTTCAAGTTCATGCTGGGGGTTGTAGGGTCCAAAGTGGGAGGTTGGAGAGGTCAGAAGTGGGGGATGGCTAAGTATTTTTGGAATGGCCATGAAATTCTGGGGAATGCAGAAAAGGGGAGAGTTGAGGAAATGTAGCAGCAGCTTTGCCCTTGAACTCAGCATCAGAGCAGGTCCCACGCACTGCCTGGCTCTCTGTTGGCAGCCCGGGGCTGGAGGCACTGTCTACAGGTCAGGGTGGACGGGTGGACGTGCAGAGGCTGAGAGAGCCAAGAAGCTGTTGTGTTTACAAGCAGGGTGCCTGATGTCTCTCCTGCAGAGCTGTGAACACCCCAGGCTTCTTGTCCCTTTGGTCAAGGGGTCTGGACAGTTATTCCCTCACCTCTTCCTGTTATTTTCATCACATGAGAAGCTTATTTTTCAAATACGCTCCTTGGGGACAGGAGAGGCAGCTCCATCTTAAGAGTGCACACAGCTCTTGCAGAGGGCTTGAGTTCCATACCCAGCACTCCCATTGGGTAGCTCACAATGCCCTGTATCTCCAGCTACCAGAGGATCTGACATCTCTGGCCTCCATGGCCACCTGCGCTCATGTGCATATACACACATAATTTAAAAATATAAAAAATAAATCGTAAAAGCAATGAACTTCTGGTGTAAAGGAAACACTTTATACCTTGATTAGGGCATTGCCTTCACCCTTTAGCCCTGCACATCAGGAGCCAGTATGACACGACAGCAGGTGAAGTCACTTGCCACACAAGCCTCACAATGGGAATTCCACACCAGAGAAGCTTGTTAGAACATCAGATGTGGTGGAGCCTATCTACAATCCCAGCACTCCTACATTGAGATGGGAGATGGAGACAGGAAAATGTCTGGAAACTCATGGTCCAGCTAGTCTGGACCATGCCATATGGTAGAAACAAGAGCGATCCTGCTTCAAAGTGTTCACGGTCATCTTCTGACCTCCACACAAATGTCATACCATATGTGGGTGTACACACACACACACACACACACACACACACACACACACACACACACACAAAGATGAGTGTGTCATTTAGAGTAGAAAAATAATACCCAATCAGAAAAAGAAGGCAAGTGAATTTAACAGTTTTTTAATTATTACCTAAGGATGTAAGTAGCTTTGTAATTCCAAGAATTAGATGTTGGTATGCACAAGCTTTAAATAAATTTTTTAAAAATATTTTTCCTTCCTCCTTCTCCTATGCCCTGCCAACTCCTTCTCAAATTCATGGCCTCTTTAAAAAAAAAACAACAACATATTATTCACACTCAAACACACACATGAATAAATATAAACATAGCCTATTGAGTAAATTTAGTGTTGCAAGCCGGGTGGTGGTGGTGCACGCCTTTAACCCCAGCACTCAGGAGGCAGAGGCAGGCAGATCTCTGTGAGTTCTGGGCCAGCCTGGTCTACAGAGTGAGATCCAGGACAGGCACCAAAACTACTACACGGAGTAACCCTGTCTTGAAAAACAAAACAAAACAAATTTAGTGTTGCTTGTATTCATATTTTCAGGTCTGACCACTTGGTATTGAATAACCAGTTAGGGGACTCATCTCTGGGGAAGATGAATTCTCCCCTTCTCTGCAGTTGATTATTGCTTCTAGTCCTTCATCTCGGGGTGGGATCTGTACAGTTTCTCCCATCTGACGTGCACTGTCAACCTGTACTGGAATTATTCAGGTCTTGTTTAAGCACCATGTTGTTGAGATTTCATGAGTGTAACTATACAAGTTTTTAAAGAGCAAAAGGGGATTGGGAATGGAGCTCAGTTAATAGAGTGCTTGTCTAGCATGCATAAGACCCTGGGTTCAATCCCAGGCACCATTAAATGAGTCAGAGTCGTGGTGGTCACTTGTAATCCCTGTTCTTGAGGTAGAAGCAGGCTATGTTAGACTCATTTCATACAAAGAGATACTAGAATATGAATGGTGAAATCTAGTAGAAGAGATGAGGTGTTAGTGGTATGATTCAGCTGTGTTGCATGTTTGAATCTTTTTCATAGGGAAATGTTGGAAGAAATACTATTATTCCCTATTAAAAAAGAATACTTACTTACTTGAGTAAGTATTTCTTATAGAAATCGGGCATTGATGTGCCCTTAAAGGAGGAGTGGGAAAATAAAATAAATTAGCACAGGCATGGTTACATGCAGCAAAAGGTCATACTTCCAGTGATGTCATGTTAGTTTCTTTCCCAGATGTTTGCATCAGAAAGCACCACCCTAGGTGCCTGAAAACAACAGAAATGTTCTCAGAGTCCCTTTTGACATCTGACATAAGGGTACTAACTGAACTGGTCCCTTCTGGAAGCCCTAAAGGTAAATCTGTTCCGCACCTCTCCCAGCTTCTGGAGGGGTCACCATGTTGGTAGTCTTGACTTACAAACCTACCAATGATTGGCTCCATCTTCACAGGGTCTTTCTTGGGGTTCTTTGTTTGTGACTCCAAGTTTCACTGTTCTGATGAAGATATCATTTCTACTGAAGTGAAGTCCCATCCTGACCTAATATGACCTCACATTAACTGGCATATATCAAAGACCTAGTTTCCAAACAGTCCTATTCACAGGGTCCAGGTGGATAAGAATTTGGGGGAATGGAACATGATTCCTCCCAGTTAAAGATATCACTAGAGCATACAAGCACATACAACTAAGGAATGCCTTAGGATGAGAGGGAGAATATGAGCATTTTTATTGCTTGATTTCACTCTCAAATCTAAAAAGCAGACTCTCTGGAGACAAGACCCGAGGCATGTGTTTGTAGCAGGTACCTCATGAAACTCAGAAGCATTATCATGTTTGCAACACACTGTTCTGGAAGGTCAAGGGACAGGGGAAGGTTGGAGCTGGAGAAAGGGGAAACATTGAGCTTGGCTGGGCTTGTATCTCCAGTTTATCAAAGAACCAGTAAAAGAAGCTTGGCATAGAAAGTTACTCAGCGAGTATTACCCAAATACCCCCACGTTTGCCCCTTGGGACAGAGCCTTGGGATGAAGCTCAAAGACAGTGCCATCATCCTGGCTCTGCATCTTAATGGCTGTGATTCCGAACAAGTCACCTCACTTTGCAGAGCTATGGTTTCCTTGCTCTCTGCCTCCCTTCATGGGACTGTGTGTGGCTGCAATGAGATCTGGGAAGCAGAAGGTGGGGGTAAACTGTAGCCAAGATTCTGAGTCCCTTCTACTAGGAAGCAGGTAGATTTCTACCAGGTAGAAGGGGGTAGATGGTTTGAAAACTAGAGTTACTGAGTGCTTGGACCTCCTCGGGCAAGAACTCCTGCTCCCTAGAGGAGCTAGAGAATTAGTGATACTCTGGTTGCACAGTTGCCCTTCCTCATGGCCAGGCTTGGTGGGGTCTTCTCTTGACCCGCTCATCTCACCCTGTCTGTACTTGGACCTCAGACACTTGCCCTAGTCAGTGATGGACGGGCTCCAAAGGCAGGGCTGGCCAAGACCCCAGGGACTCTCAGGGTCACCTTCCCCTCTCTTTCATTTTTTCTTTACAACCACAAACATTCTGGATGTCTTCTCTGATGCTTGTTGCTCAGGATAAAAAGACCACTGGGTTCTGTCCCTGTGGGACTTACCTGACGGTGGGTAGAGACAGACAAAACGTACAGGTGGTGCTAAATCTGTAACAAAATAAAAATAGTCTGCACACACAACAGAATAATAGAATCCATAATATCGTTTCAACAAGGGGTGTCAGAGTGCTGCCCCAGCACATAAAGGTAGTCATAAAAAGCATCCCTAAAGAATTGATGTTTGGGAGCTGGAAAGCAGCTGCCATAGAAATGTATAAAAATCATTTCAGATGGAAGGAACAGGAAGGGCAAAGGGCCTGAGGTATGAACAAAAGAGGGACTATCAAGTGTGGAGGTAGGGGAAGTGAGACGTGACCAGGGAGGCCATCTTGGTGGGACTCATTGGACACCAACAGAGACTGAGAATTCATTTCTAAGAATAGTGGGCAGCCACTGGAAGGCTTTAAGCAGAAGGCTGATGTAGATGTAACCAACCGTCTTTTTAAATAAGAAACACAGAACCAATGCAAAGAAGAAAGCCAAGAGGTCAGAGCTAAGAGCTAAAACCTTACCCTTCCTCCTTTGGTGGTCCTACCTCCCCGAACCAGAGCTACTTTCTGTGTTAAAGTCTTTATATAGAGTTCCTATCCTGCCTTCTCATTGGTTGTAAACCCAACCACATGACCGCCTCGTCACGGCCTGTCTGTATAGACCTCCAGGTTTTCCATGATTAGTATTGAAATTAAAGCCATGTGTATCCAATAATGGCTGTATCCCTGGACACACAGAGACTTACCCAGCTCTGCCTACCAAGTGCTGGGATTACAAGCATACACCACCACTGCCCTGCTTTCCTATGGCTTGCTAATAGCTCTGACCCCCGGGCAACTTTATTTATTAACATACAAATAACATTTTAATACAAATAAAATATCACCAGGCTGAAGAAGTGGACTTCACTAAGTAAGTAGTTTGATCTATCTACCTGTGGTAGGTTGAAGGGAGTTAGAGAGTTAGAGGCCATCGCTGTTACCCGGATTGGGGGCAGGGGTGGCGGACTGGCCTAGCGATGAGAATGCGGGGAGTCTGGGATAGTCTGGGTCACAGAACCACTAGAACTAACTGGTGACTTAAATATTGAAACTGAAAAAAGGAAGGAATTTGGGAGGTGCCAATGGTTTGACCTGAGCAGGTAGGCGTCTTGATCTATGCAGACAATACTGGGTTCGGGGAGGGTGGTTAATGTTCACTGGGGCCATACTAGGTTTAAGATGACAAGGAAGCTTTTCACACAGTGATTGAACACACGAGATTGGAGCTTGCTGTCAGCATGGTAACTACTATCGTGCTGGCAGTTTATGCAACCTGTCACAAGCCAGAGTCATTTGGGAAGAGAGAATCTCATTTGAGAAAGTGCATCCAAAAGATTTACCTGTAAACAAGACTGTAGGGCATTTTCTTAATTAGTGATTGATGTGGGGGAGCCCACTCAATGTGGGCAGTGCCACCCCTGGAGTTATGGTCCTGGGATAACAGGAAGGCAGGCTGAGCAAGCCGTGAGTAGCAAGTCCGTAAGCGGCACTCCTCCATGGCCTCTATATCAGCTCCTGCCTCCAGGTTTCTGCCCTGCCTGGCCTGACTTCCCTTAGTGAAAGATTGTGATGTAGAACTGTAAACTGAAATAAATCCTTTCCTCCCCAAGTTGTTTTGGTCATGGTGTTTTGTCACAGCAATAAAAATTCTAAGACACTACTTAGAATAAAATTTAAAAAGGTAACTCCTCTCAGGGTGGTTTGGTTTTGTTTTGGTTTTGATCTTCAGACATGATATCACTGGCTAGTTGGGAACTTGATTTGTAGACCAGGCTGGCTCTCTTAACTCACAGAAATCTGCCTGCCTCTGCCTCCCAAGTGCTGGGATTAATGGCATGTGCCACCATACCTGGCTTCCTATAATATATTAGACAGCTCAGATATAGGACATTTTCATCAGTAAAGAAAGTTCTCTTGGGCAGTATTGGTCTAGAAGCGAAGCCTCTCTGAGATTACAGTCCCCAAATCAGAGGAGATTGTGTTCTTGGGTGGTGTCTGTGCACCATTCACGAATACCTCCTTCTTGTCCTCTCTGCCTGACATGTTGCAGTAAGTGTTCACCATGGCCATATCAGACAGATCATTCAGGAGGACAGCCTCCTCCTCTGGGTTGTTCAAGGGACTCATCCCTTTGAGTTAAAACCCGTGTGACCACCAAGTATAGAATGTGGCATTTAACCATATAAAGTTCCAAATACAAGCTCACCAGGAACTGTCTTCCATCTCCAGTTAAAGGGTCTCCTATGCAGCCTTGCCTAATTTCAGCAATGTATAGTGACTACGTCTGGAAGTTGTCAGGTTAAATGTGAGGAAGAGAGACATAGACTTACAGGACACAGGACAGCCTGTGCTTCAGAACCAAACATGGCACTTAAGACAGGTACACCAATCCCTGTAAGCAAAAATATCCTCCACTGTAAAAGAAAGGAACTAGAAAGTTAGGCTAGGGGGGTAAAATGGGGTGTTTAGGTGTAAGGCAGGTCATTTGCTGTTGGTTAGGAGTTTTGTTTATTGTTGTTTTTAAAAAAACCAGTTCAGAGACTATTATTGGTGCTTACAATGAAGTTATTTGCATAGGTGTAAACAATGACAGAATAGTTTCTTAAATAAATAGACTATGAAAGAGAAGTGTGGGAATATGCCTCTGGAGTGGTCATATTTGAGGTTATTTATGAATCAATGGTTTTTGTTATCTTAAAAAAATAGCCAGTGTCTGGAGGATGAAGCTCAGTTGATAGTCACCTACCACACACCCTGGTTTTGATCCCCAGCACTGCATAAATGCACAAAAATCGGGCATGGTGGTCTGTCTCTGTAGTCCAGTACCCAGGAGGTAGAGGCAAGAGAATCAGGGGTTTAAGACCACCCTCTGCTGTATAGCAAGTTCAAGGCCAGCTTGTGCTACATGAGCCTCTGTCTCAAAAGCTAGAATAAGGTGGTTGGTGAGGTGGCTCAGCAGGTGAAGGCAATTACCACGAAGCCTGGCGACCTGAGTGTGACCCTGGGACCCACACGGGAGAGAGAACCAACTTTGAAAAGTTTTCTTCTGGCCTCCACACATGTGCCATGGCATGCACACCTGCACATGTGTGTGCACGCGCACGCAGTAACTAAAATTTATCAATAAGTTAAAAATAGTCAAATGCAGTATTGAGAAGACAGCCCCTACAGCTCAGAATGTCACATAGTGGATCTGAACTTTTTTTTATATGCATGTTGGATCGATGAGGCAGTATAGATTTTAGATGGCTTCCTGGTACTTTCCTTGTGGTAGCACATCCTATAAAGATCCCTGGAAATCCATGAGATAAAGGCTTGAGAGACTGTAGTCCGGGTGATACCTTACCAGTTCTGCAAAAGACCATTTCAAGGCACTGACAGCCTGAAGCTGCTGGTGTCTTCATCTGAACCCAGGCTCTGGTCCTTTTCATCCTACTCCTGCAGCAGAGGACGGGTTTTGCCAGGAAGGACCCAGAATCCTCAGGCAACTCTCCTTGTTCAATTTCACCAAGCCAAGGTAGTTCCTCCAGGAGGGAGATTTGCCCCTACAGATCCCTCTGAGCTCCTAAGTAAGACATCCCCTGGGCAAATGCCCTTTCTGCTTGACTGCTTTCTTAGAAGTGTTTCCCTAACTGGAAGTCAGAGGTTAGAGAGGACCCATGCAGATGCAAACAGACCATGGTGAGATTTGGAAGAGCATCAAGTGAACAGCATGATGCGGCATAGTGGTCCATCCCCTGTAGTCGGAGCACTTAGGCTTGGGTGGGATGATGGCTATGAGCTCAAGGCTAGCCCAAGCTACAAAGTTAGCCCTAACTCAAAACCCCTGTCCCCAAAACAGTTCATGGGAACTGTCAAGACCTAGTAGAGGGGGGTCTGGCAACGTTTTTCATATACAATACTTTTATTTATTCTTTGAGAGTTTCATACATGTACACAATGAATTTTTAGCATATCTACCCCCAACTCTCTGCTCCAACTTCCCTCAGACCTCCCCTAACACATTTCCCTCCCAACCTCATGTAGTTCTATTGTCCTTCCACCCCACCCCCCACCCCCCACCCCCCGTAAACCAAGTCCAACTAGTACAGTCCATATGCACATGTCTGTGCTGTCATCCATGGCACATGGGCAGCCTACCAGTGACCACACCCATCTGGTGAGTTTTGAGTGGTGATTGAGGATTATCAAGCCACTGACCCCTTCTCTGGTGTCCTGGATTTCCTATATAAGCTGCCTTCTGCTTCTGGGGACAAGGTTGCTGGTGAGGGCAGCAAAGGGGTGTCATTTCATGACTCAAAGCAGTGCCACATTCATGGTCAACTGAAGTCAAGGGCCTAGCCCTGGCCTAGCACCCTGTCCTTTCCACACTTCTCGAGCAGAGGCATGTGGTCAGACCATGGCACAGACTTCCGGTCAATTTCTTTCTGCCTTTCTTCTTACCATGAATACTGGGATAGTGACCTGGAACTAATCCTGCCATGACTATGGAAAGGGTCATCATGGCCCTCCTTCGGGGGTTCAGTGGCTTGTCAGTTGTCAAATGTGACCCTCAAGGTACACAAAAGGTTGGCCAGAGATGAGCCTGAAGGGCCTGGCTTCTGGTTTGGACAGAGGGCAGCTTCTCAGAAGCAGGAGCTAGCAGGCCCTGCCGCTTTGATGGCTGTTAAAATTCCAGCTCTCTAAGCAGCTAGCTCTCAGGAGGCCGCTCCTGGGGAGTCCCCGAGGTGGGCTTGTCAACACAAAGCCTTCCTAGCAAAGAAGGTTCTTCCCATGGCTCCAGAAGGCCCTGGCACCATCATCTTTCTCTCTGGGGCCTGCCCCTTGCACCCAGCCCTGGGCAATGTGCTACCAGGTGTGTGGAACCACCCACCACCTCCTCTGTGCCTGCAGCGGGTGGAGGCAGCTGGACGCAGGGCCAGGGGCACCAGTCTCATTTCACAGAAAGGGTTTTCAAGCACAACCCAGGCTGAGGGATAAAAGGACATCTGTCCGTCCCTTGGTGCCCAGCCCCAGCTTTCTCAAACAACATTCCTTTATGCGGTTCTCCCCCACCCCTCCGCAGCCCCCGCCTGTCATACACTGCCTCCTTTCAGATGGCCTGTATGCTGGACTTGTTTGTTTGTGCTGCAGCACGCAGGCATTCCGTTGTTCTGCACTGTTCTCTCCCCATGCACCCTCCGAGCACACCCTCTCCAGGGAAGACAGGGCCTGGGGACTGGAAGAGTGCTGGGGGCTGAGACAGGGACCCTGGCTAGGGGTCTGGAGACATCCCAGTGAGTCCCTCCCAGAGCAGAATCTTCCTGGAGACTAATCATCTGAGAGATCTTGCATTGCTTGCCTGGTCCTCCTGATCCTCAGTTTCCCCGTCTATAGAGCCTCCTGCCAGTCCCTCAGAGACACATGTGTTGACGCTCCTGAGATGCTAGCTCTCCGTGGAGATGTCATGGCTGACCTAGGAGCTATGCTAGAGGAGGAGATGGGAGGTACAAAGAACAAGGTTTGTATTAGAGAGAGCAGCAGTTTGTGATCAACCCCCACCATCCCCAAGCATAGCCTGCCTCTGATGCACAATACTTGTAAGTGGAGAAAACTGGGGAGTGACTTCTCAGGCCTTAAAGAAGGTAGAACAGGTTACTTCTGAGCCAGGAAGGGAAATAGTTGAATGTCCCTTCTAAGAGCTATGCATAGGTAACCAATATGGGCTGGGTTGACCAGGAGACTCTGGTTTCCAACATCTTGGCATAGGGTGAGATGTGGACCCTGACTCCATATCACCTTTGATGTCTTCTTCAGTGTGGTTTTATCTCCTATTGAATTCCCTCTTCCTCTGTGGCCTTGTCTGGATTCCAAGAGACACTGCTAAAACTCTAATGACTTTCCACTAGATTCCACGACAAATTACAGAGTAGGTGTTTTGGACAATGGGAATGTATAATCTCAGAGTTCTGGAGGCCAGAAGACCAAGGCCAAGGTGTCATAGGATTCTAGTTTCATCTCTGTTACTGTGACTAAACATTCTGACCCAAAGCAACTTAGAGGAAGAAAGGGTTTATTTCATCTTACAGGTCACAGTCCATCACTGAGGGGAGTCGAGGTGGGAACTCAAACAGGAATCCATGGAGAAATGCTGTTTGCTGGCTTGCTTGCTCCTGTTTAGTTAGCTTTTTTTTTTTTAAACAGCCCAGGACTACCTACCTAGGGAGTGATACTGAGCACTGTGGGCTGGGTCCTCCTAACAAGACAATCCCACAGAGACATGCCCACAAGCCATTGTGATTTAGGCAATTCCTCAACCCAGGCTCTTCTTTCAACTGGCTCTGGGCTGTGTTGAATTAACAATTAAAGCTGTCTACAACATGTGGGGGCTGTGAGAGGACGCATTCTAGGCATCACCACAGCCTCTGGCAGATCTCTGTCGGGATGGTTTTCCTTGGCTTTTTGACACATCTTCCCGGTCCGCCTTCATCTTGACATAGCAGTCTTCCTGTAGTACCCCTTTATGTGGAAATTTCCCCATTATATAAGAATATCAGTTCTAAATAATCCCCCCTTAATTCCATCTTAATTCTATATGTACAAATAAGATCAAATTCTGAAGTGCTGAGGGCTAGGAAGATTATGAATGGGGAAGGGTATATTCTCCTGGGAAGTTAGACCCTGAAGGTGACATACTTGGTGTGTGGCCTGTGGCTCCTTCCCTGAGACAAAGGAAGGAGCACAGGTGAAAAGGAGCGTCTCCCACCATGTCAAAGCCCCTGGCTTCTCTTGAAGTTGATCCTTGTCGTCCTGTATTGGCGGGAGGAGGAAGTCCAGCGTCTCCCTTCGGGTTTTCCAACAGTCAAACCAAGGGCTGTGTTTATATTCATGTATGTCAGTTTGAACCACAGAATTTGTTAAAAATGCAAGTCCAGGGTTGGGGCTAGAACTCAGTAGAGCATTTTCCAAGCATACCTAAGAAGTGGGGGAGAGAAAAATCTTCTAGAAAGTTCATATAAAAAAGTCTAGTGTTCTGGATCTTCTTAGAAATCATAGTGTGATGAAACAGGCCCCCATCTCCCACGACCTGGACCCATGTCAGAGCTGCCCCTCACCACAGGATATGGCCCTCTGTTTCTCTATAGTGTGCTCATTCCCATCATTCTCCCTGAGCTCAAGATCATGTGACATCAGTCATGGAGTAGTACTGCCTTTACCATCTGCCTGCCTTGTCTGTGCCAATGCTCGGAGCAAAAGGTGTCTCATGCCTTTGTCTGAGAGCGATGCTTAATCTTCGTTAGCAACTTGAAGGGATTTAGAATCACCATGGAGACACACTTCTGGGGAAGATACCTCCAGAAAGATTTAACTAAGCAGAGGAGACCTACCCTGAATGTTGGCGTCACTGAATGAAAAGGAGAAAGTGAGCTGAGCACCGGCGTTCATCACTCTCTGCTTCCCGACTGTGTCTCCAACGTAACCAGCTGCTTCAGGCTTCTGCCGCCAAGCCTTGCCCTCCACGAGGTACCGCATTGTCACACCAGGAGCCAAAGCAGCCCCATCCTTTTGTCTGGTATCTCAGCAAAACAAGGAGAAAAGTAGCTCATACGCTGAGTGGTTTCTTGGCGGCCCTGGTTTGAGGGAGAATCCATGCAAGCGTGTCTCAGTGTGGGGAAGTAAAGACTATTCCAGCACAGAAATTGTCTATGAACAAAAGGAGTCTGAGCCATGAGCCACACCCTGCGCTACTGGACGCTGTCGCCTCCTTAGCCTCTGAAGGTGGAAACAGGGAGTTGGGGTACCTGGGACCTTCAGGGGCTGCCAGTGAACACCTGCCATGTATGTATCTGGGTCTAACGGGGCTGAACTTGATGTGAGGGAGCTGCCTGGGGAGGAAAGCCAAGAGATGTAAGCAGGACTGTGGCCACAAAAGCAAGTGACACCTCAGACTAGCCAGTGATTGGCGTTGAGCCGGGAGAAGCAGTGGCAGGTGCTGCTGTCTGCGGACTTCTCTTCCATGTGGCCTCAGACTGTGGCCGGAAGGATTTAAGGAAGTCAAAATGCCTACCTCACTCTCCACAGTACACTGCCCAGCAGCACCAGAGACTTAGCGGGGAAGGTTCAGTGCCAGCCTATGCCAGCTCCTTGGCAGGTTGCACTGGTGACTCCTTGTAGCTGTCTTTCTCTTTCCAAGGAAAAGCAGCCTGTGGAAGGCACTGGAGCAGGCCTCCCCTGCCACCCTGGCCACATATGAACCCTCCTCATATCTTTGCACCTAAACAGACCATCTGCTGAGACATGATTGACTCTTCTCATTCAGCAAATGTTTGAGTGCCCTTCTGGGGCGTGCCTCAGAACGGGCAAGGCCGGCAGGGTCCCCACCTTGAGGAGCTCACATCCTAGCTGGAGAGGCAATCAGCAGGCAAATAAGATAGAAAAGGCATGAGATGCTGTCTGTCCTGAGCACCTGTGTGTCTTCCCAAACACGCAGGACTGTCTTGTGTCCCTCAAGTGGATCCTATGAGAAAGTGGTCACATGCCAGGTGTGGCAGCAATGCCTGTGATCCCAGCAGCCAGGAGGCTGAGGCAGAAAGATGATGAGTTCAAGTCCAGCCTAGACTTCATAGTAAGATCCTGTCTCAGGGTCCTCTTCCCCTAAAGAAGAAAGCTGTCACATGACACAGGAGGAAAGGACACTGTTGTCACACTCTTTAGTACATGTGTTAATCATTCTTGTGGAAGCCAGTATAAGTCTGACTACAGAATTACTTACCTTCCTCCCCAAGTACTGAAACTTCACCTAAAGGCAGCAACCAGAACAATTTTCTTTGCTTTGGGACTCTTTATTGGTTTATAAAGTTCCCTTTGGCATCCTTCCAGGAGTCTTTTAAATGCATTGTGGAAGTTTCCAAAAACAAAAAAATGTTTAAAGACTTAAAGTTAGGGTTGTAGCCTATTTCCCTGGGGTGACCTTTGTGCACTTCTGACTTATGAGTGGTGTTTGCTTGTGGAATGCAAGGGTGAGCCCAACCAGACTACAGAATAAACACTGGCCTGGAAAACAAGAGCTACATGTGTGCTGTTGTGACAGCCGCTACTGGGCAGGTCTCGGTTCCTGAAGCCCCGGGAATGGGACCCGGAGAACCTCATCCAGGGCGGCTTCTGTCCATGTGTAGAGAAGGTTGCTCCACCTTCGGGGATCTCACAGCTAGTCTTCATAAAATTACTAATGAAAGACATGCTGGGAGAACATGTCCAATCCAGAATGTTTCTGCTGCAGGTGATACCAATGTGTGGCTGGCTCTGGCTCTCCTTGGAGTCTCTTCCCTCGTTGGATGCCTGTTAAGTCTTGTGATACTGACTTGGGCCTCTGCCAGAGAAGGGTGTTGTCCCACAAGGCCACCCAGGAAGTACTTTGTTCATGTGGTCGCTCCAGGAACATTGAAAGCATGACCCTCGTGACAGTACTGCCTGATGTCCCCTAGGCCTCACTGAGGTCTGATTAGGCTGGGGCAGCAGAAGAGAAAGACGGGACAAGGTGACATCCATCCCTGGCCCTTTGTCCTTCTTTTTCTCTGCCTTCCTGGCCAGTGTGCTCGCACTGTCAGCCCTCACTCTGGCTTGGTCCGTGACTCAGAAGAACTCCCCGGAAAGAACCACCGGCTACTCTACACTGGGACGCGGCGAGCTGTGAGTCACACTTCTTCTACATGACGACATACTCTGTCTCCTGGCTCTTAGAGCAGGTCCCCAGAGCAGCTGTCCCTCAACTTCTCTCATTTAAAACAGAGCTTTCTGAGCTGAACAAAAAAGCCGTAACCGTTTTGTTCCCACCTGTACCCATCATCTCTCTGCACAACTGGACTTTCAATAATTTTCCAAGTAGAGCCTTAGAACGGGTCTGAAGGGAACACTTGGTCTGTTTCCTCTTAGAGCTTCTGTCGAGGGTCCCACAGCAACCCCTTGAATGGAGGGAACAAGTAGGAAAAATGAGTGTTCATGAAGTGAGACCTGACTTTGTCATTTTCATGCACTGATAAATGTTTTTAAAATAGAACCGTTTGTTTCCAGTGTTGGTATAAAGTTGTCAACTGCCCTTCTTTAGAAGAACAGCCTTTTGTGTATAAACCTGCATTGCCTGTATATTTGGTATTGAATCTCCTCTTGTTTGTGAAGGGTTGCTGATAGTCATCTTTAAAAGTACTTTTATTTGTGGAAAAAAAAATACTGGTATTTCGTATGAGCCTTAGCTATGCTCAGACAATCTATGTCCATATGAGTTTTCATCCTTGTAACCACCCTTGTATGTGGACACTGCTTGCCCTCGCCAGCCTAGAGTAGCACTCCAGCATGATGTGGTCAGTGTCAGTGTGGGGCACCCCTTTCTCAAAGAGCTGTATTCCTCACTGTACAACAGTGTTAAGACACTCTATTTGTTTAACATCTCCAAGAACAAAGCCCCGACCCACCCCCAGCACCCGGTCCCATCATGTGCAGGAAGTCTCAAGAGACTTGAGCTGTTTTGTAAAGTATGAGCCCACTGAGGCCACGTGGGGATAACGTTCAGTTTCTGCAAGAGTCCAGCTAGAGAAACAGAAAGCAGCAATCCGAAAGTCCCCAATATAAGCCACTGAACAACTTATAATTACTCAAATATTTGAAGGCAACCAGAGGCAAGAAATTATGCCAACAGAGGAAGTGGAGACATCATCTCTGGCTCAGATGGCAAGAGAAGAAGAGCATGATGGGAAAGAGAATATACTGGAGTCCATTACTGGTTCTGCTCCTCACTAGGCAGAAGGCTATGGGAATAACATTGCACCTACTTCATGTAGTATTATTGCTAGGGAGGTTCAAGGGCCAAACACACAGTAAGCACTCATGAAGTGTTAACTGTTGTCTCCTAGACGGGGACAGTTGAGAAGGAAAATGGAAGGCATGTTATAGGAAATGGGAAGTCATCCTTTTAATTTGAGAGAGAATGGAGTTAATCCAAGGGCATAACAGAAAAGGAGATTGGAATTATGATGGAAAGCATTATAGGAAGGGAAGCCACTTGAAAAGATGGTCTGTGGTGGACAAAGCTTGCGCTCACCTCAGGAGAGCTATGATGTGGATGAGCCCCTTGTGTGAGGGAGGGACTGGAAGGAAGTCGGGGCCACTGTGATCCTCACAGACCCCTGGCTCCTGAAGGGGAGGAACCCAGAGTTCCTGGCCCTGCACACTCACCCATTGTCTTCTTCCTCGGATTTCGAGGTTTCCACCGACTCCCGAGTCCTCTCTTGTCACAGCACCGCAACCACACGACTCTTGTGTTGCTCCAGTGAGCAGCACTACAGGTTCACATCACCTCTGTATTAGTTACCCTCCGCTTTGCTGTCATAAAATCTCTGACGAAAAGCAACTCAGAAGAGGAAGACATTATTTTGAAATAAGTTTAAGGAGGTACAGTTCCTCACAGCAGGGGAGGCATTGGCATCGGGGGCAGTTGGAGGCAGCTGGCCACCTTGTGTCTGCCATCGGGAAGCAAAGAGAGACGACCGCTCCACTCTCTCCTTTTTATCCAGTCTGGCATCCTAGCTCATAGGAGTGAGTTTTCCCTCTTTCGCTCAGCCCAGGTGTGTCCAACCTGCAGTCTCTGGTCCACGTGTGTCCCGAGATATTTAGCCCAACGTGTTTCCAGATGACAAGATCATGTGGCAGTGTCAGAAAGTCAGACATCCTGATTGTTAAACTTTCCTGAAAACAGTCTCATAGACAACCCCGGAGATGTGTTCCCGAGGTAACACTAAATCCAGACAGGCTGACAGTGAAAATTAACCTTTATAATCTCCTTACCATACACACCCCTAACCCCATGCCAAAGCGTCAGGGTTCAATAAACTGAAGGAATGAGTTGATAGGGTGGTGACCAAAAGGTTTGATGTTTGCTCAGTTCCCATGGTCAGAAATAAGGTGTGTGAGAAGGGGGTACAAGCTCTGTTTGGTCCTGCATGTGGCCTACCACATGTTCCTTGGAAGAGAAATATGGACCCGAAGGCACGCTTAGAGACCCTGTTGTATCCCAGGACGGACTGGGGGGAAAGCAGATGGCATGAGGTGGGAGCGTTGGCTCTGTTCAGACGTTTATGGGCCTGTCAGGTGAAAGAAGGAATTATGCAGCCCCAGACGGGAGGAGCCAAGGGTGATTGCCAGGACCTGGAGGCAGCCAGCCAAGCATAAGAGAAAGTGTGCCAAAGCCTGGAAACATGAGTCAGATAGTGGAGTACTTTGTGCCTTCCTCCTGCCTGCGGGGGTGTCAGGTGGGTGCCCCAGTCAGTTCTGTGTACGATGCTCTGAGTGTCTGAAGAGTGGAGCACAGGCGAAAACATGAAATGATAGTGTTGTGGAAACCCCTTCCCAGTGAAGACCATCCTTTCGTTAAGCTACAAAGATGGTATTACAGGAGGCAGGCCTGCAGTATAAAGAAGGAAGGAGTAGAACACTCTGAGAAAGGACTTGGGATGCATTAGTCAGCATTCTCCAAGGGAACAAAACTTACAGGATGAATCTCCCTCTCTCGTAGATAGATACATAGATACATAGATAGACAGACAGATAGACAGATATGTATATGGGATATATATATATACATACATATATGTATATATGTATGCTTTATTAGAATGATTTACAGGCTGTGTGTGGTCTGGCTAATTCAACAATGGCTGCTTATGAATGGAAAGTCCAAGAACACAGTAGTTGTTTAGCCCAAGAGGCTGGATGTCTCAACTGGTCTTCAGGATATGCTGGAATCCCAGAGAAGTAGGCTCTAATGCCAGTGAAGGAATGGACTGGCTAGCAAGAGGGAGATCAAACAGGCAGAGAGAGAGAGAGGGAGCTTCGTTCCTCCATGACCTTATACAGGCCGCCAGCAAAAGGTAGGGCCCAGATTAAAGGTGGATCTTCCCACCTCAAAAATCCAGATTAGAAGTGGGTCTTACCACTCCAAATGATTGAATTAAGAAAACATCCCTCACAGGTGTGCCCATTCATTCGTGTTTTAGTTTACTCCAGATGTAGTCAAGTTGACAACCAAGAATAGGCATCACGTGGAGTAACTAGAAGAAAATAACCATCTGGGAAAGAGGGGGTTGATAGCACAGTGACTAAAGCCCTCAGGAATATTTTGATATTACAACAGAGCTCTAAGGCCGTGCACGGTAGGTAGCTCACACCTGGAATCCTAATGTTTGCGAGGCCAGTGAAGGAGGAACACCACCTGTTTTAGGCCAGCCTGGGCTAACAAGTAGTTCCAGGCCAGCCAGAGCTAGAATGAGACCCTGAAGGAAAGAAAACAAACAACTTGAAGGGAACAGGAAAGATGATTGGATTGCTGACAGAGAAGGAAGAAAACAGCCTATGAGGGATATTTAAGGAGTTTCCGCTTATATTGTGTTGTAAAATCCCTCTTCCTGGTCCTCAAGAGAGCATAAGATGCTTTGTTTTAAAAAAAAAAAAAAAAACATTAATATCAAATCAAATGAATTCAGCCAGATGGTGGTAGTGCGCATTTTGATCCCAGCACTTGGGAAGCAGAGGCAGGGAGATCTCTGAGTTCAAGGCCAGCCTGGTTACAGAGGGAGTTCCAGGACAGCCAGGGTACACAGAGAAACCCTATCTCAAAAGAAATATATATCATAAGAGGCTAGAGAGATCAATGGTTAAGAGTGCACACTGCTCTTGCAGAGGCCCTAGATTTGGTTCCCAGAACCCACATCAGACAGCTCATAACCACCTGTGACTCCAGCTCCAGGGGATCTGATGCCCTCACCAGGCCTCTGCAGGCACTGCACTCGTGTGCACATACCCACACCCATACACATATTAAAAAATAAAACAACCTTTTAAAAATTCAGGTATGGAAGCTGTGTGTAGTGGTACATATCTGTAATCCCAGGCTATGAGAGGCTGAGATAGGAGGAAGGTTAGTTTGAGATCAGTCTGGGCTACAAAGCAAGACTCTGTCTCAATTAAAAATACATATGTACATAGATATATATTTTAAGAAGCGGGTAGTAGTCTGATAACCCAAAGATGCACAAAGGTAGGATTATAAAAGTCCACTTCTGTATTGCATCTGGGTTTTCCCTAGAAAATGTCAACATGGTCACCATCACCATAAAGTTCTCTTAGGCTTATTTGGAAAGAAAAATGTAAGCATAGTAGCAAAGCCCAAAGCTGCTGGGCATGCTGGTGTATATCTGTAATCCCAGTCCTCGGGAGGCTGACATAGAGAATGGGGAGTTTGAGATCAGTCTGGGCTGCATTGTGAGATAAAGGATAATCTGGGCTACATACTCTGCCTGAGGAAAAGTAAAAAGAAACCCCAGATGGCTGCTCAAACCTCCCAAACCTCTTGCTAACATCTGGCTTCCCAGGACCGTTAGGATTGTGGTTGTTTGGGGGCACAGGACTTGGGAAGCTCCCTCTGGCAAGGTCTGTCCCTGCCCTTCCTACAGGGAAGCCTGAGCTTTACTTCCGTGTAAATCTGCTTTCTCTGTTCTCAACCCCGAGTGACGTCAAAGCTAGCTGAAGCTGTGTGATTTTCCCAGCACATTATTCCATTTCCTTCTGGCTTTACCTCTTCACTAGTTTAAATTCACCTTGAGCCCACTTGGGCACACCTCAGCTCGCTCTGTCCTGCATGTGACCACTGACTGACTGACTGGGATTGCTGGAGGACCAGTCTCCCTGGCTCCCAGCTGCCCTTCTTTACTGTGATCACATGGACTGCCAGCCTGTGACCCACACAGTTTACTGAGTAACCAGGCAGAGAGAGAGAGAGGAAAGGAGGGCTGCCATCATCAGGTGGGCACAGGGGGCCCCCATCAAGTGCCCCTCTGTGACTTCGTTTGCCTGACATTTGCTGGGCCTGGCAGCTACCCCTAGCCACTCTCACTTCCTCATGGTTTGCTTGCTTTCCCAGATCTTCCTGCATCTTTCATTTTTGTTTTGTAAGGGAGAAGGACAAAGAATAATGACACCCACACCAGTGTCTCTGATTGCAAAAGTACATACTGTCCTTGACTTCCACCCACCCCAGTCCCACCCGTGGGGTTTTCCCCATCCATAGCTCTCTTGCTTGGGGTGGTTGGGGCTCCATTCTCTCCCTTCATCCTCTGAGTACTTTTGTGTCTTCTCTCTCCAGGACCCCGTGGAGAATGGTGCTGTAGCCTCTGCAGAGACTCAGAAGATAGACCCTGCTACTGAGCCACAGTTCAAAGTGGTGGACTGGGACAAGGTAGCTGGCACAGGACACTGGGGATGATTGGGGTTACAGGGGGTGGAGAGGTATGTGAAGCCATGATGTATGCCCAGGGAAGATGAAGAACCACTGGTACCCTCAGTGCCCAAGTATGACCTGGGGCAGCAAACCTAGCTGCAGGCATTAGGGGATGGGGAGGGCTTGCTGATGGGAAGCTGGGGTCAATGGTACATGAGATCTCTGCAAGAAACCCACCCTAACTAACCTGGAATAAGACAGGTCTCCCATCAGGAATCTGAAGTTAGAAGGGGACAGTGGCAGGGTTGACAGACCCACCCTGGCCAGTCTACGTGGAAAATCTGCTCCTGGCACCGACGATCACTTAGGAAAGTCCCTTGTGGATAAAGCGCCCACAAGTCCCTTGTGGCAAAGATTGTGTGGCAGATAGGGATGAGGGGCTTTGATGCGGATGAGGGTTTGGGGCAAGACCAGGAATAAGCCAGTATGTCCTCACTCAGGGCTGTGAGTAGCCAGTGGAGGGTACTACAGGCACAAGTCCTTTTAGCCAGCGTCAGTGAGATTGGCTTAGGGCCTGACTCTTGGGAAGAGCACACTATAAAGAGCTCACTGGGGCTACCTCAATGTGGCGGCCTACACAATATCTCAGGAACAAACTGCTGTGCTTTATGACAAGTTGGGGACAGGACACACACACACACACACACACACACACACACACACACACACACACGCATACACACGCATTCTCTCTTCTTCTATCTTCTTCCTGTGTCTCTGGGCTGAGAGAGAAGGACTAAGAGGGACCTACAAGAGGAGGTCCATACTACTCTGGCAGGGAGCACCCACCCACCTGGGTCCCCTTGGTGCCGTCCCCACCCCACCACACCCCCTTCACCCCGAGGAAAGCCAGCACAGTGCAAGCTCTCTAGGTAGGATACATAGTGCTCTCTCCTCCCCTCTTCCCCTTTCTTCTCTCCTTCTCTGCCTCCTGCTCCCTCCTCACCACCTGATCACTCCCCAGCTCTTTGTGAAGGAAGGGGCTAAGAGAGCTACCAGCTGCTTCTGACCCAGTTGGGGTAGGTCTGTCTTGAGAAGCTGTGGAAAGACACCAACAAGGCTTTATCTCCCCCACAGAGGGTCCGCAGGCCTGGAGTGGGTTTGCAAGGGCAGGACTTTTTAGCTTCGTATTCAAGGTGAACTCTCTGGGTGCTACCAAGGAAGGGAGACGCGGGCTGCCAGGGCCCAGCTTCCCTGGCCCCAGAAGCCAGGGAACCAAGTGGGTCAGGCTGGAAAGAGTGAGGAGAAACTAGACTGATCATGCTGGGCTGGGGGTAGAGGAATCTGGAAAGACAGCAGGAATGAGCAAAAATCAAGAAAGTCTGGTGCCGCACCCTGTCAGAGGTGAGGTCCATCTGACTTTTGGGATCTGTATGGAATTTTACTGGAATGATCTAGATCACCCCTTGAATCTCTCAGCTGCATAGGACTCAGGCTTCCTTGGGAGGAAAAAACAAAACAAAACAGATTGCAACTCTTTCCCATGCCCAAATCTTTGTTTTCTAGAACCCGGCTGGCCTGGTGACCATAGCGGCCCATCACTCTTGACTTTTGGGCACACCTCCCTTCAACCTGCTTCCTCTTTAGGCCACTCACTGCGTTCTTTTCAGAGCCCTCCCTTGTTAGCCTTCCATTCTAGAGGGCGGCGGCGGCGGTGGGCAGGGGCGATGCCAGCCATCCAGGAAGCAGTTACAGCAGATGGGTTAAGGGTTTGCTGACGCTCCTCCCACCCCCAAACCCGCTAGACAACAAATGAGCATCAACCTAACACAGCTTTGGGGTGTTTTCTGTTGTTGTTGTTCTTTTTCTTTCTGAGACACACTCTCACTATGTAGCCCTGACTGGCCTGAAGCTTTCTATGTAGCCCAGGCTAACCTCAAATTCACAGAGCTCCACCTGCCTCTGCCTCTGCTTCTGCCTCCCTGGGTGCTGGGATTAAAGGTGTGTGCCATCATGCCTGACTAAATTACCAGTTTGCTGTTGAGTTCATACTTGAGCAAAGCATTTTTCATGAACCATCTGTCATCTAACTTGATCCTGTTAACAATGTCAGGAGCCAGCTAGGCGTTATGACGCACACTTTCAATCCCAGCCACTCAGAAGGCAGAGGCAGGTGATCTCTGAGTTCGAGGCCAGCCTGGTCTACAGAGTGAGTTCCAGGACAGCCAGGGCTACACAGAGAAACCCTGTCACCAAAACAAACAAACAAACAAACAGAAGAAAACAAGTGACAGGGGCCAAAGCATATAGTCTTCTGCCAATGTTACTTGGCCAGCGGATAAGCAGCTTTGCTGGCATGTTAACCACAGATTAGCCACAGGAAAGCAACCCAGACAGCAAGCTAGCCACAGGCTAGCTGCCTGGCTGGCCATACGCAATGAGCCCTTTTCTCTGTACCCCCTGAGCCCTGTGACTCAGAGAGGAGAGGACAGAAGGGAAGGACAAAACCAACCAGGTTCTGGGGGTGTCTTCAAAGTGGCTACCTCTTCTTCCTTCTCCTGCCTCAAGTTAAACCAGACTCCAGCACAGGGAGCCTCCTTCACCTTGGAGAGGCTGTCCAGTGTCGTCTACCCCTGTCCATCAGGAGACAGGTAGAAAACCATCCAGCCAGGTGTGTCCCAATCAAAATGCATTGGTGCAGCTGGGGAGATGGCTAAGTCGTTAAAGTGCTTGCCCTACACGCAGGAAGACCTGGGTTCGACTCCCAGAACCTACATGTATGTATCTGTAATCTCAGCACTAGAGAGAGGTGGACAGGATGATCCCCGGGGCTTGTTGGCCAGTCTGTCTAGCTAACAGTGAGCTCCAAGTTCAGTGAGAGACTGTCTCAAAATAATAAAACAGTGAAGACACCTAAGTCTGCTTCTGGTTTCCACACATGTATCCACATAGGTGCATTTGTACTCACACACACGTGCATGCAAAGACACATACAAGTACATGGAGACATCTATATGCACCAGAAACGGTAGGGGTCAGTTCCCCCGAGTCCCTGCCCTGACCTCAGTACCACACACATCACCCTTAACACTGGGAGATCCAGGGGTCTGTAGAGCTGGCAAAGTGTTGATTTTGGCCAGATGAGCTTTACTCTTTGGAGGTTCTAACATAAACCAGCAAGGACTTGGGCCAAAACAAAGGTTCCATGGCAAACCCACACCCAGGGAATGATCAAACTCCAGGCTGTGAGTTCTAGCTTGGCTCTGCCCCCTTCCCAGACTTCATGTCCCCTGAGTGGAGAGATGCAGAGTGCCAGAAGAGAAGTCAGGTGACCCAGAGCTACCTCAGTGGTCTGGAGTTTGTCCCACATTTGTCCAACTTCCTCCGAGCAGGAGAGGTCTGCACCAATCCCGGTAGGACCCAAACCAGCCAGCTGATGCTCCAGCTGACACTAGGCGCTGTTGCAGAATTCCCACAGCAATGTGCCGGGGAATTCATAGTCACGGGCCCCTGATTGCACTGACTGCTGGTCTGGGTCTCCAGGTGATAAGAACTTGGGCTCTGAGCTCCATGCTCAGGATCAGGCCCAACTCTAGCATCTGTGGCTGAGAAGTCAATCTTCAGTGTTCTCACCTGTAATACGAGGTTATCACAGTCCCCAGTCTGATGATTAAGGCTTCTCACCTGTAATATGAGGTTATCACAGTCCCCAGTCTGATGATTAAGGCTTATGGAAGATAATGAGTTTGGGACCAGAGCCCAGGATGGCTTGTCTCTAGGGCATAGAGGAGGTAGCCAGGACTTCCAGGGAGGCTTTTGTCCCTCACTGCTCTCCCCACTGGCTTGCTGCTTGGAAGCCCATCCTCTGCCTCCCTGCCTCAGAAAGCTGTCCTGGAGCAGATGCTCTGGGGTTCCAGGGGACATCTTCAAACAATTGCTTGAGCTCTTGGCAGTAGGAGGAGCTACTGGCATCCAGCTGTTGCCTCCTCCTGCCCTTGCTCCCCTGGGGAAAAGCAGATGATGAGCACTTGCTGCTGGGTTGAGCAGCCCCAGAGGAGTGTCCTGTGCCACCTGGTTCCTGTGCTGCCCAAGAGGAAGGGGATCCAGAGATCAAGAAGGAGAGCAGAGGCAGCCCCTCCTCACCCTGGCAGCAGGCCCTCTGCCCACTTTCTGGGCAGCAGGCTGCCCTTTCCTCCTGCTGCATGCTGCTGCCAGCTGCATTCCTGGCATAGCCAGGAGCAGCCTCCCCCTTCCTGGCTGGGCAGGGGCAGAGCTGTGTTGGGGGAAGGGCATGGGGTACACAAGATGCTTGGCCTAGACAGTCACTGATTTGCATCTGCATTCCGGGCCCAGTCTGTTGCTCAGGTCTATGAGCCACCCAAGAAGGCCCTGAGTCCAGCAACCTACCCACTCCAGAGTAGTTTCTGAGCATATCCTCACCTTCATCCACACAGCCCTGCACTGAGCACTAGCCTTGGCCTGTTCTGAGCATCAGGCCCACAGGTTCAAAGTGAGGGTAGACGTGGAAGTCCCCAGATGCCTGGGAGCTGGAGGCAGGATCTATGTCCTATTTTCTCTCCTTTTCCCCACCAACCTCACACAGTGGCCCTAGCCCCTTACAGTGCATTCCCCTGTGCCCTGAGCTTTAGTCAGGGCTGAGTGGGAGGACAGGACCCGGGGCCAGCTCAGAGGAAGGAAGCCACTTCCCCGGGAGGGCAGGGGCCCAAGGAAGTGTCTGCCTGGTAAAGAAGGAACAGGCTCCTTTCTACCTCACTAGATCCCATCCAGGCAGTCAACCGACATTATCCCTTCTCAAAATCAGTTTCCTGCAGCTTCCATGTTGGAAATGACTAGCAAGCGAGAACCTGTTCCTACCTAGTGAAGACACTGTCCTTCAGTAACCAGGAGTAGAAGAAAGCTGAAAAAAGTCAGTATGCAGCCGGGCGGTGGTGGCTCAAACCTTTAATCCCAGCACTTGGGAGGCAGAACCAGGCAGATCTCTGTGAGTTCGAAGCCAGCCTGGCCTACGGAGTGAGTTCCAGGAAAGGCGCAAAGCTACGCAGAGAAACCCTGTCTTGAATAACCAAAAAAAAAAATAAAAATAAAAAATAAATAAGTCAGTATGCATGTAGCAGCTAAACCAGGCCTAGCACCAGGTAAAGGTTCTAGCTCTTGGGAAATTGTTTTGAGGGTGCTACAAACTAGGGAAGGAGCCAGATATGGTGGCATATGCCTGTAATTCCATCTCTTGAGAAGCAGAGACAGGAGAATTATCTCAAGTTCGAGGACAGCCTAGTCTACATATTGAGATCCAGCTCATCCAGGGCTGCATAGCATAGCAAGACCCTGTCTCAGAATACACCACCAGGAGCCTGTGAGATGGCTCAGCCAGTGAAGGCATCTGCTGCCAAGCCTGACGAACTGAGTTCATTTACAGGACCCACCTGGTGGAGGGGGAGACCCAACCTAGAGACTGTCTGCCCTCTGCTAGCACACTGTGACACTCTCATGAGAGCATGTACACATGCATGCTCACACACACACACACACACACACACACACACACACACACACACACAAATAAATAAAATGTAATTTATAAAAACATCAAAACAAAAACTTACAGAAGGAGGTAAGGAGGTCCCCACTATAGGATCAACCGACCAACTCCACCGCACGAACTAGCCCTTGGGGGCCTATATTTATTCCAAACATAGGGAGAAAATCAATGGGCCTGCACTTCTATACCTGTATGGACATCTCACTTTACCCTGCTCCCCCTCCCAAAATAGTAGGATAGAGACCCTATGCTAAAATTATTGGTGTATGCCCTTGCTGGTGAGAGGGATTTTTGCAGGGGTAGATGCAAGGCTTTTAGCCTCTGGAGTCAAGTGACTCTCCTTGGGTTCCAAGGGAACTATCTCAGATAGACACAGTGTGGGATTAAAAAAAAATGGGCAGATTCCAGGCAGTGATGGCACATGTCTTTAATCCCAGCACTTGGGAGGCAGAGGCAGGCAGATGGATCTTTGAGGCCAGCCTGGTCTACATAGTGAGTCCCAGGACAGCCAGAGCTTAAAAAAACAAAACAAAACAAAAAACAAAACAAAAAAAAAATGTCTTGAAAAAAAAAGAAGACAACAAAAAAATGGGCAGATCACAGGCAGCCTTGGCACGGTGTAGTGCCATATATAGAGGGCATCAGGGCCTGCTGGTCTACCTAGACAGTAGCTGAAATCCTGTGTACAGGTTAGATGGGCGACAGGACATCAAAGGACAGACCACATTGTTGGAGAACTGTGTTCTTTTTTTCTTTTTTTTCTTTTTTTTTTTTTTTTTTGGTTTTTCGAGACAGGGTTTCTCTGTGTAACAGTCCTGGCTGTCCTAGAACTCCCTTTGTAGACCAGGCTGGCCTCGAACTCACAGAGATCCGCCTGCCTCTGCCTCCCGAGTGCTGGGATTAAAGGCGTGTGCCACCACTGCCCGGCGAGCTGTGTTCTGTGAACACCTCTTCAGCAGTCCAGCCTTCCTTCTGTATCTGCTCTGTCTTGTGGCTCACTGACACATTTCTTCCTGTGTCTCCACTGAATTAAAGTTATAATACTATGTTACTTTCTTCTTGCTTTGCAAAGTAAGAGCAAAACAGATCAACATAACAATTTACCCAAACCTTTGATAGGTGGAGAGAGGAGGCCCACCTGGCCACACGTCTGAGTAATAACTGCAAGTGGTTTTCTTTTTATTGCACGTACTTATTGGGGGGCCCATGCGTGCCACAGCATTTGTGTGGAGGTCAGAAAACAGCTTGGGGAAGTCAGTTATCTCCTTCTACTGTGTCGGTCCCAGGGGTGGAACTCAGGTTATCAGTGCCTTAATCCACCGAGCCACCTCACTGACCTTAAATGGTTGTTTTCTTAAAATATCTAAGGCCAGATTAAATGTACAAATGAAACTTAGACATATGGGTGTCATTTGTAACATGCAAACACACGACATAGAAGATCCAGGGGTCTCATCTGAGACAGATGGTGATAAAATAAAAGATGCAGGTATCACCCTTAGAACAACAACTAGAAGGAAAAACTCAGAGACATCACTAAAAAACAGTGGAGGTGTTAATGTAAAATGTCTTAAAATACTTAGTTCAGGAAGGATTAAGATGGTTCATCAGGTAACAGCTCCCGCCAACAGAACTGACCATCTAAATTCAATCCCTGGGATTCCACATGGTAGTAGAAAGAGAGAACTGAGTCTCACAAGTTGTCCTCTGACCTCCACAAATCCTCTGTGGCTTGTGTGTGCCCTCACACATATACACGCATACAACGTAAGTAAATAAAATGTTTAAAATTTCTTAAAAATAAAATACAAAATTACAGCAAATAAGAAAGGACAGAGGAGATAGAAAACAGCAGGAAAGAATAAACATAAACAAATTTGGGATGGGGAGATGACTCAATGGGCAGAGTGCTTGCTGCATAAGGGTTAGAACCGAAGGACCTCAGAGCAAGGCATTCCCCATAGTGAACGGGCAGTTCAACAAAAAGATATAACAGGGCAACCTTGACAGATTACTGGACTCGGTATCACATCTGTAAATGACAATAATTATAGTACCTGTTTAGTTGGGAATGCTGAGAAATGAGTGAATGGTGTAGGCCATGTGGAGTTGACATATATATAGCACATGCTCCGTGAGTGTTGATGTTGGGGCAAAGCTTCAAGCTTTCATGTGACCTTGCCCAGCTCCTTCTAGAGTGAGACTCTGCAGGCCACTGCATGATAAGGTATAAACATGGTGTACTAGAAGGTTCCTCCCATTCTTTTTCCTGGTATAAAGTATGCATGCATACTTGGAGACTCGGGATGGAGACATGGAAGCCTTGAGACTGTCTACATCACTGGACCAAGGCATGAGGTCAAGGAGACTGGAGTCAGGAAGGGACCAGCAACCGAATGGGGCTTGGACCTCTTTCCATGGTCACAAACTCAAGAAGAGTGACTGGTGGCCTTACCTGCCCGCTTCAGGACACCTACACCCCTTTCCCAAGGCTGTGATGGCAACAGTAGAGAGGCTCCAGAGAGACTGGGGACAGCGGAAGGCCAGCTCCTGGGAGAGCTGCTGGGGCTCAGCCAGCTTTGACAAGGAGGCCTGTGAAGGATGAGCAGCTTCCAGAATCATGGCAGTGTCTCTCTCCCAGGCTTGCTCATTGTTCCTCTGCTTCTCTGTCTCGGGCACCTTGCTCCTGTGGTGGCCGCCTGCCTCTGTTGAAGACTGACCTCTTGTATTGGGGGCCCTCACTCTGGATTTGGGGGTATTGGGCTGCCAGCTTTGCTTACAAGAAACCGAGCGGCTCTGAGAGGTACGGACGCTTGCTCGGGATCTCACAGCTGGTAAGCAGCAAGACAGGATTTCAGAATGGGCCCTGACTTTAAGTTCATTGTTCATTGCTGTTTGGAATCCAGATTAATCTTATTCAATACACTAAGTCACCAGAAATCTTTGAGTACTTCTCATTGGCTACCGACCGGTAAAGCCTCCAAACTCTTTGGCTCTGTATTTCTATGAGTAAAACTTTGGTCATATTTTTTCTATATGTCTGTGTTAACCTATATGTAATTTATGTATGGTACTCTTGTAGTCTGTGAATCAGAACACAGTCAGATATGATTTAAATCTGTGTGTGTGTGTGTGTGTGTGTGTGTGTGTGTGTGTGTGTGTATATCAATATCACAAGTACAAATAGGGTCTCTGGGGGTGGGAGAGATGGCTCAGGACCCAGGTTTGGTTCTCTGCACTTACAATGGGCAGTTCATAGCCACTGGTAACTCCAGTTTCAGGGGATTCAGTGCCTTTTTCTGACCTCCACGGTCAGCAGACACACACACACACACACACACACACACACACACACATGTATGTGCACACACATGCAGACAAACACTAATACACATAAAAATAAAATAAATAAATCCCTAAATTTGGAAAGTAAATAAGATCCCCAATCTCTTCCTTGGGGGTGAGTCCGTGAGTGCTGCTGAGGTTTATATAATGTGTGTCTGGGGAACAGATGGCCTGGTAGATGAAGCGCCATTCCTGGACCTGAATAGAGTGTACTATTAAGCCCTCAGCAGATTTCTTCCTGCAATTCACAGAGCAGTGTCAAGGAACTGCTCTCTAATATGGACCACGGTTGTTTCCACCCCTGCGTCTGTACCCATACTCCCTGTAGTTACCCTCCCCACCTAGCCAAATCTTCCATGTTGATGAACAAACCCCAGACCATGTTCAAAGTCTTGCTTACTCTAGATCTGATCATTGGTGGCGATCCTCTTGCCTCTGAATCGTGGCATCCTTGAGTCAGCAGTGAACTGTCTTGCTTAGGGTGCTTCCTCCTGCTGAATACCTCCCACGGGTGTCGTTATTACCTGTTTTATAGCTGAGGGGACTGGGTTTCAGAAAGTTCAAATAATTTCCCCAAAGTCAAGCAGTGAGTGGTAGAACCAGGATTTGAACCCAGGACTGACTCTAGAGTCTCTAAGTACTAAGCTGTGTGAAACAAAAGTGGTCTTCTACACACCTGTTGATTCTTTCCAGCACCTAGCACACCTATATGCACACTGGCAAAAATCAAAATACACAAAAATCAAATGTTAAGCAAATTATTGAGTGAGTAATTATTTGAATGAATAGATGAATGAAATATCCAGGCCAACATCAAGAAGAAAGTCTGCAGTGGAGGAAAAGGGGCCTCCATTTATGATGCAACCCCTGGTGATGCAGAATATATTGGTTCTTGTATATGTAGAGTCCAGCATGGGCTCTCAGACATCGTTACCAGGTTTCAACCTATCTAGCTCTTGGTTTGGCCACACTCTATGCTCTCTGGGTCATTAGTTGGGCTCTGCTGGCAACTCTGGACTCTACCAACTTAGCAACTCCAGTGGGAGGAACAGGTTATCTGAAGGCTCTTGGTTCAAGCAAGCTTAGGCCATGGGCCTGATCTGGATTCCACATCCAGGGGCCGGAAGGGGCAATGTAGTTAGATCTGGATTTCCCTCCCCAAAGCCACTGTGTATGTAGCTCCACACATACCACATGAGCTGAGGTGGTGCTAGAGCATAGGATGCCATAACCGAGAGATGTGGAAATGGATATCAGAAGTATGAATATCAAGGGTCCAATCTGTCTCTTGCAGGACCTGGTGGACTGGCAGAAGCCTCTTCTGTGGCAGGTGGGCCACTTGGGAGAGAAGTATGATGAGTGGGTTCACCAGCCGGTGGCCAGGCCCATTCGCCTCTTCCACTCTGACCTCATCGAGGCTTTCTCCAAGACTGTCTGGTGAGTACTATGCAGGGTCTGAGATGGGCCTCTCTGCTGGTAACACCAGTAAAATGTAGAAGGGGAGGGAGTAGTTGAGTTCCTCCTTAAAATAAAGGATCTATTGTAAATTCTTTGGGAGAGGGGGACAGGCTGTAGCCATAATCAATTTCTGCATGTGGTTTTATCTACTATCTGGGTAACATCCTACCATGTGCCTGTGCCTGATTTTTTCCAGACTCCTATGTAGGGTTAGAAGCCTTTAATGCACGCCAACAATTTTTCCTGCAATTAGTTCCCCCTGCCACAAGAGGACAGTGTCTATATAGCTGTCCAGAGTCAGTGATCATGGTACCCCATAATCTTGTCTGCCAGTGATTCATCTCAAGAGACAGAGTCAGACCAGGTGATAGTGGCGCACGCCTTTAATCTAAGAACTGGGGAGGCAGAGGCAGATGGAGCTCTGTGAGTTTGAGGCCAGCATGGTCTTCCAGGATAGAGAGAGCTATGCAAAGAAACCCTGTCTCAAAAAACCAGAGCGGGGGCGGGGGGTGGCAGATGGACTCACAGCTTCTCTGTTCTTTTCCCCTGATCCTCACAACATCGTGCCTTTTGACCACGGTTCTGCACATACTTTCTGCATGTGCTTATCTTGTTTGCTCTGTAGTTAAAATATGTGCCTCAGAGGAGCTGGACCCTGTTGCCCCTTCCCCTCCTCCCATGCATCTCTCTCTCTCTCTCTCTCTCTCTCTCTCTCTCGCCCTGATGGCCCTCCTGCAGGTATAGTGTCCCCATCATCTGGGTGCCCCTGGTGCTGTACCTCAGCTGGTCCTACTACCGAACCCTCAGCCAGGACAACACCCGGCTCTTCGCATCATTCACAACAGGTAACAACAACAAACCGGCTTCTTCCTGAATTGCTCCTGGGGGTCTTGAGGACAGGAAACTGTGTCCCCCATAGTCTTACGCTTCTATGGGCATAGAGAAACCACATCACAAACAGGTCAAAGTGAGGCTTAGCATAGAAAAAAAATTGTCCTCCCCAACCCCATGGATACACAAGTGAGCAACACATGAACAGACGCTAAACAAAGTCATATCATCACGTTCTTAGCAATAAAAAGACAGAGGAAGAGAACTTCTGAGATTAAGAACAGAGAATGTTCTAGGTGTGGCACTTCCCCTCTTGTAGTACTGTCATCCTTGGGAGGTGGAGACAGGAAGATCATTACAAGTTGAGGCTATCCTTACATACATTAGCAGGCCCAGGGCAGCCAGGGCCGTACAGTGAGGCCCTGTCTCAATTCAAATAACAGAGAATGTACAGCCTAGAATTCCTCATTGAGAGACTAAATGAAAACCAGGGATGGTGGGTACACGTGTAATCCTAGCACTTCAAGAACAAAGGCAAGGGAATTAGTTACTGTAAGCTGAAGGCCAGCCTCATCTACCATAGTATGTCCAAGGCTAACCAAGGCTAACCAGGGTTATATAATGAGTCTCTATCACAAAGGACAATAGATAGATAGATAGATAGATAGATAGATAGATAGATAGATAGATAGATAGATAGATGGAATCAGTATTATCAGGTGGCACAGCTACATGTAGATGAGTCCATGTTCACATCACAGATTGGAGGAGAACTTGGGGAAAAGATATGCAAGCACCATAGACCATCTTCAGAGCTAAGGGCCACACAATAGAAGCTGACCTGGTAGTGACACCTGATCCCCTCTACTTAGGGTGGAGCATGTGCCAGACTGTGTACTTTCCTGAGACTCCTCTCAGCAGCCCCATGGGAAAGGCATTTGCTGTCCCCTTTCAGAGTTGAGGAAGCATAGTTATTCCAGAAGGTATACATGTGTAAAAACATCACATAGTACATGGTTAAGTGCATACAATGTTATCTTCCAGGTCTTTTTCTGAGATGAGGGACTGGGAGATAACTCGTTTGGTAAAGCAATTGCTTCACAAGCATGAGAACCTGAGTTTGATCCCGGCATCTATATAAACATCCAGGCTTGGTGGTGAGCACTTGTAATCCCCCAGCTCAGGAGATAGAGACCGATGGGCCCCCAGCCTTCACTGGCCGGCCATTCTAGCCTAATTGGCCAGCCTCAAGTTCCAGTGAGAGACCCTGTCTCAAAAAACAAAGTGGCTGGCTCTTGAGGAGGAACAGCACCCAAGATTGTCCCCTGGTCTGTACGTGTATGCACACATACCTGCAGACATATGTGCATTCACACATACAAATGAACACACAACATAGAGCCTGGAAAAGGTAAATGAGTCATTCAGGGCCATATGGCCTAGGATGTGGAAACCAACTGCCCCCACCCCCAGCTTCCAGTTAGGGGACAGGAAACAGACAGAGTTTGGCATGGGCTGTTATCCAAAGCACACGTAGAACTGAGTTTTTCAGAGTGGCCACTCTGCCATCTTGGCTCACAGACTCAGTCTCCAGGCACATGCCTCTTCTCTTGCACAACTTCTCAAGTAATCTACCTGGCACCTTAGGGTATTGTCTGGGGGTATTGCTTCCCTCGTCTGATCACAATTTGCTCCTGACATGCACCAGACAGAGAGGCTTCTTCCTCCACACACAGAGGCTTCTCTTCTTCGTACATCCCCCGAGGACAGCAAGACAAGGGCCTCCCACAACATTGGGGCCCTCAGTTTATCTGCCTCACCCAAGATAGGGTGGGGGATGTGCACACTGTGGGAAGTGCCCCCGCAACCCAGCCCAGAGCCCAGAGGGTTACCGTGCACACCCCACTAGCCACAGTTACCCTTTTCGGCCCACGCTGAATAGCTCAGGCACAGCACAGGGCTTGTTGCTCAGAGGCCTGCTCACTGAATCGCCCACTGTCTGCCCAGCACTCCCCTAACAATTACCAACAGTGGCAGGGCCGCCGGGGCTGGTAGCCAGAGGGGGAAGGGGACGCTAAAGCTTTGGCCCAGGTCCCTCTGCTGGATTCCTCCAGAGATGCCACTCAGTACCAGCTCCGGCCCGATGGGCAGACTAGGCGATACTGGGGTGAGGAGGCGGGTGGAGGCTTGACCTATAGGAAAGGGCTGTTCTCCATGGCAAGGACAGTGATTTGAGGGCTCCACAGCACCACAGGCCTCTGCAGACAGCTAAAATGTGCCTGTGTGATAAAGGTCCAGTGTGGCAGGCTGGCAAGCTGGGGCCGCAATGCCAGCAACAGTGGCATGAGAGACACATTGCCTCATGCATTCCTCCTCCTGCAGGTCACCATGCAAGGCACAGGTCACAGGCAGAGCAAATAAGAACTCTTAAAGCGAGGTAAAGGGACACTCAGCGGGGTCCCATTGCAGCTACTGGACAAATAATGCCCTAGAATGAATGCGGAAGAGCTAGGGTGCCGGGGGGAGTGAAAGCTCAAGGGGGAACAGCGGCTTCTGGAGAGGAACGCAGCACATGAGATCCAATTGGAGCTGCAGCTCGTGTTCGTTCCCAGGTGAGGGGTAATTCCCAGGCACCTAGAAATTCACCTGGAGCCGTTTGTCAGAATGAGGTATGGCCTGACTCTGGCCCAAAATCTAGTGGTCACTCCTGCTTCCCACCTGCCCAGGCTTTCTCCCTTCCACAGCAGCCCCCGTGGCCATTGGTCCAGGGCCTGCCTACAGACCACCTGGGCCCTTCGGAGGTACCTCTCAAAGCTGCCTCCCTCTGAGCCTGGTCTGCTCCTAGGGTGGCACGGATCCAATTTCATCCAGGCACAAACCACAAAGAGCTTTCTCTACCGTTTCTCTCCTGATAAGTGTGAGCCTGTCGTGTTAAGCTGGACACATAAAGAAGACCTTACTTATAGAAAAGCCTTATCTCGCCAGCCTAGGCTACAGAGTGAAATCCAGGAAAGGCACAAAGCTACACAGAGAAACCCTGTCTCGAAAAACAAAAAAAGAAAGGAAGGAAGGAAGGAAGGAAGGAAGGAAGGGAGGGAGGGAGGGAGGAAGGAAGGGAGGAAGGGAGGGAGGAAGGAAGGAAGGAAAAAAAGAAGAAAAACCTTATCTCCAAGCTGGGGGCAAAGAATCAATGATATCACAGTTCCTAGTGCTTCAGGGTAGTACCAGAGGGCAGAGCAAGATGCACAAGCCAGCCAGAGTGGGTGAAGACAAATGTCAGGGCCACATGGACTAGATCCCCCAGGACAAGAAAGGCAAAGGGACTCCAGGGCAGAGCATTAGCAAATTCGTATGTGCGGGAGAAAATGGCATGGCACACTGAAGGAACCACTGGTGGTTTGATTTGGCCCCTGTAGGTGACATATCTAGAAGATCAAGACTTGAGGGACATGGGACGTTGTGTTTGGGGGGGGACTAGACTTTGTTTACTGGCCATGAGGTATCCCTGAATGGTTTAACGAGGTATAGAAGCAGGAGCAGAGGCCTGAGATTGTCCTGGGGCCTGATAGGTAATAAGGTAGAGGGATTCGGAACAGAGAACCGGGGTTGGGGAGATGGCACAGCAGTTAAAGAGCATGTACTTAGAAATAAATATCTAGAAAGAAAAGTAGTGAACTGAGATGGATGGACAGATGGATAGACAAGTGGATTTAAGTTACAGATTGGGCATGGCAGTGCAAGAGGCTGTCGAGAAATCAAGGATATATCCCTCTTCTCTGCACGCCATTGCTTTAGCCATATACCTGTGGGGAGGCTATCTCAATAATAGATAAGCAGACAAAATGCAAACGGGGTAAGATTCACACACCATAAAACTAGCCATTTTAACTCGAATAGCACAGTGGCTTTTAGTTCTGGCACCATCTCTATCTAGTTCCAAGTCCTTTGGTCACCTCCAAAGGAAACTCAGACCAGATGAGCAGTTGCTCCCCACCTCCATCCAGATACATAACTACACTTGCACAACCTTCCCACCTCCATCCACACACATGACTACACCTGCACAACCTTCCCACCTCCATCCACACACGTGACTACACCTGCACAACCTTCCCACCTCCATCCACACACATGACTACACCCGCACAGCCTTCCCACCTCCATCCACACACATGACTACACCTGCACAGCCTTCCCACCTCCATCCACACACGTGACTACACCCGCACAGCCTTCCCACCTCCATCCACACACATAACTACACCCGCACAGCCTTCCCACCTCCATCCACACACGTGACTACACCCACACAGCCTTCCCACCTCCATCCAGACATATAACTACACCCTCACAACCTTCCCACCTCCATCCACACACATGACTACACCCTTACAGCCTTCCCACCTCCATCCACACACATAACTACACCTGCACAGCCTTCCCACCTCCATCCAGACACTTGACTACACCCGCACAGCCTTCCCACCTCCATCCACACACGTGACTACACCCGCACAGCCTTCCCACCTCCATCCACACACGTGACTACACCCTCACAGCCTTCCCACCTCCATCCACACACATGACTACACCTGCACAGCCTTCCCACCTCCATCCAGACACATGACTACACCCTCACAGCCTTCCCACCTCCATCCAGGCTGCTAGTTTTCCTCGGATCCTATGATTTCAAGTCTATTGACCTCTCTGTATTTAGGTTTTCCTGTCCTTCCTGTCCATCCACTCCCATGCACACGGTCCGCAGCTGTTCATTCCTTCTATCAGTGACTGCTGGCTCTGATGGCTCTTTCGAGATGGTCTCCTTCCCTTCCCCCATGCCACCGAGTCACCCTCTTCTAGGTAGAGAATCAACACTCAGCCAGAGCTGTGCCTCCTACAGCCCCCATTAGGAAAACCTTGGCTGCCTGACCAGTAGCCCCTTCGCTCTAGTAAAGAACCTTTCCCAAGCCCACTACAGATTCTCACAGTCTTCCTCCCCTGTTCCCATAGGGCTTTTCAGTGTAGCCGCCCATAGCTACTAGGCAGAGGGCAGTGACACCCATTAACCCTGAGCATCTCTCTGGCTCCACCGCAGATTACTCAGTGGCGGTGCCCAAGTCCATGTTCCCAGGCCTCTTTGTGTTGGGCATGCTCTTCTGGACCCTCATGGAGTATGTCATCCACCGTTTCCTGTTCCACATGAAGCCCCCCAGCGACAGCCATTACCTCATCATGCTGCACTTTGTTATGCACGGCCAGCACCACAAGGTGAGCAGTATGGGTCCCGCTCCAGGCCCAGCACACACAGCCAGCTCCAGGAAGCCTTGCAGCTATCGCCAGCTCCCAAGAGTCTTCCTGAGAATCCAGTTCTGGGCTTGGAGTGATGGACACAGAAGATGTTTGTGCTTACTCAGAGGGGTGACTGGGCTGGACATTCTCATCTGAGCCAGAGAGGGACAATATGAGTACGATTCGTACATACTCTTGTGTTATGCACACACCATGATTATTAACACTGATGTCTATGCATCACCCAAATTCATCATCATCTTTGATGCTTACAACTCGTTCATTGACCTAGTCATGTTCTTTGAATACTGCAGGTAGCGTACTAGATTTCAGTGAACAAAGCAGACAAAACCCCTCGCCCTTGTGAAGGTTGTCTTCTGAAGGTGGTGCTCCTGTGCTCCTGTCCCACAGTGGAGACTGAAGCTTGGGGAGACTAAGGAACTGAGTAACCCTCCCTCTTCCTTTGAGGGTCAAGAGCCAAAGGCTTAGGCTCTGATTCTCTGCCTCACTGTAAACCATCTTCAACAAAGATGCTTCCAATTGAGAAATGGGGAAGGGGAACATCATATTCAACTCCTAGGATCCTCTCACCACAGGCTGTATCCACCCAGATTGCTGATGTGCGGCTCTCCCACATGACTCCAGAATGTCCCTCTAGCAAAGGGCTTGGTAGATGAGGTCAGGACTCCTGTCTGGTAGCTAATAAGTTCCAGAACCCAAGTGATCTCAGGAGCATGGTGTGTCCTTGTGCAGTTTGCCAAGTCCCATCCTGGCTAGTAAATAAGAAGAAGGATACTTTCTCTGGGTCTTTCAGGCATGTTGACCTGCCTGTCCCAAAGCTACAAAGATACCAAGCCTTTCCAGGACAGGTCACTCTCCCCTCAGTGGAACACCTGGCTGCTCCACTCTGTGAGTAGCATCTCTTGACATACCATGACCACAAATAGGCCACCAGCCTTGGGCTGCCTCTGGTAACCACGCCTCTCTGTCCACAGGCACCCTTTGATGGCTCCCGCCTGGTCTTCCCCCCAGTGCCAGCTTCTCTAGTGATTGCCTTCTTCTATGTGTTCCTGAGGCTCATCCTGCCGGAGGCCGTGGCAGGCATCATCTTTGCAGGGGGGCTCCTGGGCTATGTCCTCTATGACATGACCCATTACTATCTGCACTTTGGCTCACCACACAAGGGCTCCTACCTGTACAACATGAAGGCCCACCACGTCAAGCATCACTTTGAATACCAGAAATCAGGTAAGGCTGGGCTTCTCAGCCTTTATTTTTGATTATTGACTTATTTGGCACATTCAGCCCCCAACTAAGAGCTGGCCTCCGTTCAGGGAATGTCATATGCCGAGAGCTCTTTTGTGTAGATAGCTGTGCAAAGGGGCAAACATGGAAATTAATACATGGCAAAGATTGTCTCAGACAGTGATAAGTGTCTTTAAAAAAAGCAGGAAAGCATTGGGCTAGGTATAGTAGTGTACCCCTTTAAACTCAGCACTCTAGAGCCTGAGATAGGCAGATCTTTGTGAGTTTGAGGCCAGCCTGGTCTACATAGGGAGTTCCAGGCTAGCCAGAGCTATAGCATAAGACTCTGTCTCAAAAAAAAAAAAAAAAGGGAAAAAGAAAATTTCATGATATATTGCCAGAGTATTACCATCTTAACGTGTAATTAACATAAAAGCATTAATGACCCTCTTACACTCCCTTATACTATTTTGTACCAAGAGCACATCTCAATACATATGCTACATTTTCATCAGGAATACTTGATCTTTATCTATGTTTTTCAATAAAATCTATAGTTAAAAAGACAGATTCACAGATATAAGTTGTTCCAAACATACTTCTGAGTTAACTAGTAACTGAGTCAAATATATATGTGCACATCAAAACTTAATTTGAATTGAGTGAAATCAGAAATCAGTTCCTCTGAAGCTCTAGCCACTCCCAGCACTCATTAGCCAAGTGCTCACTGTGACTCCCTTGCTGGCATGTAAAGCCCTAGATCAGGTAATTCAAGGTCACTGCAGATGTCATTGGAGCTGAGACCCAAATGAAAAGAAGGCAGTGTCTGGGAAGTAGGCCTTTCCAGGAGCAGCACCCTGAGGCAGGAATGAACTTGACCCAGCAAGGAAGAGGGAGAAGCTGAGGAGGGCAGTGTTGGCGAACACAGGTAGGGCCAGGCCCATCCAGGAACTCAGACCGCAGAAGGAATCTGGGGTTACACCACCTATATCTTGGAGAACAGTAGAGACACAGGTGTTTGGCCCTTGGGAAGGGCTGCGGGACAGATGTTGAAATTTCCCCTAGCTCTACCTACACAAGTCAATTCCTTTGTGTGCTAATGTCTGCTCTAATGTCTTATCTTCTGCCCTGTGTCTCCCTCTGCAGGGTTTGGCATCAGCACTAAATTGTGGGATTACTTTTTCCACACCCTCATACCAGAGGAATCCCACCCGAAGATGCAGTGACAGCCCCTAGACCCTCTGTTCTGCCCTCGGTCTAGCCCTGGCCCCTGCACCCTGTCCTACCCCCGCCTCCATCCAAACTCTGCTGGGATCAGCTTGGCCAGGCAGGATGGGCTCTGTCTAGCCCTGGGGCTTGGTGGAGACCTTAAGGCAGGACTTCCCTTCTGGCTTACTGTGTGAGGATAGCATCCTCTTGATAGCCAAGTGGCCCTTGGGGACCAGTTCATTCTCAGAGAATTATGACCTCCTCATTGGCATCTCTGCCTAAGCTTCAGCCCTCAGTACTGATTCAGGGTCCAGGTAATGACCCCAAGGGGCATGAAGGAAACTGACCCCACCTGTGCCTTCGAACCCTGGGCTCCCTGGGAGCTTCCCCACGCAGCAGAGGGGCCACTGTGCACACAGCAGAAGCATGGTGTGCAGGCCTGTGGCCACATCTTACCCTCCTGCTCTTTCTTGAGAGTTTGATGGTTCAGAAGTGAATGAAGGGCTATCCCGAGAAGAGGCAGTGCGACGCCTCCCACAGGCCATGCCCAGACTCCAGGACAGCCACTCTGGACCCTGCCAACCCCAGATACCAGCTGTACCACCAGCTGCCTCAGTGGAAGTAAGCCGGCATTTATCTACCTGGGCAGAAAGCCTGAGGGTGGCTGGCATCTGGTGCAAGGCTGACAGGACCTCTGGCCCTTGTCTTTGGGAATCAACAGCTGCTTTCTCCATCTCCCCTCTGCCCCAAACCACAAAACCGCTCCCCAAAGGAGGCTGGAGAGGTTTCTGCACTGGTGAGAGCCCCGCCCTAGCCCTTGCCATTCTTGGCCTCCGCCTACACAGGTGGATGCCTGCCCCAACTCAGGACCCTCCCAGCAGTGCCTCCTGAAGCCAAGAATGGGCTTTCATGTGGTGCCTTATTGCCTTCCCCACCCTGAGACCGTTCTTCCTTGTAACCAGAGCCCTCACTGCTCCTGAAGTCTTATTTATAAATTACATAAATATTCTTAATCTGACCTCAAATGAAGTAGCTGGTCAGATGGCCCTTTCTAATCCTATGTGTTGAGCTTATATATATATATATATATATAAAAAATCATCTTGCCTTCCTTTTTGTTCTTTCCTACCCACAAGCCATTACTACTTGAAACTTGTCAAAAACCCAGTGGGTGCAAAGACTAAAGAGAAGCAGTGTGACTGGTCCTGTGATTTATGCTGTTTACGGTGAAGCTATCTAGAGATTTTGAGATAAATATACAAACTGTGGTTGTGAAATAAAGATGTAAATAAATTGTATATTTTGAAAAATAAAACATTGAGAAGAAACCAACAAAGATCCGCCAGTGTTTGTTGATGGTGACTGACCCCATCATGACTGGGAAAGAGGAATGGTCTAGAAGGAAGATGGTATTTCACTGAGAAGCTTGTATAAAGTTGCTGGGGAGTGGGAAATAAAAAGCTGACTGGCAGGCCAGGTGTTGTAGCACATACCTTCAACCCCAGCAGGGACAGAGGCAGAGGCAGGCAAATCTCTGAGTTTGAAGCCAGCCTGGGCTACAGAGCGAGTTCCAGGACAGCCAGGGCTACCCAAAGAAACCCTGTCTCAAAAAAAAAAAAAAAAAAACCCAAACAAACAAAAAAAGCTGACTATTACCCTCTTTCTTGGCTTTTATTTTTTCTTTATTATATTTATTTATTAATTTTGTATGTATGTGTACTTGCATACCATGGTGAACATGTGGAGGTCAGAGAACAATTTGCAGGAGTCAGTTTTCTCTTTCTACCATATGATCCTGTTCTGAAGTATCCACCAGAGAAGACTACTCAGACACAGGTTTGAGTCAACAGAGAGTCTTTATTAAAGCTGACCAGCAACTACAGTGGGTGTTCAGGATCCTAGTGTAGCCCCAAACCTTTCTCAGATGAGCTTTTCAACACAAAACCACATCCCGGGTTGACACAGCTCAGTTAGCAAGAGCAGTTAGCTAGAAGCAGAACTGCAGAAGCCAAAAAGCAAGCTTAATACGTTTAGAGACTTTCCCAGAACTGTGGACTTTGATGGATTAGGTCCTTGTTTTCATTTTGGCAAGTGGTGCTATCCACGTGCTCAGTTTTATGGCCTGAATGGTGCTTCCACCATGGAGTCAGTTGTGCTAAGGTCTGAGGCCTACTAAGGTCTGGAGGCCTGTCACAGGTCCCAGGGATCAAGCTTAGGTCATTGGGCTTAATGACAAGTCCTTTACCTGCCCTTTTATTGGGTCTTATTACTGATTTTAAATTCTCTGCAGACAGCATCTCTGCTTATTGCCTGCATCCTGAGGGATCAGTCTCACAATCCACCTTGATATACCACTAGGGAAAGGATTTTGAAATTTTTTTTTTATTTTTGAGAATTTCATACAAGTATACAACAAAGTATGATCTTATCTAGCCTCCATTTCCCCCCCCCATATGCTCCCTCTGATCTTCATGACTTTTTTTTTTTTTTTTTTTTTTTTTTTTTTTTTGGTTTTTCGAGACAGGGTTTCTCTGTGTAGCCTTGCGCCTTTCCTGGTACTCGCTTTGGAGACCAGGCTGGCCTCGAACTCACAGAGATCCGCCATGACTTATTTTTAATAACCCATGGGTGTTATGGGATGTCTTTCTGTATGCTGTGAATACGTGTTGCTCTGATTGGTTGATAAATAAAGCTGCATTGGCCTATGGCGAAGCAGCTTAGAGGCAGGTGGAAATCCCAGCAGAGATACAGAGAGAAGAAAGGAGAGGAAGGAAAGACCCACCACTGAAGGAGCAGCAAGATGCCAGCAGACTGGCAATGCCATGGCCATGTGGCAATTTATAGATTAATAGAAATGGGTTAAGTTATAAGAGCTACCTAGCAAGAAACTTAAGCCATTGGCCATACAATTGGTAATTAATATTAAACCTTTGAATGATTATTTTATAAATGGCTGTGGGACCGTAGGGCAGAATGGGACTGGAGAAACTTCTGCTACACATGGGCTAGTTAGTTTTTGGGTTTTTTGGTTTGGTTTGGCTCCCCCCCCCCCCACCTCCCGATCAACTTGACACAAGCCAGGGTCACCTGGGAAGGGAGAGCATCAACTGAGAAAATGGCTCAATCAGACTGGCCTGTAGGCATGCCTGTGGGCATTTTCTTGACTAATGATTGATGTAGGCAGTGCTACCCCTGGGAAGGCTGTCCTGGGTTGTATAAGAAAGCAAGCTGAGCAAGCCAGGAAGTCCCTCCATAGCTTCCCTTTCAGCCCCCACCTCCAGATTCCTCCTTTGAGTTCCTGCTGGCTTCCCTTCGGGATAGGCTGGGATTGGAATGCGTAATCCAAAGAACCCCCTCTCCTCCCCTGGCTGTTGTTGATCCTCCTATGTTATCACAGTAGAAGTCAAAGTAAAACAACCGGTTAGTTCCAGTTAGTGCTGCCCATGTATGTTGTGTGGGTGTGGGGCCACCCGTGGGGTCATGGGTGACCTACCAGCTGGCCACATCCTCAAAAAACAAAACAAACACAAACAACCCCCCCCCCCTCAGCAACTCTCCGCTATCAATAGTTCTTCAATATAAACTGGAACCTGGCGGTCATCTACCTCATCTATGCTGGGATTTTGGCTGGATTGATCATATGCAGGTAACCACAGCTGCTGTGTGATGATGATTTCAATAGACATGTGATGTCCAAAGACAACATTTCGGGGAACGAGACAGGGGTTTTCTGTGTAGCCCTGGCTTTCCTGGAACTCGTTCTGTAGACCAGGCTGGCCTCAAACTCAGAGATCCACCTGCTGTAGCATGAGTCTTAAAAGTTCTTATTAATAAAATCAAACCTGGGCTGGAGAGATGGCTCAGAGGTTAAGAGCACTGACTGTACTTCCAGAGGTCCTGAGTTCAATTCCCAGCAACCACATGGTGGCTCACAACCATCTGTAATGAGATCTGGTGCCCTCTTCTGTATACATAATAAATAAATAAATTTAAAAAAAAATAAAATAAAATAAAATCAAACCTGAGGCCAGTTATTGGGGTCAATGCTGGTAGATCAGAAAGACAGAACAAGCCACAGCTATCTCACCTTGCCAGTTCCTCAGCTGGTCCTGTTTCCTCAGACTGGAAGCTTCTGTGTCCTCATCCCAATGGCTCTCAACTGAACTGCTGCAAGAAGCCTAAATGCTTAACCAGCCAAAATGCTTAACCAGCCAAATGCCTCTAGTTTCTGGTCCTCACGCCTTATATACCTGTCTGCCTTCTACCACCACTCCCTGGGATTAAAGGCTCGCTTTCTGGGATTAAAGGCGTGTGTCACCATGCCTGGCTGTTTCCAATGTGGCCTTAAACTCACAGAGATCCAGAGAGATTTCTGTTTCTGGAATGCTAGGATTAAAAGCGTGAGTGCCACCATTTTCTGGCCTCTTTATCTAGTGGCTGTCTGTTCTCTGACCCCAGATAAGTTTATTAAGGTACACAATATTTTGGGGAACACAATACCACCACAACCTGCCTCTGCCTCTTGAGTGCTGGGACTACAGGTCTGTGCCACCACGCCTATCTGCTTTCAGTCTCTTAGTCTCAGCACTGTGTCCAGTTGGGAACATCCCTCCAATGACTGCTGTCCATGACAAAAAGAAGCTTCTCTGACGAAGGCTGAGAACAGCCCAGGTCTACAAATACGAACATGAACATTTAGAAGGCAATTTGGTGGCATAAACACTTAGCAAAATAACAATAGCAGATTCTACCCTAGGGCCTATGACCTCCCCAGCTTTGACCAGGATTACAGCAGCAGGCATGAAATTCCCTCCAGTGAAACAGGCCTCGAGTCCAATCAGAAATCAGTTAGTTACTCCATATCGGTCATGCTGCTGTTGCACCAATTGGCAGAACTTCCCTGGCAGGCTAGTATTACAGCATGTGGTACCCAGCCCTGTGTAAGACCGTTGCTGTCTTTTCTCCTCAGCGACCATCATTGCACCTTCAGTCACTATGACAACCAGCCTGCAGGGAAGACGTTTACCATTGGTTTGAGACTGATCCCTCTACATTCTGCAGCCAAACTGTGTGGTGTCTCCAGCAACAGGAGTCGTTATGGTGGGTAGCCAAGGGCAATAGCATTTGCACAATTTGTCCAACCCCAGCAGAAATGCAAGAAAGCTTGTTCAAAAGAACTATTTAAATTCTTATCAGAGCAAAAAAAAAAAAAATCCACAGGTTGACTCTTTTTTTTTTTTTTTTTTTTGGAGCTGAGGACCGAACCAGGGCTTTGCACTTGCTAGACAAGCGCTCTACCACTGAACTAAACCCCTAATCCCCACAGGTTGACTCTTAATGATCTAGAAATTCTCCTTTTCTGGTCTCTATCAAACACCTAGAGCCTTGCCAGGGATGGACCCAGAGTTCCCCGTTTCTTTCTGTCCTGGTGTTTTGCTCTCCCCAGATCTGCTGTCTTTGGGCGTTTCCTGGATGCCTGGAGGAACTGCCCTCTTAATTCTGTTCTATCGCGTTCTTAATTTAGCCCTTGACTCTGATCTCTGCCCTTGAGCTTTGTATACTTTCTTCTTGTGCCTAGAACAATAGCCAGCTTGTAGCAAAGCCCAGTGTAAGTCAGCCTTGTCTCCACCAGATCTCTGCCCCACACCATTTGCTTCTTGCCTCTTCTTCTGGTCCCTAGCCTCTGCTGCCCTCTGGTGACAGTGTGCAGCCCTGCCTCAGTGTGAGACTCATCAAGAGTTCCTGTTTGGAAGCCACACACGTGTGGTTCTAGCACTTGGGCTGGAGAGATGGCTCAGAGGTTAAGAGCACTGGCTGCTCTTCCAGAGGTCCTGAGTTCAATTCCCAGCAACCACACGGTGGCTCATAACCATCTGTAATGAGATCTGGTGCCCTCTTCTGGCCTGCAGTCATGCATGCTGTATAATAATAAATAAATATAAAATTATTAAAAAAAAAATTCTAGGACTTTCCCATCTTGCTCTCTTGCCTGACCTTCCTGTCTCATTTCCTGTGTAAGGAGGAAAATTGAACACCATTATATGGATTTCCAAACAGCCACAGTGGCTGGAGTTTTCTTCACAGGCCTGTGCAAGTTAACTTTGAGAATACCTGCCAGGCTTAGCTACCTGAAGACAAGACACCACAATGTTTACTCCCCCTCCCCCCACTGGTTGAGGATCGTCTTCAGGGGCATCATCTATCTTTACTTATGGCTACCCCCTGTCAATCAGCTGTCTTAGTCCATTTTGTGTAGCTATAACAAAATGCCTGAGAGTAGGTATTTATTTTAAAAAAAAAAAGGTTTGCCAGTTGGTGGTGGCACACACCTTTAATCCCAGCATTTGGGAGGCAGAGGCAGGCAAATCTCTGAGTTCCAGGCCAGCCTGGTCTACAAAGTAAGTTCCAGGACATCCAAGGCTACAAAGAAAAACATTGTCTTGGAAAACCAAAATAAATATAAATAGATAGATAGATAGATAGATAGATAGATAGATAGATAGATAGATAGATTTAAAAAGAGGTTTGTTTTATTCACTGTTTTGGAGCCTGAAAGTCCAAGGTTGAATGGCCCATCTGGCTATGTTATAAACAAACAAAAATGAAATCTTTAAAATTGCCAGGCGATGGTGGCGCACGCCTTTAATCCCAGCACTCGGGAGGCAGAGGCAGGTGGATCTCTGTGAGGTCCCAGCCTGGGCTACCAAGTGAGTTCCAGGAAAGGCGCAAAGCTACACAGAGAAATCCTGTCTTGAAAAACCAAAAAAAAAAAAAAAAAAAAAAATCTTTAAAATTAAAAAATTTAATGAAATTAGAATTTTACATAATACAGCAAGAAGAACTATCATAAGGAAGGCGTCTTAGTTGGAGTTTCTATGCCTGTGATCAAACACCATGGTCAAACCAAGTTAGGGAGGAAAGGGTTTATTTGGCTTATACTTCCATATTGCTGTTCGTCATCAAAGGACAGGAACTCACACAGGACAGGAACCTGGAGGCAGGAGCTGATGCAGAGGCCATGGAGGGGTGCTGCTGGCTGGCTTGCCCCACATGGCTTGCTCACCCTGCTTTCTTATAGAACCCAGGATCACCAGTCCATGGATGACACCACCCACCATGGGCTGGGCCCTCCCCCATCAATCACTAGTTTTGTTTTGTTTTTTTAAGCCTTATAGCTGGATCTTATGGAAGCATTTTTCTCAACTGGGGTTCCCTCCTTTCAGATAACACTAGCTTGTGTCAAGCTGATATAATACTAGCCAGCACAGAAGGGCTGAAAGAAACAGTATACAGAAGAAATAGACACTCAAAGACGTGAAACACCGAGATTTGCGATGTGCTGACTTCTGTTTGCTCTTCCAATCTGAGCGCTGTGTTCCATCCCACTCAGCACCCATGGAGGCTGATCTGTGACAGCAGCAGTGTGCTCCTTCGCTTATTTTGCACTGTTCTCCAGATACAGGAGAGGGAACAAGTCGATGGACGGGGAGTGAAGCCAGGTGTTCGCTCCCACGGCTTTACAATTTCTTTCCATGAAGATTTGGAGTTTCCAGTGTCCTCATGTTTCCACTGCAAACACTTCACCACTAACCCCTGAAGTTTGATCCCAGCACCTGCATTAAAAGCACACATCTGTAACTCCAGCTCTGGGGAGTTGAAGTAGGCAGATTCTAGGGGCTCACTGGCCAGCCAGTCTAACTGAAATAGTGAGCTCCAGGTTCAGCGAGAAGTCCTGTATCAAAAAGTAAGAGATAACGGCTCAGCAGTTAAGACCACTCGTTGCTCTTCCAGAAGACCCGGCTTCCCACATGGTGGCTCACAACTGTCTGTACCTCCAGTTCAGGGGGCCTGATGCCCTGTCCCGACCTTTGCAGGCATTCACGTGGTGCACATACACGCATGCAGGCAAAACAGTCATATAGATATAAAATAAATAAATCTAAAAAAATTTTTAAATAACATAGTAGAAGGCTGTAGCGATGGCTCAGTGGTTTAGAGCACTGGCTGCTCTTCTAGAGGACCCAGGTTCAATTCCCAGCACCTACATGGCCTTCGCAACCATCTGTAACTCCAGTCCCAGGGGATCTGACACCCTCTCTGGCTTCCAGGGGCACGGCATGCACACGGCATGCACACATATGTGCAAGCAAAACACCCATACGCGCTCCAACACAATAATTTAAGAATTAAAACAAGACACCTGATGTCACCCTCTGCCTTCCACACACACTTGCCTAGGTGAGTGTGTGTGTGTGCGCGCATACACACACACACACACACACACACACACACACACACACACACACACACTGATCCCATTAGACTCATTAGACTCATTTCCAGAATTTTCCTGGTTTCCTTGATTTAATTTCTTTTATTTAATTCTGCTTCTTTCTCACCACTTTAGAAGTTTGTTAGTTTTGCTTTACATTTAAATCCAGGATCCTTTGGGGTTAATTTTTGTATAAGGTTTGAGGTGTAGGCCAAGTTTATTCTTAGTTGTTATTCCACGGCCATTGGCTACCAAATACTAAACAAAAATTTTGTAATACACAAACTCTCAAGACTCACCAGTAAAAAGTAATAATAATAATCATTGAAAATGGGCAAGAAGACACAGACATTCACCAAAGAGGCAGTACTATGGCAAAGAGCCCATGAAAGATATTTAGCATCATTAGGCACCAAGGAAATGCCAATTAAAATCACTTTGAGATAGCCACACACCTATTAAAATAGCCAAAATTAAAACAAGCAAGAATAGAACCAGAGTTATAAGTTGGCCTACCTCAACACCCGCCCCATCTATGATCCGCTGGAGCGCGGGAAGGGTTCAAGCCACAGCAACACGTAAGACGAGTGTGGTGATTCGCTTCTGTAATCTCAGCATCGGGAGGGAAAGGCTGAAGGATCACAAGTTCAAGGGGTATCCTTGGCTACACAGTGAATTCCAGGCCAGCCTGGGCTACGTGAGACCCTATAGGGAATGTGTGTGGGGAGAAACAAGTGAGAAAGGGGCAAATAAATTAAAAAATAGTGAACTAAGCCCCCGGACAGCCTCTTAAAGCCCAAAGTAAAATGTCTTCTCATATGTGGCTGCCTTTTGCCCTTGTCTGAAGAGTCTGCCTGAGGCTAAAGTGAAGAGTTTTGGAATAATTCTGTTGGCAGAAGAAATCTCAAAAAACCGCCTAGTACAGACTCTGTGGTGTGGATATTAGTGATAACTCTAATGAAGATTTATAATGAAAAGGAGCAAGCTGAGCAAGGTAAATTACAAAAGTCAATTTTGAGGAGAAAAAGAGCACCAGGAAGTGGAATGGAGCTAAGTCTTGTGTTCAAGGAGATAAACAGATTGAGAAATGGAATAAAGGGAGTGATGACCTCAGGATAAGATCCCAGCCAGCTAAATTTCCAACTTGTGGAAAGAAACTAAAGAAAAGCTTAGAGCCGGATATAGTGGGGCACACCTTTAATCCCAGCACTCTGGAGGCAGAGGCTAGCAGATCTCTGAGTTTGAGGCCAGCCTGGTCTACAGAGCGAGTTTCAGGACAGCCAAGCTTAGGCAGTGAAGGACAGAAAGCTGGTGAAGATGTAATTGAACAAGGGGGCCATGTTCCAGCCTCAGTAAGCAGAACTTGAAAGCTCCAGCCAAGTGGTTTTTGGCCTCTTCTCCAAAAAAAAAAAAAAAAGAGCCACTGAGATCAGGCATGTATCAGAGGCCTAGCAGAGAGACCATTTTGTGAAGCTGTGCTGCTAACAGGGAGTGGAAACAGCCCAAGAGAAAGAAGTGTGTTGCCGTCAACAAAGCTGAATGGAGCTGGAGATCTGAAGTTTTGACATCAGCATGGAGATGCAGACTTTGGAGTTTGCTCATCTCGTTTTCGGTCTTGCTTTGGTCCAGTGTTTCCTTCCTAATGCTCCCTTCCCTGTGTTTTGGAATGGTAATGTGTACTGTGTCACTGTATGTTGGAAGTATGTGATTTGCTTTTTGATTTTGCTTTTTACAGGGAAATTACTGTGCATCTCAGAAGAGACTTTGAACTTTGGACTTTGAAACAAGTTTGAGACTGTTATAGACCATGGGGAGTTTTGAAGTTGGACTGAAGTTTGAAGTTTTGCATTATGATATGGCTATCAGCCTTTGTTGGCCAGAGGGCAGAATGTGGTGGTTTGGGGAAAAAAAAATGGCCCCCAAAGGGAGTGACACTATTAAGAGGTATGGCCTTTTTGGAGGAAGTGTGTCACTGTGGGGGCGGGCTTTGAGGTCTTTTTTGCTCAAGCTTCCCTCAGTGTGACTGTCAAGTCGACTTCCAGTTGCCTGCAAGATATAGGACTCTCAGCGACTCCAGCACCACGTCTGCCTGCACACTGCCATGTTCCCATCATGATAATACTGGACTGAACCACTGAAGCGGTACAAGACAGCCCCCCCCCCCATTAAATGTTTTTCTTATAAGAGTTGCTGTGACCATGGTGTCTCTTCATAGCAATAAAAACCCTAACTAAGACAGCATACAATCCATTTCTATTCTTTGCCAGGTATACAGCCTGAGTAAGTGAACGGCAGTTCGATATTATACTGGCTAACTGGGGATATAACTGACTTTAATAAAACTCAGCTTGAACCATAACCAAGTTTTGAGAGGACCCTGAAGGAAAAAGGAAGTGACTTTCCCCTACCCGGGTAGCCCCCTACTCCCTTACCCTCCTGCCCCCACTCCCCATTCCCTGCCCCAGGATTATCCAGCACAAAGCACTTGTAGGAACCTCCTCCGTGCTTCCAGGGTTTCTTCCTATTTTTATTTATTTACTGTGTTTGTTGTGTGTGTGTATTTGCGTGCCAGGGCCTGGGCACAGGTGGAGGTCAGAGGACAACTTCGAGGAGTTCAGTTCTCTCCTTCCACCTTGACTCGGGTCCTCACCTCACTGAGCCTCTCACTGAGCCTCACTTTTTTATTTTATAATTTGCTAGACTCCCAGGTCATCCCATACAATGGTTATCAAGGCTCCCTGTAACCTTATTTTTTCAATCCCTAAGTTCGAGGTCCCAAGCAGAGGGCCTGGGAGTACTCAGAGTTGCTGTTTAATGGATTTGGCAAAAGGACCAGAGACGGGTAGGAGCTTCAACTGGGAGCTGCCCAGAAAGCCGGTGTGGGAAGCTGGCAGACCTCCAGCAGAAGTCACGCAGGAACCTAGGGGAGGAGTGTCAACCCGGCACCGGTTTCCGGAGCAGGACGCTGGACAGAAACGGCTGTCCAACGGGTTGCTTGGGAGAACTCCGCTGCAGCGCGGTTGAGTCCGCCCAGCTTTGACTTTAGGCGGCAACAGCGGTGTGTGTGGAATCCCTCACGGGCACCGGGAGCGCAGAGCCTGCCCCGGAGGGAAGGGGCTCTGGAGACCCGGGACCTGCCAGCTCCGGCCTGGCGTGCATTCTCAGCTGGGCAGAAGACCGCGGTCCGGGAGCAGCGGGAGACTGACCCTACTGGAATTGCACATAGGGCAGAGGGGACGATTCCTCCCTCCCACCTCCCCGCGACCACGAGGGTGAGCCCACAGGGTCCAGGGAGCCGGGAGCCGGGACTGGAGGAAGCGGGAGAATCAAGGAATCACAGTTTGAACTTCCCGGAACTCAGGGGCGAGTTGGTTTCGATTCTCTGGTTCTATTGGAGGGGCTGTCTGTCTGCTGAGATCTCTGCCGACTTCTGCCAAAGCAGGACGGAGATCGAGGTATGGGGTTTGAAGAGGGGCAAAGAATGGGGACCTCACCCAGAGGTGCCAAAGTCTTAGAGTAGGTGGGTAGTCAGTAGGACAATCTATCTCCAGGACAGATGATTCAGGTTTTTTGTTTTCGTTTTGGGGGTTTTTGTTTTGTGTTTTGTTTGTTTGTTTGTTTGTTTTATTTTTTTGTTTTTCGAGACAGGGTTTGTCTGTATAGTCCTCGCTATCCTGGAACTTGTTTTGTAGACCAGGCTGGCCTCCAACTCGATGAAATGTGCCTGCTGCCTCTCGAGTGCTTAGATTAAAGGCGTGCACTACCACCGCCCAGCTGGATTCTAGTTCTTAATATGAATGCCCACTTCCTTTTCTAGGGCCATTTCATGCAAGGATGAAGAAATAAGACGTAGTGTTTGTAAAAGGGTATCTAATTTTTTTTTTTTTTTAGACTATTAATATAGTGAGACAAGGTCTCACCGTGTAGCTATGGCTGGCCAGGAACTCACTGTATGGTCCAGGCTGGTCTTGAATTCATAGAGACATCTGTCTGTGCCTCCCAAGCACGGAATTTAAAGTTGCGCGCCACCAAGCCCGGGTAGTCTGATGTTTTTTAATGGGAGAGACTGACAGTAAATTATTATTATTATTATTTTTTTTTTTTTTTTTTTTTTTTTTTTTTTTGGTTTTTCGAGACAGGGTTTCTCTGTGTAGCTTTGCGCCTTTCCTGGAACTCGCTTTGGAGACCAGGCTGGCCTCGAACTCACAGAGATCCACCTGGCTCTGCCTCCCGAGTGCTGGGATTAAAGGCGTGCGCCACCACCGCCCGGCGACAGTAAATTATTATTACGACTGCTTCCAGACTTTTCACCTTTGCTCTCATTCATCCAGGGAAGAAGGGAATGGCTGGGCCCGAAATCTATTGGTTTTCTTTAAGAGTACCTAGCAGGCTGGAGCAACGGCTCAGCTCTTAAAGAGTAGCCCGATGTTAATGCCTGTGCGGCCTGCCCAGCTCGGTGGAATCCTGCAGACAAGGAAAAAAAAAAAAAAACCTGCTGATTGCCACGTACTTAGTTTCAGTCTGACAATTTAGTTTCACTTTTTGACTCACGTTTTAAAAGCAGATGGGGGTTCCAGGGAATTATTTCCTCCATGTTGTTATTTGATCTCAAAATGGATTTTTTCCTTTCTTTCATGAGTGTGTGTGTGTGTGTGTGTGTGTGTGTGTGTGTGTGTGTGTGTATGCCTGTGGAGGGCCCCCTGGAGCCTGAGTTGCAAGTAGTTGTGAGCTCACCAACACGGGTGCCAGGAACCCACTCACGTCCTCTGCGAGAGCAGCACGTGTTCTTAACTATTGAGCTATCTCACCGAGTTCCCAAGATAACTCTTTTCTGTTGTTTTAAATTTTGCCAAGATAACCTATCTGTTTCACTGGGCCATTGAGAAGACTGCTATGGTTTTAGGCATTTTGGGGCATTGGAGGCTGGAGAATTGGCTCAGCAGTTAAGAACACTGACTGCTCTTCCAGAGGACCCAGGTTTGATTCCCAGCATGCACATGGCAGCCAACAACCTTCTGTAACTCCACTTCCAGAGGATCTGATATCCAAAAGCACTGCATGCTCGTGGTACACAGACATACATGCAGGCAAAACACTCATATACGTAAAATAAAAATAAATCAACTTTTAAAAAATTTAATGATTTACTTAATTTTGTTTATATTTTATGTGCATTGATGTTTTATTTGCATGTATGTTTGTGTGAGAGTATCAGATCCCCTGGAACTGGAGTTACAGATGGTTGTGAGCTGCCATGTGGGTGGGAATTGAACCGGGGTCCTCTGGAAGAGCAGTCAGTGCTCTTAACCACTGAGCCAATTCTCCAGCCTCCCCCAAAACCAATAAGTCTTTAAAACAACATTTAAAGTGCTTTTTAAGCCAGACCTTTAATTGCAGCATTTAGGAGACAGAGGCATGAAGATCTCTGTGAGTTGGAGTCCAGCCTGATCTACATATTGAGTTCTAGGACTACATAGGAAAACTCTCTCAAAAACAAACAAACAAAGGTGTTTCTGGATCTGTTTCCATGGCTTTGAACTCATTTGAACAGCATCTTCATCTATCAAATGAAGATGAGGATGGAACCGTGTTTCTAAAGCACTCAGCATGTTGTAAGCGAAGGGATTTACTGCTGTGGCAACTCTCATTCATTCTGGACTCTAGTTGCCTTTGCTTCAAGTAGACCGTGATTCAAACTGTCTTCAACAAGAAGTGGGTTGAGAGTGGTTGAGTGGGTAGAGAGATGACTCAGCAGCTTAAAGTACTGCCTGCTCTTCCAGAGGACCAGGGTTTAATTCCCAGCACTCACATGGCGGCTCACAGCCATCTGTATCAAAGATTCGATGAGCCCTCTTCTGGCCAGCACTGATACTGCATGAGAAACTGAGAGATCCTTTATCCTTGTGGAACAGCAGATGAAAACTTGCTGATTAACCTCTGCATGTGTTCAGATGCAGCTGGAGGGGTTTCCCTGACCATGAGCCCAAGGCCAGTTTGTGCCTTTTTTGAAGATTTGAAGAAAAGATGTGAACGACTGGACTCTTCCCTCTGTCAAAAACAGAGAGGCACCAGGATAATGAAGCACACTGATGGAGAGGTCAAGGTCATTCTGAGATACATAGCTAGAGCATGTCTCAAAACAAAACACAACAAAAATGGAGACGTGAAAGACAGAAAGGTCATGTCACAGAAACTAAAAGGAAGCTTTTCAGGTTTATTTTTTAGACTTAGATTTATTTATATTATTTCTTGTGTGTGAATGTTTGACCTGTATGTATGTATGTGTGTGCCATGTGCATGCCTGGTGCCTGCAGAGCTCAGAAGAGGACACTGAATTACCTCTGCAAGAAAGAGCAGCATGTGCTCTTAACCACTGAGCCATCTCCCTGGCCCCAGGAGCTTCTCTTCAAGCTGTGCTGAGGCTCACTCACTCAGAGCCTTAGCCAATGCTGCCCAAACACTCTACCACTGAGCTGTAATCTCAGCTTTGGATTTTTTTGGAGACAGGATCTCATTAGGTAGCTGGGACTTGAACTCGTGATCCTTCTGCCTCAGCCTCCTGGGTGCTAGGATTTCAGCACCACTACATCTACCTGGAAGTATATTTCTTTGCAGCAATAAAGACTAATTCTAAGTCAGCTCGCTCCACTGGTTTGAGGTGCCTGCTTGGCTCCTGAAGGTATTTCTAGGACCTCAAAAGGATATCTGTGTTAGGATAGGCTAAATAATATGACAAAAACACCCCAAAATATAACGGCTTTCATACCGCTGAAACTGCGTCTTCAATCACAGTTCATAGCAGAAATCCTGGCAACAACAGCAGCTTTCCTCCAAGCAATTATTCAGGAACCCAGGATCTGTTCTTTAGGATACCAGGATCCCTGAGACCCTATCCTTGCAAACCTGTCTCATCCTAAAGCAGCACAGGCCCCCAACCACTCACACCCCATAGTTAGGTGCTCATCACATGGCCTCACGGAGTTGCAAGAGGCTGAAGATATAACATTAGCTGACCAGTACCCCCTTTCTGGCACTGAGATCATAGATACCCTCGACCCTCAATTAGGTGAGTAATAACTACACGGGTGATTGTGAGATTTTAACCAATCTATGGGTCTCTTCCAGGGATGGATAAATTGGGACAGATCATCTCCTTAGGACAGCTCATCTATACAAAGTGTGAAGAGATGAAATACTGCCGGAAACAGTGCCAGCGTCTAGGGAAACGCGTGCATGGCCTGCTCCAGCCTCTCCAGAGGCTCCAGGACCAAGGAACGAACAACCTGCCAGATGATATAACTGCTGCCCTGGGCCGTTTTGAGGCTGTCCTGAAGGAGGCCAGGAAGCAGATAGAAAAGTTCAGCAATAAGACCAGCATTTGGAAGTTTGTAACTGCGGGCAGTGACAAGATACTCTTCCATGAAGTGAATGAGAGGCTGAGAGATGTCTGGGAGGAGCTCCTGCTGCTGCTTCAGGTTGATCAATGGAACTCTGTTTCAAATGCTGGCCAAAGAGCATCCTGGCTGCAGGAAGATCAACAGGATGCAGAGGAGGATGGGTGAGTATTCCAGAGGCTGAGAAACGATAAGCTGGGTTTGGGGGATGAAGTGGAGGACCAGATGGAATCAGGGAGCATCTTAGCCTCACTTTGGTTTGTCTAAGGAGAGGAATGATGGAGGATTTTGAACAGTGGTGTATACTTGTGACTTAGAAATCCTACTGTATGATAGAGGCTGGTGAAATCTGGGGAAGCCTTTGTGGAGAAGGGGACGTGTTACCTGCTTGTGAGTCTCCTTCGCTTCTCTGTTCACTCTTTGATGTAATATCTGGAATTCCAATTCGTATCTTACAGCCTTAGCTTCTATGGGACTCTCACTTAAAGTGAAAATTGTCCAGTAAAAAGAATTAAATAAAGCAAACTATGGAAATGCGGATTGGGTAGAACACTCTACTGCTGATAGGAAGCTAATTTTCTCTACACTCATGAAAACCACAAGGTAGGGTAATGACACAAGGATTCAGAAAGAACAGACAAGACAGACATTTGAGTGGACACCCTGACTAAGAAGAAGGAGCTAGCCATACAGAGATGAGATTGCAAGAAGGAGACCCTAACTGAAGTACTGTGTTTCAAGCCTCTGCTTGTGCCACATCCACTAACAAGCCATCTGGCAATGCTCCACATGAAGACACAGGCATGTAGTTGGCCCTCTATGTTGCTATGGCTGTATACGGCTACTACCTGAAAGTCAATAGCTAGAGCCAATAATTCAACCTGCCTGAGGGTCAGAAAGGAAGCAGGGACTGAGTTAGGAGACCACATTAGAGGGCAGATGAGTTAACCACAGCTTGAACTAGAACGGTCCTCCTTGAACCTCACAGAGGGCCAGGCTCTGAAGAAGTGAGGCATAGACTAGGCTGGAGGTAGAAAGTAAGAGTTGAACCTAGGCCACCGAAGAGGAAAGACAAGGGAAACATGGAAACAAATATGACTTTCTTAGACTAATAATGACCCAGTGATATGAACCCCAAGCACAGAAAGATAGAAGAAGTTTGTGGGAAAAGGAAAGGAAGCTGATACAAGACTAACTTTTTTTTTGTTTGTTTTGTTTTTTGTTTTTTTCGAGACAGGGTTTCTCTGTGTAGCTTTGCGCCTCTCCTGGAACTCACTTGGTAGCCCAGGCTGGCCTCGAACTCACAGAGATCCGCCTGGCTCTGCCTCCCGAGTGCTGGGATTAAAGGCGTGCGCCACCACCGCCCGGCTCCAAGATTAACTTTTTATCAGGCAAATCACAGGCTGATGGCCACAGCCAGCCGTGATGAGGCCTTTTGGTGAGAGATCACTAGGAGAGTTCCCACAATAGCATCATGTGACTTCGCCTGGCCCAGCCTGTGTGCCAAGGGGCAGAGGCATGAACCAGGCAGGACTACAAATGTGTCCTACAGCTGCAAGGGTGGAGGATAGTTTATCAACTCTGTCTGAGAAGAGGACACTGGAGGGAATGACCTAAATTCTTTGATAGAGAAAGCACAGAAGTTAGAGGGTCTGTACCCCAGTAGGAAGAGTTGGGTAGAGAGAAAGGGAGCAGGGAGGTGTGCTGGGCAGTGTCAACTCGACACGACCTCCAATCATCTGGGAAGAGGGACCTTCAACTGAGAAAATGCTCCATCGTGTCAGCCTGTACGCAAGTCTGTGAGGAATTTTTTTTCATTAATGATTGATGTGGGAGGACCCAACCCACTGTGGGCAGTGCCACCTCTGGGTTGATGGTCCTGGGTTGTACATAAAGCAAATGGAGCAAGTCGTGGAAAGCATACCAGTTGGTAAGCTGCGTTCCTCCATGGTCTTTGCTGCAGTCCCTGCCTCTGGGCTCCTGCCTTGAGCTCCTTGCCCTCTTCCCTGGATGAGAGATTGTAATAGGTAAGCTAAATAAACCCTTTCCTCCTCAAGTTACTTCTGGTCATGGTGTGTATCACAATAACAGCGAGCAAACTAGACCAGAAGAACACGTGGACACACCTTTTAGATGCTTGAGCTCGGAGGAGTAACTGTTCTACTGTTTTGATGGGGAGGTGGTGATCCATGCCCTGTTAAGTTGGCAGGAGACATCGAAGGGGGACAAGTGAGGAGAGTTTTAAGCAAATGAGTTCTTTTTTATAACAAGAGAAACCAAGACATCTGTAATCCAATCAAATACCCACCATCAATGAGAAAGAGACTCAGGGATTGGGGAGGGTGGGCGTTATGGTACTATAGAGAGGTTGACTCAGCTAGAGGACAGGATTGGCTTCCAACTTTTCTAATCATCAGAAAATGCTGGTCCAGGGTGGCAGGAACCATGTGGAAGTCATTAACCTGGAAGATAGGACTGACTTCCTGCTCTGCCCTTTACATTTCTGTATGGGTGATACTTTCATATAGTACTGTATTCAAAAGATTTTTAAAAGACCCAGCATAGCTGGGTATAGAAGTATACACCTTGAATCTCAGCACTTGGGAGGCAGGGGGAATCTCTGCGAGTTCAAGACTGTCATGGTCTACATAGTTTCAGGACAGCCAGAGCTACATAGTGAGATCCTCTCTGGGGGTAGGGAGCAGGGGTGGGCGGGGAGGCCCAGCATAAAGGAGTTAATCTCCCTGTCATCCTTGACATCAGGGGACCTCTTCTACATCTCAGACACACTCTCACTTTGCACCATCTTTTTCCTGACCCTCTGGAGATTTACATGTACGTATTCTGATTCTTCGTCTCTTCTTAATAGATAATCTTGAGTATTCTTCCAAATAAATTTCCATAGATATCTCTGGTATTACTTGGTATATACAGACCATATATATTTAACATGTAAATTGTATCCAATTGTTCAGTTATAATTTTATAATGAGCATCTTTGTGTGTGTTTCAGAATAACTTTAGGAGATAGTCCTGATAGTGAAATTACTTGGCTAATCGCTGGGTTAAAGACAATGAATATTTTCAATTTTGATAGATTGCTAGATTGCCCTCTACAGAGGCTATATATTTTATCAATCATGGATTTAAAAAAAAAGAAAAACAAAAAAACCATTGGTTTTTTTTTTCCATTAGAAACTAAAGATCTCAAATCCTAGGATTCCCCAGTCCTAGGCAAACTGAGATGGTGCGAATTTACACACAATATAAATTAGGTTATGATGTAAATAAAAAGACACTGGCCAAGAGAGATGGCTTAGTCATTAAGAGCACTTCCTGCTCTTCCAGAGGACCCATGTTTTGATCCCAGAACCCATATTGGGTGGTTCACAGCTGCCTGTAATACTGGTTCTAGAGGATCAAAAAACCCCTTCTGACCTACTCAGACATATACATGAGCGGCCTACAGTCAGATAGACACATGCACACATATGCATAAATAAAAATAATAAAACTAACAATAAATCATCAAGCACTAACAGTTCAGTGTTTTATAGAAATAAGTTTATTTCTCATTCAAGCAAAGTACACGAGACCCCCCCAAGATGATTCCTCCTTGGGATACTTCCCTTAGTCCAGCACTTTCCTGTCAATACAAATTTCCCAATTCCAAAGCAGCCAGGTTGGGACCTTGAACAGAATCAAAAAAAAAAAAAAAATAAGAGAGGAAAGACTTATTCGGGTTCATAAATTTGAAGTATTTTCTAGCCATCACAGTGGGAAAGGCATGGGGCAGTTCTACGGCAGTGTGAGTATGTAGCCGAGGCTCCTTACATCCTGGCAGAAGTAGAAAAAAGCAGACCAGGCCAAAAGTGGGTATAATCTTCCAAGACTCACCCCCAGTGACCTACTGCTGCCAACCAGGCTCAACCTTCTCAGGGCTCCACAGTCTTCAAAATAGTGCCACTCACTGGGGACCAAATGCTCAAAATATGAGCTGTGGGGACATTTCAGATTAAAACCATATCTCTTTCACTTAATGTTTAGCGCCTGTATGTTTAAGCATGTTGCCCCTTTTTCCTGCAGAAATGAAAGTATGCGAGCTATCTTGATGCAGATGAGAATTGACGTGGAAGAAATCAAGGAAACTCTGAAACAACGTAAGTTGTCACATGCCCTGTTTCAATGAATGCTCCCAAATTAGAAGTCATCTGTTTGCTAGGAACTCCAGCCTACTCTCCTCCTGCCCTGCTCCGTTTTTCTGCTGGATAGTGCTGGAAGCAGCTCACAGGTTTGGGGATGTGGCCACAGTTAACCCAGGCTTCTGTCCATGGAGTAGCATTTGAAAGTGGCTTCTTGATCAGCAAGAAACCATAGCTAGTGCCTGTCAGAATACTAAAATAGGCTGGGCATGGTGGCACACGCCTTTAATCCCAGCACTCTGGAGGCAGAGGCATCTCTGACTTCAAGGTGAGTCTGATCTAAAGAGCTAGTTCCAGGACAGCCAGGGCTACACAGAGAAACCCTGTCTCAAAACACAAAATAAAAAAGGATGCAAAAAATAATTATAATAATAAATAATTTCCTCCATGTATAGCATCTACATCCAGTAAGTTTCTGTTACAGTAACATACCCAAGGTAGTAGCTTAAGAAGAGAGATAGTTTACTTAGGCTCACAGTTTTGAAGGTATTCAGTCCATGATTGGTTATTAGCCCCATTATTTTTGTGTCTGTGACAAGCCAGCTTGTCAGGTAGACACGTGATGAAGCAACAAAGAGAGCAGGAGGAAGGGAGTGGGGTCCCCAACCCCCTTTAGAAGCATGCCTCCAAATAACTGAGGAGGCACCATTTGTCCCCGTCTTAAAAGTTTCCACCACCTCCCAATAGCACCATCCTGGGGACCAAAGTTTTAACACATTGGCCTTTGGGGACATTCAACATCCAAACTGTAGAGCATTAAAGCTTCAATCCACTTACTGAATGTCCAGAAGAAATTCAAATGAAGGGCTTTGGAGATGGCTCCGTGGGTAAAGGGCTTGCTGCACAAACATGATGACCTGCGTTTGGATCCCCAGCATCTGCTTAAAAAAGAAAAAAAGAAACAGGCAGGTGGCACATACCTGGGCTCTCAACACTGGAAGGTGACAACAAGAAGACCTCCGGGGCTCACTGGCCTGCCTTCGAGTCAGTCAGCAGGCTACAAATTCAGTGAGAGATCTTCTGTCAAAAATAAGGTGGATGGGAGCTGGAGAGATGGCTCAGCAGTTAAAAATGTCCCCACTCTTGCAGAGGACCCAGATTCAGTTCCAGCATCCATATGGTGGCTCACAGTCACCTGTAACTCCAGCTCCAGGGGATTCAATGACTTCTTGCCTTTTAGGGCCCTGCATGGGTGCACATACAGACATGCAGGGACACACTCATGCACATAAAATAAAAATAAATATTAAAAAAAAAACAAAAACAAGGCCGGGCGGTGGTGGCACAAGCCTTTAATCCCAGCACTCGGGAGGCAGAGGCAGGCAGATCTCTGTGAGTTCGAGGCCAGCCTGGGCTACAGAGTGAGTTCCAGGAAAGGCGCAAAGCTACACAGAGAAACCCTGTCTCGAAAAACCAAAAAAAAAAAAAAAAAAAAAAGAAAGAAAAAAGAAAAGAAAAAAAAGAGACCACTTCCCTAACAACACCTTCTTAGCACACTGACTTGTTATCCCCTTCTGTCTCAGGCTCACTAAAACCCACACAGGAGATCCCACAGGAGCAAATCAAGGAGATTAAGAAGGAACATCTTGTCAGATCTCCATGGACCTTACTGAAGAAAAATAACCTGAGCACACTTTATAGAGGAGAGTACCACAGATCTCCAGTCACCATCAAAGTATTCAACAACCCCCAAGCCGGAAGTGTTGGGTGGGTAAGCTGTAGTGTATGACTCTCAGATGGCTCAACACTTACTCTCTGTAACTTCCCAAGGAGGAGAAGTATATTTTCTCCGTTAGTAAATGGGGGAATCAGGCTCTAAAGGGTTAAATGACTTAATCTGTATTATTAAGAAACAGAGGTTATTGGACTGGAAAATTGGCTCAATATAGGGCTTGTTGCTCTTACAGGGGACCCAGGCTCAGTTCTCAGCACCAACATCACAGCTCACAAACATCTGTACCTGCAATTCCAGGGGATCTGACATCGTCTTTAGTCCACAGGTGCCAGGCACACATATGGTGCACAGACATACACGCAGGCAAACACTCATGTACACAAAAGAAAAAGAGACAGGCTAACATTGAACTCAGCTCTCTTCCTCAACTCTAGGACTTTCTCCCTTTTACTCACAGCTTTATGTATTTTTCAGAATTTTTACTCTTTTCTGGCCATAGTGGTGCCATGCCTTTAATCACAGCACTTATGAGACAAAGGCAGGCAATCTCTAAGTTCAAGGTCAGCCTGGTCTATATAGTGAGTTCCAGGCTAGCCAGGGCTGCATAGAGATCTTGTCTCAAAACAATAACAGAATCTGTAACTTTGTAATCCTGTTTGTCAATTCTTCATCCCCTCCACATATAATTCTCTTTTTGGTGTGGTGCTGGGAATTCCACACACAATAATTCTAGTGTTTATTCTTGTGTTTTTCTGTAAAATATACTCTGCTGTTACTGTGTTATACAGTTTTAATGTTTCACAGGTGACAAAGTAGCATGTCTACTTAACCTCACTTTCTTGATTCAGCATCATGGAACATGGAGTCCTTTTATTGGAAGTAAATCCAGTGAATCATTTGGTATCTCAGTCCACATTTCATCTATTTCCCACGATGTAAACCATCTGTTTCCAGCTGGAAATAATGCCACCATACATAGCCCTTAATGAATCTGTATGGCAATTTTGAGGTACCAGAAACGAACCCTGAACTTTACACATGGAGGCAAACACTGCCACTTAGCTACACCCCCAACACTTGTACAAAAATTTCTTTGGACTGTAACTCCCAGATAGGAACTGTTGGCTCATAGGCTCCACATATATAAACTGGCTAAGTACTACCAGGAAGCTCTTAGAATATACCTACCTTCCACCTGCAGTACCTGAGATGCCTGTATTTCATATACTGACTGATCCCTGGTGTTTCTAAGTTTGTTTTATCTTTGTAAAGTGAGATCAGATCTGAAAACATTTCTCCATTTACTAATAAATTTGATCATTTATTTATATGTGCTTAGCCATTGCAGTTTTAAAATTTTTATTTGTTTACAAAGAATTTGGGCCGGGCATGGTTGCCATAGGCTTTTAATTCCAGCACTTGGGAAGCAGAGGCAGGCAGATCTCTGTGGGTTCGAGGTCAACCTGGTCTACAGCGTGAGTTCCAGAGCAGCCGGGTCTACATAGAGAAACCCTGTCTCAAAAAAAAAAAAAAAAGAATTTGGTTTCATTGTGACATTTTATTTTTACTATGTATGTGTGTGAGTAAGTACATCTGAGTGAAGGTGTCCACGAAGGCCAGAGGCATCATATTCCCTGGAGCTGCAGTGACAGGCAATTGTGAGGCACCCGACGTGGGTGCTGGGAACCAAACTCAGGCCCTCGGCAGGAACGTATGCACACTCTTCACTGAGCATCTCTCCATCCACTCATCACGGCATTTTCAAATACCGTTTGGTTTTCCCCATCTCTGCTCCCTCTCTTGAGCCCTCCTCCCCCCAGTAGCCTCACTTTCCATTGTCATGTCATGTGACCTTTTGCCCCTCCCCTCTTCTCTCAACACCCCTGTTCCCTTCTTGTGATCACCTCTCTAGTTTCATAGTCTATACCCTTTCTCACAACCCCTTATGTACACACATACGAACATTAGAAGTTAGGATCTGCATATGACAGAGAACATGGGATTTTTGTCTTCCTGTGTCTTCCCACAGGGTAAGTGCACACCATGCTGCACCACTCACAACAGCTGTTGGGCTTCCTTTTCTGTAAATCACCCATTCATATCTTCTGCCCTCTCTTCGGTCACATTTGCAATTTCTGTGGGTTTTTTCTTATTAAATTTTTATTGTTATTTTATGTGTATGGACAATTTTCCTACATGTGTGTCTGCGTGCCACTTGCAGGCCTGGTGTCTGTCTGCAGAGGCCAGAAGAAGGTATTGAATCCCCTGGAGCTAGAGTTGTGGATGGTAGTGAGCCATCCTGTGAATGCTGGGAATTGAACCTGGGTCCTCTGGAAGAGCAGCCAGTGCTCTTAACCTCTGAGCCATCTCTCCAGCCTCCAATTTTTTTTTTTAAAGTTTAGACTTTAATCCTCCTGCAATCAGTCTTTATATGTGATATTATGCAGGGTATAGTCTTGGTTTCATCCACAGAGTAAGTCAGTCTTCTCTATATTACCTATTAAATAACCCATCTTTTCCCCCACTGATGGGCAGCACCACACTTATTGTATAAACATCTGTCTAGTTTCTGTATTGCTGATCTGTCCCATGGGTCAATTTATCTGTCTTTGGATCAGTGAACATACTGATTGGACCTTTGGTGGGGGGTGGGGAGTGGAGGGTGGAAGGGTCTATTATTGTTATTGTTATTTGTTTGTTTGTTTGCTTGCTTGTCCTGTAGCCCTGGCTGGCCTGGAACTCACAAAGATTCTCCTGCCTCTGCCTTGAGAGTACTGGCATTGATGGCATGTACCATCATGACTGGCTTTATTAAGTTTCTTCCTAAGATTTTTGCTATTTTTATACTATTGCAAAAGATTCTCTTAATTTTGTTTTCAGACTTTTCATTGCTAGCACATTGAAATACAGTCAGTTTCCATGTTTTGGTCCTGCTCTGCCTGCCTGACAGATCTTGGGCAAATGCCATTTTTTTCTTGGAGCCTCACACTTAGTGTGAATGAGCCCCTGCTATACTCTGTACATTCTTTGAGGGACCTTCAGAGTCCAAATGCTAATTTCTCCTTTCACTCTCCTAGAATAGTGAGGCACACTTTCAATAATGAGATCAGAACCATGAAGAAATTTGATTCCCCCAACATCTTGCGGATATTTGGGATTTGCATTGATGAAGCAGGTAAGGAGGCTTCTGGGATTGGTCAGACTTTTGACTGCCTAGAAGATGCTGTCTGTCTTTTGATGTGTTGCTTTTTATTTTTTGAGCTTTGAAGAGAAGTTAATTATAGATTCACAGATGAGCACTTCAGAGGTTAGAACGAGAGTTGTGCGGTTCGAGTTAGGCATGGAGGTCAGCCACATGGTGGACAAACAGCCACATGGTGGACAAACAGCCACATGGTGGGGAGGACAACTTTAGAGACAGTAAAAAGGCTCAAGTACCAGAGGAAGCGTACTTAAGCTCCAGCCAGCATCCTGAAAAAAGACAAAAAAGAAAAAAACCTTACATCTTTAGGAGTCAGGTTAGGAAGGTGGGCAGGCCCCACAGAGCACTGGGTTACATCCTTTTTTTTTTGGTTTTCGAGACAGGGTTTCTCTGCGTAGCTTTGCGCCTTTCCTGGATCTCACTCTGTAGACCAGGCTGGCCTCGAACTCACAGAGATCCGCCTGCCTCTGCCTCCTGAGTGCTGGGATTAAAGGCGTGCACCACCACCGCCCGGCTATGTTACATTCTTAAGAGCAGCTCATGGGGTAGTATGAGGTACTAAGAGTTAGACAGACTCTGGGATAGGTAGACAGACAAGGGAGAGGGGCCATGACTAGGTAAAAGACTTCTAAGATGGCCAGCTCCTTCCTCACTCTCCTGACCTGAGACAAAAGCCTAAAACAAAGGCTTGGCAGGCTTTTTCTCTCCTACCGGTAGGACACCTGCTCACTCATGCTACACCTCCCCAACCCTGGTTTACACAACAGTTGTGGGCTAATCCTGTCTTTGTTCAAACTGACCAACCCCAAATTAGGAGAGGAATACCCTTCAAAGACATTAAAAACCAGCCCTGGAGAAGAGACTGGATTCTCAGACTCCCAAGTCCTCTCTCTGATTTGCAGAGGATCTTTCTGTATGCTTGCTGTGTGTGTGTGTGTGTGTGTGTGTGTGTGTGTGTGTGTGTGTGTGTGTGTACGCTTCCTCACTCCTAACAAAAGCCTTTCCTCACTGGCTGATTCTGTCTTCTGTGTTTGAGATTTTCCCCCAACGTGCCTGTCTCACCCAAGACTTTTCCTGCCCTTTAATTCTCTAACTGACAGAGAAAATAAACCCCATCAAGACCCCTCGATGGGAACAGTGAAGTTATTACCAATGTTCATTATTTTCTGTGTTTCAAGATGTAAGTTCCCATCTTCTTTGAACTAATATGGCTGTTGAGATGCTAGCCTGAGTCAAGGGTTTGTTTTTGTTTTCTTTCTTTTCTTTTTTGCTTGTTTACTGTTTGTAGACAAGTTCTAATTAAGTAGCACTGGCTGGCCTGGGACTTGCTTTGTTGACCAGGCTGGCCTTGAACTCACAGAAATCTGCCTGCCGCTGCCTCCTGAGTGATCAATACAGTGGTACACCACATCCATCCCCTTATATTTCTTCTAATGTGACTTTAATTGTTTCTTATCCTTTAGCAAAAACCAAGTGTTAATGTGACTACATTTTCTCTCACAGTATGGACTTCCCTGCTGATCATTTTTGCTGTTGTTGCCTAGAAAGAGGACAAAACACCTCCCCTTCTGGAAATTACTGTACAGCCTAAGTCCAACCTAATCTGAGTGTATGCAAAAGGGACTGGTGGGGAGAGTTCAGGCTAGAAGTCAAGGTCCCGGGTCAGAGGCTAGAAACAAAAGAAATAACACATCCAAGGTGAATAAGTCACCTCAGCCACCACCTAAGAGAATAAGTGTCACTAAAGTCCCCTTCAGGTGAGACTTTGTACTTTAAAATCAGGTTGGTCTTACACTGGGGGAGAAATGGGGCTCACTTTAGAGCAGAATGTATCTCTATAGGGAGAAGCTGAGAAGGGATTTGTGGCTGTGGGAGTCCTGATCTTCATGGTGTCTGCTTCTTTTCCATAGTGAAGCCCCCTGAATTCTCCATTGTCATGGAGTACTGTGAGCTTGGAACCCTGAGGGAACTGCTGGATAAAGAAAAGGACCTCACAATGAGTGTGCGCATCCTCCTAGTCCTGGGAGCAGCCAAAGGCTTGTACAGGTAGCAAAAGGGTTAAACGGGTACCACAAAGAACCGGAGGCATCTAGCCAGGCAGTGGTGGTGCACACCTTTAATCCCAGCATCCAGAAGATAGAGGCAGACAGGCAGATCTCTGTGAATCCCAGACAGCCAGGGCTACACAGAGAAATCCTGTCTTGAAGAAAAAAGAACGTGAAGAGTCTGCCCACACTACTGATGATCTCAGAGGTGGTGGAAGAACGGGCCGGAAGCCCCGGATAGTTTCCCTTCTTTCCACGGTTTCACTGCAGACTCTGATTCTGGGCAGGTGCATTTTTCTAGGTTGTCCACAGATAGCTGCCCACATGGAAGGCAGGGTACTAGTCAGCCTCATTTATCCCATTAAACACTGTTTATGTCAAGATTATTAATATACCCTACCTTTGGTTGCCATCAGGCTACACCACTCAGAAACACTCCAACTGCACAGAAACATCAACAGCTCCAGCTTCCTGGTAACTGGAGGCTATGACGTCAAGGTAAGCACATCTTCCAAGGGCTCCTTGGGTTGGTCGGAGCTAGCAATGGTTTGCTGCTAGAAGAGAGTTTTGCAGAAAGGCTGTGCCTTCTTCTCTCTCTCCTAGATTTTAGAACTGAGTGCACCTCTTCTCCCGTTTGTACAGCTTTCTGGGTGCCCAGCACAGAACAGACTTAGCCCTTGTAAGTCTCCCACTCCAATGTGCTGATCTTCCTACCATCCCTCAGAGCAGGGATGAGCTAAGAGTCATTTCTCTTAGACACTTAGACACCACTTCTACATCACTGCAATACCTACCAGGGGAACTTCTTAAGTTCAACTAGGCATTCAGATTCAGAGAATTGTCCTGGGGCCACACTTGTCATTCGAGGTCACTTACAAGAATCTCACAGGGAGCATACCTTGATAGCAGCATCAAAACCCCTTCTCTCCAGTGGGAGTCTTCACATTCATCCAGGAGATACTGGCTTTGCTCCTACCAGTTGCTAAAGAAAGAGGTTCCCATTAGGTGGGTATGGAGCCAGCCAGATTTAGAAGTCTCATGACTTGTAAGAGTCAATGTCTCTTATAGCTCTACAGACATATCTTCCACTGGCCCTGCAAGGCATGAGCCAGTTCCCATGTATAATGATTGCTACAAAGTACAGCATGCCTATGAGGTATTTATGATCCTCCAAACCCTACCCCAAAGCAATTTGTATATCACCAATCATTTTTATAATTAGGTTACTAAGAAGCATGTGATAGTCAACCTGTATCAGTTTTTTAGGGGAACAGAGCCAAAGGTTAGCTGAAAATCTACCATAACTTGTTTCATTTGCTCAGAGGAAGAGAGGGGTTTGTTAACTCATTGTCCAAAACCCTAAAATTGTAAAAAAAAAAAAAAAAGGGTATTTTATTTGTCATCCATAGATACTTCTCTCTCTTTTTCTTTTAATTTTTAAAGATGGAAACAGAGCCGGGCGGTGGTGGCACATGCCTTTAAACCCAGCACTCAGGAGGCAGAACCAGGCAGATCTCTGTGAGTTCGAGGCCAGCCTGGGCTACAGAGTGAGTTCCAGGAAAGGCACAAAGCTACACAGAGAAACCCTGTCTCAAAAAAAATAAAAAAAAAAAGAGATGGAAACAGAAATACAACTAAAACTGAAGCTTCTGAAAGTACCGTATGATCATGCCCATCTTATATCATTCCTCAAACTTGACTTCAGACTCCCACTGGCCTTGAGTTTCAGAGCTGGGTCCCAGAAATCATCCCTGTTGGTGACCCTTCTTTCAAAGTGGATATCTACAGAGTACCCTGTGGGCATGAGGTGACTGTAATCATAGACTTCACAAAAGACTTAATCTGACCTCTTGGTGGTTTTCCTCTTACCCATGACTGCTGTCACTTTGCCAGAGACAGCTGTCAATTCCAGCCACCAGAACATGGCTGTGGGGGGGGGGGGGGTGGCTGAGGTGCCATCGTCCACATTCTTTGCTATGACAGCTTTATTTCCAGATTAGCATCCAACCAGGATCAGTACCACTTTGCCGAGTTTTCTGAGCTTTCCCCTTATTTTAGTTAGGGTTTCTATTGCTGTGAAGAGACACCATGACCACAGCAACGCTTCTAAAGGAAAACATTTAACTAGGTGGTTTACAATTCAGAGGTGCCGTCCATTATCATCATAGTGAGACATGGCCGTGTGCAGGCAGACATGGTGCTGGAGAGTGTCTGAGAGTGCTGCATCTTGCAGGCAACAGGAAATGAAATGAGACACTGGCTGTGCCTTGAGCATATATGAGACCTCAGAGCCTGCCTCCTCCAATAAGACCACACCTACTCCAACAAGGCCACACCTCCTAATAGTGCCATTCCCTTTGGGGACCATTTTCTTTCAAACCACCACATTCCACTCCCTGGCCCCCAAAGGCTTATAGCCATATCATAATGCAAAAATACATTAGGTCCAATTTCAAAAGACAATTTCATTGTCTATCACAGTCTCAACAATGTTTAAAAGACCAAAGTTCAAAGTCTTTCCTGAGATTCATGCAATCTCTTAACTGTAATCCCATGTAAAGTCAAAATCAAAAAACAGGTCACATATTTCCAACATATAATGGCAGAGGATATATATTACCATTCCAAAACATAGGGAAGGGAGTATAGTAGGGAAATACTGAACCAGCAGGGCCAGCTCCAAACTCTTCATCTCCATGTCTGATGTCAAAGCAGTCTTCAGATCTCCAACTTCTTTCAACTTTGTTGACTGAAACACACTTCTTTCTCTTTGGTTGGTTCTGTTCCCTATTAGTATTCCCTGCTGATGCTCTGGCATCTCCAACATAATGGAGTCTCCAAGGTAATCCAGGCTTCAACTTCATAGCTTCATGTAATGGCCTCTCCAGGCCTCCATGCAGGGACACCCCTGACACATGCCTGGCCTCAGCAGCTTTCCTTAGTCACGGAGGCAGATTTCACAGCCCCTTTCTTCTATCCTTAACTCCAGAACCACATGGCTGAAGCTGCCAAGTTCTGCTGCTTTCTGGGGCTAGAACATTCAATTACATCTTCACTAGCTTCCTGATTTCCATGGTTTCCTTCACTGCCCAAGCTTGGCTGTTTTGGAACTTGCTCTGTAGACCAGGCTGGCCTCAGACTCAGAGGTCCACCAGCCTCAGCTTCTGGAGTGCTAGGATTAAAGGTGTGCACCAACAGAGCCAGCTCTAAGATTTTCTTTAATTCCTTTTCACAAGTTGGAAACTTAGCTGGGTGGGATCTTTCCCACCACCCAGCTCCCAAATAAATCACACACGGAGGCTTATTCTTAATTATAAATGCCCGGCCTTAGCTTGGCTTGTTTCTTGCCAGCTTTTCTTAAATTATCCCATCTACCTTTTGCCTCTGGGCTTTTTCCTTTTCTTACTTCTGTATATCTTACTCTCACTCTTACTCTGAGGCTGGCAGGGTGGCTGGGTGGCTGGCGCCTGTCGTCCTCCTCCTTCTCTCTCTCCTGCTCCTTTTTTCTTTTTTTTCCTCCCAGATTTCTCCTCCTATTTATTCTCTCTGCCTGCCAGCCCCACCTCTCCTTTCTCCTGCCTCGCTATTGGCTGTTCAGCTCTTTATCAGACCATCAGGTGTTTTAGAAAGGCACAGTAACACAGGTTTGCCCCGACCAGCGCAGGGTATCAACGGGGGCGACCCACCTGTGGGAGAGAATGAGAGAGACGGGGGAGACACGAGAGAAGACAGCAAGACAGTGTGTTCTGATCAAGCTGCAAATTTTATTCTCCTCAGCAGGGCTTATATAGCATGGGAGGGGGAGGGGAGGAGGGAAGGGGTGCACGACGTGCCGTACGTGCAGGTGAAGGGGGACGTGCAGGTGAGGGGCTACGTGCAAGTCGTGCAAGTCGTGAGGCTGCTAGGTGGTAAGGTCACTGGTCAGGGCCCATTGTTCTGTTGCTATGCTACCTGACCTGCCTGACCTGTTCTTTATCTTTGGGGGCATCTGGTTTAGGGCAGGGGCTTGTTCTCTGGCCTAGCTAGTACTTTTCCATGGTCCATGTTTGGTCTCTGACACAGGTTCACAGAGTTAAACAAATGCAACACAAACAAAAGTAACACACCTTAAAATAATATTCTACAATACCACTCTCTTTATTCCATTTCTTAATCTCTCTATCTCCTTGAACATAGACTTAGCTCCATTCCACTGCCTGGTGTTCCTTTTCTTCTCAAATTTTACATTTTGTAATTTATCCTGCTCAGCTTTCTCCTTTTCATTAAAAATCTGTATAAGAGTGACCGGTAATAACCATACAACAGAGTCAGTACTAGGCTGTTTTGAGATTTCCTCTGCCAACAGAATTAATCCAAATCTCTTCTCTTTAGCTTCAGGCAGACTCTTCAGACAAGGGCAAAAAGGAGTCACATTCTTATCAAAATATCACAAGAACAATCTCTAGGCCACATATTAATATTATTCTCCTCTGAAACCTCTTGACCCAGACCCCCACAGCTTAAATCATTCTCAGCACCACTGTCTTCCATGCTCCTACTAGCATGGCCCATTAAGCAGTGTTTAAAGCATTCCACTGCTTTCCTAACCCAAACTCCCAACGTCCAGATTCCACAAAAACATGATCCGGACTTTCACAGAAATACCCCAGTCCCTGGTACCAACTTCTGTCTTAGTTAGGGTTTCTATTGCTGTGAAGAGACACCATGACCACAGCAATGCTTCTAAAGGAAAACATTTAATTAGGTGGTTTACAGTTCAGAAGTTCAGTCCATTTTCATGGTGGGACTTCGCAGTGTGCAGGTAGATATGGTATTGGAGAGGTAGCTGAGAGTTCTACATCTTGTAGGCAACAGGAAATGAACTGAGACACTGGGTGTGGCTTAGCATATATGGGACCTCAAAGCCCACCCCCACAGTGACACACTTCCTCCAACAAGATGTCTCCTACTCCAGCAAGGCCACACCTCCTAATAGTGCCACTACCTTTGGGGGCCATTTCCTTTCGAACCTCCACACCCATTTCAGCAGCACCAACAGGCTCCCAGCAGACAGGTGCACAGATACTGTTCTTTCTTCCAGCCTCACATAGACAGAGCCTTTCTGCCTTTCAGATGCCTTCCCCATCTAAGTGTCTTCTATTGTTTTGTTTTTGAGACAGGGTCTCACTATGTAGCTCTGGCTGTCCTGGAACTTGCTACGTAGACCAGGCTAGTCTCGAACTCACAGAGGTTCGCCTGCCTCTGCCTCCTGAGTGCTAGAGTTAAAGGCACGTGGAACCACACCTTGTGCCATCTGTATGTCTCAACCTTTTCTTGACCTCACCCTTAGATTTGGGTACCTAGCTGATTTTGTCACCTATTCCCCTTCTGCACATTGATGATGCTAATGTCAGCTCCGCGGGGAGCAAGAGCATGCGCTCCCTTTAGTCATGCCATGGCATCTTTAGACTGTTCAGGGTTCACAAGAATAATTCACACTTTTCATGTAAAACCCAAGGAACACCATGCAAGGACAGACAGAACAAAGGACTTTCCACATGTCACTTTGCGTCTGCTTCTGGGGAAAATCAAACCGCGTTGCAGCTCTGTGCCCCCTCCCCACCCTTACTGATTGGACTTGAGTCTTTCACCATGAAAGCCCTATATCTAATACAGTATAACTAACGGTAGCGATAAGTAAGTTTAGTCAGTACACTTACCATACAGGGGCCTTATAGCCATTGTTTCAGATAATCTTCCCTAACACCATGCCCATTCTGTTGAGAAGTGCTGTCATAGTGTTTCTCTTGATTGGCACAAAATGACAAAGCAAACCTACAATGTCAAGCATAGTCTGAAGGCAACATTGGAAATAAATCCCAAGGGAAAAGGCCACCCCAACTCCCCCTTCTCCCCCTCCACCCCGGAGCTTGCTCTTTCAACATCTACCTCTAACTCATCTTTCTGTCTAGCTTGCAGGATTTGAATTAAGTGAAACACGGGCTTCTATCAGTCGGGGGACAAAAACCACTCAAGCAGAGAAAGTCAGTTCAACAGCGTATGTCTCACCTCAGAGACTGAAAAATGTGTATCGTGTATACGACAGAGAAGCTGAAATATATAGGTATGTGCATGTTCTTGTACAGATTCTAACTCAAGGCAGAGAGGTCAGGACAGTCCCGGGTGAACCCCTCCTCTGAGGACCATCTTTTTTTTTTCTGGAGCTGAGGACCAAACCCAGGGCCTTGCGCTTGCTAGGCAAGCGCTCTACCACTGAGCTAAATCCCCAACCCAAGGACCGTCTTAATTCTATTGAACAGGGGATAGGAGTGCAGGTCAGTGGTGAAGTACTTAACTAATATGTGTAGGTTCTAGCTTTGATCTAGCACTGAGTGTGGTGGGGTGTTGCCTGGGGTTGGGTAGTAACCAGAAAATTCTGAGTTTTCTGAAATGGCTGAAGGGGCATGGGAAAAGAAATGTGTGACGTGCTTAGTTCCTTAGTTTTATTTTTAAATTTTTAAAAGATTTATTTTTATTTTATGTGTATGAGTGTTGTGCCTGTATGTATATGTACCATGTGCATATGCAGTGCCCACAGAGGCTGGAAAAGGGCATCTGATCTCCTGGAACTAGAATTGCAGATAGCTGTGAATTGCCATGGGGTGCTAGGAGCAGAACCCAGGTCAGCAAATGCCTCTGCCGTCGTCTGTTCAGCCCACTCTTTCCTTTTTTATTTTTTAGTGTGTGTGTGTGTGTGTGTGTGTGTGTGTGTGTGTGTGTGTGTGTGTGTGTGTGTTATGTATGGAAGGGTGGCTTGCACATGCCATGGCATATGTATGAAGTCCAGAGAACAACTTTTTGCGACATTTCTCTCCTTCCGCCTCTGCGTGGTTTCTGGAGATCAGATTCAACAGGGCATGGCGCCGCAAGGTCTTCGCCCACTCAGTCAGCCACCTGACAAGCCCTTGGTTTTCTTTTAGCTTTGGAATCGTGCTCTGGGAAATTGTCACTGGAAAGATCCCGTTTGAAGGTAAGGACCATGAAGGCTGGCTCTGCTGGGGTTGTGGTTGGGTCCTCTTCTGAGAGACCAGAAAACCCCCATTAGTGCTGCCATAGCCCCCCGGTTTGCTGATGCAGGAATTACCCGAACTGCTTAGTAGAGTCATTGGAGGCTCTTTTGTTTCTTCGTTTGTTTCTTTCTTTATTTTATTTTTTTTCTCTGTGTTTGAAGTCCCTCATTTTAATCCTAGCTATCAATATCCGGAGAGAAGTACGTGAGCGAAAAATCTTAAGCTTCCCATCCTATCTTTCCCATGGCAGGCTGTGATTCTAAGAAGATCTACGAGCTGGTAGCTGAGGGTCAGAATCAGGAGCCAGTGGGTGAAGATTGCCCCAAGCTGTTGCAGGAGATCATTGATGAGTGTAGGGCCCATGAGCCCTCCCAACGGCCCTCTGTGGATGGTAGGATTCTTACTGGCATAAAGAATGCAAGCCAGCCGGGCGGTGGTGGCACACGCCTTTAATCCCAGCACTCGGGAGGCAGAGCCAGGCGGATCTCTGTGAGTTCGAGGCCAGCCTGGGCTACCAAGTGAGTTCCAGGAAAAGGCGCAAAGCTACACAGAGAAACCCTGTCTCGAAAAACCAAAAAAAAAAAAAAAAGAATGCAAGCCGCGCCGGGCGGTGGTGGCACTCGCCTTAATCCCAGCACTCGGGAGGCAGAGGCAGGCGGATTTCTGTGAGTTCGAGGCCAGCCTGGTATATAGAGCGAGTTGCAGGAAAGGCGCAAAGCTACACAGAGAAACCCTGTCTGGAAAAACCAAAAAAAAAAAAAAAAAAAAAACCAAAAAAAAAAAATCCACACGTTTATTTCACAATTGTGAAAGTTTTTGTTTTGTTTTGTTTTTTTGTTTTGTTTTGTTTTTTTAAAAAAAGCTCTAATAAAGAAGTTCACACCCAGGGGTAATTCTGCCCTTCAGGGGGCATTTAACAATATCTGAAAACATTTTTGGTTGTTGCAATTCAGGGGAAGGGGAGGCAGGGTGTGTGTTCTTGGTATCTAATGGAAAGAGGCTGGAATGCTATTAGATTCATAGGACAGGGCTCGAGGTGTAGCTTGATGGTACTGTGCTTGCCCAGCACATGGGGGCCTGGGTTCACAGCCCCCAGCACCACACACACAAAAGCTTAACACGGAGCCCTCAAATGTATATGGCATCCCTCCACAACTAAGAACGATGCAGTCCAGATGTTCCCCAATGCAGGGCTGCAGAGACCAGAAGCGGGTTACCTTTCTCCAGTGTATTTCTTTCCTCCCTCCCTCCCGTTCTTTATTCATTCCTTTCTGCTTCCCTTCCTCCCTCCCTTCACTCCTTCTTTTTTCAGCATCCTTGGGATTATTTCTTTGACTAGGACTATTTTTTAAGGTTTTGTTGTTGTTGTTTTGAGACAGGATCTCCCTGTGCAGCTCTAACTGTCCTGGAACTCACTATGTAGACCAGGCTGCCCTGGAACTCACAGAGATCCACCTGCCTCTGCCTCCCAAGTGCTAGAATTAAAGGCGTGCACCACCATGCCTGGCTTATTTGTGTGTGTGTGTGTGTGTGTGTGTGTGTGTGTGTGTGTGTGTGAGAGAGAGAGAGAGAGAGAGAGAGAGAGAGAGAGAGAGAGAGAGAGAGAGAGAGGTGTCCTAAAGAGGGTATCAGTTGTCTTCTATCTTTCTCCACCTGTTGAGTCCTGAGCTGATCCATGGCTTTTCCTGAGGCCCTGATGTATGGAAAAGGAAGACAGTTCCTTCTCTAAAACCAGGAATGTGCTTGATAGAGTGGGTAATGGCCTGTGGTCTGGGTCTTGGCAGAACTGAGGTTTCAGGTTCTAAGAACCCAACTCTTCCCACTGTACACGTGGTTATCAGTCCCAAGCTGCTGTGTCCTTGACCTGTAATGGTCTTGAGATAGCCCCTTGTGCAAGACGGTTTGATGAGCTTTTTGTTGACTTTATTTCGTTGTATGATAGTTTTTGCTGACTCTGTCCCATGTCTCCCCTGGAAATAACAAATAAGATGTTGTACTGCTTAATAAGCTTACTTGGCATAAGACATAGCTTATGCAAGACCTCCCATTCCCAAACTTCCATATCTTCTCTCTCTCTCTTCTATTCTCTTTATCATCTGATCTCCTGGTCCTCTCTCTCAGGACCCTGTCACTGAAGAATGACCTGCTGGTCCAGGTCATCTACTTTTTCTTTTTGAGGCAGGGTCTGTTCTTGAACCTGGGGGCTTCATTTTCTCAGCTAGAATGGAAGCCATCAAGCCCCAGTAATCCTTTTGTCTGTAACCCCCCTCAGAGTTGGGGTTACAAGTGTGCCATGATTATAGGCATGCACCACCATGCCTCGTCTGGGATTTGGGTTTTCCTAGGTGGCTTTTTAGAGGCATGTGTGCAGATGGTTTAGGTAGCAGCCAGACCAGGCAAACACAGTTCCTGTTTTTGTGTGTTGCCTGCTGTAAATACATGTTTATGTTTCTAGCTTGCATGTCAGTAACCCGCCCTTGTCTCTGTTCATTCATTCATAGGAATCTTAGAGAGACTGTCTGCAATTAACTGAAGTTATGTATTCAAACCAAAACTGAAGATTCCCTGGACAAGAAGCTGGAAGAGGCACAAATTGGACATTTGTCCTTCATATCTGCTAGTATCAAGTTTTGCTGGGTGCAAAATTCTTTTTTCTTTTCAATGGGGTATCATCATATAGCCCTGTCTATCTTGGAACTTGCTATATAAAACAGGCTGGGCTCAGCCGGGTGGTGGTGGCGGCGCACGTTTTTAGTCCCAGCAGCACTTGGGAGGCAGAGCCAGGTGGATCTCTGTGAGTTCAAGGCCAGCCTGGACTACAGAGCAAGATCCAGGACAGGCACCAAAACTACACAGAGAAACCTGTCTCAGAAAACAAAAAACAAAACAAAACAAAACAAAAAAAATAGGCTGGACTCGAACTCAAAAAAAATCTTCCAGGTTCACCTCCCAAATGCTGGGATTAAAGACATGGGCCACCACATGTGGCAAAGTTCTTATTTATTACAAATAGAAAACAATTCCATGGGTCTGGAGAGATAGCTCAGCAGTTAGGAGCACTGGCTGCTCTTCCAGAGGACCTGGGTTCAATCGCCAGCACCCACATGGCAGCTCACAACTGTCTTTAACTCCTGTTCCAGGGAATCTAACACGTCATACAAATATACATTTAGGCAAAACACCAATGCACATAAAATAAAAACAAATACATTATTCAAAAAAAGATTAGAAAGAGAGAAAACAATTCCAGCCCAAAGTGGTGGTGCATGCCTTCAATCCCAGCACTTGGGAAGCAGAGGCAGGTGGATTTCTGTTTGAGGCCAGCCTGGTCTACAGAGCAAGTTCCAGGACAACTAGGACTACACATAGAGAGACCTGCCTCAAAAAACAAGCAAGACAAAACAAAACAAAAACAATCCCAGCCATAAAGAACTCCCAATATTTCCAAAAATATATTTCTAATATTAACTGCAGATTATTTACAAAAGTTCAAATGGTTTTATGTTCATACCTCTTTTCATGATTTGATGGATCCTATTAAGAAATGACCTCTATTTCCCCAGCATTTGAATCTGAGCTGGCTAATAGCTTGATTATGTCAACAGACTGTAGAAGAAGTAACAATGGACCACTTCCAAGTCTAGGCTTCAAGAGGCTTTAAAATGTTCACTCCCTCTCTTGAAACAGTACCCATCCATGAGCAAGGGTAGTAGGCTTGCTGGAAGTTGAGGAACTACAGAGTAGAGGCAAATGGTCCCATAGAGTTCACGCTAAGCCAGCCGGCCTGGCAATTGTCCCAGCTGCGTGAGTAAGCCCAGTTCAGACTAAAGAACTACCCAACTGAGCCCATCCCATTGCCAATTTACAAAAACATGAGCTAAATAAATATATTCCTGTCTTAAGTCACTAAGTTTTGGGGTGTTTGTTACATATTAGTAGTAATAGTAAATGCTACACAGCTCTTCCCTTTGCTCAACTAAGTACAAAACTTGTGGTTTGGATAATGCCCATGGCCTGACCTCTGACCATGTCTGAGTTTCTACATCAGGTCCCAAATGTTAGGATTCTGTACATGCGCAGCTCTGGGTCTTGTCTGTCACCTTAGGTCATCAGCGGGCGACTGCGTCCCAGCCTTAAAGCCGTACGTGCACCCCCACGCTCTCTCTCTGTGCCTCCCCTTCCCGTGTTTCCTCTCTGCCCCCGCTCTGTTCCCTCCACCAGGTCTGGCTTCTCTGTCCTATCCCCTCTTCTTTCTAATAAAGCCCATTCTAACTCTGGTAGCCATGGCTCGTGACCCTTCTGCCGACCAACCAGTGCCGTTTATCCTTTCACCAAAGATCTCCAAATTGTTGTGATCTAGGGACCAGTGATGTTGTTCAGTTGGAAGAGTACTTGTACAAAGCTCTATGTTTGATACCCAAAAATCCACTTAGTGGGGAGTAGGTAGAGGCAGAAAGATTAAAAGTTCAGTCATCACTGGGTGGTGGTGGTAGCCTTGGGAGGTAGAGGCAAGTGGGTCTCTGTGAGTTCAAAGCAGTGCCTAGTTTACCTGGTCTACAGAGAGAGTTCTGTACTTCTGTCTTCTACAGATGACAGCAAAGAAACCTTATCTTGAAAAAAAAAAGTTCAATCATCTTCAATCAATACTGAGTTTGAAGTCATCCTGGGCTACATGAAACCATATCTCAAAAAAAAAATGGTGATCACATATTGAACCAAAGTTTATTTACTTGCCACTAGAAAAGACCAGAGACCTGAGAACAAGTTATGGTTGCAAGGAAAATGGATTATTTGGAAATCTAGCAAACCAAAGAAGATGAAAGGCTCTCACCTACAAATGTATTCTTAGGGGACTAGAGTGTGAGGATAGGCTTTTTAAGGAGGAAGAGGAGCAGCAGAGGGGTGTTGGGCAGGGAAAAAAATGAGAATCAGAGTTCTAGGTACCACTCAGTGGTACTGGATGTTGTTTCAGTTGCTTTTATCTTGATGTCTTTAGCCTTGAAGAGGAGGAGAAAGATTAGATACATTTACATGGAATCATCCTTGTATTATAATTCCAGGTAGAACATTTTTCAGATGCTGTACAACTCTACAGTGCAGAACTGAGCTGATGTCTGACCTGAAGGCTAAAGTAGCAAATAAGACAGGATATTATACTATGACAGCAGAGTGGCCTGACCTGAAGGTTAATAAGACAGGATATTATACTATGACTGCAGAGTGGCCTGACCTGAAGGTTAATAAGACAGGATATTATACTATAACTGCAGAGTGGCCTGACCTGAAGGTTAATAAGACAGGATATTTTACTATGACTGCAGAGTGGCCAAACTTGATCATCTTGTTTGAATCTTCCATCTGACGTCTGAAGGCACAAGGGTCAATGCTTTCAATGAAGTGTTGTGCCCATGTGGCAAGACTACCACAGAGCCAATATCCAATGCAAAACACCCCCCCCCCCCCCGGAGCTGAGGACTGAACCCAGGACTTTGTGCTTGCTAGGCAAGCGCTCTACTACTGAGCTAAATCCCCAACCCCTAATCACCATACATTATATGCATGTATGAAATTGAAGACAGTGATGTTCTAAAATAGAAAGTGGTGATGGTGTCATGGGCCTATGAGGATGCTGGACTAAAGTCTATCAAATTGTGCAAACAGGCAAATTGTATACTATGTGAATTATTTGTCAATAAAGATTTTATAAAACGTTAAAAAAAAAAAACCCACAAACTCCTCTTCTAGTTTGGACCTGTCATTAGCTCCTTTCCATTGTCTTCAGTTGGCAAAATGAATGACTTTCTCCAGAGCCTGAAGCTAAGATCTGCTACAGCCAGAAACTTTCTTTGCCAGCTTTTATAAAGTTACCTGGATAATTCTTGGAGGTTTTGCATTTTTAAATACTAGCCTGGGGTGGTGGTGCATGGCTTTAATCCCTACACTCGAGAGGCAGAGGCAAACAGATCTCTGAGTTTGTAACCATTCTGGTTTACAGAGTATATTCCAAAACAGTCAGGGCTCCATAGAGAAACTCTGTCTCAAAACAAAATAAAATAAAATAAAATACCTTGCAGTGCTGGGTATTGAACTTATGGCCTTGTGCCAAAGTGCAAACACTCTGCCAATAGAGATATATCCCCAACCTTAAGTTTTGCATTTTAAAGTATACATGCAGACCCACACAAGTAATTACTATCATGTTGTGTATAAATGAGCCCATAGTCTTGTTCTTTAATAGGAAAAGATCCAGCCAAACAACTTTTGCTTGTTTTTATGGGGTTTTAAAAGTGATTTGTTTTTTTTATTTTTATTTATGTATAGAGGTGTGTATGTCTGCATGTGGGTACATACATGAAACTGCAGGTTCCTCCAGAGAGGAGAGGTGTCAGATCCCCTGGAGCTGGAGTTACGAATGGTTAGGAGACGCCTTACATGGATGCTGGGAAACAAACTGAACAGCAGCAAGGAGTCTTAACCACTGACTTAATGTTCCTATTGCTGTGAAGAGACACCATGACCATAGCAACTCTCATAAAGGAAAACATTTAATGGGGTAGCTTACAGTTTCAGAGGTCTAGTCCATTATCATCATGGTGGGCAGCATGCAGGCAGACATGGTACTGGAGCTGAGAGTCCTACATCTTGATCGGCAGGCAACAGGAAGTTGTCTGAGACACTGGGCGTGGCTTGAGCACATACGAGACCTCAAAACCCACCCCCACAGTGACACACTTCCTCAAACAAATCCATCCTATTCCAACAAAGTCGCACCTCCTAATAGTGTCACTCCCTATGAGCTTATGGGGACCAATTACATTCAAACTACCACAACCACTAAGTAATCTCTCCAGTTCCTTGTTTTTAAGGACAGATACTCACTATGTAGCCCAGGCTTGTTCAAACTCAGTGATCCTGAGTTTGTCTCCTGAATGCTGGGATGATGGGTGTGAGCTAACACAACCAGCTAGGGTTTAAATTTCTTACTGAGATTATTATCTGCCCATGGCAATTTATAAACAACTTCCCTGAACTAGTATCTTCCCATATATTTCTCTTCCATCATCTCCTGCCTTTGAGAGTCCCAAATTCCTTTCCTTTGTGGCATCATTTCTCCATAGATGCATTTTTCTCTTGTTAACAATGCTGTATATAAAAGAACTCCAAGCCAGTGCTTACTTTTTATTTTATTTTTAAGTCAGTGTCTTGTTTTATAAGTCAGACCAGCCTGAAACTCAAGCTCCTCCTTAACGGCCTCCTGAGTGTTGGCAGTACAGGGGGGGCGGGCACCACAAGCAGCCAAGCCACTGCTTTGAGATGCTTTTCACGGATTTCTCCCACATGCTGGACACTATCAAGCTTGGAATGCTTTGTTCTTCTCCAGCTCATCTTTCATTCCAGGAGTCTGTTCCAACTGTGAGCTTTAAAAGGGTAACTGGAAAAAAATTACATTTCCTCACCCAAAGCCTTTAAGTGTGGATCATGACTGAATAGCCTATCAGAGCATTTAGAATATTTACCTTTCACTGAACAGCCCTTTACATTGTCTAAGTTTCTTTTACTATGTGATGTAGTACCAATGTATTATTATTATTATTCAATTTTTATTATTATTAAAGTACTGGGTCTTGAACCCAGGGCCTCACAGATGGTAGGTAAATGCTATACCACTGTGCTACACTTACTAATTTATCTATCTATTTATCTATCTATCTATGTATGTATCTATCTATCTATTATCTATCTATGTATTTTTTGAGACAGGGTTTCTCTGTGAAACAGCTCTGAATGTCCCAGAACTTGCTTTGTAGACCAGGCTGGCCTTGAACTCACAGACATCTGCCTGCCTCTGCCTCCCAAGTGTTGGGATTAAAGGCATGTGCCACCACTGCCAGTCAATGCCCATGTAATCTTTAATGTGAAAAGTAATCCAGGACTGGAGAGATAGCTCAGCAGAGAAGAGCACTGGCTGCTCTTCCAGAAGACCTGGGTTCAATTACCAGCAGCCACATGGTAGTTCACAACCATCTGTAACTCCAGTTCCAGGGAATCTGACAACTTCACACAGACATACATGCAAACAAAACATCAATGTACATGAAATATAAATAAATAAATAAATAAATAAATAGAAGTTGGTACTGGCCTTGGTAACAAGTTTAGAGGAGAAAAATATAGAAAAGTATCTTTCTATTATTTATTGTATCCTCTACTATCAATTTCACTAAAAATTGGCAGCTGAATTAATTAAAAAAAAAGTGGCAATGTACAGTCTGTGCCTGTAGTTTTGATTTTAAAAACCTGTAAGAGCTCTTCTTTCAGAAACGTTTGAAAAATCGTATGTGACGATTTATACTTCCAGGCAATTTACTGGAGTAGTTTCAAGTTGAAGAAGTGCAAATTCTTTTTTTGACCATTGAAGACAAGCGGCTCAACCCTGTAAGAGAATACACGGACTCCAGAACTCTGGCGACAATATTTTGATATTGGTATCATTGATAAACTACCATATTCTTTAACAAAGCCTTAGAGAGAGGCAGAGGAAGTCACTTTTAACATTTTCACTTTCATTAGAAAAATAGATGGCGAACTCTCTTCCTCCAGTCTTCTTCCGGCTCGCAGGTTCAAATGCAGAACGGTTTAAAAAAAAAAAAAGGAAGGAAACTCTCAGGCTCTACCCTTCAGGGCTGGGCGCGAGATGACGGACATGGATTTCTACCAATTATATGAGGTTTCTTCGCACGAGGTTCTCGCCAAGGAAGTATCAAGAGCTGGCCAATGAGAGCGTCACTATTTCAGCCAGCGGCGACCAATGGAAGAAGAAGAGAGGGTATTGGTCGCCGCCTGTGGTGGCTGACCAATAGGAGCTCGCTGAGCCGCGGCTCGAGCGGGGCGCTGGAGGAGTCCCGGAGAGTTGTTTGGCGCGGGCGCGGTGAGTTTTGCGCGGCAACGACTGCAGAAGTCGCGGTCGGTCGGGGCGTCCGACTTGGCCCCTGCCGTTTGATGTGAGGCTTCTCCTCGGGCCTGGGGCCTCTGGATGCGGATTGTCTTCCCGCGGCCCGTGCCTGGTCGCAGGGCCTAGTCAGGTAGGCTGAAGGCGGGTTGGGAACTCGGCGGTCTCCTTGGGCCCGGGCTAAGGACCTCGAACCTTTTTCCTTCGGTCTCGAGGAATAGGGGAGTCGGGGGCGAGAAAGGCGGAAACGACGAGCTCCCTGGAAGGAGCTGAAGCGGGGTTCTGCTTGCTCCGGTTGCGGGCCCCATGCGGAGTAGTTCTGCAGGGGCCTCCCGTGCTGCTCCAGCCCCAGGTCCTTACTCATTGGCCCTGGTCACTCGCTGTTTAACAGAACTCAAGTTTTAACCACCACCGCGCCAGCGTCACTGTGACGGGAAGTATTTTCATTTTCTCTTCTGCAGGTGAACAGGCTTGGACAGACAGGTTAGGAAACAAACTTCAGGTTTTCCAAGTACTAAAGGGGGGAGCCTGAATTCGAACCCAGGTCAGACTGAATCCCCACGGCCTCCCGACGTCCTGTGTGTTGGAACCGCCTCCTGGTTCCAAAGCTGCTTGTAAGATGGCAGATTTGAAGTTCACGTTTTGAGGGGCCACTAACATTTCGTGTCCATCACATTAGCGTTTTTGTAACGTGCCGACCATAAAGAAGGCAGCGGGCCCGTGGGTTTGTTTTAGACAAAAATCCTAGGTTCGTGCACAGGATTTGGGAAAGGTGTTTTTTACTTTCTACCAGTGAGATTAAGGAACTAACTTAATTGTAAACTTTAAATAGCCGCCTGTAAGAAGTAGTGTTCAGAGTGGACAGTGGTGTGTCCCTGGATTCTGCCTTTATTGATCCGATCCTGCCTTTTGTTCACATAAGTCTAAAGTAATGTCTCTAGAGTGCATCTATAACTCAGGCATGCTTGTTTGTGACGTCTTCCTCTGGAGCCCAGACTGCCCTCAAATTTGAGGCACTCCTCCCGTCTCTGCCCCTCTAAGGATGGAATTACTGTTGACACTAAGCAGCTGCAGGGCCTTTTAAGATAACTAGAACCACATTAAAAGCGTTAGTTTACGTGTTTTTGAGGAGTAGTGAAGAATTTTTTTTTAAGCATATCCTTTTTTTTTTTTTTTTAATTTATTATGTATACAGTGTTCTGCCTGTGTACCAGATCTCATTGCAGGTGGTTGTGAGCCACCATGTGGTTGCTGGGAATTGAACTCAGGACCTCTGGAAGAGCAGCCAGTGCTCTTAACCTCTGAGCCATCTCTCCAGTCCAGCAATATATATATATATATATATATATATATATATATATATATATATATATATTTGCATCAAAAAGTTAAAATTGCTAGGTTTTTTTTTTTTTTTTAATAAAAGTCTACTGGAGTTTTAATAATGTATGGGTCCTGGTATGTTCTTAGTTGTAGTTTTGGTTTATCATTTGGAGTTTTTTCCCTGTGTTTTGAGAAGTAGAGGGTGCAGCACCAGCCATGAAGCCAATGCTGTGTGGAATTCTCTGCTGTTACCTTCCAGTTGAAATCAGAGCTGGTTGCTCTCTAGGCATGAGATGGGAGGAAATTTCATTTTAAAATATAGAACCATGCTGAAAATTAGAATAAGAAATTCTGTGCATTCATTACTCAGATCTAATGAGTCTTGGACTTTATTTTTTAGTTAATTAAAGTTGCTTATTAAAATAAGGTTTTGCTAAATAGCTCAGGTTTCTGAAACCTGCTTTGTAGTTGAGGCTAACCCAGTTCACCATTCTCCTGCCTCTGCCCTCACTCTGTTGGTGCTAGGATTACAGGTATATCACCAAGGCCAGCAAGCTCCGCTCAGGTATAATTGCATATGTGCCAGGATTAATCCAAATACCTGTGTATACTAGGCTAGTACCAAGCTTCAGGCCCCAGTCTCACTTTCAGTTTTTCTCAAAGAAATTTAAATTTTATATTGTAAATGTAAAAATGTCTTGTAAGAATGTCTTCAGTGGCTCGGCTGGGAGTAGATGGGTGGGTGGAGCTAGGTGGTAGAGCAGTATGCTTAGTGTATACAAGGCCCTGTGTTCAGTTCAGCCAGAATCACGTGTACCAAAAAATGGCATTTCTGTATATCCTTTGTCACTTTTGGTGCTGTGAAAGATTAATATTACTGGTTATGTACAGCATTTTGTTTGTTTTGATATACGTAGGTTGAGACAAGAGTGCAGGGTTTCTGGGAGATTACTTTTGGACACAATAGTTAAGCCTCCCTGTTATAATATTTTGGGACATACTATGATTATAGGAAAATGGTTGTAAATGGTTTGGTTTGGTTTAGTTTGGTTTGGTCTGGTTTGTAGCCCAGGCTGGCCTTGAATTCATGGTGATCCTCCAGGCTCCAGAGTTGTTTGCCAAAGCATTCCTTACTTCATTAACTTTAAAAAAAAATTTTAATCCTCTGTTTTGCTAAAAGGAATCTTAAACAGAAATTCTGAAAGACTGGTTGTATCAACTATATAACACTTTCTTAACCTATTTTACTAATATATTTTGCAAATACTGTATCTCTAGTGATGGCTCATGAGGCAATGGACTGTGATCTTCAAGTACCATTAGATGGTACTATAGAACAGACGACTCCAACTGAAGTCCCCAGCCAAGGGGCACCTCTCCTCCAGCCTACCCTTGCTGAGGTGGTCAATAGCCAAGGAGGAGCACTTGATCAGCCTGCACCTGCTGACGTAGTCAGCAGCCAAGATGGACTCCCCCCTCCACAGCCTGTGCCACCAGCATCCATTGAAATGACAGAGGAAGTACAGCTCTCAGAAGGAAATATGGAGACTGTCAACCCAGGAACTTCGGAGGAGCGTAGACAGGGATCTGGTGCTAACCAGACTGTCCGAGCTGCTACGGCAGTTTCAATGAACAACTTCATCAGTGGGCTGCAGAGACTTCATAACATGCTGGAATTGCTGAGACCCCCACCTTCCAGCCACAGTGTGGGGCCAGTGAGAATGAGGAGAAGAGCAGGATCCATTTTGAGGGCAAGAACTGGAGGGTCTCAGAGGCCACATAGTGCCAGGTAAAACATAAGTTATCTGATTGATGCCGCTCTATGAATTGTGAAACTCAGGTTCTGGTCACACCCGCAGTGCTACCGAAGTTAACTTTTCAGAATCCCCACTTCTGATAGATTGGATAAAATTAGTACTTGCCTTGTTTACTTCTTTTAGTATTGAGCAGATGGTTTCAGTGACTTGCTTTGAAAGCTAGAAGGAAGTTTGTAAGCAACAGTGTTTATTGATGGTTGGCCCCTTTTATTTATTATTATTATTTCTTTATTTATTGTGTACAGTGTTCTGTCTGCATGTATGACTGCAGGCCAGAAGAGGGCACCAGATCTTATTATAGATGGTTGCAAGCTACCATGTGGTTGCTGGGAATTGGATTCATGACCTAGAAGAGCAGTCAGTGCTCTTAACCTCTGAGCCATTGCTCCAGTCCCCACACCCACCCCTTTTATTTTTTAATTAAAATGTTTTCAAATATGTATGGAGTGTGTACCTTCGTGTGCATGGGTATTGAGGCCGGATCTCAGTTGAACCTAGAATTCTCCCATGTGGCTAGTTTAGCTAACTAGCTTGCTCTAGGAAGCTCTTGTCTCCATGAATTACAAGTGGCCCTCTCCACATTTACACGTTCTGGGTATTTGAATTCTGGTCCTTATGCTTGAACGGCAGGTGATTTACCTGCTGAGCCTTCTTCCCAACTATGGTGTGCCCCTCCCCCCTTTAAGATTGATTTATTTTTAAATTCTGGGCATTTTGGTGCATGCCTTTAATCCCAGCCCTTGGCAAGCAGATCTCTGTGAGCTTGAAGTTAGCATGGTCTTCATAGACCCTGTCTCAAAAAACAAAAATTTTTAATTTAATTTTGGGAGGTGGATTGTAGAATAGATGTTGAAAGATGTGTCAGCCAAGCCATTTGACTGATAGCCATGTAACTGCTCTGCAAAGTGAGTAAACCTAAAAGTCCAAGGCTCTACAGTTCATTGGAAAGAACATGCATTCTGTAACAAGATAAATATGATACTAAAACATTTTTCTCTGTTACTGTATTTTGAGCAAATTCTACACTAAATTCATGTAACTGAATTTCCTAAGACTGGTTGCTTCAGACTTCTCAACTATATTTTTCTTTGTTTGAAAGTAGGGTTTTTTTTGTTTTGTTTTTACATGTACTTACCTGTGTGTATGTATATGAGCATACTCATGCCACAGCACGGATGTGTAGGGTAGAGGACAATTTGCTGGAGTTGGTTCTGTCCTACTTATGAGTCCCCAGTGAAACTCAAGTGATTGGCTTGCTCAGCCATCTCACACGCATTGGGTAGGGTGTTTCGGTTGGTTGGTTTTGGTAATTTTTTTTGGTCCCAATGAGATAATGTCTTATTATATGCTCAGGCTGGTCTGGGAACAGCTGCCTGCTTTCACTTCCTGGGTGCTGAAATTACAAGTGTTGCCGCCATGCTGGCTTCTGAATTTCTGAAATTTAGATGAATTTCCTGCTGTAGTGTTTGCCATTGACTCATCTGATAGACTCCTTCGGGCCAAAATGAGCAGTTTCTGCCTTAGACCTAGCCAAGAGGCTAATTTGGGGAAAAAATTAAATAGTGAGCTGATCTTCCCAACAGACCCCTAAGCCAAGGTTACAAACTATTCTGCTTGATTCTAGCTGCCAAAGCCATCATTCATTCATCAAATAGAATAACTCTAATATGTAAAATTGAATTTTACCCTAGAGATAGATCAGAGTACCTGTTATCACACAGCTAAGGAAGATTAGAACTACAGATGATAAAGAAAACTTAAATGTATCAAGAATAGGGTGGGTTGAAGAGATGGCTCAGCACTTGGCTGCTCTCCAGAGGACCAGGATTTGATTCCTAGTATTCACCTAGCTGCCAACAACCATCTGTAGCCTCAGTACCAAAGGATCTGTAGTCCCTCTTCTGGCCTTTGTACTACTTGTAGGTGGTTCACAGACATACATGCAGGCAAAGTGCCATCAATGTAAAAAAAAAATCGTAAGAGGCCAACTATGTGTGGTACATGCCTTTAATCCCAACACTTTTTAGTTCCATAGTCAGGATACCTTATCCTCAAACAAAGCCAGGTAGTGGTGATGCATACCTTTAATCCCTGCACTTGGGGAGGCAGAGACAGGTAGACCTCTGTGAGTTCAAGGATAGCCTATTGAGGCTACATAGTGAGACCCTGTTTAAAAATGGCGTGGGGAGGGCACAAACAAAGTGTTCTTAGGAAATTCTTTAGGATTGGAGCTAGAGATCCAGCCCAGGAACTCTGGACCTTGTGCTTACTAGGCACTTTACCAAAAAATAGCAGAATAAGGACTCTAGAAAATTTTCTCCTTAGAGTAGTAAGGTGCTAGTAAGATATGAATCAAGTTTTTATAACTGAGAATTAACCAAATGTCTGTAGTAATCTAGGGAGTGACTAGTGAATCACTAGTCACAAAACAAGTGAATCTTGGTCCATTTTGTAGTGTTCCCTGTTCTCATCCCTTTGTCCAGACCCATGGTAGCCTTGAAAATAGACTGACAGCCACCATGGGGATCTCAGTGCTGTCAGAATACAAGGTCTGTTTGGAGAGAATCCTCATTATGTGATCTGCTTGGTGGTTGGTTTCCTAAAAGACCCCATGATTAAAGTATATTTAACCAGTATTTGCCTAATCTATTTTCTTTTTAAAGTTTTATTTTTAAGAATTTATTTTTAGGGCTAGAGAGATGGCTCAGAGGTTAAGAGCACTGACTGCTCTTCCAGAGGTCCTGAATTCAATTCCCAGCAACCACATGGTGGCTCACAACCATCTATAATGAGATCTGGTGCCCTCTTCTGACCTGCAGTCATACATACTGTATACTAAATAAATAAATCTTTAAAAAAAAAAAAAAGAATTTATTTTTATTATTTTAAATTATGTGTCTGTGGGGGTCTTGTGTGTAGGTATATGCATGAGAGTCCAGGTACTCAAGGAGACTAGAGGCGTTGAATCCCCTATAACTGGAGTTATAGATGGTTGTGAGCCTCCACGTGGGTGCAGGGAACTGAACCCTGGTTCTCTGGAAGACTCTTAACCACTGAGCTATCTTTCCAGCCCAGTTAGATTTATTTTCAAATATTTGATTATTTGCCTGTGAGCATGTGTGTGTGTGTGTGTGTGTGTGTGTGTGCACGCCTGGTGCCCATCAAAGTCAGGAGAGGCATCAGATCTCCTAAAAGTGGAGTTACAGATAGTTGTAAGCTGGCGTGTGGGGGCTAGGAAACAAACCCAGGTCCTTTGTAAGAGCAACAAGTGCTGTTTGTTACCTGCTGAGCTGTCTCTCTAGCCCTATAATATGTTATTTTTCCACTCAGCTTTCAACGGAAGCATTTCATGGCCTTGAAATAGATTGATAACTAGGAATTGTCTTCACATCATCAGAGATTATTCTTGCAATGATGGTGCGTTGTACTATAATTCTTTTGTCTATGTACATACAGGTTGAGAACACCAGTGTATGCCTACTTTCAGGTAAGCAGGTCTCAGCCCTACATACCAGCCACTGCTCCTGATTCAGAGACTAGGAATGTGACATCAAGTACTGAGTCTGACAGTGACAGCGTTGCAGAGAATGAAGAGGTTGTTGTCCACACAGAACAACCTGAAGCTAACGTTCCAGGTCTGTATTTTATTCAGATTTGTATTCCCAAAATAAATCCACATAGCATAGATAGCTTTCACTGGCTGTGGTGGCATTAAAAGACTTCGATCTGTCTCATAATTTTCTGTGATTTGTGTTCCAACAAATTAGTCCCTTTGTAATGACACTTTACATTCCTTTTCACTTTTTTATACTTAAATGATCTACCTGAGATAGTTACTGACAGCCATGCTAAGCCAGTTATTAGATCCTTTTAATAATGGCTAGACCAAGAGTAGGCTGACACCTCCAAAATGTCTCTTCATGCCAAAGTTCAGGGGTACATCATTTTTAAAGATAAAACCACAAGCTGGGTGGTAGTGGTGCACGCCTTTAATCCCAGCACTCGGGAGGCAGAGCCAGGCGGATCTCTGTAAGTTCGAGGCCAACCTGGGCTACAGAGTGAGTTCCAGGAAAGGCGCAAAGCTACACAGAGAAACCCTGTCTCGGAAAACCAAAACAAGAAAAAAAAAAAAAAAAAAGGATAAAACCACAATTACATTAGTGTTAGAGGGAATTGGAGTGAGTAACCTTGTAACATCTGTTTTTTTCCAGAATTTAGCAATATTTTCCAGACACAACATGACAGTTATTGATGTATGCATCCTCTAGTTGTTTTAGTTTTATGTTTTAGCTTGCACAGACGTTTAATTATTTTGGCTAATATATCTGGACCATGGTCAGGGTCGTGGACAGTCCCAAAAGTATTGCCAAGGTGGATGTGGCTAGGAGGATGCAGTAGGACGATGTGAATGCAAGGTCAGCTTGGGTTATATAATGATAAATTCGGCAGTCTTGAGTTTTGCCTTTCATTTCTTAGTATATTATATTTTGTATAAATTGAATTTTATTTAGCAGTTGGTGAACAGAGACCCCTAAAATAGATATCCTGCTTACATTTAAAACCCACTAATACCCAGATTGTATTCTTTCAATACCTTTTCCCTTAAAAATTTTTTTAGATATTTTTAAAATTTATTTTATGTTTATGAATGTTTTGTTTGCACATATGTATGTGTACCATGTACATACCTGTGCCCAAGGTGATCAGAACAGTGCATTGGATTCTCTGAAACTTAAGTTATATCAATGGTTGTGAGCCACCATATGGCTGCTGGGAACTGAACCCTGGTCCTCTGCAAGATCAGCAAGTGCTCTTAACTGTTTAGCCATATCTCCAGACCCTGTTTATGGTCTTTTGGTCTTTGAAGACACGGTTTCTCTGTGTGACAGCTCTGGATGTCCTGGAACTCACTTTGTAGTCCAGGCTAGCCTCGGAGTCAAAGAGATCTGCTTGCTTCTCCCTCTTGAGTGCTGAGATTTAAGGCGTGCACCACCACTGCCCAGCCATGATGTCTTATTTGTAGCATGTATAGTTATTTTTACTGCATGTTCCTCATTGTCCTTTGGAATTGTTGGTAGGAATAATTTTGTGTCCAAGATTAGAAAAAATGTTTTTTTCAACTGTGGTGATGAGGCACCCCTTTAATCTCGGCACTTGGGAGGCAGAAGCAGGCAGATCTCTGTGAGTTCAAGGCCAGCCTGGTCTACAGAGCAAGTTCCAGGACAGCCAGAGCTACACAGAGAAACCCTGTCTCGAAAAACAAACAAATATATATATATATATATATTGAAATATATATATATATATATAAAGAAAAGAATGAGAACTAATCAACTGTAAAGAGCAACTTTAAAACTATTGAGGAATTTTTAATGTAAACTAGATTATTATTATTAGATGGTATTAAGGAATTACTATTAATTAGTCAAGGTATATTAATGATACAGTGTTTATATGAAAAAGTTTTTAGTAGTATTGTAAAGTATTTTACGAGTGTATTGACACTTTAAGTTTTGTCTGGTATTCAAACATACACAAAACAATGTAATAGGGCTTAAGAATTTTGTGAGTTTTTTTATATTTTTTAGATAATTTTTATTTGTATAAATGTATTGCCTGCATATATGCCTACTGCCCAAGAGGGTATCGGGTTCTCTGGAACTGAAGTTAGGATGGCTGTGAGCTATCATGTGGATGCTGGGAACTAAACCTGGGTCTCCTGCAAAAATAACCAGTGCTGTAACCCACTGCGCCATCTCTCTAGCCACTGATTTGCTTTTTAAATTGGATATTTGTGGGTAATACTATTTTGTCTACTAACGGAATGTCCAAAATAAGTAAATAATAATAAGTCACTGATGCTATATGGTAGAATTGACATTCTTTTGCAAGAATACTACAAATTCAGATGGACGGCTGCAGTGAGGCTTCCTTGTTAGCGTCTCTTACCTAACTTCTGTCTTTCATATATTGTCTATGCTACCATTTCTGGATACAACTTGGCAGAACAAGGAGTTATCTCAACAGAGCAAGAAGCTACATCTGTCACAGGAGGTGATGCAGTTCCTGAAGCGGTAACATGAATTTTCTTCTTCCTTTTTCCCCACATTCTTTTGTCTTGATATAAGATCTTACCTGAAGTTAGTCTGGCTTTTAACATAGGATCCTCCATCCTTGGCCTACTAAGTGCTAGGGTTTCAAGCATATGCCACCACATCCAGTTTGAACACCCTTTTAAATGAAAGTTAAGATTTTCTTTTTTTTTTTTTGGTTTTTCGAGACAGGGTTTCTCTGTGTAGCTTTGCGCCTTTCCTGGGACTCTCTTGGTAGCCCAGGCTGGCCTCGAACTCACAGAGATCCGCCTGGCTCTGCCTCCCGAGTGCTGGGATTAAAGGCGTGCGCCACCACCGCCCGGCAAGATTTTCATTTTAAATGAGCCTACAGGTTAAGTTGGAAAACTTTGCAGGCTTTGTGGATGAGAATTCCAGATGTGATTTCTATTTCAGTTATTCATTGTGTGATTACTTCTTTGCTTCTTTTTTTTTCTTCTTCTTCCTGAGACAAGGTTTCTCTGTGTAGCCCTGGCTGTCCTGGAACTTGATATGTAGACCAGGCTGGCCTCTCAGAGATCTGCCTCCCAAGTGCTGAGATTAAAGGTGTGCACTACCACCTGGCTGTGACTGCTTTTTTTGTTTTGTTCTGTTTTTCGAGACTGGGTTTCTCTGTGTCATTTTGGAGCCTGTCCTGGAACTCGCTCTGTAAACCAGGCTGGCCTCAAACTCATAGAGTTCTCACTATGTAATCCTGGCTTTGCCTGGATCTCATTGTATAGACCAGGCTGACCTCAAATTCATAGAAATCCTCCTGCCTCCACCTCCCACGTGCTGACATTAAAGGCATGCACCACCAGGCCTTGCACTGTTTAGTGTGTTTGTTTGTTTTAGGACAGTCTTGCTATGTAGCCCAAGCAGGCCTTGTTTTAGTGTTTGTATGTTTCTCATCATTGGATACATTTTAGTCAACTCCCTGTTATGCACACTATTGCTCTTTTTTCCCTCCTTTTAAAGTTTTTCTGATATAAGTCAAGAACATCCTTGGACAGTTAACAGATAGTTGTGATTATATTCATGAGATATATTTCTAGCAGAGATTGCTATATCAAAGGAAAGTATGTTTTAATTTTGATAGATGAAACTTGCATTTGAAAATTTATGCAACCTAATACCCACAGCAACAGTATGTAAGCATGTCTGATTTTCTTTTCTCATTGAGACAAGGTCTCACTCAATACTCCTGGTTGGCTTACTAAGTAGCTTAGGGTGGTCTTTGAATTTGTAGCAATGCTCCTGTCTTGGGCTCCCAAATGCTGAGATAATAAACATATATCCACAGTAGTGATTGGTATCATCAGGTAGCGATTTATGCCTGTGTAGTAAATAAAAAAGTTTCTTTAGTTGCATTTAGTAACTATAAATGATTGCTTATTGATCAGTGTGTATATTTTGTTAAGATTTTTATGTCGTTTTCTCATATTTACCTTTGACTGGAATGGCTATAGAAGTTGATGATCAGTTTAATTTTGCATGTATAAAGAACCTCCTTGATATTCGGGAGGCAGAGGCAGGTAGATCTCTGTGAGTTCAAAGACAACCTGGTCTACAGAGTGTTCCAGGACAGCCAAAGCTGTTACTCAGAAAACAAAAAATAAAAAAATAAAAAATAAAAAAGTTTTTTAGAAAGAACCTTCTTCGGGGCTGGAGAGGTGGCTCAGAGGTTAAGAGCACTAGCTGCTCTTCCAGAGATCCTGAGTTCAATTCCCAGCAACCACGTGGTGGCTCACAAACATCTGTAATGAGATCTGGTGCCCTCTTCTGGTGTTTAGGTACATGCAAGCAAGCAGAACACTGTGTATAGATAATAAATAAGTAAATAAATAAATTAATTAATTAAAAAAAAAGAGCCTTCTGGACTTGAACAAGGATGGCACCATTAGACAGGCTGATGTAGAAGAGGGAAAGCTGATGAGTGAGTCTTCAGCCCTAGACAGAGAACTGTAGGCAGCTGAACAATGCTGAGAGCTGGAGAAATGGTCTTCTCTGGAGGAGCACACCAGTGGTGACCCAGTACTGAACGCTCAGCCCTGAGAACACACATACAAGTGACATCATGTGACCGAGCAGGTTGTGTTTATATTTTATGTGTGTGTTATGTATACATACATACAGATATATGTGTGTGTATATACACACATGCACATGTGTAACAACAAAGAAAAAGAGGACATACAGGAGGGGTTAGTAGTGCACTTGATTCAATGCCAGTCTAGGCTATAAATCAAGACTCTGTCTCCAAAAAGTAAAACTACCTACTACTTGGTGTGATTGTTGGTTATCATGGTAGTTTCCAGATTGTTTTTGCTTCACTTTCTATTGCTTTGAACTGGTAACTGTGTTTCTTTGTTTGAATTGGAAAAGAAAGAGAATCAAAGAATTTTGTAAGATCAAAAATAGGAGGCCAGAGAGGTAGCTCTTCTACTGGTAGAGGCATGCCCTGAGACTCACATTGGGGACAGAGACCCAACCCCCAAAAGTTGTCTTCTTAACCCCACATGAAATAACGAATAAATGAAAACAAAAGGTATGTCAGGTGTGGTGGTACGTGCTTGTAATCCCAGCACTCAAAAGGCTAAGTTGAGAGAATCTGAATTTGAGGCTAGTATGGTTCAATATTCAGGCCCTTTCTCAACAACAGCAAAAAAATCAGTATTAATGGGATATAGCTTAATGGTAAAAGACATGTTTAGTATGTATAAGGTTCCACCCCACGCCAGGCGGTGGTGCACCATCTTTAATCCCAGCACTCGGAAGGCAGAGGCAGGCGGATCTCTGTGAGGTCGAAGCCAGCCTGGGCTGCAGAGTGAGTTCCAGGAAAAACACAAAGATACACAGAGAAACCCTGTCTCGAAAAACCAAAAAAAAACAAAAAAAAAAAAAAACCACAAAGGTTCCACCCCAGGGGCTGGAAAGATGACTCAGCAGTTAAGAGAGCATTGGCTGTTCTTCCAGAGGACCCGGGGTTCAATTCCCAGCACCCACATGGCAGCTCACCACTGTCTGTAACTCAAGTTCCAGTGGATCTGACTCCCTCACAAAGATATGCAGGTCAAACACCAATGCATATTAAAAAAAAAAAAAAAAGTTCCACCTCATCCCCCATAAGTAAATAGTATATATAGTATACAATGTATATTTTGTCAGATTGTATTTTATAAAAACGACATGTGTCTAGTAGGTGTTGCATATTCTTTGTAGCTTTTCAGTTAGATTTATATCGTTTTGGTGCAGTTTATTTGGTAGTTTGCACACGAGACTTGTTTTTGCACTTTGTCACTTGAATGCATTTCAACTTTCATCAGCAGTCTCCCCAGAAACCCAAGGTTCTGCCTTCTGTGGATGATGAAGAAGGGGAAACTTGCACAATATGTTTGGAGCAGTGGACCAGTGCTGGGGACCACCGGCTCTCAGCCTTACGCTGTGGGCACCTCTTTGGATATAGATGCATTTCTAAGTGGCTCAAAGGACAAACACGAAAATGTCCTCAGGTAAGGACCGTAAACAAGGACTATGCATTAAATCAGAATCCCTAGAACCATACTGATTGTGTCTCATTGGACTCTTTAGTGCAACAAGAAAGCCAAACACAGTGACATCGTTGTCCTTTATGCCCGATCCCTCAGAGCTTTGGACACAAATGAACAGGAGCGCATAAAAAGGTAGGTAAGGGCTGGTGAGGTAGTTTAGTGGGTAAAGGCACTTGCTTCCAAACCTTACTCAGAAAATTGAATAACCAGGTCTTATATGATGGAAAGAAAGAACTGACTCCTGAACTGACTCCTGCAGGTTGTCCTCTGACCTCACATAACACACAGTAAATGTGGTAAAAGGGGGGAAAAGTTTTAAAATCTGCCTCACTAGACTTTCTTGACTTCTTTTTGTTTGTTTGTTTCTTGGGGGTTTTGTGTGTGTGTGTTTGTTTTCAAGATAGTATCTCTGTATAACCCTGATTATCCTGGAACTCACTCTGTAGAGCAGGCTGGCTTCAAATTCACAGAGATCCGGCTGCCTCTCCCTCTCCTGAGTGATAGAATTAAAGGTATACACCACCACTGCTGCCTGGCTAGACTTCTCCAGTTCTCTATGGTGCCCGTTGAACCCTCTGCTACCTGTACAAGCCTTTGGCTCCTCTTAGTACTAGGAGGATGTATGTGCATATTCGGTGTGAGGTCCTTTTCTTTATCCAGAGGCACTCTTTGCTTCTTCTTAAACATATCTGATAAGGAAATTATCCATCTACTTTTGTTATGACCCTGGGGTTTTACTTACTTCTGACTTGGGATTTCTGAGGATCATTGAAGTTATGATCTTAGACACTGTTATTACATAATGACATTCTGCATGATTTGTTGTCTATACAGCATTAAAAATGTGAGGCTGGGAGCCAGAGGTGGTGGCACATACCTTTAATCCCAGTACTCAGGAGGCAGAAGCAGGCAGATCTTTGTGAGTTTGAGACCAGCCTGGTCTGTATAGAGTTCTAGGATAGTCATGGCTACATAGACCATGTCTCCAAAAAATAAAAATAAAAAAATGTGAGGTTGAGGGTGGGAAGTAAAGCTTTGTGGTAGAGCACTTGCTTAACATTGCAAGGCCCTGGATTTCATCTGAGCACTGGGGGATAAAAAAAAAAAATTTGAATCAAGATCTGGTTTGGCATGGTTGTCCATACCTGTAATTTTAGTAGTTTGGAGGCTAATGCAGAATTGTGGGAAATTAAAAGCCAGCCTGAGCAAATACTGAGCTCCAGGCCATAGTAAGACTCATCTTTTTATTTGTTTGTTTGGGTTTTTTGCTTTGGTTTGGTTTAGGATTTTTTTTTTTTTTTTTTTGAAACAGACTCTTACTATGTACCTCTGGCTGTCCTGGAACTCACTTATGTAGATCAGGCTGGCCTTAAACCTCAGAGATCTGCCTGCTTCTGCCCCAAGTGCTAGGATTAAAGGCATATACCACCATGCCCAGCTAAGACTCAGTCCTTTATCTTTTTTTTTTTTTTTTTTTTTTTTTTTTTTTTTTTTTTTTTTGAGACAGCGTTTCTCTGTGTAGCTTTGCGCCTTTCCTGGAACTCGCTTTGGAGACCAGGCTGGCCTCGAACTCACAGAGATCCGCCTGGCTCTGCCTCCTGAGTGCTGGGATTAAAGGCACGCGCCACCACCGCCCGGCTTATCTTTTTTTTTTTAAATTTAAAGCTGCACCCTATGGCACCTTATGGTAGTTTCAGATGCTTAGGCAAGAGTCGAGCAGTTCAGGGCCAGCCTGTACTACATGGGCTTGTCCTCATCTCAGTTAGTGGTTGAGAGCACTAGCTGCTCTTGCAGAGGACCCGGATTCCATTCCATGCACCTACATTGGACAACTCACAACCATCTTTAACTCCAGTTCCAGAGGATCTGACAACATCATCGGGACTGCATGGGGCACTGTATGCATGTGATATATACAGATAAACTGAGGCGTGCCCACACACATCCGAAAGAATTAATTAATTAATTTGTTTATTTATTTTGGTTTTTTTTCAAGACAAGGTTTCTCTGTGTAACAGCTCTGCTGTCCTGGAACTCCCTTTGTAGACCAGGCTCCTCTCAAACTCATAAGAGATCTGCCTGCTTTTGCCTCCCAAGTGCTGGGATAAAGGCATGCCCCACCACCGTCATAAATTTAAAAAGAAAATTGTATAAGAAATCCCCATGTTGGGTTATAGAGTTGGATGGCTCAGTGGTTAAGAGCACTTAACTGCTTTTGGAGAAGACCTGAGTTGAATTTCCCAGCACCCTCATGGTGGCTTACAACCATCTGACTCTCTGGTTCAAGGAATCCAATGCTGTCTTCTAACTTTGGGCACCAGACATGCGCATGGTACATGGAGATTCATATAGGCAAAACATTCATATACATTGAAGGAAGATAAATAAATCTTGAAAGAAAAAAAAATCCCATCTCAAAAACCAAGCTGACATGTATCTTAGTTGGTGAAGCACTTGCCTAGTATGCCAAAAGCCCCAGATTCAAGCCCCGTAACAACATAAACTTGGTGAGGTTGTATGTTTGTAATTCTAGCAGTAGGGAGGAGGAGACTTAAGGATCAAGAGTTCAAGGTCAGCCTAGGATACATGACACCAAAGCTCAAAGAAAAAAAGATTCAACATATTTAATGTTTTGTTTGTATTTGGAGACCGTCTTAAAAATTAACTCTTAACCCAGGTTGGCCTGGAACTTCCAGTGACCCTTCCACCTTAGTCGGCCAAGTGCTGGGATTTCAGTGCACACCACCGTGTCTGCCCGGCACGTTGCCGAGTGGTTTTTGATTTGTGTCACTCTTCCCTTTAAAAGAGCATTCTTTGCGTAAGATGTTAAATGAAGTTTGCACATACAGTATTGTAAAAAAAAAAAAATGCTTTTGTAAGTGCTAAATAGTTGCTAATAACACCACTTAAAATATGATTTAAGGGGCTGGAGAGATGGCTCAGCAGTTAGGAGCACTGGCTGCTCTTCCAGAGGTCCTGAGTTCAATTCCCAGCAACCACATGGTGGCTCACAACCATCTGTAATGAGAAATGGTGCCGTCTTCTGGCCTGCAGGTATACATGAAGACAGAACACTGTATACATAATAAATAAATAAATCTAAAAAAATATGATTTAAGAACATTAAAAATGGTGGTGCATTAGCTAGTGAGATAGCTCAGTGGATCAAAGCATTTGTTATGCAAGCCTAATGACCTGAATTTGATCACTGGAATCTTCAGTAGAAGGAGAAAACCCACTTGTAAAGTTATTCTGTGATTTCTATACATACATAGTGGGGCACACAAGCACCCCGTTCTCACATTGTAAGAATTTTTTTTTCAAATGCTGACATATTCATGGGAAATAGAAGCAGGAGAATCACAAGTTTGAGGCCAAGACTAGGGACATAGCTCAGTGGTAGAGCACTTGGCTAGCATGCACAAAGCCCTGGGATCTATGGCAAAAACAAATAGAAAAGAAGAATGCCTAGCAACTTCCAAACTGCCTGTGCTACATAGGCCCTTCTCTTGAAAGAAGAGGATGACTTAAAATTTAAAATATCCGCCATTGAGCAAATGGCAGTGCAGACATGATTCATTTGGGAGGTTGTGAAACCTTTAAGAGGCCAAGATTGACTGAAGGAAATGGTTCACTGAGCAGGGAGGGCCTTAGGAGTTAACCTACGTAAGTTCTAGCCTGACCTCTTGACTTCCTAGTCAGCAGACATGTAAGCGAGCTTTCGTGGAGCCACCAGTTGCCATGATGTCACCTCATAGTATGAGCCCAGACAAATCTTTCCTCAAATTGTTTCTTGTTGAGTTTTTATCACAGCGATGTTTAACACAAATACAGTCATCTTACTCCAGGCAGTTACTTTTTTAAAAAAGGATATATGCAAAGGTTCACTTAATGAAAATGATTTATGTTGTTAATAATCTAGGTCAAGTAGATTAATTAGTTGAATAAACTGACATCTATGTGGTGTGATATTAGACATTGCAAAAAATGTTTTAAGTACACACACATCACATAAAAACATCATTGTGACTACATTTTGTTAGTATTTCCTTCCTTGTTTTTACTCAGTTGCTTCAGTTTTGTTTTTGTTTTTGTTCTCTTGGTGGAGCAAAGTCCTATCATCCTTGCACTGGGGAGACAGGCTAGAAGATTTCAAGTTCAAGTCACTATTTAGTGAAACCCCGTTTCCCCAAACCATAAAAATCATTCATTAAAATACATACTTGTGTTTAAAAAGCAAAAATCACGCTGGGGATATAGTTCAGTGCTATCCTAGAATAGCCTAGAATGTACAAATCCTTGAATTTGAAACATAGTACCACCAGAAAATGAAGACAAAAGCATCCACATGGCTATCAATGGATCATGAGGTTTTAAAAACTTTACTTTAGCCTCTTTAGGAAGAATAAAAAAATTTCAAAATGCAGCTGGCCATGGTGGCGCACGACTTTAGACCCAGCACTCAGGAGGCAGAGGCAGGTGGATCTCTGTGATTTTTGAGGCCAGCCTGGGCTACACAGAGAAACCCTGTCTCAAAACCTCCTAAAATAGAAAGAAAAAGAAAAAACAAAGCAGGCATTGGGGGCTGGAGAGATGGCTCAGTGGTTAAGAACACTGGTTGCTCTTCCAGATTACGTGGGTCATTTCCCAGCGCCCACATGGCAGCTCACAACTGCCTGTAACCCCGTTTCCAGGGGATCTGAGGAAAAACCAAAAAAAGAAAAAATATGAAAAGGCTAATAAATAGATAACTGAAACAAATTAAGTCACCTTTGTACTCAACTTCTATCAAATCTTAACATTTTGCTGCATTTGTTTTGGGGCATTTCTAAAAAAGTCAGTTCTAAGCAAATATGCATTGTGCTTTTCTGAAGTCCCAGCCACCTCTGAAGATGAAGGGAGGTAGATAAATCACTGTAGCCCATGAGTTCTGTTTGAGACCAACCTGGGCAAACTGTAAAAAGCTGCTTTTTAGGCCGGGCGGTGGTGGCGCACGCCTTTAATCCCAGCACTCGGGAGGCAGAGCCAGGCGGATCTCTGTGAGTTCGAGGCCAGCCTGGGCTACCAAGTCAGTTCCAGGAAAGGCACAAAGCTACACAGAGAAACCCTGTCTCGAAAAACCAAAAAAAAAAAAAAGCTGCTTTTTAAGTACTGTGGAGGCATTTGTTGTTTGAGATGGTCTCTTAGTTGTCCTGGCTGGCCTTGCAGTCTGTAGACCAAAACAAGCCGAGAGATTTGACTTCTACTATTGAATGGAGACTGAAAATAGCATAGGAAAATCAGAGAAAGACCAACTCATTACTTGAGCTAAAGCAGATTATAAAAGATTAAACTTAAATGTGAAAAGATTATCTAGGCCGGGCGGTGGTGGCGCACGCCTTTAATCCCAGCACTCGGGGGGCAGAGCCAGGCGGATCTCTGTGAGTTCAAGGCCAGCCTCGTCTCCAAAGCGAGTTCCAGGAAAAGCGCAAAGCTACACAGAGAAACCCTGTCTCGAAAAAACCAAAAAAAAAAAAAAAAGAATATCTATTGGTGTAAAAGAAAATAAACCGCTGTTAGTTGTTACAAAGTATGTAAATTAAATAACAATCAAACTAACGGAAGTACAACAGCCAAAACTTAAAAAGGAAGTTTACACTAAAGCAAATTCTAACAAAAGACCAATTAGAATGAAGGCAAAAATGCATGTCCTGACATAAAAAATAACAATATATAATCATAAATTTGCATGTACTTAAACATAATTTCAAAATATGAAACAAAAACGCTAGAACAAAACTCTACGTCACTGAAATAGCAAAGAGAAAGATTAAAAACTAGAATGACAATGCTGCCCTTATTCATTTCATGAGAAATTAAAAAAGAATCCCCGAACTATTACTTCCACTGATGGCATTAAGACAAAAAAAAAAAAATCAGATTAGACCAAATATGGTGGCACATTCCTGTAATGCCCACAACTAAGGAGAGGGTGAGGCCATGTGTGTGTGCCAGTTTTCACGTTTAAAGGCTTTGTAACATTCTGGCTTTGGGTCACAGTTCAGCTCCGAGCCTGTTCTGCAGCCCTGATCCATCTACGATTACATTTTTCACCAATCAGGATTCGGGCATAGGGACTTTCCTAGGAACATATCTCTGTGGTACACGTATCTTCTTTGCATTGGTTGGTTTAATCAAATGTGGTCAGGTGGCTTTCCTGCCATTCTTGTCTCAACTTTTGAGTTACCCAAGGGGTGTGGGAAGGTCTTGGGAAATTAAACCTTATTTGACCCTTATTCAGAATGGAAGCTCTATCCAGAATGGCTTCATTCCGCTCCTTCTTACACTGGGATGTCTTCTGTAGCTTTCCTAATACTCATCTGCCTCTGGCTTTTCCCTTCTAGTGACTTACTGAATGAACAAATGCTCAGGAAGCAGGCTGAGTTAGAATCTGCTCAGTGCCGGCTCCAACTTCAGGTCCTCATTGATAAATGCACTAAACTCAATAGCCGTGTCCAGGTGAGTTTGTCCTTTCTAGTTCAAAAAGTTTTTAGAACCAGAATTAAAGAGAAGAGCAATTTAAGAGGAATCAAATTACATAAGTTGATCTCAATTTGCCCAAAACCCATATTTCTATGAATTCTGTGAGGGCTTCAGACACAGTGCAGCCACTAAGGACTGTCAATATTTGATAGTTTTCTGCATTCTTTATTTCAGTTACTTGGAGAAATACTCTGAAATGCAGTTCTTTAACGTTCATGGTAACATTTTCATGATTGGCAAGAAATGTTTTATCCAATCAAGAAATCATAATTGGGGGCTGGAGAGATGACTGAGCAGTTAAGAGTACTGGCTAGAGAGAACCTAGGTTAAATCTTAGCACCCACATGGCAGCTCACAACTGTCTATAACTCCAGTTCCAGGATACCTGACACCCTCATACAGACATACATGCAGGCAAAACATCAATGCATATAAGTAAAACATTAAACCATTCTTGAGGGGGAAATAAAGCTTTCATTTAATCTGTTTCTTTATAGTCCTTAGAAACCCTTATTATGCGGCATCAGAATCAAGTTAGGCAGCAGCACCAGGGCTCCCAAGCACGTTGCGGGAACTGCTTACCCTCCAGCCAGAACCAGCATAAATACCACTTTGAGAAGACTTTCACAGTGTCCCAGACAGGAAACTGCCGAATCATGGCATACTCTGATGGTTTGAGCTGCCTAGTGGTATCACAGCCTTCTCCTCAGTCCTCCTTCATTCCAGGTAAACAATTCAGAACCTCTCTTTTGTGTTCATTGTTAGATACTACTTGCTTCTCTTCTGTTTTTGAAGAATCTTGGGCTCAGTGATTAAACACTGAAAACAGGCTCTCTCCTCTCCTCACTTTTTTCTGTCAGTTCTCTGTTAATTGAATGCAAGTACTTCGGTTGCTACAAAGATGCCTTTCATAATGGCACATGCCTTTAATCCCAGTACCTCACAGGCAAGTGCAGACAGATCTTTATGAGTTCCAGGCCAGGCTAGCCTCTTCTACACAGCAAGTTCCAGGAAAGCCAGGACTACATGAAGAGACCCTGTCTCAGAACAAACAAAACCCTATCTTTCATAGCTAGGTCTGCTGGCACACACACACACCTAATTCAGGAGGTTGAGGCAGAAGTTTGAGGACACTGTGGTCTACATAGTGAGACCCTGTTTCAAACAAACAGAAAATGTCTCTTTCAGCTACAAATAGTAATTTTATCACTGCACAGGCTATTGCCTTCCTTTAAAAAAATTCGTTCATGTCTGTTGCTTTTATTTTGCAAATTCATGCATCAAGAATGTAGAAATAACTAGTAATCATGTGAATGTGAGAAAGGAGGTACATGGATGGAAGTGTAGGTCATTGATGTTGTCCAAGGAGAATATTCCCTGTGTATGTCGTTTACTGTACAGATTCATTTGAGAGTTTTACTAAACTATTCCAGAGACTAATTCAAATTTAAACAAAATTTAATATTTTGGAATATCAGGAATATAATAGTCATTTTATTAATATATATTAATGGGGGGCTGAAGAGATAACCCAGTGGTTAAGAGCACTTGCTGCTCTTTCAGACAGGAAAGTGGTAGGTACTCTTTCAGAGTTCCATAGTTCAAAGCCTAGCACTCATGTTAGATGTCCCATAACGATCACCTATAATTCCAATTCCAGCTCCAAGGAATCTATTGGCCTCTTCTGACTTCCATGGGCACCCACATTCATGTGCATATACCCACACGGAGACAAACACACATAAATAATAAAGCTGGAACTGGAGGGAAGGTTAAGAGCAGTAAAGTTCATTAACTGTTCTCCAGAGGACCCTGGTTCAATTCCCAGCCACACATATGGCAACTCACAACCATCATAAACTGTAACTCTAGTTCCAGGAGATCTGGCACCCTTTTTCTGGCCTCCAAGGGCACCAGGCATGCACATGGTATACATCATATATGCAGGCAAAGCAAAATATAAATATTAAAAATAAAGCTTGCCAGGGCTGGAGAGTTGGCTCAGTGGCTAAGAGCACTGGCTGCTTGGTTCAGATCCTAGCACCCACATGATGGCTCACAGCCATCCCTAACTCCAGTTCCAGGGGATCCAATGCCCTCTTCTGACCTCTGTGGGTACCAGACACACATGTGGTGCACATGCACACATATAGGTAAGGCACCCATACTCATAAAATAAAATAAATCTTTAAAAAAAAATTGCCATCTTAGTTTCTCCAACCCCTTGTCTCTGTTCTTTATTGCTCATATCCCTCTTAAATCTTGAATTATCTCTCTTGTACAAATTATGCTTAATATTTGTCTACACAACTTAATTTGTTTTGGCCATTTGAGACTGAGTCTTGCTATGTAGACCAGGCAGGCCTCAAATGTCTTTTGTTGTTGTTGTTGTTTTTCTAGAGACAAGGATTTCTCTGTGTAGCCCTGGTGTCCCGGAGCTCTGTAGACCAGGCTGGCCTTGAACTCACAGAGATCTGCCTGCCTCTGCCTCCCAAGTGCTGGGATTAAAAGTGGGTGCACCATCACTGCCAGGCTGCTTTAAAAATATATATATATAAAAATAATTTTATTTTTATCTTAACGTTCATTGGTGTTTTGCCTGCATGTATGTCTGTCTGTATGAGGTTTTCAGAAGCCCTGCAACTGGAGTTACAGACAGGTGTGAGCTGCCATGTGGGTGCTGGGAATTGAACCCAGTTGCTGAGTTCTCTCTCCAGCTTCCCAATATTGCTTTTTATCTCCCTCCCAAATGCTAGGACTGTAGTGATATCCTACCATGCCCAACTGTCCCAACAGCTTTACTGAAATATAACTTGTAAAATAAAATTGTATGTATATAAAGTAGCATTGACGAGTTTTGTAATCTTTTACCTATCCTTAATCTCTTCTCACTCATAGGCAGCCACTGATCTGCCTTTTGTTACTGTGTTGCATGTTCTTGAACTATATATGAATGGCATCATACAGCCATATGCCTTTTTTGTTTGTTTGTTTTTTAAGACCCATATTTTTATGTAAATTAATAGTTTATTGCTGGGTAGTATTTCATTGTATGTGTACATTGTAGATTTGTTTATTCATCTATCTATTGATGGATATTTGAAATGGATTTTGCTGAGCTGGGGAGGTGGCTCAGCGGGGAAGGGCACTGGCAGCTCTTCCAACAGAGGTCCTGAGTTCAATTCCCGGCAGCCACATGGAGGCTCACAGCCATCTGTAATGGGATCTGAGGCCCTCTTCTGGCATGCAGATAGAGCACCGAAATGGATTTTGCTTTTTTAAAAGGTATAACCCTGGGGTGCTGGACATGGTGGCCCTTGATCCCAGCATTCAAGGCAAAGACAGGCAGATCTCTGAGTTCAAGACCATCCTGGTCTACAGAGCAAGTTCCAGGACAGCCAGGGCAATACAGAGAAACTCTGTCTCAAAGCAGAGGTGCGGGGGGGCGGCATGTATAAACCTGGGGAATACTCATTTTTATTATTTGACTAGCTGTTTTCTTTTCTTTTTTTTCCCCCGAGACAGGGTTTCTCTGTGTAGTTTTGGTGCCTGTCCTGGATCTCCCTCTGTAGACCAGGCTGGCCTCGAACTCAGAGATCCGCCTGCCTCTGCCTCCCGAGTGCTGGGATTAAAGGCGTGCGCCACCACTGCCCAGCTGACTAGCTGTTTTCTAAGGACTTGGATTCCAAGAAAGATAAGCAAAGGTGCTAATTACTTTAAAAAATAGTTCGATTTTGCCATAATTTACTTCTATGTGTCTTTTTTGAACTCTCTTCTTTGGTAGGCTTTGGTGTTAAGATGTTGAGTACTGCCAACATGAAAAGCAGTCAGTATATTCCTATGCATGGCAAGCAGATACGTGGATTAGCTTTCAGCAGTCGATCCAAAGGCCTTCTGCTCTCTGCTTCCTTTGACAATACTATTAAATTGACCAGGTAAGTGAATCAAGGGTAAGACTGGGCCTGGGCCACTGTGCATCAAATTATTCTTAGTTCTCTTATTGATCTGAGGCATTGTCTCCTTTTAAAAGTATATATGCAACAGGCACATGCCTTTTATCGCAGCACCCAAGAGACAGAGTCAGACAGATCTCTTGAGTTTTAGGCATAGTGACTTCCAGGACAGCCAGGGCTATATAGAGAGACTGTCTCAAAATAAATAAAAGTATATAAACCCTGTGTGGTGATTGAAACCTGTAATCCTAGCACTTGGGATCCTGAGAGGCATAATTGTTACCATGTGTTTGAGGCCAGTCTGGACTACATAGAGAATTCAAGGACAACTTGAACTACAGAGTTAGAAGAACAACAGAAAAGTGAACATAAAGCTGAGTGTGATAGTAGATACTTCTAATCCCATCACCTGAATGGACAGCCTAAGATGAATGAGACAGAAAATAAAAGTGACATAGTAGGTCACTAAATTAATGTGTAGTGAGTGACCTGAATCTGTTGTTTTTTGTAGTGCTTCAAATTGAACCTGGGTCTGGAATATGCCAGACAAGCATTTTATCATGGCACTATCCATCCATTTTTATTTCTTACTATGAGGTTTGGTAATTGACCTAGGCTAGCCTTGACCTTGGAATTGTCCTTCTTCAACCTTTTGAATAGCTCATGTTTCAGGTCTTCACCAAAGGCTGGGTTGTCCTAATTCTTTAAAATTCCATTAAAAAGAAAAAATACTTTACTCACTTTTATTTATGTGTATGGGTGTTTTGCCCTGATGGATGACTGTGCACCACCTGTATAGAGTGTCTGCAGAGGCCATCAGGTCCTCTGGAACTGAACTGGAGTTCTAGCTGGTTGCTAGTCACCATGTAAATGCTAAGAACTAAATCCAGATCCTCTACAACAACAATAAGTGATCTGGACTACTGAACCATCTCTCTAACCCCTAAAATTATGTATTTTTAAAATACATATTAAACTGTGTGGATGAGAGCAATGTTCTATAGATGGTGGGATGATGATGTGGAGGGATCATTGATGCCTCCTACCATAGAATTGCCACGACAGCTCAGGACTGCTTATTCCAGTTCTGTCCCCTAGATCATTAGTAGTATAAGCCAGACTTGAGTGTGATCCATTCTTTTCTAGCTAGCTTCCTATTCCTCTTGACTCTTTAAGAAAGACAGTTGGGGGCAGCAGGTAGATCTCTGAGTTCAAGGCAAGCCTGGTCTACAGAATGAGTTCCAGGACAACCAGGACTACATAGTGAAAACCTGTCTCAAAAAACAACAACAAAAAGTTGGGGGATAGGGATGTGTAGTAACTCGGTGGTAGAACACATGCCTGATAAGCATGATATTGGGCAGGAGGAACCCTAGAGAAGGCTCGGCTCATATAAAAGCACTAAGTACAGAAACTTAATGACTTGAACCCATGATTGGGGGAAAGATCCACTCCAAAAAGTTATCCTCTGAACTCCATACGTACAATGTGGCATGCATGTGTCCACATTCTCACACATATATGCTATATAAGTGTGTGTGTGTGTGTGTGTGTGTGTGTGTGCGCGCGCGCGTGCACACTTGCATGTATGCATGCATGTGTGTGTTTTAGATGAGGATAGGAATGGGTACTAAACAGATGGCTAGTTTATTTCCTAGTAGTCAGCATTGAGCAGCTCGAAGACCAGTTTCAGGGGCTTAATACCCTCTTCTGGCCTCCTGTGGCATCTATGCAAAGACATACACAAATAAAATTTTTTTTTTTTTTTTTGGTTTGGTTTTTCGAGACAGGGTTTCTCTGTGTAGCTTTGCGCCTTTCCTGGAACTCACTTGGTAGTCCAGGCTGGCCTCGAACTCACAGAGATCCGCCTGGCTCTGCCTCCCGAGTGCTGGGATTAAAGGCGTGTGCCACCACCGCCCGGCGGTTAAAATTTTTTAAAGATTTATTTTATCATGTACGTTTGTGTTTTGCCTACATGTATGTCTGTGTGAGGGTGTTAGACCCCTGAAACTGAAGTTACAGACAGTTGTGAACTGCCATGTG